>NC_134310.1:28530359-29159494 GCF_949628215.1 Phalacrocorax aristotelis
GACCGGGACAGGGATGGGGAAGTACAGAGACAGGGATGGGGACATGGGTGGGGTTGGGGATGTGAATAGGGACAGGGATACAGGGATGGGATGGGGATGGGGTTGGGGAGGCAGGGATGGGGACAGGGACTGGGATAGGGATGGGGCAGGAGGCAGGGCTGGGGATGGGACTGGGGTGGGTCGTTGGGTTGGGGACAGGGAGATATGGAGATGGGGGTAGGGAGGGATTTGGAGGCAGGGATACGGGGATGGGGATGGGTTTGGGAACAGGGAGGCATGGATGGAGACGGGGATGGGTTTGGGGCTGGGGCTGGGTACAGGATTGGGTACAGGGATACAGGGCTGGGAATTGGATTTGGAAGAGGGAGATGTGGCTGGGGATGGGGCTGGGGATGAGGACAGGGAGACAGTGATGGGGTGGGGATGGGGACAGGGACAGAGCACCCCGTTCCCTGCTGACTCCCTGCTCTCCCTGCAGACCTACGGCAGTGGGATGCGGCCCCCCCCCAGCTCGCTGGCCGGCCCTGGCATGCCCGCCATGAACATGTAAGGCTCCCAGCCCCTACTCTGCACCCCACACCCCCCCTGCCCGCGCCCCAGAGCTGGGCAGGGGGAGCCGGGTGGCCGCATGGGGTGGGGGGGACCCAGGGACCAGCAGGACCCCGCCTCACCTCTCCCCGTTGCCTTGCAGGGGCCCCGGCGGCCGCGGGCCCTGGCCAAACCCCAACGCCAACTCCGTAAGTTGGGGGTGGGGAAGTACCTGGGTGGGGCCGGGGCCATGGGGGTGCTGGCTTTGTGCCCCCAAAGCTGACCCCATGCCCCTCCCTCTATGCTGACCCCCGCCCCCCCCGTCTGTCCCCCCCAGATTGCCTACTCCTCCTCGTCCCCTGGGAACTATGTGGTGAGTATTGGGGTGCACTCAGGGGCATGGGGGGGGGCTGTGCTGGAGGCAAACCCACTGTGGCCCCCCCCCAACCTGCCTCCGTTTTCTTCCCCCCACCCAGGGCCCTCCTGGGGGCGTTGGCCCCCCCGGCACCCCCATCCTGCCCAGCCCCGGAGGTGAGTGTCTGCAGGGATATGACGAGGCACAGGCATGGGGGACATTGATGGGGGGGGGAGGGATTTGGGGTGCCATGCTCACCCCCCGCCCCCCATGTCATTCCCCCCCTCCCCAGACTCCACTAACTCCAGTGAGAACATGTACACCATGATGAACCCCATTGGGCCCGCGGGGAACCGGCCGAACGTGAGTGATAGATACGGGGGGGACGGGGATTTGGGGGGCGGGGGGGTCCCACATTGCTCACACCCCACCCCTCACCCTTCCCTTTCCAGTTCCCGATGGGGCCCGGACCCGAGGGGCCCATGGGTGGCATGAGCACGATGGAGCCGCATCACATGAACGGATCCTTAGGTGGGTACCCCTCCCCTGGTCGGGGGGGTGTCTCCATGCCCCCCCCGGGACGTGGTGGTGGTCCCCAGCCCTGCTGCGGCCCCATCCTGTGGTCCATGAGCTCCATCTGTGGCGGCCGGGCTCCGTGCAGGCCCCTGCCGCGGCTGGGCGGGGAGGGGGCGGCGGGGTGGTGGCATGGGGCGGGGGGGGGGTGGGGGGGCACGGAGTGGGGGGGGGTCGCTAATGCGCTGCTGTTGTCCTTGCAGGCTCCGGGGACATGGATGGGCTGCCAAAGGTGAGTGTGGGGGCCTTGAAACCCCGTGTACTGGGACCCTCCACCCCATGCACTGGGACCACTGTCCACGGGCAGACCCTGTACTGCTGGGACCCCATTTACTGGGGGGGGGACAGACACCCCCCCACACCCTCCATGCACCAGGACAACCGTGCACTGGGACGCCCCCCCCACTATGTACTGGGACCCCCATTTATTGGTGCCCCCCCCTATGCACTGGGTCCCCCATTTATTGGGACACCCCCACCCCCACCCACCCCCCCCCTCCATGCACCAGGACCCCATGCACTGGGACGCCCCCCCACTATGTACTGGGACCCCCATTTATTGGGGCCCCCCCCATGTACTGGGATGCCCCTCCATGTACTGGGACCCCATTTATTGGTGCCCCCCCCCATTCACTGGGAACCCCCATGTACCGGGACCCTGCACCATTCAACGCCCCCTCCCCAACACTAACGTTCTTCTCCCCCTCCCCAGAGCTCCCCCAGTAACCTGGGGGCCCTGAGCAACCCCCCCGGCACCCCGCGGGACGACGCCGAGCTGAGCAGCAATTTCTTAAACCCCTTCCAAAGCGACAGCGTAAGGGACCCGGCGGGGACCCCCGGGGACCCCCGGGGGGGCAGGCGGCGAGGGCGGGGGGCCCGGGGCGGGCGCGGCAGCCGGGGACGGGGGGGGACAACGACAAGGTCCCCGTGGCGGAACCCCCCCATGGCAGCGGGGGGCTCGCCTTGGCCGAGCGGCCGGGAGGCGTGAGGTGGGCGGGGTGGGGGGGCAGCGGTGTGTGCCCCCCCCCTCCGGCCCCCCCCCACCCCGCTAACCCTCTGGTGTCTCCGCTCTCTCTAGTACTCGCCCAGCATGACAATGAGCGTGTGAGCCCAGCGCCGAGGCCGCCGACAGCCAGACGCCCACACACACCAGAGAAAAAAAAATTAATAATAATTACCAACCCCCCCCCCAGCCCCCCCAAACACTAAACAAAAAAAAAAAAGTGGGAAAAAAAAAATAATTAGAAATAAGTCATGCGACTTATTTACTGCCCCCCCACCCCCCCACCCACCCACCCACAACCCCGGGGTAGGGACCACCCCAGTGCTGGGACCCCCCCCACTACACCACAGACCCCCACCCTGGGGTGGGGGGGGTCGAGGGGCTCTTGTGGGGGGTGTTTTGTTCCCCCAGGGTGGTGCCAGCCCCCTCCCCAGGCACGGGAAGGGGGATTTTTGGGGGGGTTCACAGCACTGTGCCCCCCCCCCATGGCATGCTGCCCAGCTGGGGCACGTGCACTTAATTGCACTTAGCTGCAATGCTAATGAGCAGTGCCCCCCCCTCCACTGTCTGGGAAGGTGTGACCCCCTCCCAGTTCTCCCAGTACCCTCCCTGCTGGGCACCCCCCCATCTCATGGGGGGGGGGCCCGTAGCCAATCCCCAGCCCTGCAAAAGCCCCGGGGTGGGGGCTTACCACCAGCACAGCCCCCCCAATATGGGTGCAGCCCCCCCAAGCCAGGGGCACCCCAGGCTGTGCTGGGGGAGGGGGGCTCAAGCCATACCCCCCCCCCATAGAGCACCCCCCCCCCAACAGCGCTCTATAGGGCAGGCCCCAGTGCAGAGAGCAGCCCCCCCTGGCAGCGAGCCGGCCCCCGGGGGGGGGTTCCCCGGCCCCCAGCCCCGTCTGCGTGCTCAGCCAGCACTGTGATCCCCGGCCCCCCCCCCCCGAGCGCCAGACCGGGGCCCCCCGCCCCCCCCAGGGACCACTTGTAAAACTTTAATATGAAGGAATTTTTTTTTGTGTGGTTTTTTTTTTTTTTTCTGATTTTTTTTTCTCCTCTTTTATAACAGAAAGGACCTCAAACCCCCACACACCCCCCCAACCCAAACTGCCGCCGCGCACCCCCACTCCCTCCCCTGTACAGCCCCGCGCCGGGGGGGCCCCATCATGCCCCCCGCTGAGGTGGGGGGGCAGCCCCCAGCCCCTGTAGGGGTAGCACCCGCCATAGGCATAGTCGTTCTGTGTAGGGACCCCCCCCCTCCATTTCTAATCCCCAGCGCCTTTAGAGCCCCTGTTGCTTATCAAAACAAAATGGGGGGCCCCCCCCCAAAAAAAAAAAAAACAACAAAAAAAGAAAAAATATTTAAAAAAAAAAAAAGCCAAAAAAACCCCCCAAACCAACAAAAAAACCAAACCACCCACCCCGCATCAATAAATGTAATTTGATTTTTTTTCAGAAGGCGCCGGCATTCGGCTCTCGCTTCGCCCGGGGCTGGGGGGGGGGGGGGGGGGGGGGGCCGGGGGGCCCTAGGAACCAGGCTAGATGGGGGTGGGGGGGGACGACACGATGAGCTCCGGCTTTATTGGCGGGTACAAAGCTTCACAGTTTTGAGCTGGTGTCAGAGCCGGGCAGCAGCGAGCGCTTTGGGGCGGGGGGGGGCGGGGGGCACAGGTTGTGGACACACACCACACCACCCCCACCCCAAATTCAGCCCCCCCACCCCCCCCAAAAAGCTGATATGAACTACAAAGAGGCACCCGCCATTAGTCGGCCCCGTCGACGTGGAGGGGGGTCCGGGGAGGTCCTGGCCGCGGGGTGCCGGAGCAGGGGTGCCCGTTGAGCGTGGCGGCCGCCGGCACCTTCTTGGGGGTGAGGGGGCAGGCGGCCCCCCCAGGGCAGGCGCGCTTCGGGCTGGGCACCGGCCGCTGCATCTTGTGCTCCAGCAGCATGTGGTTCTGGGGGGGCAGCCCCAGGCAGGCCCTGGGGGGGAGGGAAAAAAGAGGCGGGGGTGTTCACGGATGGGCACCCCAGTACTGGGGAAGGGGGATGTGATGGCACCAGGCACCCAGTGTTGGGGACACCGCGCACTGGGACCTTTTGGCACTGGGCAACCTGGGCATTGGGCACTGGGACCCACTGGTATTGGGACCGATGGCTGCTGGGACCCACTGGTGCTGGGACCCACAAGCATTGGGCACTGGGACCCATCACATTGGGCACCAGGACCCACTGGTGTTGGGCACCCCCCTGGGCATCAGGTACTGGGACCCACTGGTGTAGGGCCCCTGGGCATCGGGCACCCTGGGCGTTAGGGACCAGGGTCTGTGGGTGTCGGACACCCTGGGCATTGGGACCCACTCGTATTGGGTACCCCAGGCACTAGGGACCCACCCGCACTGGGACCTGCTGGTGCTGGGCATCTCCAGGTGCCACCAGCAGTGACCTCCCCAGGCACTGGGACCAGCACCTTTGGGCCTCACGCGCCAGGACGCAATGGCACTGGGACCCTTGGGTGGCACGGGCACTGAGCATCAGGACCACCCACCAGCATTGGGCACCCCAGGCCTTGGGCACCAGGACCTACTGGATTTGGACACCCCATGCATGGGTGCTGGGCACCCACAGGCACTGGGATCCACAGGAATTGAGCACTGGGACCAACTGGGCGTTGGCACGTGGGGTATCAAGCACCGGGACCTCCTGCAAGCCTTGAGTGCCACCACGGGCACCAGGGTGGGTGGGAGCTGGCACCCACGAGCACGGGGACCCCCGGGGTACCTCAGGATGTTCTCGATGCAGCTGCGCTGGCGGAAGAGGGCGTTGACGACAGGGGTGCCCTCGGGCACCAGCGGGGCCTTGCAGAGGAAGGCGACGATGGAGAGGATGCTGTGGAAGCCCTGGAACTCGGGGTCGGCCTCGGTGCAGAAGGTGATGCGCTGGCACAGCTCCGTGAGGATGACCAGGTCCAGGATGATGGGGCTGGCCAGCAGCGAGTCCTGCGGGCACCGAGGGGCAAGTGGGGATGAGCCACCCCCTGGGGACGCACCACCCCGCCCCGGGGCCACCCAGTCCGTCCCACCCACCTCGCACGTGTTGTGGATGACGATGGTGTTGGTGCCGCCCATCATGATCTCCGACGTGTACTCGTCCAGCGCACGCTTGCTGTCCCCCACGTAGGGCACGTACTTGATCACCACCTGCGAAGCGACGTCCCGTCACCTCCCCATCACCCCGGTCGTCATCGTGTGGCCCCCCCACCAGGCCCCCAACTCACGCAGTGGTCAGGCTTGTCCTGGGGGCCGTAGAGGATGGGGTTGGCCTGGACCACGTCATCCACCACGTTGCTCTTGGAGATCTCCTTGGAGCGAAACTGCTGCGGGGCCGAGAGGTTCTTCCCGTCGTTGTTCCCCAGGTGGTTGTAGCTCACGATGGACTTGGTCTGGGCAGGGGGTGTGGGCAGGTCACCCCCCTGCCTCTGCCCCCCATCACAGGCAGGTCCCCGCCGTGCCACCCCGTCCCCATGTACCTTGAGTCCAGCGCCCACCAAGAAGTCCACCAGCACCGACTTGAGCTTGGTCTGACCCGACTTGAAGTCGTCGCCACAGATGAAGACGCGGCGCTGGGCGGCCAGCTCCACCGCCCCCGGCACGAAGGTGTTCTGCGGGGAGCCGTTGATGTAGGCGCAGCCCTCCAGGATGCTGGCCACAGCGAAGAGCGTGGACGGGGACACCTCCAGGCCTTGCTGTGGGGACACGGGGCGGCTCAGCACTAGCAGGGCAGTGTTGTCACCCCCTCCCTTGTCCTCTCCCCCGTCCCCTGACCTCAATGGCCCGCAGCAGGTTGTCGGCAGTGTCGTTGAGCCCCGGCATGACGTCGCAGAAGCGCTCCGTGTTGGCCGTCCAGAGGACAATGACTTTGTCCACTCCGCTGGTCTCCTTGAAGTCCCGGATGTCCCTGCGGATCTGCTCCACCTGGGATGCCACCGAGGAGGACACATCAGCACGGTGGCATCCCCTCCATCACCCGTGTCCCACCACCGTCCCACCAGGACCTGCTCAGCCATGGACCCGTGGAGGACGTTGTCCGCCCGCTCCTCCTGGTTGGCGGCGATGAACTCGGGGATGTAGATGGAGGGTCGGGGCTTCATCTTCTCCAGGTGGGGCCAGAGCTGCTCCTGCAGCGGCCAGTCCAGCACCTCTGCCCGCCGCATGGCCTCCGCCAGGTTCAACGAGGAGATGTCCCAGCCTGGGGGACCAGCGGTGACCAAGCACTCAGGGTCCCCCACCCCATCATGGGGTCCCCCCGCAAGCCCCACCTACCATCGAAGACGATGTCATTGGGATGCACCATGGGCAGCAGGTCACGGAAAGGCACGTAGACGTCGCCGGTGGGGCTGGTGCCCAGGCAGACAGTGGAGGCTTGGAGCAGGGAGCCATAGTAGTTGGCTTTCTGGGATGGAGAACATGAGGATAAGCCACTGGCACGGGGGGATCCCCAGCACCCCCAAACCGTGGAGCCGGGGATGCAGACCACCTCTGCAGGGGCAGGGAGGAGCTCGGGGGGCAGGGCCCAGAGTCAGACAGGAGCAGCTGAGCTCCGTGGGGATCATGCTCCGATGAGGATCCCTGCGGGACACCCAGGACCTCACTGGGGTCCCGCCGGGGACACCCACCTTGCGTCCCGTCTTGGTCATCCAGGACAGCCCCAGCTTGTTGGCCAGCACGGCCGCCGTCACCGTCGTGCCGTTGTTACCCCCCCAGCCCACCAGCATCACCCCCAGGCGGGGGACCTGCCGCCCTGTCCGGAAGGTGAAGCGGGTCGAGCATGGCCGCACCTGCGGGACAGAGACAGGGGACACGTGGGGACGAGTAGAGCCACCGCCGAGCCCCCCAGGCAGCCCCCTGCCCCCCCTGCCCGTACCTTGGTGACACCGTTCTCCTTGCAGACGTGCACGGTGCTGTACGTGTACTTGGCCTCAATGAAGTCCTTGCTGTACGTGACGTCGGGGCTCTCCACAAGGAATGTCTCTGCCATTGTTCCCGGAGCTGGAATAGGAGGAAATGGGTGTCAGCCCCGCAGGCCTGGCACGCCGGGTCCCCCCACCCCGGGTCCCCCCTCCCCGGTCCCCCCACCCTGCCGGGACGCGGCTCTGGCACCGGCTCGCTGCCAGGCTGTGCCGCCGGTGGGGACCCTTGGCTCTCTGCCCCGCGGCCTCCCAGTGCGGCAGCGGCGGTGAGGCTGCCACCGTGGCCCCTTCCCATGCGCACCCCGGCACCAGCCACTGGCCCCAGGACAGGCAGGGAGCAGGGGGAGGGTGATCGCCCCCAATCCTGGGCTCCCCTGGCCCCAGCACCTCACTGAGACCCCGACGAGCCGGGAGGGTGCACGGTCCCCGTCCTGCTCGGTCCCTGTGGTTCCCTCCCCGGGGGTGGCAGTGGGCACGGGAGAGCATGGGGAGCTAGGGATGGTCCCAGGGGACATGGGGACAGGGGCTGTCCGGGCACCCTGGGGTGGCAGAGGGGACACGGGTTGTCCCTGCACTCTAGGGAGGCAGAGGGTGCAGGGGACATGGGGACAAGGGCTGTCCCTGCTCCCAAAGGGGGCAGAGGGTGCAGGGGACATGGGGACAAGGGCTGTCCCTGCTCCCAGGGGTGACAGAGGGCGCAGGGGACATGGGGACAAGGGCTGTCCCTGCTCCCAGGGGTGACAGAGGGCGCAGGGGACATGGGGACAAGGGCTGTCCCTGCTCCCAGGCTGCACGGGATTTGGGGGCATGGGCTGCTCCCGCTCCCGGGGGTGCCGGGGGACACGGGCTGCCGCCCCGGCGTGTCCGAGGGCACGGGGGGACACACACCAGCCCGGGGCCGCCCCCGCTCCCCGGGACCGAAGACGAAAACCCCTTCCCGGGCCGCTCCCGCTCTCCCCGCGGGCACTCACCGGGCCGGGCCGCGCCGAGGCGCGCTGGAGGCGGCGGTGCCGGTGCCGGTGCCGGTGCTGCCCCGCGGGGGATGATGCGATCGCCGCCGCCGCCGCCCCGGCTCCCGCCGCTTAATCGACTCCCAGGACCCGCCCCCCCCCGGCCCCGCCCCCCCCAACCGGCCCCCGCTCGACCTCCCCCCCCCCCGCACGTGCCCCGCCGCCCCCCCGGACCCCCCTCCCCCCGGTCCCCCCTTCCCGGTCCCGGCCCCGCGGCAGGTGCGGGGCGGCCCCGGGCCCCGCCGCCGGCTCTTACCGGGGCGGGGGGGGGCAGCGGGAGGCGAAGGCGGAGGGGAGCGGCCGCTGACCCGGGAAGGGGAAGTGGCGCCGGGGCCGGGGCCCGGGACGGGGCCGGGGGTCCCGCCGCCGCCTTCCGGCTATTGAGTGCCCCGGGCCGGCGGCTTCCTGCGCTGCCGGGGCTCCGCGCCTTCCCACGGGCCCCGTCCCACCGCGCCGCTCCCACGGTGCTGCCAGCCCTGCCCCGGCACCGGTGTCCTGCAGCCCCCGGCACCCTGCTGCCCCCAGCACCCTGCTGCCCCCAGCACCAGCACCCCAGAGCCCCCAGCACCAGCATCCCAGAGCCCCTGCACCCCGAGCTCCCAGCACCCTGCTACCCCTGCCACCCCAGAGCCCCTGGCACCAGCACCCCAGAGCCCCCAGCACCCCAGCATCCCACTGTCTCCAGAGCCCCTGGCATCCTAGAGCCCCCAGCACCCTGCTGCCCCTGGCACCCCAGAGTGCCGGCACTGGCACCCCAGAGCTCCTGGTGCCCCACTGTCCCCACAGCCCTTGGCACCCCAGAGCCCCCAGCACCCTCCAGCCCCTGGTGTGGGCACCCAGAAGACTATGGCACCAGCATACTCACACCCTGCAGCCCCCAGCATGGGCACCCCAAAGGTCGTGGCACAGGCACCCTGTACCCCCTTACATGGGCACCCCAGAGCCCCTGGCATCAGCACCCTGCAGCCCCAAGTATGGGCACCCAAAAAGTCATGGCATCAGCATCCTGGCACCCTGATCCCCCAGTATGGGTACCCCAAAGGTCATGGCACCACCACCCTGCAGCACCAGCACCTCAGCATCCTGCAGCCCCCAGAATGGGCACCCCAAAAGTCGTGGCACCAGCACCCTGTGGCCCTTTACGCGGGCACCCCAGAGCCCCCAGCATGGGCACCTCAAAGGTCACAGCAGCGGCACTGTGCAGCCTCTCCCCCCCCCCAATGTGCACTCCAGAGCCCCTGCCGCCAGCACAGCCCCCCTCGATGATCCCCCCGCTGCCCCTTGCCATGGCCGCTGGCCTTGGGTCGCCACCGGCGGCGATGCCGGGGGGCAGCCAGGCCCCGTGTGAGGCTGCACCCCACATGTCGGCCATGGGATCACGGGGGGTGCCCAGGAGCCACTCCCGGCCGCCGTGGAGAAAGGGCAGCGTGGCAGCGAGGGGCCGTGGCTGGCACCCCGCTCCGCGGCCCCCGGGGGCCCGGCTGCCTTTCAATGGGCAGGCCCCGCTTCAAAGGAGCCCCCGGAGCAGGAGCAACGCCCGGGCGGGCCCCAGCCCCTTCCCCACCCTCGCTCCCCGCAGACGTGGCGAGGACAGCTCTGCTCCCCGCCGCCGCCACCCACCCACCCGCCCGGGGCCCTGGCTCCGCGGGGGGACCTTGGCATCGCCACCCATCCTCCTGGCACGGAGCGGGCTGGGACCCACCGAGGCCAACCCCGGGGGGCACCTGCCGCCGGCCGGGAACGGGGTGGCCGCGGGGAGAGGTGGCGGCAGCGGCGGGCATGGCGGTGCCGGGGGCCCGCGTCCGGCCCCTTGGCCATGGAGGAACAATGATCCCTTGGTGCCGGGCTGGAGGACAAAACGAGCCCCGCGCTGGAATGCCAGTGCCTCAGCAAATTATTGAAACAAAAATAACATTTCTTTGTACAATAATCCTGGGGCGGGGAGGGTCCGGGCAGCGCTGCCAGGGGCCCAGAACTGGTATTTTTCCACTGCTTTCCTTTTTTTTTTCCTCTCTCTCTCTTTTTTTTTTTTTTCATTGCCCCCCTCCCATAACTCCCACCATTGTTCCTTCCCCCACTCCCTTCCCACTCCTCCCACGCTCGGCACCGCATGAGCGGGGCTCCCTTGTTCCTGCTTGCCCAACGCGTTCATGGGCCGGGAGCCCGGGCCGGCCGCCCAGCGCCTTCGCTCCCCAGCTGCCGGGTGCTGGCGGGGGGCCAGGCGAGCCGCGGAGCCATAGCGACCGGCCCGCTCCCCCGGCAATGGTGCCCACCCCTCGGTCCCAGCAGATCCCCCCCCCCCTCCCTTCCCCATCCCCTGGGATGGGCATCCAGGCCACGAAAACCCCGTCGTCGGGAACCCCCGTTGCGGGAGCTGGGGCGGCACAAATTCCCCCTTGGTTCATTATAAGCAGGTTCAGGGCCTGATTCTGCGTGAGGCGGTGCTGCTGGCAGAGATGCTCCGTGCGCTGGGAAGGGCTCGGCGCAGGGGGATGCAGGCAGAAGCCCCCCTCGTCCCCCCCCAGCAGGTCAAGGCCAGCCCAAGCAGCCCCAGATTTATGTGTTACAGACACAAACAGCCCTGGCGCTCCTGGGCCACGTTTTCCTCTATTCACGTTTGGGTTTTTTCCCCTCGTGTAAAACAATTCCCCAGGCTCTGACCCTTCGTTATCTTTGCCTGCGCCTGCTGCTCGCTGCTCCTTCTCCCCCTCCCTATTGTCCTCCGGGTGCCCAAGGACGGACCCACGCATGGAAAGGGACAGAGGGACAGAAGGCGATTCGGGGTGGTCGTGCTCAGCGGCGGAGGTGCAGCAGCTGCTCTGCAAGAGGGACCAGCACCATCGGACCGTGTCAAGGACAAATTATTCTAATGAGCTTCCTACTGTAAACGAGCCGCGAGCAAAAGGCGCACGGGAAAAACCCACGATGCTTTCGCCGTGTTTCAAGCATCCCTCAAAGCTGGCCGGGGCAGCCGGGACGCTGCAGGGTCAGCTCTGCCTTACCGTGCGTGTGTGACCCTAATTTAAGGCCAGCTTGCGCCCGATACGGTGCAAAGTGCCGCTTGTGCCAGGTGTGACCAGAATTATCAGAGCCCGGGACTCCTTGTGAACCCGCACAGCGGGCTCAGCTTCGGCACACAGGAGGGACACACGGACGCAGCCTGAAATAGATGCCGGCCCTTGTCCCCACGCCGCGGCCCCCGGGGAGGGCCGACGGTTGGGCTCCTGGCTGGGTGCAGATAAGGAGGCAGCGGCAGGAGCTGGGCTGGCTCTGGCACGGCAGACGCAGCCAGTAAATTTCCACTGGGGCAGCTCCGAGTTAATGAGCTCAGTGCGTGACCGTGGCCAGAGCAGGAGCTGCCAGCGGTTGAGAGGAATTCCCCAGGAAAGCCGGGACAGGAAGGGACAGGGACCATTCCCACATGAGCGTCCCCGTGCACGTCCCCACGTGGGTCCCAGGGGACAGGACCCAGCCCTTAACGAGATGAACACCCCAGGAGCGAAGCTCACACGAGTGAGGAGTTAAATATGGCAAACGGGGGGGCCTGAGGTGTGCGGCTTGTCTCCGAGGTGACATTTGAAACCAAAACCCCCGATGATTTGGGGATTTGCAAGAGCATCAGCTCACCCAACGTGGCCCAGATCTTGCTCCGTAACCGAGGGCCTTGGGGACGCAAACCCGTGGGAGCATCTCCTCCCTGCACAGGTGCTTGTGCTGTTGTGGCAGCTCCAAGGTCAAGGCTGGGCTACAGAGGACAGAGCAGAGCCCTCCCTGTTCTCCCCCACCTTTAAAACAAAGCCAAGGCAGTTGTAAGATGTTATTTCGTTGCTGGATTATTTTCCCTTTCGCTTTATTTTGCTATTTTGGAGATAGAGTCCAGAACCCTAAAGCAAAGGGAGCTGTAAATGAGCAGGGCTCATTATGTACCTGGGTGGATCGAGCGAGACCGACTGCCAGCACTTTTGGCCTCCAGACCAGTGAAGCGGTGACTGGCATCCCTGTTAGAGGAGGGGATCCCAAAGCAGGCAACCACTGAAGGGAAGCAGAAGCTATTCAGAGCACAGCATGGTACTGTGCGGTTACTGGAGTGATTTTGTACTCTATTTTACTGTGCCTGCTCCAGCCCCAGTGAGCAGCAGACCCAGGGATGCTGCAGAAGCCAGGACCAGAGCAAGCAGCCATCGTGAGAGCAGAAGAGAGGGACAAAGTCCCAATACAACCGAGATGCTATTTGTACCCTGAGCTTTAGCCGGATGATTCACACCTGCAGGCGGAGGCGGTAGCTCCGGCAGCATGGATAGGCAGCACAGCAGCTACGCCAGGCTCATCCCCACCTCGCTGCTCTGGCAGCATCAACAGCCCTGCTCCAGCTCCCCACGGACGTGACTCATCCCCCACGCGAGCGTGCTCAGACGTCAAACGCAGCTCGGCTCCACGGCAGCGAAATGCAGCAGCCCCTTCTGCAGATGCAGAGCGGCCGAGGGGAGGCACCTGAACTGGGTCTGGGCCCTCCTCAGGAGCCCCAGACCAGGGCTCTGCGTTGTCAGAAAGAGCCACCAAAACCCGGGAAGCTCCAGCATCACTGAGCTCGAGGGAAGCAGCAAAGCCCTCGCTCGCCAACCCCAGCTCCGAGCCCTCCCGCTGCTCCTGCCCAGGGCCACGCACCCCCCGGGCTGCCACGCTCAGCCTGGAGGCTTAGAGGGGTCCTACCACACCAGCGATGGGTGCTTCTTCGAAAGCAGCTTTTCCCCCAAAAAAACCTGGGTGCTAATGCCGTTGGAGTGAGAAGACCTCCAGCTCCTGCCACTGGAGCACCAGACGATGCTCCCCGAAGAGCAAGGCTGCTTCCACGGCAGCGTTTCTGGGCAAGAGCTCTCCCCCTACGCGGCAAGCGGCTGCAAAATGGATAGCCCACGCCGAGCACCTCTTCCTTCTCGTGTTTCTTACCTACCGCTCTGATCCTTCAACTCACTCAACTGACTCGGTTCCTTTAAGTTTCCTGCTTTCAAACTCTACGCCAGCCATTTATCACCTTTCCCTTTCGAGTTTTCTCGCAGAAAGAAGCACTGAAAAGAAATATACAACCTTATTGTTTGCTTGTTTTCCAATACAGTGAATTTATTATATGTTGCAAAATCAGCATTCAGCTTTTTAGTGTACAAAAAAGACACTAGCTCTTAAGAAAAGATTAGGAAAGCTGAAGACTATGCTGCCTTTAAACTGTAACATTTTGGCAAAGTGAAAAGCTCTTTTGTAAACTCCAACTCCATGGCTCAATATAGTTTTATCCACAGTACAATATTACAAAGTAAAACACAGTATCAATAAGTTAAGATCATACTTAATCATCACCTAGAACTGGTTTCTATTAACCCAAAAAGCACAAAATTTGCCTAGCTTCATAATCTCTAAAGGAAAAAAAAAATAAAAAAAAAAAGGCAGATTCGACTACAATTCTTTAATACAGTCCGAAAGAAAAGTGAAGCAGAAAGTTGTTGAATGCTAATTGGGTCTCACAGTTTGGATATTCATTAAATATTTTCAGTTTTTATATTCAAATTTTAGAAGTTCCAGAATATACATGTAAATGTACACAATACATCTTTGTATACAACTCTGTTTGCAAAAATATCTTATAGCAGATGTATAAAGATTGAGATCCACCTCTATCCCCCTCCCCCTCCAATGCAACAAAAAAAATCCCATTCAAAATATTAAGGATCAGAAGGAGAAGTGTTTCCACAGAAGAATTTACTCATCCTGGGTTTGTAGCTGCTGCCTCTTCCACCATCCGAGTTTCAGACCTCTCACGCACCGCAGTCGGAGGTGAAGTCCCACCAAGCCCCGCGGCTCGGCGCGACAGGTGAGCGCTGGGAAATTCAGCCTCGCCACCGAGAACACCAAAATTCGCCTAAGCAGGGGCTGGCCTCGCCGCTCGCAGGTCTGGCGCCCGCCGGGGGTTCTGCAGTGACGACTCTCACGGCGGGTCCGAGAAAGCGCGGCATCCCGATTCCTCCAGGCGGCCTAGTGCTCCCCTCCGGATCCCTGTGGCTCTGGTGAAATCCATCTCGGTGCACAAATCTGCAGCCACGGGAGGTTTGTTGGAGCCTAAGCAAGGCTTGAGCTCGGGCACTGCTCAGACATCGCCACCAGCCGCCGCTTACTGCTTCGGAAACTCGTGCACCGACCAGGTGCCAAGACCCCACCGAGCAGGAGGACAGGGTTCTCTGGACAAGAGCTCCTCGCCTTTAACTCGTGCATATTTTCCAGCTTTCCCTAACGAGCAGAAGCACCGGAGGCAGGCAACGTGACGTGAACGGGTACGCCCGCAAGAGATACGGCTCCCTAAACCTCCCGTCGTCTCTATTCAGAGGGGGAGGGATGGGACCGAAGCGTTCCCAAGCCCCAAGATGCTCATCAGGACTTCCCTAGCGGGGCTCTCCGGGGTGCTCACCCTACGGACCACCGCGCTCCTCGGACATCACACCTCTTCCCCCCCCACCCTCCTTCACCGCTCCGCTTCCGCACGCCTTTGGTTTTGCAGACCAGAACAACGCGGCTGTCCGGTGGCAGTCCGTGGACCACGGCCGGCGGGACGCCGGGCCAGTAACGCGCAAAAGCTCAGCCACCTGCCTTCAGCCGGAGGCTTTCGTTTGAAGAAGGGGATGGCAAAGTCCCGGTGGGCGCTGGACGCAGCGTGGCAGGGAGAGAAACTCAGAAGGTTGCAAGCGACAAAGCAAAGCGGCAGCCCTGGCCAGACGACGCAGCAAAACCAATCTAGCCAGAATGGAATTTTTTCTTTTTCTTTTTTTTAAATACAGCAGATGGACCCACTTTTTTTTTTTTTGATGGAAAAAAAATAAAATACTTCTTGGGTAAGAACTCTTTCCCTCCTTAACTCTGCCATTCCGCTCCTTCAAAGGGTGAAAGACTCTTCAGTGCATCCTCCAAGGGAAGGAGACGCCACAGGAAAGTAATCCTTTACTTTGAGATAAACGGAAGCGGGAAGAAGTCAAATCACACAGGCTGGCAGGATTAAAAGGGGAGAGGGGAGAGAAAGAAATAGCAGAGTTAAAGGACACCTTTGTGCTTTTTGGCGTGTTTCTCACACCCTGGCCATACTCTAAAAATGTTCCCTTCAAGTCCAAAAAAACAAAGAAAAAATCAAGAAGAAAGACTGCCCCGAGAAGCTGGCTAGATAAAGCACAACAGTGGAAGTGACCCGCATGGGAAAGCGCTACCTTACTTCTCTCACGCTCGGGTGCCTGTTCTGAGAATGATTTTCTGCTGCTGCTTCTTTGGAAAGACACACAAAAAAAAAACGCAACAAAAAAAACCCAAAGAAGAAAGCATCACATCCCCTGCCCCCCGCCCCCTCCTCTCTCATGGGTCAGTACAGGTAATAAAATAACTTCTCTGGGTGACCAGCCGATAAGCTTTAGTAATACTGCAGTTATAAGACAGGAAAGGTTCTGAAACACTTGGCCTAAAAGGAAAAGGGAGGCACAGTTTTAGAAAAAGATGCTTTTTTTTTTTATACAAAAATAGACCATAGTCTCATTAGCCATTAATAAAATTGGCTGCCTTGGTATAAAATTATAAAAGTCAAAGACAGACAGGTCTCAATCTTCCCAGCACTGGTACGTGAAGGTTAATGCAGGCATGCTGGAGAGGTCACTGCAAAACATTTACGCCCGCTGCTTCCAAACGCACAAGCGGATTAAAAAAAATGTGGTGGTGTTATTTTTTTTTTACCATAAAGGATCCACTTCTGCACTGCACAAGGCACTCAGTGCAGATCCCCGGGCTGATCCCCTCCTACTGACACAACCACCTCAAGAGAGCACACACCGGAGATGACAAAAGCAGGAACGAACAACGAGAGCTCTGGGTACTTGGTGTATTTAACGCGGTGCCGTGTGGAGCAGACAGCTTGCATATGAACAGTCGCAGGTGCCAGAGAAGGAGGTAACCTAGCAGCATTCCAGTTCCTCACCATTTGAAGGACAATTTGTAACCCAGTGAACCCGGGCCAGGGGTAATTACACTTCATGCCAAACTTTAATCCATGAAAACTACTGATTCTTAACCTTTGGGAGCTTCGTTCACTTTAGGCAACTTTTCCCTTAAGTGTCAAACGCTGGCTTCAAATAAGCAGATTTTTTTTTTTGTTTTTGTTTTTTTTTTTTTCCTCATTTGTTACATTCCGACATTCAGAGAGGCTTAAACTTGAGAGGGCTGTGCCGGGCGCTGGGCTTGCGACCCGGCTCAGACGCGGACATGACAGATTCGGCATCGTAAGTAATCCTCAAGTTCTTCAACCACGAGGAATTAATGCTCGTCTCTGAAAGGAATCTAGTTGTATAAAAGGGAACGTAACGTCCAGGTGACTTTTTTTTTTGCCCTACCCAGTCCAGATTAGTGCCAGCTAAAACTGCTGTTGGTCATACTCTGCTATCAGTTTTTTAATGTGAGCCAGTTTGTTGTGGAGGTATTCGCAGCGGTTCTTCTCTTGGCTGTAATTGGGGTTAGTCTGTAAAGAAAAATGAAAATGCAGTGACGGAAGGCAATTCTTCAGAACTCAGCGACACCTACGCCGAACCGAGACGAGGCTATCGGACCTCAGAACATTAAAATACAACCAAGGAAGGAAGCTTTTAAATGGGTATCTACTCCTCCAGCTAGAAGATGGACCTACAGTTCAAACAAGGCAAAAAACAAAATCCCTTTCCAGCAATACCCAACTCCAGGAGCCTCATCACACAGAAAGACGACTACCTTGAGCAAGGCTCAGCCTAACTTGGAGCAGCTGGGCCACACGCATTAGGTTCCAGCAAGCACCACCTGCCCTCTGCTCCACGTTTGCACTGAACTGTGCAAGTCTGGAAGCATTAAGACAAAGATGAACTTGCAACACACAGGGAATCTCTTCAAAAAGCTCCTAAATCCCTCGGGGGTGGCAGAGCTCAGGGTGATATTAATGGATATTCAAAAACTCAAACCCCACCCCTGGTGTACGGATGCCCCAGCCTGCCTCGGCATTTCTACCTCATACAGCCAAATTGTAAATCCCTCCAGTCAACAACTGTTGCTTTACATATACATACAGAGATGTAAAGTATTCTGCATGCCCCACACACCATAAAGCCATGCTGAGCCCCGCAGGGGACTATGTACCCAAGTGATTCATGGTGGAGACTGCGCTCAAATCCTACCCCATATACCAGCAGATCCCGAGACCTGGAGGATCCTGTTATCACTCAGCCTGAAATACAAGCTGTTCTTTCACTCGATGGGATAAAGGCACTAATTTAACACATTTCATTCTTGTGCTAGCATGCCACTAACGCAGACGGATACTCCAAGGGTTAGTCTCAGCTCCCCACAAACCCTTTCCGATCCAGAGAAGGACCACTTTTTGGATGATCTCGAGCTGAACAAAGATCTGCTGGAAAGCTTTGGAGAATGGATTTTTCACTTGGCAAGTACCCATCCCTTTCAGTCACTAGGGGCACCACCCAAAAGCCTTTCATACGGCCAGCTATTTCTACTTACCTTTTTAATTTTCCGATATTCCTGTAAAATTTGATCATGGATGGTCTAAAAAGGAAAAGACAGCTTATTATTTTCAAAAAAGCCAACAGCCCCCACAACCTACTGCAGTAGGCAAGCATTTACCAATGGCTCAACACACACATCTCCTCCAAATACTGACCAAAACCTACCCCCTCCACAACCTTCCATGTCAGATCCGACAGCTACAACCAGCCTCGCTGACTCCACGACTATACTGGTGCTGACACCAGAAGCACTGGAAGGATCAGGCCCCATTCCCCAGCCAGGAGAACTACCTGTTAACAGGCACTTGGGTTGAAAGGATAATTGACATTTCCTCCCCAGCTCAGACTAATTTTTCCCCAAGATATAAAAATAATTCAGTGAGGAATCACTGAATTTCTCAAAGAGAGGGGAAGGATGTTTGAGGGAGGAAACAGTGCTTAGTACAATAGGTGCTCTGTAAAAATCTGTTTATTATACTCAGTGAGACTTACTTTCTGAAGATAATGAATAGTTAAAGCTCTTTTAAAATCAGTCTGACAAGTCAAATAATGCTACATTATTAAGACCAAAGATTCCAGAGAAACAGATGACCCCGTACTAACTCCCCTTCCAGCCCCGATACACTACCATATGTGCGAATATGAATTTTCTGGCTGGGATACACTAATAGCTTCCAGCAGCTTTTGGCTAAAGACGCCAATTGTCTCACTGAGGCCTTTCCTTGTCAACAAGTACCATGATGTGTGCTCCAGCTTGAAAACGAAAGAACACAGAGCTGTTTTAAGAACAGTCTACAAAGCTGTCAGCTGTGCGCACGTTCTGCATCCACCAGTTCGGGGCTCTGGGCAGTATGTTTCAGACACCAACCCATCCCAAACCAGCCCCGCGACTAGAACGAGCTGTAGCATTGCCACTTGCAGAAATAGCTTTTTGAAAGACAGCTTTCTGCTTCTACCTTATATTCTTCAGAGCCCTGCAAAAGTTGCTTCAGCTTGGCATCTAACTGCGTAAACCGTCGCGTTATCCTCTCTATCCGAGCGTGCAAGTCTCTGTACTCGCTGTATTCTGCATTGAAGTCATTTTTGTAACTCTGACGCTGCTCCGAAGAGGAAATGGCTGCGTATTTTCTGGAAGGAGAACAGTTAATCAGTTTAGTAAGTCTTCTCTCTGGACAGCGCAAATACAGCAATGCCAAAACCAGGATGACAAGTCTACCGGGTGACTGCATTCGAAAACAAAGTCTCTTACGATTTGCACGATAGTAGCACAAAATTAACTGTCAGAATTACTGCCTTGACCTCCGTGTAAAACAAGACAGTGTTTGCTCCCAGAATTTCCTGTCTATGCCAGATAGGGTGGAATAGGCAGGTACAGCAAAGCCTGGGAGCAGCTGTGGGTGTAGGAGGACATTCAGATAGCACTGCTACAGCTTTTCTAACTCCTGCCGTCCCGCAGAACATGGAGTTCTGCATCTGTGCCAGACCTTGGAACAGCAGGAATACGATGCTTCTAGTGTTAAGAGTCTTTACAGGAACACAAAAAGCATTCAGCTATCATTGCAAAATGCTCACAGTACGACTATGTGGCAAGTGCACAACAAAAAACCTTGTTGAACAGATTGAATGTATCTCCACCAGCTTCTGAAGATACCATGAACTGAACACAAAGGCTCATGTTTAAACAGATGCACCTTTGAGGTCCTCTGAAAGTAATTCAGCTCGGCAAAAAGCCATTAAACCTGACATTTTGCAGGAAGCCCAGCAGCCAGTCCTCTCCGATGGTAAGGCTCATCTCTTTGCGGGTGATGACTCTAATTTGCCACCTTACTCTGCAGCAGCGCCAGCTTGGCGCATGAACATGTGTAAGCTAGCTTAGGTATCGAATTAAGGGAAAACTTCCACCCTGTTAACCTAAATGTGCTCTAGCCTTCATGAACCGATTCCCTGCCAGGGGTTGGTATTAGTAAGCATCTACACAGGATTCGCTATTATGAGGTAACAAAGTTGTCCTCACCAGCATGAAACATATGCCTCCATGATCAAAACAGCAGTGACAGCTCTTATAAGTTAAGGAGCTGACCATCAAACAGTCAGACCATGCCAAATACAAGACAACAGACCTTACAGGAGTTCGTTAACCTTACAGGATTTCTTTGGAGACGGACCGAGGAGCTGTAATATCCCTCTATAGGAGGGATCAGCACATCTGTTGTAAGGAAAAAAAACCACCCCAGCCATCCGCATTCTTCTGAATGGTACGAGAAATGTCAACTTGAAGCGATTTGTATGGTTCATCCAGCCCAGCAAACCACAGTTTTGTAACCATACAAGAACCCTATATATCCTCCAGTCAACTCCAGTGACTGCTCCTGCAGAGGGAAGAGTGGACGCCTCCTCCTCCTCCATCTCTTCCCTCCGAGTGATCAACAGCACAGCCAAAGCAAATCTGATAACATTAAAAAAATCCAGGCTGAGGCGTGCACAGGGAACATCACCCACAGCTACATTTCTTCGCTATCACAGAGCTTTGTTTATAACAGGTTTGGTTTTATGCAGATTTTTGGCTTTATGCACAGGGATTTCTGTGCTTCAGCAGACAAGTATATTGTTTAATTAACCTCAAGGGGATCTGATTAAAAAGTCAAGAGGTGAAACAACTCACATCCTAACCCACGGGTTATAACCTCCCCATGAAGAACATTTCACTGGTTTATGTAAATGATCTTGGCTCTTAACAGGAAGAATTAGCTAACCTCTCAAAATCCTTTCTTGCCCTGTCTTCCATAACATTAAAGCAGATCATTTTCTCTCAAAGTTTCCAACTGTAACACGGAGATGTTTAATCCTTTCAAGCCACTTCAAGGTATGCAACGTTTCTTCAAGTACTTTAACAACCGCTTTATAGGAAGATAACCTTGAACTCCACAAGGAGGTAAAGAACAGATCTGATATCAAGTTTAGTCTCAGGAACTATCTGCAAAGTTGGATTTACTCCTTTTTCTTTTTTAAAACCACCTTACAAAGTTCTATCAAGTGACAATAAAGCCCAACAAATATCCCCAGTACATTGTGATTTTTAGCTTGAAACATGATCCCGAAGTGATGAAGCAACTGATAAATATACTTACAATAAATAATCTGGCATTTCTGAAGTTGATGTTGGTACACTAGAATTATTGCATGTTCCATTTAAACCTGAAAAAATAAAAACTTGTTTATAGACATTCTTAAACTTTAAAGCTCTACGCAATTAAACTTCAAACTCAATCTTCTCTGCAATATACCGTTTATTGAATTCTAAAGGATTTCTGTTTTGCTTTGAACTGACAAAGATAGAAGATCCACAATAAGGTGAATGAAACTTCAAGGCTTCTCTAATATTTGTCTGTCAGCAAAACCATATCAACATCAGCCAATGCACTGGGTAGCAAACCCCCTTAATGTAATTGGCTCACGAGCACTGCCTGCGGGGAGCGATAACACTGGTAGCACCGGTACTGCTAAAGTGCAAAACAAATTTACGAGTCCAGATGAGCAGAATGGAGTTGAGCGAGGTGCACAGTCGTTTTCCTGATTCTACACTCTATAGATTCCTACTATGAACACTCCAGGCTCAGATTTCTACTATTAATACTCCAGGCTCCTACAGGGTACAACAGAGAGGTTTTTAAGGCACGCAGCTTTTTCCTCACATAGCCCTACTGCCCTGCAGACAAATATCAAAGTGCTCTCTGCTCTGTGAGGCTGAAGAAACATGAATCAAGCAAGGCTCAGCTAGGAATGTTTAGGAGTTTAAGTGAAGGGACCAAAGACCTCAGGAACAAGAGGATTCTGAATGTGAGCCTAACGCAGACCCCACCCTCAACATAAACCAAACACTGCATTATTAGCTTGGCGGAAGAGAGCAGTAGGATATAGGTTTGAAAAGGGGTATTGCTCACAAAGCGTGTATTATACTCAAAGTCCTAATCAGAAAGTTAACTGCATCCAGGAGAAGGCCGCAAAATAAGAGGCAAGTGGAGAGGCTGAAGGGTTTAACTCAACCCCTTTGCAAAAGCGTATTTCTTCTTTCCTCTTCTTCCCAAGTCTGTTACTTGGAGCAAGCAGTACCTTGGTTATGCAGTTTCCCCAGATGCACAGGAAAGGTACGTGTGAGCCCCAAGCCTCACCCATCTGTACACTCACCTACATTACTTCATGGTGGTTATCCCAGATAAACTCCAGGGAGCATGAAATGCTCAACTAATGAACACAGGCGGGTAAAAGCAATAACCTAATTATATATTTTTAAAAAATTAATCATTTTTTCTCTGCATTTCAAGGGAAAGGCTTTCCTGAGCAGAATGGAAGAATGGCAGAAAACCCAGTGTCATTACAAACGCCCCAGTCTCAAATTCCTACTGCAGACGTTTGCAGACAATTCTACTTTGGTCCTTACCTGACCACCAGCGTGAAAGATGCAGAATGTGGGCAAGGAAGATCGCGGAGGAGAAAGGGAGAAAAGGAGGTTTATTTTGCCTATGAGTGCCACCTACTGTCTGCTGAAAGGACCCCAAAGGTCCCTCCGCCGCCTCTTGAACCTCCCTCCCAGGAGGAACTCTGCTTCCCTGCAGCCCCTGGCCCAAGGCGGACTCAGGGAAGGCTGCCAGCCATTTGCTGCAGGCCACAGGAGCAGGATTAGGCCCATGCTATCCGCATGAAGTAAGGCGCAGACGGAAAAGATCCCAATTCAGATGCGAGCTGGCTGTACGAAATCCAAGCAGCCACTGACCACATCCTGTTTATGATTACTCCCAAGTCCAGCTCGGATTCGTTACCTCGCATACATCAGCGGTGCAGCAGGAACAAAACCCGACTCCTACCAATTAACAAAGAGCCAGTCATTAAACTGTTTTTAAAGCAAAGCAGAAAAGGTGATAAAGGGTCAGCAACTTCATAAAGAAAGAATTCAGGGTATTTTGGTATTTGTAAGAAACACTGACAAAAATTTCCATCTAGAGAATGTGTGTCTCTCCACTGCTATTCAAGACATGAGGTACATGGGGAAGAAGAAAACCAACACTCACAGAGAAGACTAGGACTGACATTAAAGTTATCCAAGCAGAAATATCTGAAGAGCGTGGTTCTGCAGTGCCAGTCACTGATCAGGACTATGGACTGTCATTAAAAATCCCTGGTGAGCAATCAAAAGCCATTTTGTAGGCGCTACAAAGACTGTGGGGAACATCACATGAACCTCAACGCCTTACGCAGCTCTCCTTTTCCAGGGATTCAACAAATTAGTTTCTGTTCCGAGTTACTGTCCTTTTTGAGCCAAAACTAGATGATTTTCGTGCACCAAGCATGAAGATGAACTCAGTGTCAGAAAGTACTAACAGGGCAAAGGAAAACAAGATGGATGCAAAAAGAAACAACAGATCGGGACTGCAACATTCCTAGAGGCTGCAGGGGAAGTCCCACCGCTCCGGGGAGTTGTAAGAAAGCCCAATGAAACAGCAGAAAACAGGAATGCTGCAGGCACTGGCAAGGGAATGGATCAGATTAGCCAACGTATAGTCTCTGCTCTGACTTCTAAGAGTATGTAGAACTGACTTCGAAATACACTGGTTTGATGGAAAACATTTTCATCGCATCTCAACAGATCAGATCCACAATGGTATTAGTCCCCAAAAAAATAAAATCGGAGTAATAGTGGGATACAACAGGGAAGCTCTTTCAGCCTGAAAGAGCTGGCTGCATGCCGCTTTAACAGCATATATCACAAGACTTATCATTTCTTTTGTATCCAATATTAAAAGCTTTTGTGACTAACTTTTCATTACCGAGTTAAAAATCAAGACAACAGTCATCACAATACCAAAACACAAGCAGAAGAGCTGTAAGTAATCAAGCAGCGCTGCTTTTTCCAACAGATCTTGATGTCTGCCTTTCATCCCCATATATTAATACGGCTTTTAATTTAACAAGGAGGAACATGACACGGTCTGAGGCAGTTCCAAACAGCACGGAAGGTTAAACAGGAAAAACCTGATACCCTCTTTTGAGAGGAAGCAGGTTTGTCGGTTTGCAGGTAGGGACGGCAATATTATTTCATTAACCGCACGGTCTCTGCAAGTGGACACGCAACCTCTTTCCTCAAATAGATTTAGAGTAGAAATCATACACAGCTGATACCAACATTATCTTAGCACAAGCCGTACAGGAGGAGCTCTCGGACCGCACGTACCTGTGACCTGTTCCTGGGGGACACTAACTAAGTCAGCATTTTTTATTACTTCACAGTCCTGCTTCTCCTCTTTGCATTTCTCTTCGTTTTTCTTCTCCTTTCTCTCCTTTTCCTTGTCTTTGTGCTTTTTGGATTTTTTCTTGGTTTTTACGTACGAGCTGCAATTGTGCTTGCTCGTTTGGGGACAGTCTGTTGGCAATGGATGAGTCAGTCTGTCAGCCGTCTCCGGGTTCTCACAGTCTCTGCCGTTGTGAGTCAGGTCATTGCTGACATCCGAAAGGGGATCGTGAGGCCTCGGCAGCTCCAGCGCTGGGAGGCTGGAGCTGGAGCTCACTGACTCCGGGAGAGCCGGCGGCAGGGCAGGGGCAGGGGCGTCCTTCCCGTTGGAGGAATTTAGTTTCCCGTTGAACGTGGGCTGATTTCTGTGAGCCAAATGCGAGATCCTGGGCTTTTTGTTGGCCAGGGGATCGATAAACTCCAGAGGTTGGGAACGTTTCTGGGGAGGAAAAGGGGAAAAAAAAACATTGAAGCCTTGAGGCCAGAGTTTTGGATGCTGTTGCCACTAGGTGGTGGTGCAATACCAGAGAACAAGGGAGCGTCCCCAGAAAGAGAGCTCTGCTATCGGTAAGAGCTGCCAGCAAGTGTCCCAGCTCAGAGGCTGGTCCCGGACCCAGGCTCCAGGACTACCAGGTCCTAACAGAAGCTGATCCATCCCAAGCTGCTTCCTGAGAAACCTGGCAGTGCTCTGGAGCCCGTGGCTCAGTGGGAAAGCTTCTAGAAACCCATCACCACATCAGCAGTTATTGATCTCCTGCACTATTCATACACAGGCCACACAACCCAGCCTGCTCTCATTGCATTTGATTTCAAATCTAGCCCTTTAGTAGTAAAACCATGTCCTTCTCCCTCCCCGTGTCCCAGCCATTTAGCAGAGAATGGAAACAACCATAAAAACACCTGTCCTTCTGGCTGTGGCATGATATTTAGAGCACCTCCAAGTCCTTGCAAAGGAAAGATGTGCTCAGACCTCTGGAGCAGGGAGGGATTCACAAGTTCTGCATTTTATACCCTACTGATTTTACCAACTCTGCGGTCAACAAGTTTACCCTTGCAATACCACTCCTTCCTCTTCTCAAGAAAGAGGCACTTCCCAGAAGCAGGGAGAGAGCATCAGCTGTTAAGTTCTCAGAATTTAAGGCAAAAGAGGACATCTGCAGCAGTTTTAAAAGCCACGTCACACAGGCCAACAGGACCTGAGTATTCCTTACTTAAACTGGCCGCCACCATTAAAGATGCACTGTGGAGGAACCCATCCATCAGTCAGCAGAAAGAAGAGCTCAACGCAGAGCCAGAACTATGGCCGTCAGGCTCAGTCCAGCCTGAGCTGGCCAAAATTACCTTGGACTGCCATCAGTGCAGCGGTGTGTGCCTGCCTGGCAGCCCAGGGCTGCAGAAACTCTAAGGAAAGATTATTTAGTGCCCAGAGGAAAACAAGCGATAGTTCTGGTTATTTCTTTTGGATAATTTATTGTTTTCTTTACGTCTCAGGCAGGACCGCATGTGCTTCCAAATGGAAACTTGCAAAAACAGAAGTGCAGCTGGATGCACAGCTGCTTTGTCAGCGAGCCACCAATTTACTCCTTTCCCTCCCCAGTTATTCCTTCTCTTTGCTAACTCCAGGGGTCTCAAGGACACCGCTCCATGGCAGGAATCCTACTTCCCACCTGTCAAGGTAATTACGAAGAGCTGCTCATGGTGCCACAGAGCTCAAGGAGCAAGGACAGCACGTCGAACCGGCTTTGCAACATCACCGGCTGCCTTTCCAGCAGAACACAAGCAGTGTCCATCTCCCAAAAGGAGGGGCCGTTCACTTTGCCTACAGGTCTCAGGTGACAGATCTAAAGAACTGCCTTCTTTTACTCACCTTTCTCTAAAGCCAACAACTACCAGCTTCGCCAACTTCACCTCTGGTTACGAGGTGGCATACGCACACAGTATCTGCTCTGTCACGCTTCCTTAGAACTACCAGACCAACCTCCTTTTCGCCTTCATTCCACACTGAGCTTTCCGAAAATATTTTGCATTCCAGACTACCAAATCCCAGTCCTCTGCTGCGACTGCAACCATTAACAGGCATCCCTTCTCTAAATAGAAACGACAGCTATAGAGTATCAAAAAAATGACGGCTTACAATACTAAGCTGTCTGTGGTTTGCTGCCTGACACAAGCCACGTTAGAAGCACTGCTGGAAACCTTTCTATTCCATGTTCGGTTGCCCCTGTGTTTCACTAGCCTTTTCTAGATCCAAACCAATCAACCAGCCAAAGTTTTGCCTGGGTCATCTCAAGAGACCAGAAACATCCCCTACAGACCCCACTGTCTCTTTCAAAATACATACAGCCAGAAGCAAGACGATTTTTCAACCTACTTTTTTTTCAGAATCAGGTTAAGAAAAACACAAGACCAGCCTCTTAACAGCATTGTGTCTTTCCAGGCTAACTCAAACGAAGGGGATCATTCTTTATTCACCAGGAACATGCCCACAGCAGAGCAGGAGAGGATTTGGAATTAGCTACCTGGCAAACAAGTTGCACAGTTCTTGTTCTCAATAAAGAATTGCCTCCCTCTCACTGCCAGAAAGCACATAATTTCTTTACCTGCTAATATTCTTTGCCACTAATCCTCCGTGTGTCTGTCCAGACAAGTAGGCATTACACATTCCATTGGCAGAAGGAGAATAAATACTCAACTTGTCTGGGCTGACCCACAGCAGAGAAAGGAAGCCGGCATTTCACAATGCTAGCAAGAAATGCCTGTGCTAAGAGATACTAACAGGAGTGGGGACAGACTCTGCTCAGCACAAAATATAGCTCCTTTGCAGCTTCTCGTCATGGAAAAACAGCTAAAACGTGCTTTTCACAGCTCCGTGCACTGGCATCTCAACAAATCAAAGAGCAGACCAACCTGCCCCTGACCTGTCACGGCAATTAGGTTGCAAAAGGTCAAAGTTTTTAATAACCATGTTTCGGAGCTACTTATTACTGCTTCGTTCCAGTCAATTATTAGTAATGAGTAAAACACAAGCTCATTCTCCCAGGAACTCCAAGAGGGATGTAGGCACTGTGAGGAAAAATTTAGCCCTTAAAACTAAGCTAAGACACTCTGTCAGAGATCCTCCCCATAGGCCACCACTGAACCACATCCAGAGGAGAAACAGATGCTGAGGAAACACAGAATTACATTCTAACTTAATAAAATAGAAAAAAAAAACCCCAGCAACCTACTGACCTAACAGCCTCCAGCAGCAGGTGATTACGGTGTGCAGACAGGCTGAGCAGCTCAGCCTGGACCTACGTCCAGCAACCAACGCCATCATGAGCAGATGGAGCCGATTGCTGGCTCTGCACTAACCAGACCCAGTGCCCTTGGAGGGGGATCACCTACCTGAGGAGGAGAGCTGGAGTTCACATTGTCTTTTGGTGGACTCAGGGAAGGCGCTTCTCCTTGAAACCCGCTACTGTTCTGCGGCTGACAGAGTTTCCTGAAAAACAGAATTTAGGGCTGTTCAAATCCCATGCTTGACAAGCCAACAGATGGTATTTCAAGTCTTCCTGCAGAGCAAAGAGCCTTTTTGCGGGCTCAAATTCTGACTGCTTGAAGATGCCACGAAAGTAGCTCATTCGGGCACTTACAGTTTCGATCTCAGACAAAGTCTAAGAAGCAGCTACTAAATATCAATAGCGCACACGTTTTGCCCTACTCTTCTGACACCAGCCAGATTGCCCGTATATTCATCACCCAGGAAAAACTACTGTTGCATCCAGTTGCAGCTGTCAGGCTGAAAAAAAATTTCAAGGTTAAAGGTTTTAATAAACTAGCTCTGCAGTCATTTTGTCACCAGCTGTACAGCCCCAAATAAGCAACGTCTAAATTCTTCCACAAGAGGCTATAATCAGCTTTAAAGCACACATATTTTTCAAACATTGGCAAGATTGCTTCAGAGATAGAGCCCACGTCTTTACAAGATGTTCTTTTAACCTGAACTTGAACCTTCGGCCGTACTGCAGCAACACTGATGCCTGCAGTTTCGCTGCCGTTCTGGCTTCGGTTGCTGCTTTGTTTAATTTTTATTTAGAACAATCTCAACCGCCACGGATCAACTCAAGGAAAGTACTTGGAGACTGTGCAAACAGGAAGGGGAACAGTGATATTCCATAAACACTGCAGTGAAAGTGGCTTTTCGGATGCTGTTTGACTAGACCTTGTCACATCGCCTACGTGTTAATTAGGGATTTAAAAAGTGAATGAAAGATGACAACTTTCAATTCAGAGGCTCTCGTAACAGCAGAAAAACGTTTCACTACGACGGTGAAAGAAAGATGGAAAACACAAACATCACAAGGAAAAAGGAGTTCGCCTAACACAGGGCGCTGTCAGAGTTTTTAGTATTTGCAGATGTGTTAATTATTGCAGCCGATGAACCGTCATGTGGCAACCGGACCCGAAACACGAGAGGACATTTAACAATTGGCTGGATCTAGGCAACCACGCAGGCTACCACAGCCAGCTACGTAAAGTCCTATGTCTGGTGCCTGTGCCCTTTTTGTGAATGTTTTCCTAGTGTCTTCAACCCTACATGTTTTTTCCATTTTGTAGCCTCATTACCTGCATTGGCTGAGCGGGTCTTTGTTTGTACAGTTGAATACATCCTTTCCAAGGTCTATTTTTAGTCCTTCGCATAACTGAATGCCACAATTCTAGCAAAAGCAGTAAACATTGCTTTCTACAGGGAGAAATTAACTTTTTCTGAAAGCCATAAAGGTTGCATGGCAGTTGTATTTTTCCATTTAATTATAATTCAACATCAAGGCCATTTAAACGAGTTTCATTTTTTTCTTTAGCACGCCAAAGCACTTCAAGTGCAAGTTTCTGTTGGTTTAACAAAGTCTCATCTCTAAGCCAACTGTGCTTTCAAATCATGGAAACTGTTCAAACAGAGCATGCTCTACTTAATCTTAACCAAAAGTGCAATAAAATAAGTCTCAAAAACAAGGCAAGCAAGATCTCTATCTGCATTACAAAATTGTACCAACTCAGTACAAACACACTGAAAACCCCGAGAGGGAAATATAAAGACTCAGAGCAGAATTCTCCTTTAGAAACCCGGGAGATATGGTCTCTTTCCCTGCTGCGTGCCAGCCAAGGGCTTGCCGAGCTTGGATGCTTCACCTAAGGAAAAATATCTGCGGAGGAAAAAACGACTTTTGCAACCAGAGAGGCAGAGCTATCGTCTCAACCAGCTCTGTTAAGGGCTATTTTCAGGAAGGAACATGAAAACAGGTACCCCCTGGACAATGGGGGTTACACCTTACGGGCAGCAGGACAACCAGCACGTGTTTAGGTTCTATAGAACTGCCTTGTGCTTTCACACACATCCCTTATTTCAATCAAACCCTCTTGCAGGGTGACTGCAATACCAACAGAATTTGCAACACAAGAAAAACACTCAAGTAAACGAACATCCAAATAACGCTACAGAAATTAAGTGGCAAAGTCTCCAAAGGCTCAGGAGGGACAGGGACATGCACAGAACAGAGCGCAGGAGCAGCTGAGCGAGGCAGCCAGGGGCCGTGGCTGTGCAGTAACAGCTCTCTCCTTGCCTTGAACAAACACGGCAGTCTGCACAGGAAGCCATGCGCAAGAAGATATGGAAAAAGGAAAGGAGGGTTTCAATGGAGGGTTGAGCTGGACACATTTGCCTTAATCCATTCATCTCCCAAGATTTTAAGGCGCCATTAACTTTCAACTGCAAGAGCTTTTGTTCCCCATCCAGGTTTTTCCTGTAGCTTTAAGTATAATGACTTAAAGGCAACCTAGGACAATCTGAAGAGTGCCTCCACTTTGATATTCAGGTTTAGTCAACTTCTGCAAGCTGCCTGGATGATAAACAGATTTACTTTGTGTTGAAATGAAGTCAAACACTCAACTTACCATTGTTCTACTTACTTCAGTTACCCTGATTTGTAGCAACTGACCCAGCCCGGTATTTTCAAGCTCCAGCTGATATTACAGAGAATATAGAATAATTACCGAACAAGTATCCTCTTCAGCAACTGCTGATCTCCTTCAGAGTAGCCAGGCCAGTCCTTCTGCACTTCTTTGTATACGCAATCTTTCAGTGTGAAAGTGCTGTCCTTGGCACTCAAATTTGCCACCTGAAACAAAAGTAATTTGCAAGAAACTGTTAGGGTTTAATTTTCTCACTTGTTCTAACATAAGATATCTAAGATGCAGGCAAAAACCTCAGCAGACTTAGCAGCAGTTAGTAGTGTCAGAGAACAAGTAGAGACTTTATACTTCATTTCCTAATTATTTATTTAACCAAACTGTGCCTTTCCTTTTGCCTTGTCATTGCAACAGTTATCCAATTTTCTGGGAAACAAGTGATTCTAAACAGATTATTCAGCTTGGATAGTCTGGGATGGTACAACATCAGTTTATGGAAATACCTGGAAATAAACCCTAGTGGGAACAGGCAGATCACTTATCACACCTGTCCAGTAGCTGAAATGGTGCTGTTTATTAGCTGCTAGGGGAACTCCTGCGGCGATAGCTTAGTTAACAATTGCCAGAATATAATTTCTCACTAACAAGCCAGCGAAACAGGCAACAGAAAGCTACTTTCTCAAGGAGCAGCAAAGAGAATGCCTTGCAGATATAATGCATTAGGGAGCTTGCAGATTACACTGCAGTTCAGTGCATTAGGATCATCTGCTGGATTTCATGGAGAACTTTTCCGAGGACTACTTCAGGGCAGGAACAAAACCTGTGATTACCAGATTATAACCCAGGGTTTTACAATAAAGCATTGCACCTAAATCATGCGCTGCAGTTAGCTCAGTACACGAGCATGAGAAGCTCTGACATTTTATCCAATTCTATCGTGTGTATTTTCCCCACAAAACTCTGCATGGTGCCTACATGGATAGGAAACACTGCTGGAACCAGCAGAATAGTATGAGAATGGAAACAGCTTAATAGTTTTCCCACTTTAATCAGTCTTTCCACAGCTTGACTGAAAATTTAACTTCTTGCTGCTGGTTACACATCTGAAAAATACAATGTTAGCACAAACGAAAGAGCCCCAGTTAAGCTTTCCCAGATAGTGAACTCTTCTTAGGGGACTGTAGAGCACTGCAAGTTTAGAAAGAAGACAAAAGCCTTAAAATTTGTGTTTATAAAAGGGATACGGAGGCAGAGGTGCCAAATGCTATGCTCACAGCCAGGCTGACCAACCGGCAAAGCCAGCAACCGTGTCCCAAATTCACTGCTTCAGCCACTCAGTTTCACGACTGCATTACACTTGAACGTGGAAGACGCTTTTATTCAGTCAGTGGAGATGCTGTGTGTCTGTATAAGGATTACTGTTCTCCATTGCTCGCTCCATTCACGAGGCAGTTGTGCTTATGAATTTCTATTAGCCACGCAGCAGTAAGATAGCCTCAGAAGAAGCAAGTGAAGGAGTGGAAAGTCTTGAATTAGCTGAAGATGCTGTTAATTCCCCTGCTTTTGCTTTAGGGAGACTAGGACCCAATATTAAAAAACAATATCTATGAATTTAGAAGCAAAAAGCTGCAGAACTAACACAGCAAAGCTCTCCCGATAAGCAAAAAATCAAAAGCACAGTTATCAGTTTACATGATGAACACTTTGTTTTTCCTTTCAGTTCTGTCAGCTTTCCAAATCCAGAGCCAAAATACAAGAAGAGTTTGAGCTGTGTTTTACATTCAGATATCCCAGTAAACATGCCCAAGAGACAAAAGCCAAGCCAGGTTGTCTTTCAAAAACTCTGAGAATCTCTCCGGTTACTGCCTCTTTCTACAGCGGGAGACACGCTGCTCGGCAAGGCTTGTAGCCCAGGCTGAAGAACAACTCAGATTTTTCTCTGCACAGAGTCTGAGAGCTGCTACCTCCTTGTTTTGCTCGTGTGGGACTCTGCAAGCTCCACCCCAGGCCTCCCAAAAATAGAAACCTTGCAAAATGAGGCAAAAAGGCCAGCAGGAACACAAAGTCCTATGAGAGATGCAAGCGTACAATGAAACCCACACCTAGACGTATTTAGACATGTAGCTTTAATGCAGCCTGTAATTTTTAGCTTATCTGTGTCTGCTTGTGGATGGGAGCCCTGGTAGCACTGAAAGGAGATTAAGTTTACGAGCAATACATTTACAGCCAAATCGGCATTTAGCCCCATCCCGCTGACACTGTGGACACTGCCAAACGCACCACTTGCCTGCTAGGGGTTTGTGAGAGCATCAATAAAAGGTGATTATCAGAAACGGTATTTCTAGTATTAAACCTATTTATAGCGTTCAAAAGGGTGCTCGAAAGAACCCTAGCACTGCTGGAAAATTAAGGGCTACAGGATTAAATCTAGGGAAGGAACAAGTTGTGCCAGCAATAACTCTGTTTTTGGTATGACCTGCCCTGTGCCCTTGGACAAATTTAACTCCTCGCTGCCTCATTCTTTTCAGCTATGGAAAGGAGTAAAAAAACCCAAAAATCCAATACAGAGGAGGGCAGCTGCAGCGTTTAAATAAATATCTGTGATGTGTTTTGCACTGTGAGAGCCATACAGGTATTTACTGCAATTCCTAAAATAGCACCTTCAACATGACTCAAAGTGTTAAAAACTGATTCAGCTTGGAGACAGCTTTCACACTTGACATACAAGTAATACGCCTTGCAAGAAGCTGCATGATCTTCACACCTAACCAGCTGCACTTTTTAAGCAGGAAAGGCATGGGTCTGAACAATACAAAGATGTAAAGCTTAGTGGAGAGGGACATAGTTTTTTCCTTCACATAGGAAACATTACATGTATCAAAACAGAACGTGTTCCTTTACGTCCACGTTGATAAAAATACAGAGATTTATAGGTTATAAGAAATCAAAGCGCTCGTAGATGCTCTGTTAGACAATTCTCTCCACGACCAACCAAAAGGGTTCCTCTTAAGCGAGTGATCTGGTGAACCAAAATCATACAGCTTGGTTGCAAACACCTGAACTGAGGCATATACGCGAGAGGCTTCTGCGATCTCTAGCAGAATAGCAAGGTGAATTGCGAACTTCTGTCCGACACGGCCTTTAGAGAAACATTCAGCTGCAGCTTTGAGATACAGACCAACGCAGAAGGTACTACCGTTCTGAGAAGACATTTCCCTTTACCTAAATTGTTGCCTTCATCAGAGTACAAACCTGTTGCAGAAGGTTGTCCAGCAAATCCTTGTCCTGCTGAGAAAGTCCATCCTTCTGCAATCTGAGAATAAGTTCAGGTTTCTTATAAGGCTTTAGTGCCAGTAAGTGCACAACCCTATCTTTGAAGGGTCTCTGAGAAATCGCACTATTGCCTCTCTTTATTGCACTGGCAAGGTTGACTGGCGTTGGGCGCTTCCTGGAGGGAACAGCATCGGAAGCTCCTGGTGCAGGTTTACGCACCTGAACCTTTTTGCCTAAAATGAGATGAGAATAGTGAACTGCAGCAGTCACCTTGCAAAGGCCAGTGGTCTGTCAACACGTATATGGAGTTCATTACACCATCTGAAGTGCCAGAAGATGACAACGAAGGACAAACACAACCAGCACACCCCATCCATTCTGACACGCCGCCGGAACGAGCATCCCAGGAGTTTTATGATTCACGACAAGCTTGTAACAAGTAAACAGCAACACCAAGCTCTGGAAACCCGAGTATTATTGGCCACAAGCTTACATAAAGCTCTCTTTGTTTGCCAGCTTTTCATTTATCCCAAGTGCACGTATCCCCATGGTTAATCTAACCATTTTTTTCTTCCCTATGAGAAGAAAATTCTGCATTATTATGTAGAAGAGTCAAAATACGGAGTGGAAAGACCAGAACTGGTCAACGAGTGGCTCCCTGCTGCTGATCTCAGCAAAAACACTACTCCAGCAGATGTTTCTGCTTTTAGAACAATAGGAACTTTATGGGGCTGGGTCCACCTCCCTTCCCCCCCGCCAAACGCAGCCACATGAATGGGGTCTAACACCGATACATTAGCCTATTCATTAGCGTGCTGGCTGTCCTAATAGAATAACCCCTTCTACGCTGCAGTCGTAACTGCTTCACTCTCCAATTACATACATGTATCTGTGGGAACACAAAGCTGTCTCAAAAGTTCATCTCGAGCCCTCAGAGGCAGCTTCCTCAACTCCATCCCAAATGTGGTTCTTGGTTTCTGATGGCATTACACAAGAATTCATTTTCCCGTTCCTACTGAACAACAGCTTTAACTAGAACCCTCACAGAAGTCCCACATCACTTACTGAAGCACAAATGAAAGAATTTTACTCTTTTGAATACAGAAAGAGGTCACAGAGCCAGATTCCTGCTGCCAAAGGCGAAACCAGCAAATCAAAGAAGAAAATTTGTGAAGTCTAAAACGTGGAGATGCAATCAATAATCACTTCGGTTCAAGAAAGTGACCTTCACTAGGACAAACAACATCCAGCATTTCCTGCAAGAATTTTGGAGGTTTATTTCAGCATGAAAATTCTCCACTGCTAGGAAGCAGTGTTTTCAACTGAGTCATCTGAAGATACTAGTGATTGTCTGCAGTGTTTATTTTACTGAAATGTAGATTGCATAACTCAGTCCCCATTTCCTGGCTTTTTATTCCGCTCCACACTGATGCAAGCAAGTACGACCCATCGTCGTCGGTAGGACTGAGTTAAGACAAGAGGGAGAAAAACAGCAATTCACGTGTTAAACACCCCCAAAATTCAGAGGTCAACTGGACTTCGTTCCCAGAAATGGGACAACAGAAGATTCATCAGCTTTCTAGAGCTCCCTTAACTCTTGCCAGGTCATGAACAGCAAAAACACATTGGGACATTTCCACTTAAGGCTGGAGCCAAAATGTGCAAGGATAGGGAAAGAAAAAATTAAGTTAAGCCAGAACACAAAGTCTTTTAAAATATTTATACATGTGCATATATATAGATGTGCACACGCACATATTCAGTGTATATATAAGCACACACATCCCCCTACAGGCATAACATCTATCTATTTACATATATATTCATTCAAGTGTTAGTTCACATCTATACTGTTCTGTTGATCTCAGTTTCAACATTTCATATAAATCCTTCCACATCTGAGCTGCCTGGAATGACTCCACTGACGTTAAGTGCTGAGCTCCGTGTTCTCATGGAAATGAGAGCGCCAGCCTTCTCCCTCCAGACTAGCCTGCAAGTGAATCAGCTGATGGTGCTGGCACACCAAATACGTGCGGACCCCACGAGAGGACTGTCCTTGCCCAGGCTCTTCCTTCTGGACAGCGCTTTCCTCCCATCTTAAACACTGGCATCTTACATAGGCAGCACGCACTGCACTCCACTGCTTTTTACATAGTTTACCTCCATTTCAGAGCGGTAAATGTTTTAGCAAGAGTGTTTTTAAATCAAGAGTTCTGCTTTATCTTTCCGGGAAGCAATTTGCTTTGAGAATCTTCTCCCTCACAAACCTAACAACTTCATCCACTTACTGTAATGTTCTCAAATATAAGCTAAACAAAATAATCTTCTAGTCTACAGGAAATCAATGCATTTCCTTCCTGATTACTATCTTATTTCTCAGCTTCGAGCGCTTGGCTGATGAAACAATGAGTCAGGGTCAGTTCTACATTTTGCAACTCACCATTCTCATCACAGACATCCTCTGAGAAGAGGCTGGCTACAGAAAAAACAGCTGGCTCAAAAAAAAAATCAAAAAAACAAACCCCAAACCTCTGCTTCCTGGTTAATATTTGTGCCCTAAGTTTGTGACCAAACTGAGCTTAAGCAGGGACCTGAGCCCAAAGCTAGGTGTCTGCAGGCTCCTTCTGAAGCCCGCTGATATTTGCCGCAGTTTTATTCCCTCCCCTAAGATTCTCCTTTCATTGTCACAATGAGATGGTTTGTTTAAGGCTGCAGTCAGCCCCACTGCTTTAGTCTTTGTTTATTAACACAAGCGCTCCGCTATCTGCATCCTAGATGTTGCGTGTTACGGTCTCAAGTGCAGGCACACACCAGATGTGTGACAACAGCTGTGGTATATTTTAGCTGACTTTGCTAGGAGCACAGACACTTCTGATAGATCAGCAGTTTGCTCTCAGCATCATCGCATGACAAATATGAAATAATGCCAGAGGGTGATGAGACTGCACACAGACAATCCTCATGGGCCACGCAAACACCACCATACGTGTTCTAGGGTGAAGATGGAAGCCATGAAGAAGTCACAATACAAGGAGAGCAGCACCCTAATAACCAGACACGCATAAGGAACTACCAGACACTTGTTAAAGTCTTTCACGGGCAAGCAAAACAAACGCCAGCGTTTGGCTTCAGAAGGTAGGGAACAGACCCCCCAAATCAAGTTGCTGCTTACCTACGTATCTGCCCCCAGGTTTAATGACTATAGCGCTCCGGCTGCGAGTCTCCTCCTCCGCCTGTGCCATGCTTTGCCTTGCCTTCTGGTAGGAATCATCAGTAGCACACACGGTGATTTTATCCTGTATGCTTCCAAGGCAATCCAAATGGATATTGCCATTGCTGCAAAAGAAACGCAACGGAAAAGATACTCCCAACACTGCAAACGGGCACATCTCTCACTGCTGAATAACTGAGGTTGCATTATCTAAATAATAGGAGGGGACAGAAAGAAGCTGAGAGGTAAACAGATTCTTCTGTGAGCATGTCCTTACCCAAATATACACACGCAAACAGATTAGAAAGACTCTAAAAAGAAAGAACACATATTAGGTTTTGTTCAGGTTTGGTAGGGAAAAGATTCTACAGGAGATATATAAAAAAGGCTAGATTTTCTTTTGCTGTACCACTCACCTAGATACATACTGCTGGATACAGTCAAAACTCCCTTGAGGGCTGTCCTTGCCAATATTCGAAAGATAAAATGTGAAAGTCCGCACTTCCGTAGGTCGATCGGGCCTTGGAATTGTGATGTGCTGTTTGGAAGGAGAAAAATATTGGTCACTTGGGTAGCCCACACTAGCACAAAATTCAATTTTTTTTCTGCAGTCGCTATGCTTTATAGCCATTTTGCATCCCACTATGAGCAAAGCATATGGATTACTGCACAGGAGCCTAGGAAGAACAAGAAGCTACGAGAAGGATTCAAGTTAGCAAAACTGTATGCACTGAAAAGATAAGGTAACAGAGGGAGACAGATGTAAAGAACAGCCAAAAAGACAGCCATGTCTGTAACAGAACGAGAGGGCAGAGCTAGCGGCTCGCTGCCTTTCAAAGTGGAGCCCGCAATAATCTTGTTCTAGGAACCTGACCCAATTCTACTGATTCAGGCTCAGAACAGACTTGCTACCACTGTTTACATTAAATTTAAAGCACTTGAGACTTGTTTCTTCAGAATTAGTGATCCAGCACTAAACATAGTACAAGCCAGGTCACTAGGTAGCACGCTTATTCTTTTTTAAGAGATTATAATTCCATAACGAGATTTCATGGCTCACAGTAGAGTGTGACGCTGCTGCTAAATTAAATATTTAATCAAGCATTAAGTGTGCTCTGCAGACAACTCTACAGCGATCTGCATTGTTTTTCTCCCCCCAGCCATTCATTTTTCAAAAGGGAAACTGTTTCCCCTCTGCACTCAAGATCCAACATAAATCTCAGCATCTGAGCTCTACTATCGCATCAATATTTGATAATTAAGATGGCTTCCAGAAAATGAGACAGAAGGAACATCAGCTTCAACCTATTTTAGGCTACACTCTACCACACAGATTTATATTTACCCAGATTGCCACATATATGCACAAAATATGTATGCCTAGCAAACCAAGTCGTGGCACCCACATCTGACTGTGCTCCACAAAAGATGACTGCTGGTACAGAAGGGTTTCTAGGTGGTTTTCCTTTGACCTCAGATGTCTACAGCAGCCTGGAAACCCAGCACATCTGTGCCACTTTGCTAAACCACAGGGATGTTCTCAGAACAGGCAAGAAATGCTTGTGTGACCTGCACGGAGCTGAGCCAGTGCAGCATTTTCCATTTACTCTCCGTAAAGACCAGCTCTCCTCCAGCCAGCCTTCAAAACAGACTTCCCTTCTTTTAAAACGCCAAGCCAAGATACCGGGAATTGAGCGATACAGAAGGACAAGTTATCCCCCGCACAGTCCCAGGATCCGGATCTAAAAATACTCGGAGCAGGTTTGGTGGCAGTGCGGGCACCGACGGGCAGCGCTGACCCTCCGGCAGCAGCAGCTGAGCCCTGTTATCTCTCCTGCCAAACGTGGGCCGGCAGCCTTGAGCCCTTAATCTGTCCCGGCACCCTCTGCCCCCACCCATCCAGAACAAATAAAATTCTCTTCTGCTTTACAAGCGAGCCGAGAATATGCGCAAAGTCAAAGTTATGTAAACAGGAGATTGTGGGTATTTTACAGTTGGCACCCTTCACCCGCTTGTTAATTTGCTGAGAACGGGGCAAGAAGGTAAATGCAAGGGGTCTGTTCAGCTTCTCGTGCCGTTCGCCGGGGGAGCGAGTTGTGCTGCACACAGCGGGTCTGTAAAGTAAAGCCTGGAGGATGTAACCAAACCATATATTCACATACTAAAATAACCTGCTTCTAGCTCCTGATTTACCAGTGTAAAAAACAGCTGCCGAGACCCCGACTTCGGCATTTTTGTAGTTTCTGCAGCTTCTTCAAAGGACATGAAGTGAGACAGAAGCGAGAGAGTCACTTCAGCGTTAAATGTTGCTCGTTCCAGTACTGAAAAGTGTAGCATATGCAAACTGGCCGTTATCTAGGAATTATTTTTAGCTGAAACAGAAGCTTTCTCAAGCCACCAAAATCAGCATGGTAACTGCTTTGAGGGAGCCCTAATTTTGGTGCCAAGTATTACACCAGTAACCATAGACACTTAAAAATAGCTCAGTACAGATGTTACTTCTGTTTTTTTCTTCTTTCAAGTAATATTCATCTGTGTACAGCTCATTCTGAATGGCAATTTCACCTTCCTCTATTAATACCAGCACAAGTTCATCCCAAGAAACAGGGGAAAACGTCATATTTTCCAATCATGTAAAGTTAAGACGTTTTGTTCCTAACAGTCATATTCAAGAAAACTGCATGAACACACATGTATTTGGCACCTGAAGGTGGGGTTTTTCCCCCCCCAGATCAGTTCTTTCCCTGCTCCCCCATCTCAGGTGTCCCACCCCCACCAGTAAGCACCTGCAAGTCTGACCCAATCTAATCTCTAATTGTGCACATGCTTTCACTGAAATAGAAGCTTCTTCAGCCTTTCTTGTAAGTTATGTGCTCCAACTACCACCGTTTGTAACGCTTTGGTACTCAGGCTCTTAAATTCTCATTTACACACGCTTTGACACAAGCAAAGTGCTCCAGACTCCATATAAAACTTATAAAACTACCCGAGAAAACCTAGTTTGTGATGAAAAGGTAATGGACACGTGCTGCTCTTAAGGAATACCCAGATAGTCCGACTTTAGCATCTCGAAGCAGAGTTAACTTTCTGCTAATTATGGCCCAGTTACTACTATCGAAATTCTGAGTATTGCACAGATTATTGCACTGTAGAAGTAATTAATAAGACGAGCATTGCTATAAAGATATGCATCCCAAGGCAAAGATCATTTACAGCCCACCATTTATAAGAACTCCCGTGAGATTCGATCCAGACTAGGATCCATGCAGGAGGTTTCGTCCCCTGTCACTGAAACAGCTGTTTTATTCTGGGCTAGAACCACTGTCATCCTCCTTTCAGCACCTGGCCTACAGAGCTGCCACCTTGCTGACCCCATGCTTTATTCCTGGCCAGTTCCCTTCTCTGGTTAATTAGAGTATTAACCATGACGGGTGTTGGTCTCTCCCAAGTCACCGGTGATAGGATGAGAGGAAACAGCCCCAAGCTGCGTCAGGGGAGGTTTAGATCAGATAAGAGGGAAAATGCCTTCCCTGCCAGAGCGGTCAGGCCCCGGCACAGGCTGCCCAGAGAGGTGGGGGAGTCACCGTCCCCGGGGGGGTTCAAACACTGTGCAGACGTGGCACTTGAGGCCATGGTTTAGGAGGCCGGGGGGTGTTGGGTTGGTGCTTGGACTTGATGATCCCAGAGGTCTTTTCCAACCTTAATGATTCTATGATAGGTCTTTTTTTTCCTCTGTAGTAGAAGCTGAGAGTATCCTTGACAGCATTCATTAGATTAACACTGGGAATAAGTAAAAGACATGGACACAGTAATTTAAAAGCCCCACAAATAATGAAATTCAACAGGTCAGGAGGCTTCTAGAGAATCAAGTCAAGGAAGCAGCAGTTTGTTTTAAACTCTTGCTTTTGGTCCTGCTTCCCCCAGTCATCCAATACTTCTAAGATTCTCCTTGTGAGAGGGATGTTTACTCAGAAAAGTCACACTATTAAAATCTCCTATCACTAGACACTGCTTTAAATCGCACTCTGACATTTGTGCTGCATACAAAGCCTACCACCCTCAAAGTTAATTGGAAATCTTCTCCGTACTGACATTTATTAGGAAGCAAAATAGGAAGCGACAAATTGGGGAGTGGTATTAGCGGAACAAAGTGTATTCCAAGAATAAATAGCTAAACAGATATGTTTTAATGTCAGCATCTGAATTTGAGAGCTTGTTAAATTATCCTTTCAGTCCAATTGATAGGACGGTCGCTAGAAAATATTTAAAGCCCTGCCGTCAATTCCTTAAAGCAGGGCACAATTGTGACATATATGAGCACTACACTTAAAAACAGATGGTTATGCAGCTGCCAGCTTCTCCTCATACCCAGTAAAAATAATAATAAAAGGACAAAGAGCTCTTTCTATCTGCCCCAACTGAACTGGATCTCGCTTTCTTCAAAGCTCTACCTTTGGCCTTTACTCGACAGTGCAATTAATTAAGCAGCTGAAAACGAGGCAAGCAGGGGTCAGCTCTGTGCTGCCAACATCCTCCCTCCACCCGCAACGCCCCGGCACTGCTCACACTGTGCAGGGCTCAACAGTTCGCTCTTTAAATGGCAACATCAGACACAATCGCGCTGCTTTGCTCCTCTTCCATTCAAGCCGGGCTGTAATTACAGGTGACTGGCAGCTATTTCACCAAAAACCCTTCTCTGGAAGTTAAGGGCTCAAATACAGTTAAGTGCATTAAATATTCATTTTTAGTTTTTATAAGGAACTGCATGATTTGAAAATAGGGTCCTTCTAAAATTATTATAAGGAACTGCATCGTTTGAAGGTTTCCTTTTGGTTAACCTGAAAACGCCCAGGTCTGTATCAGATCCATGTGAAACCCACTGCACGGGGAGCACAGCGCTGCGGGCACTGGAGTGTTTTAAGCTGTTCCGACTAATTTTGCTACATTTCCTTCAAGGAGGAAGATTAAGTAAGAGAAGAGGCATTTCTAGAAGTTAAGCAGCTTTCAGGAAAAGTTAGGAGTAGATCCTCGCAAGGCGCTCTACAAAGGGAAAGCATTTGCAGTCTTTTTAGCTTCTTTATTACATGCAAAGCTGTTTGCTCATCTAATAGGAACAAATCATGTACCCTTAAAAGTTTTCCTTGTCACTGGCTTCTAATTTTGCCGAACTGCAGTTGCAGATTTTTATCTAAGCTTTCATGCTGAGCTTGCTGGGAAGTTTAATTGTAAACAAAATAAAAAAAGCTGGAAATCACTCCTTTATTTCCCAGGACAAAGAGGTTTGTATTTTTTTTCTTAACTTACAATAACAATCATGTCTTTCCTGCTACATTTTGTTAGAGTATTATGTACTATCAGCGAGACTAATACCACAAGGTAAAATATAGGCAAGGAAAAGCATGCTAGACTTTAATGCCTACTTAATTCAAGCCTTTTTGAAAGTTTTATTGTGCCACTACAAAAAATTAAGAAGTTTTTACAGCTGAGTTCATATTCTCAAAAAAGTGAAATTCCCCTGCGTTATGCAGAGCGCTGAAGTTAAACAGACACCTTTTTAAATACCAAAGGTATAGAAACGGTATTTTTAAAGCTCACTGAGGAGTTGCATTACTTTACCAGAAACACTACCAATTAAATCTCAGCGTTGTCAGTAACTGGCACGACAGAGGGTTTCAAGCATCTATAAATATCTCGGAAGAGTTCCGCCATCAGAACAGAAGTTAGAGAAATAAAACTCCTAAATATAACCCACTTTTGGTACTCATAGAGACTGCACAGTTGTTTAGACATGCACATTAAAGCTTCAGTGCATTCGCAGCAGCCTCCGAGCGCTGCTGCTGTAAATACTCGGTACCCAGAGAGTCTTGCACCAAGTTTACCAGGCTTGGCACAGTCTTTCCTCGGGACACAGGCGAGGTTTCCCTGCACTGCCGCGCCTGCCCCAGCACTGCCATCAGGGAACTTTCCATCTCCGTGTTCTACCCAACAGCGTGGCCATATAAAACTAAAATTTCACCACCAGCAACACCGGTGCTGCAGGTGCTATGGATTTAGCAAGGTTGGAAAATAAAAGCTATAAAGTTTTTATAGAGAGATAATCCCTGCGATCAATGAGCAAACACACACGCTTCCCCGGACCACATCTGAACTTTGCATCTCTCACTTTCAGAAATCAGCACCGTTCTTTGAACTGGAATAGGACAGACATACAGAAAAAACACCTTATTCAGATTAATTGTATAAGCCAGTAAGAACTTTCCAAGGCAACCCACATACAAACTTACCCCTTGGCTTCCTTGAAACTGGATTACTGGTTTTGATGTCACAGCATCCTACAAAAACAAGTGGAAAAGAAAAAAGATTAGAGAGGTTTAAAGCTCCAACATTCACTGCCAAAAAATACTCAGCTTGATTTTTCACCTATACTTTTTACTTCCTTTTTTTGTAAAAAAAAAAAAAAGGTAAAAGGTTCAGGGCAGCATACAGAACCCCAAAGAAGAAAATACAAAAACTCCTGAAACGGCGATTTGTACCTAGAAAAGGAATACAACTGTAACGTCGCCAGTGGTAACCCTTACTTCAGAAAAAGAACAGCTCTGAGATGATACCCGGATGGGCTACGCTTAGTTCCTTCCTGACCCCTAAACCACATTTCAGGCACAGAATAGCTTAGCTGTGTATCTTTGGTGCTTATGTAAGTTTTGAGTTCAACAGCGGATATTTGAGGGGAAAATTTATTACAGTTTTAGGTCTGAGAACACGCTAAGCAAATTTTTTCCAATAGAAAGCTGGCAATTCATTGCAAAAGCAAACTGCAACTTCATTGCAAAATACTGTTGTTACGTTGCCCATTTCAACAACCGGCCTCTTCCTCCATAGTGATTTGCTTACATTTCAAGCAGTCATACCCCTGCTAGCTCTAAAACCCCTTAAATCTGCTCCAGACGAACATGACTGAATTTCGGCCTTTTTGCACCGCGACCGCACTTTTCACTTTGCTGTGATTGTACAAAGATCATAAAGGCTTTGGAATCCAAACTCTTACCTGAGGTTTCAACTATAGGGAAAGAAATAACACGTGCAATCCAAGCCACACTAAGTTTTTATTTCTTAAGTTTCAAGAGAATTTGGGGCTATATTGGTTTTATTTCTTAAATCACACAGAACATTCCAAGACACACTAAAAGACACCCTCCTGCTGCATCGGAGTCGTGCTCCACAGGGTAGAAAAACACGCTGCCCGTGGGATCTCATTGCGAAGCCTTCCAAAGGGACAGAAGAATTTACAAATAGGTTGAAATATCATTTAGGAGCGAACACGTTGCCACATATACGGGGGCACCATTTCGATGGGAGAGACGCCAAGAAGAGTTTAGGAGACAATACAAATGCATTGTTTGGACTTTGTCCTTTTTGTGCCACAGTTTGCACATCTCCCAGCGCTATAAAGATTACATCGACTTCCACGGGATTACACAAACAGACATTTACATTTAGCAGCAAAAGAGTTAACAGCCCGAAAGCCCATTAGGTTTATCACCTCTCACAAAACTTTTCCAAACGCTTTCAGCCCAGGAGTGAGGAATTTAAGCCACAATATGCTGACATTAACAACAACAAAAAATTCACTAGCAAGAAACTATCCTTCTAACACAGATGAATAAGGTCATACCAAGACACCGTCTTCAGAGCCTTTTAAGAGCCCATCTAATATGATTTAACAGATCTGCATCACACCCTGAATTGTTATGAGATATTCATGACAGCGAGTAAAGCAAGAATATGCTCAAAGCTGACAGCACTCACTCCGTGTTGTACAGCAAGTTGTACAGACCCGAAACAACCTTTATAAAGAAACAATAAACAACATCTTGCTCTTCATACCGAGATCGCTGAATTCCTTGAGTGCCACGACATTGCATACCACAGCACACTGTTCATAGACAGACTGGCCAGCTTTTTGTTCATGGTGTCAGCATGTACTGTGCAATGTGTCCAGAAATACATATGAACATACTTGAGCAAACAAGCATTTGAAACATTAAAAAAATCTGGATTAGAAAAAATCTCTACGCTGATCTTGTCCAGCTAATTACGGATTTGTGAAGTTCTGCAATTAATTCTGGAAAATTACTTCAGTGGAATAAAAAGGTAATACGAAGCACGTAAGTAGAATAACAAGGCAGTAACAATACTAAAGTACCATTACACAAATCTGGACGAGCTTTTAATACAGAACTTATCAATTCCTTATACTACATGCAAAATGGTTTGAAGTTAAATGTGAGATCTCAGACTTAAAAATAAGCGTTCATGTAAGTTACATGGCAAACTCTGGCTTTATTTCCTTGAACCCCCAAAATACCGATTTCCACGCTGCCGAGCTGCGCGTGCCCCGGGGCTGCTGGGTTTTGTCACCTGCTGTGTAGGAGTACCCGTGTTACAACTCCTCGCCACGCGCCACAGAGGGATCGCAGGGAAGAGCTGGGTATCAGAGTCACTGCACCATCTGAGCTCCCCTTTCAGGGGGAGAAGGAGAAGGCTCCTGGCTCCTCAGCAACACCACCCCCTTTCCTACACAGGCATCGCTTCCCTTCTGCTGACGCTCAATTCCTTGGCCACAGGTCATTTGAGAATGCTCGTGGAGAACGAAAACACGCACACCCTAACCTAATTAAGGACATGAATTTAAGTACCTCTATTAGACAAAATCAAATTCCTGCACGGACACCTTCATTCAGAATAAAAGCAAACAGATGAATTGAGCTAAACCAAATTAAAACCTTATTTCAATTTATATCTTCAGTTCATTTGGATTAACTTTCCTGCACGCTCTTGTGTGGACAAACCCCAATTTTAAAGAGTACTTGCTACCATTTCCAAAATCCCTCCATCATCTTCTAAAGAGTCACCTAATCCTTCTTCCTTAGTGATGCCAAGTGGGATGGGTTGACCCTGGCTGGACATGGGTGCCTTCCACAGGGAAACCCTGCCAGCAAACCTGCTCCAGCGTGGGCTCCTCTCTCCATGGGGCCACAGGTCCTGCCAGGAGCCTGTGCCAGCACAGGCTTCCCACGGGGTCACAGCCTATACCCCCACTTTGGGCATCCACCTGCTCCAGCATCGGGCCCTTCACGGGCTGCAGGGGGATCCCTACCCCGCCGCTAGCCCCCACGGGCTGCGGGGGAACCTCTGCTCTCACGCCTGGATCACCTCCTCCCCTCCTCCTATGACCTTGGTGTCTGCAGGGCTGTTCCTATCACACACGCTCACTCCTCTCTCCAGCTGCAGTTGCACAGGTTCCTCCCACTCCTTAACTACATTATCCCAGAGGCGCTGCCACCGTCCCTGAGGGACTTGGCCTTGGCCAGCGGCGGGTCCGTCTCGGAGCCAGCTGGTGTTGACTGTCAGACACGGGGGAAGCTTCTGGCAGCTTCTCACAGAAGCCACCCCTGTAGCTCCCCTGCTACCCAGACCTGGCCACGCAAACCCAGTACACCAAGACAGTGAGCTTCCTTCATTACAGCTTCCTAGAAAAGCCATCTCATCCACCCACCCTTAGTGGGAACAATGTCTTTTCCTCTTTGTCCTTCCTTCTAATAAAAAGAAGCCATCTCAGCCCTATGACAGGACCGTGGTACTGCTGCGGGTACAGGTCTGCCTTCTTCAGAGTACACCAACCCACAGGGTTCAATAATCCTTGCTTTATCAAGGATGCTGATGAAACCTCACCTTTGTGTTCAATGACGAGGCAAAACAAGACAGATCTGTCTGAGCAACTGGCCCGGCTGCAGAGCCTAAGCATCTTCTAGCTAACAAATCGTAGCTTCATTCCTCCATGAGGCTCCATATATTTAGGAATAGCTACTGGAAGCTGATTAGGATAAAGACAAAAATCTAAGCAAGGAAGGGACAGTTCAAGTATTTTAAACCAGCCACCTGTCAGTTCAACAGGTTTTCTGCTGCCAGGTACAAGGCATTCACCTCTGCCGTTAATACACTTATCTGTAATGGTGACAGCGCTGTTGAAGTCCAAGAGTGAATGAGTGTGATTACTGGGACCTGTGGGACCAGAGAACAAGCAACCACCACGCAAGAACAACGAAGTTCTAAACTATGCACAGGCCAAGAGCAAGCAAAGCCCGTTCAAACACACCTAAGACGCACAAATTACACGTCTGCTCCGTGCTCGCTATTGTTTCAACAAAAGGCTTCCTGACGCAGGACCGAAAGGTTAGCAAATCATTACAGCTTCACTGTTTGCTAAGTTCCTACAATGGATCTTTAAGAAAATGCGTCAAGCTTCCTCCCATCTTACCGTAAGAGAAAAATGAACTGTTTGAACTGTTTTATCAAACCGGAGAGTCCTTCCTACAGACAAACTCCAGCGTCCCAGAGCTCTATAGGAATAACTTCTAAAGGAACATCCAAGCTGCAAACGTGTGGCTGTACTTCACTGACATCTCCCCAAAGGTGAGTTATTGTTATAAACATGGATAGCAGCAAGAGTACTTGGCAGAAAGCATAAAACCTGCTGAGCAGCAGGGTGAGCTCCACTGGCAGGGAGGCTTGCTCACACGAACCCCGGCACTGCTGCGATGAGCCTGCAGAGTAAGTACATGAGGTGGAGGCTCTGGAGCCAGCTCCACCACGTCTACCCAACTCACGAACAGACCCTCACACACAGCCTGAACAGACCCCCGTTACGTCGGGTGACAACCCAGCATTTTACTCCAGAAAAATTCCCTTATTTGCTATCTGGAAAGAATATTTCCATGCTTCTGTGCCCACTTCACTGACACCCGCAGCTCCTGCTGTATTCTTCGGGCATGGTGGAGAAATAAAGCAGCAAGCTTTCAAACGTTGAAGCTCTGCGCTGGGACGCCAACACGAATCAAACCCCACAGACCCAAATGCTTTTTGTCAGACAGCCCTCCAGATACCGTAAGATTATTTCAGAAGTCATGAGATTAAACCAAAAACCCAAAAACTCATACCCAAAGCTCCCACAAAACATTTGTCTTTTATTAGCATGGTATTATGCTCATCCTCATCCCCTAGCTAGAGGGGAGCTAGTAACCCTTCATACATACCCTCAAAGCTCACAGAGGCACTGGTGACACACACACAGTTCCTCACACTTAAATACTCCAGATCTGGCACATGGAAGCTTGAGTAAAGAGTAGGAGGAACAAGAAAGCTTCAATAAAACACACAGAAATTGAACGTAAAACTAATAAAATATCGGGTATGATCAAAGCTGGCATGAGGTTTTAAAAACATTTAGTGGAAAAGCTGGATAGGATATTCTTACGCCCAGAGAGGCCATTTGAAATCCTCAGGTCAAGTAACCAGTTGGAAACATCCCCGTTCCTTCAGGGAAACACAGATAATTAAAGAATACGTTGTTTCGAGAAGTTCTGTTATGCATTTACTGGAATTTATACTGGAGGCAGTGTTATACGGAAAATATTTGCCTATACTTAGTATCGGTGTATTTGTCTTTTTTCTTGAATTTTAAGTGTCACAAATGCCGAGCAAACAGAGCAAATGAAAGCTTACCCTTATTTATGCTGGAACAAGGGAATTATTTTCAGAATGTAATGCTTCTTGCAAACATTTAAAATTAGCAGCAAGAATTCCAATAAATATACAGAGAAAGTATAAAATCATGCTAACCCCAAGACTGGCATTAACAGGGTGTTTTGAACTGTCACGTGCAGTTCCAGCCAGGTAAAGCCGCTGCACCTCAGGAGTCAGTTACAGAAACAGCTTAAAATCCATAAATTTCAGACTCGCTAACACCCCAAACTCAAAGTTCCTCTTTAATTCTTTGGTTATGACTAGTTTATGTTTCTTTTGCCCAGCAGCATGGTCCAAATATAAGCATACTCCCTCCTCTACTTCCTCTGGCTTCTCAGCACGACCAGGCAAAGGATGGAAAAAAAAAGGCTCTGATGTCAAACCGTGAGGATACCGAGTTCAAGCAGACCTGGATGCTTGCGAAAATGTCCTGCAGACCTGAACAAACTTCATGATTTAGATTTCCACTTATATTTTCGTTTTAAACACACCACGCAGACTTTGCAAAGTAAAACAAGAGACCAAAACCACAGCAAATACATCCAGTGTCTTGCTGTGGCAGACTCACAAGAGACACCTCCGAGTCCCAAAGTTCATTAGTGGCAAGATATATAAATCCCAGGGGAAATAAATACCTTTGAATATACCCACAACAACTTCAAGTGACTCTGTGTGAAGTTTACTGGCAGTCAATTAGCCAAAGCTCGCTCAAGAGAGAACCACTGCATATTAGGTAGAGACAAAAGACTTCTCCCAAGACATTCCACTTTTTCAAGGCTTATATTTACCTCCTACCAGAAACACAGCAGTAAAAAGCCTCCTGAATATTCTTTTTTATGTCACATCTATTACTCATGGAATTAAAACACTGTCTCCCTGCAACACAATTTCCATCTGCAATTTAAGGCTTCCCAACTATCTCATTTGAAGTTGAGGACACTAACAGACTGCAGATGGGATAGAGTACGCTGAGACTCGAAAATTACAGTTCCTATATAATTTTTGTTGACCTAAACTACAAAGCCTTCCAGACCTTTTTATACTCCATCTTGGAGACAAGCTACTAGTTTTGCTATTCAAATACAATGTTCTCAGGGAAAGAGTCTTGGAAATTCCATGTAAGTCCACAACCGCTGAGGCAAAAGTTTAGCTTTCTGCTCACCAGAGGTGACAATGGTCGGCTGCCGAGGTGAGGAACACAGCCATGGGGATGCTTCTGGAGGACGCGGGTCCCCCTGCATCCCTCCAGGGACGCGGAGATGGGCACCTGCAAACCCCGCCGCGCACAAGCGGCCTCCGTGCAGGAGCAGCGCAGCTCTGCGGGGTGTGATGGGCGCTCCTCGGGCCGCGATCCCCAAATTAACCCGTGTACACCTTTGTTTGCTTCTCCTCTCTGAGATTACCCCATTTATTACTTTGATGAGCAAAGTGTTGTCAAAGGAAACCGCATCTGCCTGCTGGGCCCGGCTCCCCACTTTCTACCCCATTTTTCCCCTCCCCAACATTTAAAAGAAATATTTGTTTGAGGCAAACGCAAGTACTCGAGCGTTTAACACAAAGAATTTTTAAAGAGGTACTTCTGATGAAGGTTTAGGAGCTGGGGACTTACCAATTACTTCACGAACTGTAGTTTGTATTTATTATAATCTGTCATTTTCCTAATATGCACTAATGGATGCAGATTATCACTGTAATATTAAAGCACCTACAAATCCTAGCCATAACACAGCGCGAGCAGCAATAAAACGATAAAGAACTACTATGTCAGCCAAAATGCTAAGCTGTACATTTTCGAGTTGTAATTGCTAAACTGCAAAATACATGCTGGCTTCCTTGTTTATAATTGCATAATTTTAAGTGGGTTATTACAGCACAAACGTCACTTCCTCGGTAGTTTAACTTTCCAGGGTCAAAACCCAAGAGTGCTCCTATAAGACAGAAAACAAGTTTTATTACAAATGTCTGCTCAAAAACACCCTTGACATTTGAAACTGTGGCTGAGTTACAGAATTTCAACATTCACCGCTCCTTATTATGGAAAGCATCGTAAGCATACAAAATCTTGTATCACTACACAATCTGAGCAAAGATACCATCCCACATGAACTACAGAAAACCGCTACCTTTGAGTAAATTTATATAGTAAGACACATGATGAAGTTAAAAAAAAAAATGTAGCCTAATCAAAATGCTTTGTGCCTGCAACGTAAAGCAGAAACTCAGTCCCTAAATGGACAATAGCTTGTATCAGCAAAGCAGAAAGCAATTAAACTCCACTGTCATCAAGATGTCACCCCACAGGCACGAGAGCTGAGCTAGCCGTGAAGCCTGTTCTCTCACGCATGCCTGGATCTTCTGATCTCGTCAAATCCAGGTTAAAAAGACCTTCCTGAATAAAAGGCAATGTATTTGTTGATACGATTCTTCGCAGCAGAACTCATTTGGAAACTTAAACCGAAACAACGGAGCGCCGCTTCCCCAGGCAGCAACGCAAGGCAAAAACCCTGGGTCCAGCTCCCTGCCGCACGGCAGCTTCAGAGCAGGTGCCAGGAAGCTTTCTTTAAAGAGGAACTAGGGAAGGGGGAGAAAGAGTGAGAAATAGTACATGCGGAGCCAAACTGGCTACCCAAGCACCCATCCTGCGCCCTTCAAAACTCAGGACAGCGGACGGAGGCTGACGCTTGCCAGCCTCACAGTGACAGGCTGCAGCACACGGCGCTCTGCCAGGATTTTTTACTATGCCGCTACGAGAGCGGTCACCCAACATTTCAAACCCATCGTCCTTCTTCATTAGTCCCGAGTACAAAGCTCCTTGGTGGGTCTCATCATTGAAACCCTCCACAGCACGGGCCAAAAATTCAAACAAATCTCACTCCAGTGATGTTTTGCATACAGGGTAGTTTAAGTTTTATGCTCAAGCCCAGTGAAATTTTTGTGTTTGACTAACTTCAAGCCAATCTTTCCAGACGTGCTTCAAAAGAGTCTTTGCTTCCTAGCGCAGAACCAAACCGTGTTTTTCCTCATCCTGTATTTGCAAAAATAAACCTTTAAATGCCAGAAGAACAGATGCCTCTGACACGAAATCTGATACTCTGATCATCTTTAACACCAGACCGCAAATCTTGTGAAAGGTAGCTTTGGTAAGGGAGCTCCAACTCGCTGCATACACTGAAAAACCCTGGGACAAACCACACATCGCTCGCGATCATTAAGCCAAGATGTTTGGCTAGCACAAGGTACAGTAGTTTTCCACTAGAAAGGAAAGCCATGCATATATGCAATTTAGGCAATGCCTTTCAGGAAGAAAATGAAAAGGAGGCTCAATTCCTTCGAGAAATAATTATTGTCACTTGGTATCGAGTTTACTCTGATCACCATAGAGCAGGAGACCTTCTTCGGCCGTAGGGAGACCTGGCTACAGCAAACAGACCAGCTATCTACTGGAGCCATTCTTTCTCAAGAGCAGGAACCACCAATTGACTTCTTGGAATCCCTATTCCTAAATTTCTACGGCAATGCAAACAGTGTAACCTAGTAACTCTTTTTCAAGAGTACCGAGACGGATACAGAATTGATGTACAATAAATGGGAACCAAACACACATCGGAAGTGGCCGCAAGAGACACCGCAAGGATGCAACGGTCCGTTCTCCAAAGAAAACAAACTTTTGTTTTTGCAGACAACAGAGCTGGGACTTCCAGAAGAAGCTGAAGAGCTAAACCTAGCTGTCCCCAGAGAAGGGCTCGCCCGTCAGGGGACAGGTTACTGCAGAGAGAGACACTGCGAGAAGGGAATAGCCCCACGGACAGATATAGGCATAGTCTAGTTCATTTTAAGAGCCACAACACTTCTAAGCACCACTTCCTTTTCGAGTGGCCAGCTGGTCACTGGATCCCATTGCTGCTGCTTCCAAGACGCCCGACTTCACCACTCGATGCGATCGGTATCAAGCAGCTGCAGCTCTCCACTTGGCCGAAGCCGGAAAGCAGTGCAAATCCACACCAAAACAGGAGGTGACGTGTAGACTGAGGTCAAAGGGAACATGTATCATAAGAAACAGGAAAAAGATCAAAGGTGGTTTTGTGGCATCAAAGGCCCCTAGCTCCCAATTAACTCACAGTTACGTATCTTCAGCACTGATGGAAAAGTCAACCTCATTTGGGAATCCAAGTTCAGAGACTACAGGCACATTTCCCAATGTGGTTTTTTTTTAACCTCACTTTTCTGGGGACTTAAGGGAGACCTACTCATTAAGTCTAGGAAGAGAAGCAATAATCAAAGTCTCAACTCTTCATGCCTGACACCAGACTGCCATGAGAGCTTAAAGGATGATTATCTGCTGTTTAATCATTATAAACTCCCACCAATTTCACTATTAACAGGACAGGGCTACTTAGAGAGGTTTTACTGTCAGAAGACCAACAGTCAACTCCCACAGTTTCCAAAGGCTTGTGAAGGAAAGGGGTTGGTTGTTTCTTTTTTTTGGGGGGGGGAATTCCCTTGCATCCCTGTGCAGCTTTCAGTGTCTAGTACAGCTGCTCAAAGCAGGCTTGTAATAAATTTAAAAAAATAGGTCCATAATGAAAGAAGTATTAAAACATCACGCCCATTTTTTAGTGCAATATCACAGGAGGTCTCCTTCACTCCATGTAAAAACCCTAGCAGTTTTGATACAATTACTGCATCTCTCTGGAAAGGAAGTTCCTTTTTTTGTTATTGGATTTTCTGCATCCGTTACTCAGTACAAACGGGTGTTCCAGACCCTCACTGAAACTGAGAACCAGTAGCCCTCAAAGCTATTTTAATTTTATTAGTCAGTGTTGCATTCTTGAATCAAAACTGTCCACTTAAACGCGCTTACCTTTCTCTCAGGGTCTTGCCCTGTTCTCCCCAACCCAACTTGCAAGACAGAGGTTCAAGTGCCCCTTTTCCCTTTTCCACAAACACACTAGAAATCAACAAAATTCTGCACAAATGGTTATTTTTATTACTATTTTCCCCCAAAGGGATTTTTCTTTTGTAACTCAGACTAAAAGCAATAGAAGGTAAAACCAGGAAAGCATAGAACAAGTTGAAACAACGTTTCCCAAAGCACTCGTACAAAGATAATGCTGTGCTGGCAAATTCATCACAAAAATTTAAGCACAAACCTAGAAATAAGTTCCATTGTTTTGTTACTTGCAAGCAATTGTACAGAGTGTGAGGAAAGTTAAATTAACACATCCCAAAACCAACCCCTTTTTAAAAATAGCAACCCTGTAGTCATTTGTACACTAAAAATACTTATACAGAAGGAAAAAAGTGTTTTAAACCAAAAAAAATTAAGTCAGAATTTCAGTCTGCTCATATGTCCCGAACCTATCGCTTTCTTACAGAGCAGTACCGCCTATCTTATAGCAAGGCTAAATCTGTTAGCAGATACTGTAAGGTAAAGATAGGGTAGCAAAAAAGGAAGGTAAATATTGGTATTTCTGAAGTGCAGGCAAAGGAAAGCAAACCCTCTTAGGTTTGTTTTCTGAACACGTGAATCTGCTTTGAAACGCTGTTTTCAACAAGAAACACTGTTCCACAAAGACATTTCCTGTTCTGCCTCCATATGCTGGAAATACTAATAAATGTAATAATTATTAGATATTCTCCCCTTAAGAGAAGCTCAACAGTATGGCCTCAGCATCTGTACACATTTGCATCACAAGACAATTTTGAGAGACCTTAGTCTGGCAAGAACGCCATTAAGACATCCATGCTCCAAATTCCCTGGGTAATCATCTCTCTCATGCAACACTGCTTGTTTTTGCAGCAGAGTTTTATTGTAGCTATCAGATGATCTTGTTAAATTGGGAAAGGACGGGGGGGGAACAACCGGCAGAAGGAAACTGAATCATCCAAAATTCCCAACTCTGCTAAAGGTGAACAGCAGTTCTGGTTTTCCCTAAGGCTTTACTTCAACAGTTTTATGAGCCAAGAATCATTAAGGAGTTTTAGATTTTCTCAGATTAATATTTCAAAAGCCATTCCTCTAGTACAAGATACCTTGAATGAAGGTTTCTGTACTTCCTCTGAAAGAAGAGGGAGGTTTGCTAACTGTTTACTAGATGCTGGAGATGTGGCCACCTCTCAAACGAAACCAAAAAGCTCGTGAAAATGCTGAGGAAAACAATTTCAATCATCAAAATCACTTGGCTCGCTGTCATCTACCTCAGAAGCAGTACTTTTCACCGATTAGCCTTTCTGAAGCAATACAAGCAATACTGCTTTTGGTCTGTTTTGACAACGAAATCACGTCTACAAAATGTGAAGATGGAGGTATTTTTGGTCTGATTGCCCAAAAGGAATCACAGCAACTACTCAAATTTTCTATTCCTGACTCTTCCCACCCTCAGTGGGTTCAAATCTGAAATGTGGATACAACTGAAAAACAATGACTTCAAGAAGCCTCACTGGAAGGATTTAGAATTAGCTGTTAAACATAGGGAAGACCAAGATTTGTTCCCCCTCACTGGGCAATGGGAAGCAGAAGTTGGCTCATACAGACTGGCCTGGCAGTGGCAGCACGGATGCATCCAGACACCCACATCACAGAGAGGGCCCACGAGGGACCCAGTTCTGCAGGATGAGACTTCCCTGTTTCTGCTGCTCAGAGCACAACACCCACCATGAATACTCACTCTTCTGACCAGTTACATTCTGTTTAAATGCTGCTCTTACTTCAAACTTCACACGTTATTCTGCCAAATTCCTCTCCTGAACTGCTCTGGGGGTCAGTGACTGAAGTTGGAGAGGGCTGGTACCACTTCAGAGGTACCTGAGGCAACTCACCTTTAGTTCTCATATCGCTACATAAATATAATGCAAAGGTTTTCCAGCCAAGTATCTCCCAAGACAGCCATAAAAACCATCATCCTTAGCCCGAGACAAGAGTTAATGTTTTCTTCTGAACTGCTGCCCTACAAAAGCTGCTTACAGACAATTCTTTATCTGGCTGCTCTTTACCTTTAATGACCATAAAGCACAAACATTCCCCAGACTAAAGACGTGGATGAAGAGGTCACCCTCATGCTTACAGCCGAGAGTAGTTTAATAGTTAAAAGGAAACTTCTCCGTAACTGGCTGGTACTACGAATATTTTGGGTTTAGCTTTTGCACTGTACAAAATCCTCAAGCATCAGAAGGAAATGTTTCTCAAATTAATATAGAAAAGTGTGTCATGATAGCACATCTTAAACAACTCCCCCTCATTCCCATCATAAAGAAAGTTTCCATGACTGATTAAAACACCCAGGCTCTCCCATCTGAGGCTGAAGGCTGTGCTGTGGAAGTGATATGAAGTGCCTACAGAACCAGATTTAGAGCCGAGACTTGTTCCATTTGCCCTCCATCAGAACCTCTCCCGCTGTGACCTTACATGAAGCATTTCACCTCTGGGTTCAAACTCCTCCGTCTGTGAAACATAGCTACTATTTCCCAGGTGGCATATGGAGATGCCGCCACTTCACGCGGTATTTACTGGAGACCGTTGAGGTCTGTAAGCGCGAGCCGGATTGCATTGGTACCTCGGCACCCAGGGATCCTCAGACCCTAGACAAGGTTCACAGAGCAGCAGGAGATAGATGAAGGAAGAAAATGGAGCATATTAAGAACGGCTTAATAAAACAACTTGCCACTCTGGAAAACTTTTTAGAGACGACAGCTCAGGCAGAATTTAAAAACCACCACCTTTAAGCTATACTGAAAAGAATTTATTTAAATACCACTTATGCAAGAATGCCTAGGAATTCCAATATCGCTAGCTAGCTCAAGTCTGCCTAAAAGAAAGGAGTAAGGATACTCTTAAATTACACCAGGTGGATTTCACTGAACACCGAGGCACTCCGGCTCAGACTTCAAGCACCATTCCAATAATAGTCATAAAACCGCTGAATGGGTACAGTCAGCTAGAACTCTCAGTTAAAAATAAATATTTTAAATTATTTCCAACATACCCGCTTCACTGTGTTCCTCGCCAATCTGTGGGTTTCCAATTACTCGATTTTTTTTTTTCCCCAGCTACTTTTCTGTCACCCTTCAGGTTAAAAAGCCACTCAGACAGAAGGAGATGCTGCATAATTACAGCTAGAAAACTGGCTGTACACAAACTGCCAGCAAACGTACAGTTAGAGCGAGCTTGTGGAAAAAATCCATCAGTTTGGCATCTTAGGCATTATATGCAACAAACAGATAATTCACCTTTTCAGACCCATTCAAGGTAACATTGCTTTTATAGCCAAGATGTTATTTTGAGCAGCCTTACCAGCTCTCCTCTGTCAGGCTGCTCATGCACAGCAAGATGAGACATTTAATATGTAAAATTAAAGCAAGTGATTCTACACAGAGCAACACTGGGTTACAACTTATAAAACAGGAATAGTGAAATATCAGAAGCTGACAGTGGTTTCTGACCTAGTTTTAACTGGAGAACAGTCAAGGAGCTGAAAAGACTGAGGCGAGGCTGAAGGTGCTGAAATTCCAGTACTGGAGCTTGAAGTGCTGGGGAACAGGATTAGAGCAAAAGCCCTCAGACATTCAAACTACTGACGAAGCTTCACAGAGAACAAGGAACTTAAGGTTCAAGAGCTTTAGTTCAATGTCAAGTGACATCCTGGGGAGAAGGGACAGCAGGGTTTAAGCAAGACGGCGATGAAGTAAGAGGCGTTGCAGGACCTCCTTGCTGTCTTGCTGAATGGTGGCTACAGGACAGCGAGAAGCCAAGGCTAGGAGGAGATAATCTAAGTCCTGAAACACAGGAAGAAATCATCTTAAAACAGCGACTGTGGCTATTTTTGAATGTATTTTAGTTGCTTTTCTTCTGAGAACGTGAATGTTCTGTCAAACACCTGTGCTCATTTGCATAACAAGAGAAAAATTAAAACCCCATTACGCAAGTGAACCACAAGTACTTGGATACCAAGGGTACAGGGGGTTGGTGCAGGAAAGGGTGATCCCACCCCAGGTAAGCTGTCCCCATGGCTCCCTCCTGCTCCTCTGTTTTGCTGTTCCAGAGTCCAATATATTTCCACCAGGCAGCTACGTGCTGGTTTTAAGCCTCATTAAGAAGCAGTATGTTGCTGGCCTGACATGTCAGATTTTTAAATGACCTTTGTACCAAGAACAGCGTTACCAAGCTGCTAAGAACAGGGGATCGAAAAAATAAGTTGGTTTCCATGATTAGGAGAGGTACGTTCTGGCTGTTTGCCTTTATTTTAGCTCAAAAAAACCCCACCTGTCAGTAAACCAAGCCATAAAAAAAGGGAGCAATTCTCTCTGAAGGGCAGCTGTGACGGCATCAGCACTGTTAGCCATTCTTAACATTGTACTTATCGCACAAGGTAAACAGGAGTGACTATCAGTTAATGAACAACACAACCCTAAGGCTGAATTTTAAAGAGTGTTTTCTCCACTGCAATCTTTTAATGAAAATACAGCAATTCTAACTCACCGAATTTGCTTACGAAAGTCGAATTTATTTTAGGACATATTAAGACACCAGGGCTGATTCACTTGCCTATGTGCTCATAAGATGGCTTAAACGAGCTGCTGAAACATCAGTATGATCCTTATCTTCCACAGAGCTTTACTACTTTTCTTGCAAGAGAAAAATATAGAAAGGCAATTTAGAGATCAGATTGACTAACTCGTTCAACCATCCCTGAACAAATCTCACCTAACACACACACTGCTGAGCCTAGGGAAACAAGCCTGGACCAGTTTTCTCCTTGTGCCCAACTATATCCTATTGACACCTAAAGGGAAGCATAATTACTAGTCTGCCAAAGTTCTACTTAACACAAACTTCAGACGTTCCTCACCGAGTCAGAGCCAGTCCTGCTGGAAGAGGCTACGATAAACCAAAGTCAGCAGAGCCAGGATCCTAGAGGAATCCCAGAGAAATCCGACCACCAACACCCCTTGAGCCAGATCGACCTCAAAAGCTAAAGCAAGATGCTCAGACACAGCTTCTTTTGGCTTTCAGGCAGAGGCGCTCCTACGCTGAGCAGGACTCTGGGAACACAACCCAACAGAAACTCGGCGTTCCACAGGGATGCCACCGAGTCACAGAAACTTCCTACCATCGCACTATCTTCTTCATGGGGCAGTTAGTGATAAAGTAACTGCAAATATCATCCTTGTTCCATTACAAAGGGAAGCTGTCCGCAAAAAATCCAGCTGAAAGTACTGAACGCAACAGCCCCACTAGATTTTCTACCGTGTTATAACCTCAGTGTGTTACATACCCTCCGCTAACAGCGCTGCCAACAGCCTCCTCGCAAACACCATCTTCCAGGGGTGCTTGCTTTCTGCACTAGAAAAGCAAAGGCAGCTGCCTGAAGAAGCCACTACCAAGTTAAACTAGGTACTCCCTTTCCTCCAGCGAGAAGCACAGAACCCGCACTGTTTCAGCTACATCTTTATTTGCACTGCCAGGCTGGTTGGTAACAAACCTGCTCCAAAAATAAAGCGACAAACAGTAAAAGAAAGAACATACTCTTCTAAACTGGGAAAAAAATATACCTCCAAAAAAAAAAAAGTAGTTAGATGTTTCTTCGCTCCCCGCAAGGACACCTGTGAAAGTTCAGGTTACAACAAATTCCAAAAATGAACATGAAAATTTTTCAGATAAGAACAGTAAAAACATACCACCTCTGCTGACTAAATAAAGATTGACCACAGAGCTGCAAAAAGACTCCCTGGGTCCAAGCCCAAAGCCCCAAGAGATTTCATACATTAAGATGGAGAATCTCTCTCGCTTGACAGGGTGAGTTGAGGCAGTTAATCTAATTCATACATGCAAAAGTAGTGGTACGGCCACTGAGCTGGCACTTAATTGTCTGACCAGAATTTTTCATCTAAATATAACAATCCGCCCAAGTTCTAGTTAGCTGAAATGTTTTGCTTTCTTAGCTGAGCCCATCGGAGGTTAGAATAAAAGTGTGTTTCTTCCTGCTGTCAGCATCCATAAATTTAGTCTTAATGACAAGTAAAAGGCCTTATATTGAGTTAAATGGCCTTAATTGTATGAGAGCTCCAAAACTTGCAGCAAGATGCAGGCAGCACCTACATTAGACACATCTCCTGTGCAAATGACTGCAGAGATTCAGTAGGAAGGTCATGGAAACATGCCTGACACTGTAATATCAAACCTTCTAGGCAATAAATCTATTTTTTTCCCCTTCGTGTTGAGAAACCCAAAAAGAAAGTATTCTAGATTTTAATGCAGTAATTGCCACTGTAGCATTTTAATGCATTAAGAAGAAAGTCCTTAAACGATTCACGGACAATTTCAGATTCATTTCAGAATCGTGCCTCTAGAAAAATGTTTGCAGTTGGCTATAATCACCACTACATTCCACATCAGCAAAAGTCCGTATTTCAAACGGATCTGAGATATCCCATTTACGTTCATGAAGGTTAATTATGTTTTACTTTATCCATTATACTTCCCCCTTCCCATTTCCACACTTCTAAAGATTAAACAAAAAGCCGCTTCCGTAGCAAAGCTGTGTTTCGGGAGTCCCCGTCAGCCTGGGTCTGCTCCTGGACTCCAGGCTGGGAGAACTGGTTTATTACAATACACTTGTCTGGCTCCATCGTTCTCCTTTAGAAAACCACACTTTATTTCTGGAATGAAGATGAGGATTGGTAGCCATCCATTACACGTGGCAGACCATGTCTGAGGTGCACAGGACCCAGGAGCTTTCTAGAAACTGCATGGTGGCCATCCTCACCTCTTCAGTGGCATTAGGGAACGTGGACCCCACCAAGGCAGGAAGCATTTCAGACCTCACAGCAGGAAAAGCACCAGCAGCTTCCCTACCAAAATATCCTGACCACGAAAAGCACATGGATAACTAAAGGTTTTTATTACTGAATGTTTATTGGGAGAGAAGGAAGCAGAGCTTGCAGACAGGACCACCACGCTCCCATCAAAACACGGCCGCCCGAGCAAGCACGCAGAGGGGAAACAGCGAGCGAGGCTGCTGTCGCAGGTGTCACTGAAAGCACTTTTCAAAAGAAATTGGTCAGCAGAGCTCCTACGCACTTCTTAAGAGACTATTTATGGGAACAGAAGTTGTTCTTAATTCTGTGAGAAGCAGCAGAGGTCACGATTCAGGGTTCACCAGCTCTGATGGCTGAATACCCCTGGACGCATGAACAGGTGTCATAAGTATTTTCAAAAACGTATTTTAATGACATAAGAACTATCATTTCAGAGCAAAGTCCTGCTCAGCCCAGCCTGCCATCAGCAGCACCCACGTAGACACTGCTGAAGGAAATGGAGAAACCCCATGACAGAAGGCTGCTCCACTCTGACCAGCACCAACTTCTTCCCAGCTCCAGTCATTTTATAGCAGTTTCATTCTGAATCACCAGTTTACGCCTTCGTTTTGGGACAGCGTGCTAAAGCCCTACAAGTCAGGGAGTTAATGAGTTGCTGCGACCTAATCAGGCCTGCCACACCACACCTCCAGCAAATGTCAGACGCACAGGGAACAACTTCAAAGGACCAGCAGACCTTACGCTCTCCCTGTGAGCAAGGGCTGCTCCCTTCTCCAGCCTCCCAGTGGAAAGGTGAGCCCAGCAAGAGCTGACTGACTTGCCTTATATGGCTTCCAAGGCACAATTTCCGCTTGCCCAAGCTCAGGCAGGGTGGAAAAATTTGCTTCCTTGCTACTCCGCCCATCCCAGGCTCTGAATAACATCCACTGAATCCTGGATCTGAAAGGAATGGAAGAATTTACACTGATGTTTGCATGGAGCTCAGCTCCCTGGAAGAGGTAAAGCCGCAGCTTTGGCAACAAGCTGGATCACCTCAAACACCAGGGGAGAAATGGGAGCCGAAGAGCCGATATACAGAGATGCATAGAGAAGTTGTAACCACAGGTTTTATTCTTTGCTATTCTTGCTATTCAGATGCACTTAAGCCTTTTAAGTTTCATGGCAGCAAGCTTTACAAGTTAATTATGAGTTGGGAACATTATTTCCTTTCACCAATTTATCCATAATACCCTTTACTATATACCAGGAGTTTTGTTTTCAGAATCAATCGAGCACAGCCTCGGCTCAGGTCTACGTGCTATTTCTGCACGTGTCAGTACTTCCTCTGGCAGTTACTGTTAACGTTACTGAAGCCTGTCCTACCTTCTGGTCGCAGGAAGGTTAATGTAATCTAGGTCTGTGTCATTATCAACTTCTCTGAACATCACAGAGAAACTCTCAGACTTACTGAACTCAGAGCAATGCTCCTGCTCACTGAATGTGAATACAGTCATGTCCATAGCCCTGAATATCTGCGAGTGCAAGAAAGCTGCTGCCTAAAAATGAAGCCCAGGAGATGCAGTCAATTAAAAGGCTGCTTCACCCTCAACAAGCGCTCTTTCTTTATTATCCAGATTTTTCATTTCTAAAAACGCGCATGTGTTCCCTTTTTCTAGCCTTGATTGCCTGTACCAAGAGCACACCTTTTCAGAGCAGATTTTTCGCATGGCAAGATTATCTCCAGCCATCAGTGCTTTGTCTTTGCTTTCGTCTGCTAGTCACCAAATGGTTCATCCACAGATTCTCTCAGAAGAGAGAGAAATGGTGGCAGAGGAGCTTAAAAAACTAATGTCTGGCAATTCCCTTGTTCCCTTCTTTTTTGGGGACTGGGAAAGACAGAAACACAGCCCATTTGACTTTCTCATAGAAACTGGGAGCCAAAAACAACTGAAATCAGCGCCGGAGCTGGAAAGGTACAACAAAACTCACACAAACATAAAGTCTAGACACTGAAATGTGGAAATATGATTCAAATAACCACAACTGGCACGTAATGTATTGATTGCAGCCCATCACAGAACAGGCCCTCGGTGGGTAACAATATAGGAGAAAGATTAAATTAGCGTCTTCCACTTTGGTTTTAGAAAATATGGATCCTTTGGGCACAGCGATGTGGACTGAGCTAGCATTTCTTCTGTCCTGCTGGGCTTTTTGCTAGGCTTTGAAATAACATGTCTGCTCTTGCTAAATAATGACAATTAGCTTAAACTATCCTTGCAGCACTGATCCTGTACGAACAAAACTGCCATGGGTGTCAGCTGGTTGCTCTTATCAAAGCTCAGCCTATCAGCTAAACTACGCAGGTCTCAAAATATTTGAGCCAAGTAGTCAAGAGGATGTTTGCACTGATGAAATCCAAATACTACAAAGGTTTAGGTGACTAGCTGTTTTTAGGAAGTTTCACGGTACTCGCTAAACCCCATCACACGCGGACACTGACCTAAAGCAGAAAGTCCGCGTCTACCATTAAACCCAACGGCGTGACCTGGAACGGGGGCCAAAGCAGGCAGCACAACTCAAGCTTTTTGCTCGCAGTGCTACCCACAGATCGTCCTTCAAGACGCTGGATCCAGCCGTCTCCCCGCGATGAGCTGCTCTCCTGCAGAGCAGTATGCCCCAGGACTAGGCCCAGAGCCTCCCTGGACGGTTGCAGGTTCTGCATATAAGAAGGAAGACTAACTGGTGGCAGTGGCTGGCCTGAAGAGACTCTGAAGGAACGTAAAACATCTTGGTTTTCCTCAGGCTAAAGTATGCTCTCCTGCACAACAAAAGCCAAGGAAAGTTCTGCCGCGCAAGGGGGAGAGCAGAGGGTTAACAGCAATCAGACTGTACCAGATCAGGAAGACTCAAGGTGGGTGGAGGTGGGCAGCTAAGTCAAGTCATGCTTACAAGCACTGACCTCTTTGAGTTAAAGAAATGCTGGTTTCTTTAAATTAAAAAAGGCACTAGTCCAATGTAAAGAAAGGAAGGACCAAGTGCATGGAGCAGTGTTTTTTTCTAGACTGCCTTTTCACTGGAGCAATGCAAAAAGGACTGGATTTTGGAAGTCTGCTTTCCCACTGCAGCAGTGACACACACCGCCACTCCGCAAACCAACTGCTGAGGGGTTCACCTTGCTCATTACATAAATGCTTTGGAAAAAAAAACCAACAAAACCCCCCCAAAAAACCCAGTCAAAAGGTAATAATAGGTTATCATGGTGTGCAAAAGTTGCCTCACGTACATGGGATGTTTCTAAGCAACACATGAGTGACTATAGAGAACTCTTATCAGCAAATCCAAGCTCTTTTCCTGAATAATGCATCTAGGTCACGCTAAGGCACGTTGCGTGTAGAAGCCTAGTTTTGGTGATGTCTCCTCTGTATCCACCCTGTATAAAATATTAGCATAGTTCAGGTTATCAGGCTTTTTTTTTTCCCCACCATTAGCATTAAGCTCACTCCAGATAATGGCTCCTCCAGAAACTGCATCAACCTTAATTATTCAGAGGTAACTTGAGCTCAACCTTCCTGACATTAGGATGCTGAGCTGATGACCACTTCCCCCCCAGCTTCTCATTCCCCCAAACCCAAATAAAGCCAGTATATCACACAACTGTGATCACAAATTCGGGTATCCAGTACAGGATCCCAGACATATGGTATCTCTTTCAAAGTCTACCTAAACCCATGCAGCCACTCCATCCATTCAAATGCATTCTCTCGTGCATTAGCAGCAAAACCACTAAGTCAGCCAAAATGTATTCTTCTCCCATGGATTAGCTGGCACAAATTAGTACTAGAGTGACGCATGCAGTCTGTCCCTTCCCATTTTTCAACATGCACAAACACCAGGGTTTTGGAGACGCTTCACAAGTTTATGCTTAGAAGTTAAAGACAGAACTGAGCTTAAATTGTTTGAGATGTGCCAATTGTTTAGCAGATAACAATTCGTTTACTAACGAGACCTCAAATGCTTTTTCAAACAAAACTTCCCCTCCCTCACCAGTAATAAAGGCTCTTCTGCTATCCCAACAGAGTCGGCACTACGCAAGTGAACTATTTCAACAGTCACCATCCCTCTGCCAAGCAGCACTACAACAAAAACTAACTCAACAGGACAGAGCACTTAAGACTGGTTCAGAAAAAAACCCCGATGTTGGAGGATCACTGGTTGACTCCACGGCTCTGTGAGTTGACTGGCTCTTGGCGAGCGCAGAAGCCACTCGAGGCAGGACCTGCTGCAGCACACGCTGGCCAGGTAAGTGGTTATTGGGAGACAGAGCGCTCAAGAGACTCGCCTGCATGCTGCGTTTGGTCAGATATGCTTCTGATAGAAGTAAAAAAATTATAATAGCTTTCCTTTCTCCCTTTGCTGCTGTTTAAGTGGAATAAGAAACCAACTATAGAATATGCTGAAAAGGAGCGAGGGTTTAGTCTTGCTGGGTAATGAATACAATTGCCAGGATCCAGCTGCTAGAGCCATTGATACAAGTGCCAAAACACTCCACTTACATATCTTAAAAAAATAACCTAGCCTCATAAAAATAACATAAGGGGTTAACTTTCATGCTTGCCTCCCCCAGTATTGCTAGAGAGCAAAGTTATTAATGCCCAAATTCAACTTCTCCCATTAATGGCGTCATATGATTTGCTGATAAAAAGCAGATCACGTTTGAAAAAAAGCCCTGTTGGTCACAAGGATTCTGTCACACACTTTCTATTTTCCCTTGGCACGTCACCAATTAGACCTACTTCTTCAGTCTGCTACCACCAGTATAAAAAAAAGCATAATGGGTTTATAATTTGCCACCGAATCCCATAGCAACTGTACGTCACTTTAGATGTAAATTACAGACAATTCTTTCCCATGCAATTTGAAAACTATAAAGATGAATCTATAATTTGAGCAGATCCAAATGGTATATGGTTGAGAGAAAAAGCTACCCTAAATAATTGAAAGGAAACTGCCACAGGCCAAAACATTCCTCATGCACAATGTTAAATGTCTCTTCGTCCCCCTCCTTCAAATGGGAGGTGCCACATTCAGGTCAGCATTAAGAACGTTTAGCCGGAGTGTAGCAGTTCAGTATGTTCCGCATATCCTGTCCCGTTTTTGCTGATTGTGAGGAGATGTACGTGTACAGTGAGCTTCCTTTCCAGCCAGCCTCCTCTGATTCATTTAGTCATGTCACCGACTCATGCTCCCGATGTCGTAATAGCTCCAATTTTGACGGACTACAGCATCAGTGAATTAATAGGACAGGAAAAAACAGGTTACAGGGAAGGAGGAATGATGCAAAAAGCTTTAAGATAATTCAATGAATTTTGATTCGAAAGCCGGATTGTTCTTCCCCTCCTGACACCTGCAAGCAGCTTTCAATTCCCAAGTCAGCATGAATACGCATTACCCTAAAGACCTTGTATAATGACAGCAGGAGCCTTCATTTTGTGTTTTGTGCTTTAAACACAGCAAGATGAAGGCATCTATAACAACCTGCTCTTAAAGCAAAGTCTGAAAAAGTTCTTTCAATAAGCGGTGACGACAAGGGGTCGGTTTAACCCTAACCTTTGAGAAATAACTTCTGTCACAGTCGGTTTAAGAAGAGCACAGAGGGCTCAGAGAAGATGACTTGAGAAGCCACATCAGATCACGGTTCCAAAATTCTGTTCAGCTTGTAGAGCACGGAGGCAGCATGCTTTGGTTATCTCAGCTCAGCCCCTAATAAATATTTGTGCACCTGCCAAAGTTCACCGGTGAATCAACCGGTGGCTTCAGTTCAAAATACCCCGTGTAGCAGGGGCAGAGGTACGACGTGAGCGGGAGGCACTGTTCAGCTGCTGCATCTCGTGCTGACCAGAGAGGGGATGCTACGATCCTCTTTACGTCCTCCTGAAGTCATGAGGCTACCATGCAAGCCAGGACTAGTGCTGGCAGCTGAGCTGAGCCTGGCCTCCATCACCTATGGTTAGGTCAACACACAAGCTATAAGAAAGAGAGAAAGGTGTGCAACTGCAGTCACATTGGTTGCTGTCAAAAGGCGATCTATCATTCAAGCTCTCCAGGACTGCTCCTCAAGCCACAGAGAGAGTTTTTAAATAAATACGTGAAAACTGGGAAGTTCCCAGGTCAGGGTTCCAGGAAGAGCCCTAACTCTGTTGACATGCCATCGGCCCCTGCACCACGACAGCATGAGATGTACCTACGCCCAAGAAACATTGGGGTCTGCCCTGTAGCATTTTAAGTCATGCATTGAGGCTTCTGCTTACCCAGAAAACCCCACGACGTCACTAAAAAAAATGGGTGAGAAAAGCAAAGGATGAATGCCCTGGACAGAGACGTATCTAGGTGTAGTAGGCAAGCACAGATGCAACATTCTGCCAGCAATAGTGAAAGACAGGGTCCAGGATAAAGAATGAAAGGGGAAAATAAGGCAGTGGCACAAGGAGTTCCCTTGTACCTTGACATGGGCAGCAAGAAACCTGGAGGCAGACTATAAGAGATGGAGAGAAGTCATGCCCTGCTTTTTTTGGGGGGGTTGGAGGGCCTAAAGAGGGCCAGCACACACACCCAAAGGGAACACAGAAAACTGCAAGCTAATATAGAATTAGGCTCCTTGGAGAACTGAGAGTTGTTTTAGGCTAACACACCAGACCGGCTCCATTTCATCAGTGGATAAATTGACTTGGGACACATTTTCCACCGCTCAGCCTTCAGCTGCGGAGCTCAGCAGTCAGCGCTCACGGTTTCACAACTGTGTGGAAGCACTTTCAGGGCCAGCAAGTTTCACAAGGAGCAGACGGGCGACATCTTAAAGCGTCCTCTATAAGCCAGTGTTATTTTTGAGACTCATTTCTTTCAGGTGAGCGTACCCCCCCCGTTACTGGAGAAAGAAATCCTTTTAAGGGCCTCAAAGAGCCGGCAGCCCTATGATCTGGACCTCTTCAGCAGCAACTCCACATTCTCGGTACATGATACAGCAACAGCTTGCAGAAACAGAGTTGGGCATCAACGTGCGGAAGCGCAGCCATTTAGTTCACCAGGACGCAGGCAATTTAGCAGAGACCCAAGCAGGAGAGACTTGAGATGACAAATATCGTTCCTCCACAGTCCTGCTGCCTGATGCACACATGGTACAGCTCCATACCAAGAACGCAACGGCTCTGGCACAAGGGACACTAAAAACAAATGGCAGCTCGCCCGGCTGGGTGATCATTTTTGGATTATGTAATCCAAATACATTATTATTAGACCAAGAACAAACTTAAGCAAGCAACTGAAGACACTACCCTGCCTGTTCTGGCAAAGAGACAGAGGCTTGTCGCAGAAATCGCACCAACGTGCGATCCCGGTGCACAGAACAGGTCAGACTGCACACATGTTGGACTTCAGGTAACACAAACAACAGTATTGGATTCCAGACCATTATACATATTACACAACGCTGTCGTCAGTTATACCACATTTAAAACCAAACCGAGCAGAAGAAGCCTTAGCGAATTTTTTCCATTTACCTACTGCAGACCAAAATTAAATCAGAGCCTAGACTGGACAAACACAAGCTCCGAAGGTGTGTTATAAAGTTGCTTCTTGGCATCACCATAGCCGAGCGTTTCAGAGGAAGCAGAGACATTCAACAAGCTGGAGAAACTGTTTATAGAACAAATGCAGAATGAGCATATGTGTTTAATAGCCCACTAATTGTTGCATTATTCACTGTACAAACAAGTGAGCTCTTCTGCCCTTATCCTTTCCTGCCCATTTAATCACCAGTAGCCTTTGACTATTTCTCTTTTGGGTGGTGGTAAGGGAAGCAAAGTTCATTAGTGGCCATTGGCCACCAAACAATCTAGAGACCAGACTTCGTTTAGAAAATAAACACCACTATTCATGTGTGACACGGACTCAGAATAGCTTCCCAAAATATTTAACACAGCTGCCTGTAGTCTTCCTACTCTCCCTCCCCCAAAAGAAAAGGCTTTCCTAAGATATAGGGAAGCAATTTTTTTTTTCTTTTCAGAAAGAAAAGCTAAGAACTCAGTCTGAGGCACTTATTGCTACTGACTTCTCATAATGCTGATAAACACTCATTAAAATATAAGTTGATAAACCCTAGTACAGTAATTACCTTCGTCCTCATACAGAGATTTCCCAATTCAGTGATGTGATGTAACCAACACCCTAAATTAAAAATAGTGTTGTGACAACATATGGTTTATCCTACAGAAGCTGGCAGGCAGGACGGTCCTAATGACAAACGGGTTAGGTTCCCAGCTTCCCCCAGCTCCCTGGCAAGGTGAGGAGGCAGATATGCTCTTCGCAGGATCAGAGACGGAAAGAAAAAAATAAAATTACAATAAAAAGCAGAGCTTTTAATCCCTCTCCGGTCCAGCCTAACGACAGATGCCAAGTATTGCCATTATTCTTTATTTACATGACTAATAAGCTCTCTGGATGCATTTCAAGGAAATATCTCGGAAAAGACAATCTGGAAAATTCAAAATACAGCCTCAGCCTGAACCTGCCTACCCCCAAGGAGCTGAGCACCGGGCTGGGGAACACGCACACACAGAAGGGGGTATCCCGGGGAGGGTGGCAGCGAGGAGGGGACACCCCCAAACCGGGGTGCCCGCCCTGTGTGCCCCCCCCCCTCCCCGGAATATGTCCCCGGGCCCTGGAAACCCACGTCACGTTCGCGGGGGGGGGGGGGGACGGGGACGACGACGAGGACATCGACGTCCCTCGCCTCCCCCCCGGCCCCCCCCCCCCCAGCCACTTACCGGGGGCTGACGGCGGCTTCCAGTCACCGCGACCGGGAGGGACACCGAGAGCCGCCCCCATCACCCACCGCGGGGGGAGGCCACACTGGGGTCCCCCCGAGGGTTACCGGGGGAGTACACCCACACCTCCCGGTCCCCCTCAGACACTTACCAGCGGATCACGACCCCTCGCCAGTCACCTACCGAGGGGGGCCCACAAGGCCCCTCAAACACCAACCGGGGGGTGGGAGTGGGGGGAGACCGGGGTACCACCGGAGCGTTACCGGGGCAGCACAGAGAGACCCCCTCCGGTCTCTCTACCCTCAGGTACCCGGCAGTGGGATCACCACCGCCCTCACAGTACCCCCGGTCACTTACACAGAATAGGGGGGCCAGAGCCCCCCATATCTCCTCAGTCTCTCACTGGGTAGGGCCTCACACCGACCGGCCCCCCCACCCTCCCCCCGCCCCGCCGTCTTTCCCCGGTCATCCGCCGGGGCCCGCCCCCCCCATCACACCCCAGGCAGCGGCAGGACCGAGCTCCCCCACCCCCCCATTCCGTGAGAAGGCTTCTCCCCCACCTTCCCCGCAACGACGCCGGTGTCAACCCCGCCGGTGCCGCCCGCGGGGCTCCGGCCAGGGCCTCGTGGCGGCCGCCCGCCCGCCGCGGGGCCGCGCCCGCCGCCCCACGCCCGTCACCCCTACCTTACAAGCCTGGTAGCTCTCGAATGCGCGCAGGGCGCTCTCCGTGAGCTTGACGTGGAAGACGGAGACGCGGGTGCCCCGACCGAGGCGGCCGCAGGACAGCCCGTACCCGCGCTCCGCCTGCAGCGCCGCCATCTTGGGACCGTCTCCCCCTCCGCGCCTGGGCCGCCGGGGCCTCCCACAGCTGCCACGCCCCCCCTTATGAATTATTCATGACGCCGTCGCTACGTCAGCCCCGCCCACCCGGGGAGCCTGTTGCTGGGGCGAGGAGGTGGGCAGCGCGCGCTCCCATTGGCCAGACCTCTCCGGCCGTCGAACTGGATTGGGAGATGGGAAGAGGAGGCGGGGATATGCAAATGACCACCGCGGGACATGGCGGGGAGGGTGGTTTGGTACAGCCCTCCAGCGCTGGGGGACCCCGGTGGAGCGGGGGCGGCGGGTGGGCATCCCCCGGCCCCGGGCAAACCCCCGCCCCGGGCACGGCCTGGGTGCCACCCCACTGGCAGGCCCCGGCCTCCCCCTGGGCACCCCCTCCCCGAGCAGGCCCCCTCGGCCCCAGGCTCCCCCCCCAGCAGGGCCTGGGGGCACCCCAGGGTGCAGCTGGGTGCTCGCCGTGCCTCTCCAGACCCCAGCGACCCCAGCCGTGGAGCATCCCCTGCTGCAGAGGCTGCTCCCTCCTGCCACAGCAAGGCTGTGCAGGGTCCGTTAAAACTTGACCCCCAAATTAAATAGCTGGCCCCCCACCCCCCCGCGGCCATGTGTGTGTGACAAGAGGGGGGACAGCCAAGAGGAGCATCCCCCACCTCGCCTCCAGCCCTCGCTGGTAAAGAAAAGGCTCCGGGTGTGAAGTATTTGTCCTTTATTTGGGAAGTTCACAGTCAGTTTGGGGTGGGAGGACAGTGCTACAACCCCCTCCCCATTAGCAGAGCTGAGACTGGGGCAGCAGGGGGCCCCAGGGGTGGCCCCGGGCTGGAGAGAGATGCAGGGCAAAGAGGGACCCCCGAGAGCTCGGACCTACAAGAGACAGGCTGGAGGGGAGGTCTCCTGCGCTTCCTTCCCACATCCCTCCTGCCACGGGTTTCTTTGGCTTCCTTTGGACATTGCACGCTCTGGGGAAGTGGCAAGGAGGGCAGCAGGTGCCTGCGGGAGGGATGAGCCGCTGGCAGCCCCCCAAGACACGGGGAATCTCGCTGCATGTGCTCCTGGGCATATCTGCACTGCTTCCCTCCCTGCAGCTGGGCCAGCCACAGAAACCACCGTGACCGTTCATACCCACCCAGCTTCCTTCCACGTGCCACCCCCTGCCCATCCAGCCATGTCAGCAGGACCACCGTGTCCACAGGGGCTCACTGGGCTGGGGACAGCCACGGCGTACCGGTGTGCAGGAGCTCCTGCTGCCCCCGCTGCACTCAGGGCTGGGGGTTAAGCCCCCGCGGCTCAGGAGGGTGCTTTGGGGTCTCTGCTCTGCTCGCGGCTCCGTCCCCGCAGCTGTGTCCCGCCTGCGCCAGGCGGGATATGCGGGGACATCAGAAGGGGGATCTGGCACCTCCGGCAGAGAAAGCATCCGTATTTCTGCAATTGCGAGTCCGTGGGGAGGGGTCGGCAGAGCCCTGGGGAAGCCCCTTGGCAGGAGAGAGGCACATCCTGGCGCAGGTCCTGTGCCGCAGAGCCGCCCCGCCGCCATCCTTAGTTCCTCGCCGCGATGACCACGGACAAGGCCACGCCGCCGAGCGCGACAGCTGTTGCACCGAAAAGCCACTTCCAGGGGATGGACTGAGGAGGAGAGACCGGTGAGGTGACAGTGTGTGCGTGGGGACATGCAGTCCTGCCTGTGCTGGCACGGGGCTGCGGGGCAGCACCGAGCTCCCAACGCGCATCCAAGACAGCACAGCCCAAAAAGGCAAGTGCTGCGTCGGCTCTGCCCAGCGCGTGGCCGGCACGTCCGCGGGGACAGCGTGTGCCGCTGGCAGCCCGGCTGACAGCGCTTTCCACCGGTGCAGCCAGCGGGCTCCCAACGCAGCAGCTGGGAGCAAAGTCCGGACCCTCCAGCTGGCACTGCTGGGAGCCGTCGGACAGAGCCAGGAGGATCACAGCCGCAGCTATCGGTGTTTTCCTGGCAAGGCTGCCGGAACACGGGTCCCCAGCTTGCTGGCCTCACACAGCCCACCCCAGGGATCACACCAGCACCCCCCTGCCTGGGAGCAGGACTGAGTCAACCCCCAGGGACCTGGGGGACACTAACACATCCACTGTGCCCACCCCTCAGGTGACCCACACACACTCTGCCACCCCCCTGAAGGTCAGCGCCAGCCCTTACCCAGGGCAGCTTGTCTTTGTACTTCCCCGGGGTGCCGGTGGCGCTGGGATTCCCGAGCATCTTCCTGTACATCTCTGTTTCCACGTTCTTCTGGTCCGCATGCTTCTTCACCAGCTTGGAGAGCTCAGCATGGATGGTCTGGGGAGGAGAGTGCGGCGCTGCAGTTATCGGCCCTGCACCATCCCTGCGGTGCAAGGGAGGGGACAGGGACTGCACGGCTACCTACAGCAGGTCCGATCACCCCGGGGCCGTGCAAGAGCTTCATGGAATGAGTCAGAAGCAGCTGGGGGGGTGTGATGGCCTCATCCTGCCCCACTCCCCTGCACTGGGGGGCTGCACCAGGCTGGCATTGGACACCCAGGCCAGGTGCCCCACGGGTCTGGGTGCCCCTGTCTTTTCTGGCCACCCAAGCCGTTCTCTGCCTGGCAGCAGGGAGCAGAGCCCAGGGCTGATGCCAGACATCAAGAAAAGGAATTTATCCTTTAATTGAGACGGAAAAGTGTCTGCCTTGGGGACAGACATGCCCAAGCTCTTCCATTTTTCTGTCTGGAAGCAGGCTGGGAAAGCGGGCTTAAACTCAGCCTGGTCCGAGGCGGGATTGCAGCAAGACCCATGAGCCTGTCGGTACCTGCCCGCCTGTGCCAAGCAGCAGCGATGGCTGGGGCTGGAGGGAGCACGGCAGGGGAATGCTCCGCGTGTCCTGCGCAGAGCTCACAGGCTCCCAAAAAGCAGCGAAAAGCGCCGGCGAGCCGAGCACGGCACCACCAGCAATTCCCCAAGCCCACGATGGCAGGAAGGATGTCGCGGTGGCCACGGTGGCGCAGCCATCTGGCGCCGCAGCCGTGCTGTGCCCTCTGCTGGGGACGCCACGCTCCGGGTGGCTCTGACGCCTTCCCGAAATACAAGCACCGCCACTGGCAACCCATGCTGGCTCCGGCCCGCGTCGGCTCGCCCAGAGACGGGCCAGGGCTTCACCAGACCACACCACGCTTGGCACTGCTGTCTTGAACATTGGACTTCGGACGTCTGCAGGATGCAAAACAGCAAATCACCTGCAGACACCCCCGAGCTCACTGGGGCTGGCATGTCAGCGTAGAACTAACACTGGTATCTCCTCCTGCTCCCAGAACACACATTTCCAAGGGGTTAGGAAAAGGGAACCCAGCAGCAGGTGGTCTGCAACAGCTGAAAGGTGCCAACAGTCCCAGACAACCAGGTTTCCTCATCTGAGGCAGGTGGAGTCAAGCATTTCTTGAGTCTGTTTTCACCACCGGTAGCTGTAGCTCGTGACTCACCGACACGTGCTTAATGTTGCTGCCTGGAGCGGCACGGCCACTTCCCCGGGAGTCCCGGCAGCCAGCCGGAGAGGCCAGTAATTTGCTGTACTTGTGGTTTCACTGGTAACGTCACTGCTGGGCATTTTGATTTTTCACCCCTCTCCAATTAAAAGCTTCATCCGAACGGGCTGGAGACACACACGGGGAGCTGCTCCCAGTGCTGCCTGCGTCACCTGTGGTGCTTGCGTGCCTCTGCCACAGCTGCCCACCCTAACCTTGTTGGGAAGCGAAGGGTTTGAGCTCATCCCTTCCCGCAGGTGATCTCAGGCCACGAGCCATGGGGCCACCGAGCACCTGCTTTCACAGTGCCGCATCCTACCTGTGGCCTTCAGGCACCAGGGAACGTGACATGAATCGTGATGCTCTGGTGAAACGCCCAGGAAAGAGGCAGATAAAACAACAGGCTCAGTTGAGGACTAAAGCCCACCTGTAGAAACAAGCCCCCCACCTGACCCCACGCAGGCAACACCTGCCCTGCCTCTCCCCCAACTTGCCCAGGCTCGCTCCTGCTGAGGCCATTTCCTGGCACTGAGTTTTGATTTCTCCCGAGGCTCCAGACCTGCAGCTGATCATTAACTGACAGGAAATTCCTGACCCAGAGCTCGCCCTGGCCCAAGCACTGGACCGAGGTCTGGGTTTTCTGGGGCCGCTCCCATTGCCCAGTGAATCACACTCCAGGCTGCTGAGCGAGTCTGTGGGGACTCGACTCTGCTCCACTTCCTGCGGCTGTGGCACAAGCTGCTGGAGCCAGCCGGGGAAGCCAGAGCAGCCAGGATCCGTACACACACAGGATCGCTGAAACAGGGCCGGGTCAGCAGGGAGTCCCGCCACCACAAGGACCAAAGGGCAAAGAGGGAGTCTTGCAACACGGAGATAAGGGACCCACCAGCCCAGCCAAGCTCAAATGCTGTACCATGGGGTGCATCACCCCATGGCTGCCCAGGCCCTGGGGGATATTTCCAGCCTCCCTTTACGGAGGAAGCGGGAACAGTTACGGGAGGCTTCAGGCTTCCACAAGGGACACTGAGATTTGCAGGGACACAGACAAGAGGAGAGTGTGCTGCAGACACTCAGCTCGGCAGGATTGCTGGCAGCACACACAGCAGCCTACCTTGTTTGAAGGCTCCAGCTTCAACGCCGCCTTTAAGATGGGGATGGCGTCTCTGTATTCGCCCTGCTGAGCCAGGACCTGGAAGGCGAGATATGGACTGAGCAGGACATCTGAGGTCTGTCCCTCGGTCCTGCCTTCTGTCTGCCATGGCTGGAGAAGGAACGGCAGCACCTGCCACGCACCCAGCCTCACCTTGCCCTTTCGAAAGAGAGCCTTGATGTTCCCTGGCTGGTGCTGCAGGACAAGGTTACAGGACTTCAGGGCTGCCTCATAATGGTCCAATTTAAGCTGAGAGGCTGCCAGGTTGTTGAGACATTTCACCTTCACGTCCAGCAGCTCAGCCTCCTCTTCCGGGCTGAAGTCGACTGCAAAGACCCCAGAGCAGGGTTACAGGGGAAAGGGAGTCCAGGTGGCCCTTGCCCAGGGCAGGAGCAGGTACCTTTCGAGCTAGAGCCGATGATCTTGAGGGCAATGTCGTAGGAATTGATGGCCAGCACGTAATCTGCCTGCTGGTAGAAAAAATTGCCGCGTTCCCGCTTGCGGTTGGCCAGCTCTATCTTCTCCTTGCCGCTGAGCAGCTCCAGGTCTGGCGCATCCTGAGCCGCCAGCAGCTCCACCTCCAGGGTGAGAGACGCGTTGGGTGGGATGTCAGGGCTCCTGCGCAAAGAGGGGCACAAAGCTGTGGTGCCACTGCCACCTCTGCCAGTTCCACCAGATACTGGGCCACGTAGATTTAGCACCACAGACCAGAAATCAGAGCCACAGAAGCTCCCCAGGGCGCGATGCAGATCATTCCCCCAGGCAGGACACGCTGCTGTCCCCTGCACGTGGCAAGTGACAGGGTTCCCCTGCCCATGGACGTTGGGCTTTTTGGCTGGGCTGTCACCAGGAGTGTGGGGGACAGCTTTCACAGCCCTGTTTCAGGACATCCTGCTCCAACCCACGCCCTCCCTGCTCACCTGCCCTGAGCGCCGTAGCAGTACTTTGCATCTGACACAATCAAAGCCGTCTCTCCCATTTCCAGGAGCTGCACACACAGGTCCAGAGCCTACAGGGACAACATCATAGGAAGAGAGCATAAGCAAGGGCAGAGGGCCTGCCTCTAACCCTTCCCACACCCCCCTGAAGTGAGGTTCTGCTGCGCAGAGTAAAAAAAAGGCAGGGATGAAGCCAGGCAAATTTTCTCCCAGCCCTGACCTGCAAGACATCGCAGTCCCCCAGCGTGAAGGTGAGGGCAGGGTTCTCCTCCACAACGCTGCCATCCTCCAGCATAGCCTTCAGGCGGATGGTCACATCCTGGCCCTTGCGGGGACGGCTGTCCACCCCCTGGCCCAGCACCAGCGTCTTCTTCTTGAGCAAGCCACTCCCTAGGTGAGAAGCCGGAGGCGTGTCAGCCCACGGCCAGGAGGGAAAATCCTCGCTCCCACCACCCTACTCCGACTTCCAACCGGCCTTCATGGCACAGGGAGCACCAGTAGAGCCACTGGGAAGACCAAGTGGCCCTGCAAGCCCAGCACTCTCCTTCCCCAGCCTCTCACCCAAAACATCAAGCCACTCCTGGGGGTCCTCAGCCACTTCCCCTGAGCCCTGCTCCGATGGCTGGGGGTCCTCCCGCGGCGGGGCCAGTGGCCTGCCCACGTCCTCCAGTGGGGGCAGCTCGCTCAGGTCCTCGTCGTCCTCCTCTTCCCCCCCTTCCAGGACCTCGAAATCCTCCGCCGTGTCCAGCTGAGCGGCGTCGGCTGTTGGTGACGGCTCGGTGCCGGTGCCTGCCCAGTCCGGGGAGCTGCTCCTCGATTCCTCCCCGCTGGAGGCCATGGCGGCGGAGCAACCTGGAGCGGGGGAAGAGAGAGAGGACGGCGGTCGGGCCTAAGCTTACCGTGGGGGTGGACGCGGCCGCCAGCCCGGAGAGCGGCGGGGCCCTGCGGGGGGGATGCGCGCGGATCGGGCAGAGGAGACCCCAGCGGCCCCGGGGAAGGATCGGGCCCCGCCTGGGGCGGGGGAAACACGGGGGGGGGGGGGCAGGCGGCGAGGCACAGCCCCGGCCCGGTGCCGGTACCGGCAGCAGTTCCCACCTGGCCCGCGAACCCGCCGCCGCTGAGCCCCGCCCCGTCGCTCCTATTGGACCGGCACCTCCCACCGCGCTGACGCCATTGGGTGGTAGGAGCGCTCGTCAGCGAGGCGCCGGACGGGCTGATAGGGGGTGGGTGGGTGGGAGAACAGTAGCGCTACCTTAAATGAGCCGCTGCGCAGCGCTGGCTCAGAGGGGCGGGGGGTACTCACCTGCCTCTAGGACGCGGGACGGGGGGGGGGTCTCGGTATTAGCACTGGGCTGGCCCCGGGGCAGGGGGAGGGCTCTCGCCCCTTTCCCTCCACCACTACTTCCGGCTCGGCGCACGTGACGCAGGAACGTACTGACGCCGAGGGGTCACGCTCGGCGTGACCCCGTACCCGGAAGCGAGGCGCGGCTGCCGGTGACCGACCCCGTTCTCGTCATGTGAAGCGACCGGACGGGTTCCCCCAGGTGCGCGGGCGAGAGGTCCCGGGGTCACCGGGTGGGGCCCAGGCCCGCGTACCCCCGGCGGAGCCCGGTACCGGGGACGGAGGGTTGCTACCGGGGGCGGGCAGGGGAACCCCGGTACCGGCGGCGGGTGCGTGCCGTCCGCTTCGGGGATGGGCACGGCGGCGGGGAGGGGGGATGGGTCCGGTACCGTCAGGGCGGAGGGAGCCCCGTTACCAGGGACGCGGGAGATGAGGGTCTCCGTTACCGGCCCCGGGGGCGCGGGAGGCTCCCGCCCCCCCGGCTGAACGGCCCGCCGCGGTCCCGCAGGCTGCGATGGAGCCCACGGCCTCGCAGGTGTTCTGCGGGCGTGTGCTGGGCATGGTCAACGCCGAGGACGTCAACGCCATCATCCTGGCACAGAAAAACATGTGAGTCCCAGGGGAAACCGGGAAAACGGCTGTGGGGACCCTGGTACCGGCACCAGGAGTCTCCCAGGGTGTTTGCCGAGCTCCATCTGCTTCCCCCTGGGTAGGTTGGATCGATTCGAGAAGACCAACGAGATGTTACTCAACTTTAATAACCTCTCCAGCGTCCGCATGCAGCAGATGAATGAGCGTTTCCTCCACCACACCAAGACGCTGGTGGAAATGAAGAAGGATCTCGACAGCATCTTCCGGAGGATCCGGTGGGCAGCGGGGCCAGTGCCGGGGCGGGAGGTGGGGTGGCTCGCTGAGGTCCAGGTGGGTCCCAGGGGTGTTAAAGCAAGGCCTAAGTAGAAGCTCAGGGTGGTTTTGGAAATAATTTAATCAGTAAAAATAGTCAGAGAGCAGAAAACGTGTGGCTGAGCAACACGTGGAGAGGAACCATGGCAGCCGGAGCTTTGGGATTCCTCGATTCCAGTCCAAGCAGGGTGGTCTGCGCTCCCTCAGGGCAGCAGGATGGTTCCGGAACATGGGACTTGGAGAAACATCTGATGCGCTGAGAGGGGAGCGTGGGGAGGGAGCCCCCCAGGCCCGCTGAAACCCCTGGGATTCAGGGACGTTATCCATAAGTGCTGGAGGGCAGAGGGATCTGCTGGGCAGCTTGGCTGTGGATCTGGCACCTTCCCTGTGAGCTTAGCTCGCTCTCTCCTCTCCCAGGACGCTGAAAGGGAAGCTGGCGAAGCAGTACCCGGAGGCTTTCAGCAGTGAGTGATTCCTTCCAGAATTTTCCATCGGTTTTCTTCATGTTTAAAGAATCCGTTTTCCTAAGAACGCGTGAGGCGGCTTGTGGGAGTCAGGAGAAGCTGAGAGACGTCCAGGCATGCGGCTGCTGTGCTAAAAGCTGGGAAAACTTCTTGATTATATTAAACACGATTGCAAGAAGTTTCAAATAGTCACTAATTTACCTGACATCAGATTTTTTTTATTGATTACTGCTACAACAGGCAAAATTGAGAATTAGAAATTAGCAATTATTCTGCCGAGGTGTCTCTCGGACCTGGCGTCGCACTGGCAGCGCCTCGTCTTGTGCAGCAGCAGCAGAACTAACCTTTGCACCTTCCCTTCCAGACATCCACGAATCTCCCATCCTAGAAGATGACGATGACTTTGACCCCGTCCCAAAAAGCACGACGACCACCATCGCTACCTCCGAGCAGAGCACAGAGTCCTGCGACACCAGCCCCGACATCATCTCTCCCACTATGAGTCAGGATTTTGAGGATTTATCCCAAGGCCAGTACGATTTACCGGCCGTGAACGGACAGTCTCTCACAGATGAAGACATGGCCAACGACCTGGACTAGGCATGCGGGTCCTGTGCTGCTGCCCACCCTTGGAGAACTTTCTACCTTGTATTTATATTTGTGTGTTTCTTTTTTTGGGGGAAGAGGGAAGCGATGGCCAAGTGAAGAAGGGCACCCTTCTGCCTCTAAACTGCCACCGTAGTGTAAACCCCACGACTCACTTTGGGGTAAATAAGTAAAACGTGGGTTTGAGTTGCCTCTTGTCCTTTCTCTTTTGTGTGCTCAGTAGAGCGGCAAAACCCCACCTTTGACAGAGTCTGGCACGGAAGACCTGGTTTGGGGCACGGGTGTGGTTTTTTTAAGGAATGTTGTCTCTGAGGCTCAGGTGCGTGTCCCCACCAGCACTCCGGCTTCCCTGTGGGTCCAGCCATGCTGCTAACAGACTCAGGCCGGCCATCTCCCTGCAGCTGCTGTGTTTCCTGCCTGTGGGGGAGAGCCGGAGCTGGGTTTTTCTTTGCTTCTCTTCTGCACTGTGCTGCACCTCAGCCCCTTGCAGAGGGTTCCCGGGGCCGCGCAGGCAGGCTCGCATGGGCCTGTTACCTCCCTGTCTCCTCACAGTGTACCGGGGAGCGGCCCGGGCTCCCCGCGCCCTGCTGCTGCCTGCGAGGGGCTGAGGGGACAGCGTGGGGCCGGTGGCCCAGGCTGTGGGGAGGGGGCCGTGGCGGGGTTGGGGCCGGTCCCGGGGCGGTGGGGACGGGGGTTGAGGCCGGGGCCGGCGGAGGCCGTGACAGGCCCCCAGCCTGCGGAACCGGGATGGGCGGAGGCGCCTGCGCAGTGCGTCTTCCGCGGAGAAAGGGGCGGGGCGATACACACCGGTTGTGACGCAGCGGCGGGCGGGTTCCGGTTCCGGTCGCTCCTTTTCTCAGCAGCGAGGCAGCGGGTGCGCGCGGGGTGGTTCCAGTGCCAGGATCCCGAGCGCGATCGTGGTCCCGGTCCCGAGCCCGGGGGGGGGTGTTGGGGGCTGGGGAACGGGGACGAGGGGTCGGGAGGGGACGTGGGCCCGGTGGCGGCGGGGCGGGGACACACGGTGACACCGAGGCCTCCCCGCAGGCCCGACCAGTGCCAAGATGCAGATCTTCGTGAAGACGTTGACGGGTAAAACCATCACCCTTGAGGTGGAACCCAACGACACGATCGAGAACGTCAAGGCCAAGATCCAGGATAAAGAAGGTACCGGTGGGACCGGGAGGAGCTGCGGGCGTCCCCCTCCGACCTCCCCCCCCCCCACCGCCTCCCGCCACAGCCGCGGTTTCTCTCCCGCAGGGATCCCCCCGGACCAGCAGCGGTTGATCTTCGCGGGGAAGCAGCTGGAGGATGGCCGCACCCTCGCAGACTACAACATCCAGAAGGGTACCCCGCTTTTTAGGGGGTTTATTTTTTTGGGGGGGGGGTGGGGTGGGGTGTGTGGGGGGGTGGTGTTACAGGCTGCTCCCGAACACCCCCGGCCCCACTGTGACGCTTTATATCTCGTTTCAGAGTCTACCCTGCACCTGGTGCTGCGCCTGCGGGGGGGCATCATCGAGCCATCCCTCCGCCAGCTCGCCCAGAAGTACAACTGCGATAAAATGATCTGCCGCAAGTACGTCCCCGAACCCCCCACGGCGGCGTGGGGACCCCTCTCCGAGCCCACTTCCCCAAGGGAAACAGGCCTTCGACGACACCCCCTTCCCCCCCCCCCCCCCCTTTTTTCCAGGTGCTACGCCCGCCTGCACCCCCGTGCCGTGAACTGCCGCAAGAAGAAGTGTGGGCACACCAACAACCTGCGCCCCAAGAAGAAGGTCAAGTAGACGCGGGTAGCGGTGGCCCTGCCGCGCCCTTCCAATAAAGCATCGCAGCGCTCCAACCCCTCGCTTTTTTGTGTTGTTTTTTTTTTTTTTTTTGACTAAATTGGCGTGGTTTTTTCAATAAAAACACCCGCGTTGGGGGTGGGCGGGAGGGGAGGCGATCCCGGAGGCTGCCTGCAGGTGGCGGCGGAACCGCGCTCCGCCTCCGCGCCCCGCCGGGCCTGCGCCGTCCGCCCGGGCCGGGCCATGGTGAGCGGGGACGGAGGACCGGGGACGGTGCACCGGGGCGGGAGGGCCGCGGCGACAGGATCCGGGGGGGCCCGGTGTCGATCGGTGTTACGTGCGCGTGGGTGGGTTGGGGGGGGTACCGGGGCGGGGCCGCTTCGTTCACGCGTGGGTGGGGGGCGGGGGGGGCCTGCAGGGCGGGGGCTGGCGGTGCCCGTCGGTATTGGGCGAACATGGTCGGGGGGGGGGTCCCGGTGCCAGTCCAGTTCGTCCACGCGTGACTGGGGGCGGTCTTGGTTCCTGTGGGACCTGGTGCACGTGGGTGGGGGGCGATCCCGGTGCGTGGGCAGGGAGTTGTGCGGCGGCGCCGGTCCCGTTCGTGCACGCGTGGCCGGGACCCCGGAGAGTGGGGGGTCCCGGTTCGTGGCCAGCGGGCTGGGGGGGGTGTCGGGTCGTGGGTGGAGGGGGGTCCCGGGCTAGCCCTTGCACGCGTGTGGGGGGGGGGGGGGTGTCCCAGTGCAGGACTGAGCTCAAGCACCACGGCCGGGCTCAGCTGCGTCACCCAGGGCCAGCACCGGGGTGGGGTGACTCGAGGTCCCAGGATCGGGCCGAGCCCCCCCGGGCGGTGCCGGCTCTGCCCCGGACCCGTTAGTGGGCGCGGAGCCACCCTGTGTGGTGGTGTGCATGGTGGCGGTGGGCATCGTGTTGGTGGCACCATCGTCCCACGCCACCACCGTCCCCTTCTCCCGGGCAGACCGGCGAGGCCGTGAAGGCGTTGCTGCAGCGGCTGCAGGCGCTGCAGGGCGAGCGGGCCGAGGCCTACCGGCTCTTCGAGGAGTGAGTACCGGCACCGGTGGGGACGGGACCCGCAGGGGCGTGCGGCACCTCCCAGGGCAGGGCATCCCCAGCAAGTAACCAAATTCCCCATCCCGAATTTTTTTTTGCGTTCTGATGGGAAGAGGCTGCCAGGGTGGAGTAGCAGCCATCAGGGCGGCTGATAAGCTCCAGCTGGCAGGGGGACGCCTGCACTAGACACCTGCATCTTATTTTAGCATCCAACAGGAGATGATGGACTTCCCGGGATGCAGGCTTGCGAGCGAAAAAGGAGGAAAAAAAACCAAAACCCAACAAAAAACTCAAAACCCCCTGAAAAAAGCAGCTGCTAAGCCTGTCCCATGCAAGGGGTGAAGCTGCCTGGTCGTGGGGACTGAGAGCTTCTAAATCTGGGCAGGAAAACCCGCCTCTTGGTGCCTGGCAAAGGGGGCTTAGCACCAGGATGGGGACTGCGGGGTGTTGCCATCCTCATGCCCCCCAGGTGCAGTGATGGTGGCTTTCCCAAACCTGTCCCCAGGGGCCACCGGGCGTACCTGAGCAGCGCACCCCACTACGACTTCCCACGCTACCGGCAGCTGGTGCACGAGATCACGGTGGCCTTCAGCGGCATCTCCCAGGAGGTGCTGCTCATCGCCGGGCGCCTGCGGGATGAGCTCGCCCGCCCTGACCTGGCCCAGCACCTCGCCCGCCTCCAGGAGCGGGAGCAGGAGAAGCTGCAGCTGGTGAGTGCCGGGCTGGGGAGGGGGGGGAATCCCGCCGCTGTCCAAGGCAGGGCTGCGGCTGCTTTGGGGGTGGGGTCTCAGCTCCCACTGTGTCCCCACGCAGACTGCACAGCTCCAGCTGGCCCGGCAGCAGGCGCAGGACCAGCCCGACGTGGACGCCCATCAGCAGGAGGTGCGGGAGCTCAAGCACAAGTAGGTGGTGGCCTCACTGTCGTGTCCCCTCTCCCCCTTCATTTGGGGACGACAGCATCCCACCCCCTCAGGGCTGGGAATGCAGCTGGCAGCACCTCCACCCTCCGGGTGGGGGGTCGGGAGCCCCTTCCCTGTGTTTATCCCAGCTCCAGCCCCTGGGCAGAGGGGCCCAGATGGTGCCTTCAAAAGCGCGCTTGGCCGCAGCCCGGGGAGGGTTTGGCGATGCCGCGCGGCCACGGTCCCCTCGGCCTCCCTGGGCTGAGTGTTTCATAAACAGCGCGGGGAAGGCGAGGCGGCCCAGATAATACGCTCCATATGGGCTTTATTTATAGTTTCCATCCGCTCTCGTAGGCTAATTAAAACCATTGAGGCAATCAGCGAAATTCTCCAGGACCTCAAGTACGATTCGGAAGAAGTCGAGTGATGGGTGTCCTCGTGGGAACGGGTGGAGGGGCCGGCCGGTGGAACGGGGGCCCCACTCCCCTCCCTGGCCCCCAACACACTGCCTTGGCAAGGTGGGCACCTTCCCCCTGACCCCTTTTCTTGGGCATGGGCTGGAAGGGGTGGAGAACCCCCCTTGGGAGCAGTGGGGTCCCCTCCCAATCCTGAGCATCTCTTGGTAGAGGGGTCTGCTGTGGGGCTGGTTCCCCTCCCTGGCTCTGCTGGCCGTGCTGGGGCTTTGCCCAAGGAAAACCACAATCCGCAGTGCCAAGGGGCCACCTTGCTGTGCCCCCCATGGGGACAGGCACTGCCTTTGCGGCAGCCCCCAAAAAACCACCTCTCGAAGATCAGCTGTAGCCCCAGCCCCACAAGTGCCCTTTCTACAGTCATCCCATAATAAACCTGTCCCCATGGAGCTGGCCTGAGCTGTGTGATCTAAAGGGCTTGTCCCCTGCCCAGTGCCACCCCCTTCGCCTTGGCTCGGTCCCCTGGGACGGGGTGACGAGGGACATGGGTCTCGTTTGGCTGCCCGCTGCATCCCCGTCCCCGCGCGCTGCTGCTGCTCCGCTGACGCAGACCCCGGTGGGGTTTCAGAGGTTTATTGGCATTAAGCTTAAATCTGTTCCTAATTGACTGAAATGGAACCAAAATAAGGCTGGTTTGAATCAAAATTGGAGCAGGCACTGGGCAAACCCCAGCAGCCTCAAACCAGCCCGCATGGCTCCCCAGGGACGGACCCCCCCGTGCACTCGCACATGGGTCCCTGGGGAGAAAACCAGCCAAAATCGCTTCCTGGGGGCTGTGCTGAGGGTGGGGGGACACCCAGGAAGACCCCACCGCCCCTTTCATCCCCGAGGCTGCTCCGGCTGGCGGTTGCGGAGCAAAGCCTCTGCCCCCACCCTGGCCAGGCGAGGCTGGGGGGTCTCCTTGCTGCCATGGGGTGCAAGTGGCATGGCAGGGGGCTGTGGTCCCACGGGGCCAGCAGCATGTGAGGGGCTCCCAGAGCTGGCCCAGCCCACTCCCCCTGCCTCACCCCATCCCATCCCCCAGAGCTGCGGGGCCACGCTTCGCCCCGGCCGCCTTCCTGCTCCCCCCCGGCGGGGCCGGGGCAGGCGCGGGTGGTCCCGGGTGGGCGCCGGGCGCCCCGTGTCATCCTGCCGGCGCTCGGTCCCCCGGGGGCTACAACTTATCGCTGGGAAGAACCTGTGGAGAGGAGCAGAGCCCCGCGTCGCCACCGGCCGCGCGCCCCGGGGTCAGTGTCACCCTACATCCCCCCACCCCACCATCCCAGGGGTGGGGGGTAGGGGGGGTGGGTCACCCTGCATCCCCCCTTATCCCCACCCGGCCAGGGAAAAGAAGTGCGAAAGGCTCCTTACCTACCTGGTTGCGTGTTTTGTGCGATTTCTGCAGCCACACGCGCCACTGGTCGTAGAGCTTGATGCCGAGGTTGGAGCAGCCGTAGGCGTGTTTCTTCACCCACCCGAAAAACTGCTTCAGCTCCCGCCGCAGCGTCGTGTTTTGCTCTCCCCCCTTGGGGTCACAACCCCCCGCCGCTCGCTCTGTGGGGACAAGGGGGTCAGCGTTGCCTTTGGATGGGGGATGGACATGCCTCAACCCCCTGGTCACCACCGCGCCATAAATAATGGCGGGCGAGAGGAAAACGAGCAGCTTTTTTTTGGCTTCCTGCTGGGAAAGTTGAGCTCCAAATTGGCTCCTTTGCAAGAAATCCAGGTGCCGGGCACGGAGCAGGGAAGGGCCCCCCTGCATGTGTGCAGGGGAGGGGGAGCACAGCGCTGCCGGCATCCCCTCCCTGCCCGCTAAACAACACCGGCGGGGCTCACCGCTGCGTGGGGTGGAGGCGGCGGTGGGGTTGCTCCAGTCGCTCCAGATGCCGGCTTTCTTGGAGCCGTAGATGCCAAAGGGATTGCAGCGCACCTGGACGAAGTAGACGGTGCCGGGGCGGAGGCCGGCCAGGCGGCAGGACGTCTGGTTGCCCACATCATCCACCACCTGGGGAGGGAGAAGGGGGCAGCACCGGTGCGGTTGGGCATCCCGTGCTGTCCCCCGCCGTTGGCGGGTGATGGGGACCTACCTTCCATTCCGAGCTGTCCTCCACGCGGTACTGGATCTGGTACTTGGCTTGGAAGAGGAAATCCTTAAGCGCCGGTGGGGAGCTCCAGCGCACGCTCAGCTGGTCCTCCAGGTCCCCCACCCGGCTGACGTGCACGTCCGACGGCGGGTCGGTGGTGACTGCGGGGACAGGGCAGGGGCTGGCGCGGCCGGCGCAGGCAGCACCGCGGGGGTTAAGGAGCCGCAGATGCCAGAAAAATAAAAAACTCGGAGAAAACAGCCTAATTCGATTAGGAGCAATTCTGCTCACATATCGCCCATTTCCTGCAGCTCCCCCCCACCCCGCCCCCAACATCCCACTGCATGAACCCACCGCCCTCTCCCCCCCACGAGGTCACCGGCATGGCAGTGACATCACGATGCCGTCGCTCACCCACGTCAAGGATGTCCAACATGACGACGTCGGAGACGGCCACCCCCAGCCGGTTGGATGCCTCCACCCAGATCTCGTAGGGCGTGAAGAGGGCCAGGTCCTTGGGGATGTGGCAGGAGTAGGGCCCGGCCGTGTGGTACTCCTGGCACGTGTTGTCTCGGCCATACCACCTGCGGGCGGGCGCTGAGTGCCGGTACCGGCACCGCCGGGTGCCGCGGTCGAGCCGAGGATGCTCACCCATCCCCGGAGGAAATGGCTGCTCCCGGCAGGGACCGCGGCTCATTTATCTGCCACTCAACACTGCCGGCATCGCGCTGCCGAGGTGTTGGGTTACCGGCCCTGTGGCGGCCGCTCGTGGCTCATCCGGCAATTCCCAGCTCAACCGGGGCCGCGCAGCTTCTCCTCACCCTCCTCCTCCTCCCCGGCACGTACAGAGCGTGGCTGCCCGCCAGCGCTCGCGGCAGCTGAGACCCGAGGAAACTCATCACACCCCCAAGCAGGGGCCAGCCAGGAGACATCAGGCTCTCCATTCCCCATAAGACTTTAAATCCCACTCTGGCATTTTTTAAAGAATAATAGGAATTAAGGGAGGGGGTGGCCCCACCTGAGCTTGTACTTGAGGGTGTAGTTGGTGTGCAGGAAGGTCTCCCCTTCTGTCCCTGGCGCCCATTTGCAGGTGAGGTCCTTCATGTTCTTAGACCAGCAGGTGATGTTGACTGGTTTTTCTGGGGGTACTGGGAGAGAAAAAGAGGCAGAGGGGGATGAAAACGCGCAGCGGTGAAACACAGCCCGCGGTCCTGGCAGGTGGTGCCACCGCCATCCCCGGGTTTCCAGCCCTGCGGCTGCAAACGTGTTTGCTGGAGGGGTTTAGGCTCCTGCCCGCGCCTGCCTGCGCCCGGCCCCTGCCCGCACCCGGCTCCGGAGCTGGTTTCTCTCAGCAACAGCAACCCAAAAAACAAATCCAAGCTCGTGTTCCCAGTTAAGCCTCTGTATTCCTAGGACGTAGCATCGTCCTTAAAATAGCGCGAGATAAAATCTTATGATTATTGATTCGGACAAGTGTAATTTTACCGAGGGTTTGCCAAAACAGCCTTTATGCTGCGCGCTCCTGCGAGCCAGAGGCTGTGGGTTGGGGCACAAACCATGGAGAAGAGGTTAAAAAAGAGCAGCTGCAAGCAACCGCGCGCGACCGTTGCATGTCCGTTGGTGCGTTTTGGCAAGAACCGGGGTGTTAATCCCCGCGGGGATCCCCAAATCCTCCCACGGCTACGCCGGCACCCACAGCTCTCCCCACCGAAACGGCAAAGCAGCGCCAGGGCCGGGTGAAACGCAGCACGTGCAACCGCGCCGGCGCCGCCGACGTACGTCCAACGTAAAGGCAGGAGCCGGCCAAGATGCCGCCGTCTCTGCTGTGACACACCAGGTTGTCCCCCGACTGCTGCTTGGAGCCGTTGAGGTGGGCGAGGGCCACGCTGAGCGTGGGGCCGAGGGCGGTGTAGGAGGCGGCCGGCAGGCGCCGGCCGTTCAGGGTCCAGTACAGGTCCTCAGCTTTCAGGTGGAAGTCGGGGCTGACCGTGCACGTGGCGACCAGCGAGGAGCCGATCAGCAGGGTGGGGTCTTGGGGGGAAATCACTGCGGGGTCTGCAGCCGGAGAGATGGGGGGGGGGGGGGGGGGGGGGGAATAGAAGTTATGTATAAAATTATATATAATACCTATTTTATCTCTATTTAATCTATATAAAATAGATATAAAAGAAATTAAATGTATTTATATCTATTTTTTATATATATATTTAACCCGGCACAGCCCCTTGCAGCAGCGCTTGCCCTCCTCCGAAGCAGAGGCAGGAGCCCGCGAGGCTCCGGGCTCGGCCGCAAGCTCAGGGGCTCCTCGGTGGATCAGGGGGCTCAAGCCAGGAAGCGCCAACAGCCTTTAGGGGAGCTTTGCAGCGCGAGGCTGGGGGGTTCTCGGCAGCGCTGTGGTTTTTCCAGGGCTGGGCGGGGGCTGGGTTGCAGCTTTTTAAACTTTTTGTGACGAAAGGATTTCAGAAGCAACTATGGAAAGTTTTGGGGGTTGGTTTCCCCCCACCCCCCCCGCCTTTCCCAGCGATGCTGGCCAGCAGCCCCCCCAGAGCACGCCACCGAGGGCCAGGCAGCGCTTCCTGGCCGAGACCAGCACTGACCACCCGCCTAATCCCAACCATGTGCCGCCGGGCTCTGCCAAACCCATCGCTCGCACCTCAACACGCGGTCCCTGCGCCAGGACACCCTGAGGGGCCACCCTGGGAGCTGGCACAGGCCCCCCCCCCCCCCCCAAAGGGTGGTCCATACTGGGGGGACCCTCCATGATGGGAAAGCCCCCCACGTTGTATTTATTTCAAGACCCCTTCACCACAAGGCTTCAAAAGAAAAGGCTCCCCCGACCCCGCTCCGGGGTTTTCCATGTCCATCAGCCTTATCGGCTCCATCCGCACGCGCCAGGCTAATATCCCAAATTACCTCCCGGAAAGCGCCACGACCTCCTCTCCCCTCCGACCTCCCCGGCCCCGATCAGCTTTCAGCGCCCGTCGGCTGCTCCGGCTCCCACCCCGGTGCAATTAACGCTCCAAAATCCTCGTTACCGTGGAGATATCTTAATTAGCAGCGCCTCCCGTCACTCAGGGGACGCTGTTGGGTTGGGTGTAAAAGCATCTGGGTGTAAAAGCATCCAGGACGTGTTGGTGCTGGGTACCCCGGGGTATCCCGAGCACCCATGGGTGATGGCACAGATCCACCAACCCACCCCCAAAGCAAACCCTTCCCCAGGGGGGTCAGCCCCTGGACTCGCCCCATCCTCCAGCGGGGTCTCTGGAAAAAAGCATCCCAGCTCTGCCAACGAGCCCACCCAGTGCCCGCTCCTCCATTAGCCGAGCCCGGGCTGCTCCAGCGCCGCCGGTAACAGACCCGGCGCTCCGGGCCCTCATTCTCCTAAATCTTAATCTAAACAGCACCAGAAACACACACAAGCACCATAAAACAGACACATTTCCCGTCCTCTGAGTGGGACCTTCTGGAAGAGCCAATTTTATATATATAAATATATATACAATCCCCCCCCCCTCATTTTTTCTCTCTCCTCCAAGCAGGAACCTCCGGAGGGGCTAATTTTATATATATATTTATTCCCCCCCCCCCCCCCTGCAATTTTTCTTCCCCCTCTGCACAGACACAGCGCCGAACATGTGTTTTAAAAGGGAAAAGTGTGAAGTTTTCAGATCGGAGAGGAAAGGGCCGGAGAGACGCAGGCAGCCTGTGGAATGTGCAAGTCGCAACGAAAATACCTGCTCGGGGGTTTTATGGCTTTCCTATTAAAAAAAAAAATGCTGATCAGGTGCTAAGTAATGCTATAAAGTAAAACCACATTTCCAAGGTGTCGGGAACGTTTATGTTTTTCTTCCGAAGGGCCGGATTTCATTTTATTTTTATATCAGCTTTTTAAGGAGTTGGGAAAGAAAAGAAAAAAAAAAAAGCCCTCCAATAAGTGTCAGAGATCACGCAGTTAAAAAAGATTTATTAAGACATGCAGGGGGTTAAGGAGAAATAATATAAATAATTGCCCTGAAGAACAAAAGGAAATTTGGGCAGCCCTGAATTCTGCAAGAAAATAAATCTTAAAAATATCTATATACATATTTAGAGCTCTTCTAAAGCTCAAGCAACGAGGTTTGCAGGTAGACGTGGCACCCAAAAACGCTTTATTCCTCCTTTCCACTATATTTTTCCCTTTCTTTTCTCCAACTGGCATTTCTCGTGCCCATCCCTCAGCTCGAGGAGGGATTTATAAAAAGCCCAGGCATTCCAGTGAGAGCGACCAAGCTGAACCGAGGGGAAACATTCGCTCTCTAAAAGGAGATTTGGCTTCGCCTTTCCCCAGCGCCGCACGTCGAGGGGCCACGGGGTGAGCGCTCGCCCCGGTCGGCTGCACCGGACCCCCATGGGGGGCAAAATGGGGGTCCTGGGGGTGTGAAACTGGCTGCAAGCGACACCAGGCATCCTCTTACTGGGGTGAGCCAAATAGCGCGGGGTCAGCCCCAACAGGGGTCCGGCCACGGCCCCACATTGGCCCCGGTGGGATTAACCCCTCCAGCCCCGGGAAGGGCACCGGGAAGGGCGCAGCTCCACGCCGAAACCCACCTCGATTTGGAAGCTCTCATTAATGGCTCCTAAAGGGATTTTTGGAGCCTTTTTCCTCCCCCCTCCACTGCTTCTGCAATTTTTGCCCTAATTCTTGCTCTTCAGGACTTCCCCGTTAACAACATGCATGGGTCAGGGGGTACGACACCCGGGTGGCCGGGACCCCGTGGCATCACCAGGGATGGGGACGCAGGAGCGGTGGCTTTTCTTGGCGGGACCCATTTGCGCGTCGGAGCGAACATCCATCGCCTTGAGAAATTCCCATCATAGGGAGGAAGCCAAACTTCCTGCTGCGGGGAATGGGCTCTCGCCTCCCCTTCGCTCGGGCCGGAGGGGAAGCAACGAGGCGACGGGTGGGACGGAGGCTAATTTGGGTTTAGGGGAAAGGGGAGCCCTCCCGTGTGTCCCCCCATGGCGAGGGGGCACCCCGATCCCCGCGGGGCTGAGGCCACCCACAGCTCAGCCCACAGGTGGCACCTCCCAGACCTGCCACTGCTGGGTGGGACCCCCAAATGGGCATCATTGGGGAGCCCCCCAGGGGTATTTATTTTTTTTTGGGGGGGGGGGGGGGAGGAAGGGGGGGTTCATTGTTCTCCGCGGGGGAGGGAGCTCCCTATTGTTCTGGGTGGGGAAAAGGGGATTCATTGTTCTCTGGGACTGGGGGGGAGGCACGGCCCTCCGAGGGGAAGGGGGGGGTCCCTGTTGTTCTTCGCAGGAGGAGTGGGGTCTCAGAGGCTCGGGGGGGGGGGAAGGGGGGTCCTGGCTCTCGGGGGTGGGAGGGGGTCGCGTGGGGAAGGGGTTCGCTATTGTTCTCCGGACGGAGGACGGGGGTTTCCATTGTCCTGGGTGGGGAACGGAGCCGCATTGTTCTCCGGGAGGGGGGGTCTGCAGGGCGGGGGGGGGGACACGACAAGGGGGGACCGACCCTTCTCGGGGAGAGGGGTCCCTCTTCTCCATGGGGAGCGGGGGAACTCGCTGCTCCCGGGGGTGGGGGTGGGGGGGCTGCCGCTCTCCAGGATGGGGGGAACAAAAAAGGGTTCTTCTATTGTTCTCTACGGGGATGGGGGGGGGGGGGTCCGGGCTGCCTGCCGGGGGGAGGAGGGGTCCCCGCTGCCCTCCGCAGCACAGCCCCGAGGTGCGCCCCGCGATGCCCCCGCCGCTCCCGGGGCCGCTCCGCATCCCCGCGCGGCGGGGACCGGGGGGGGGGACACGATACGGGGAACGGGACGGGACGGGACAGACGGACACCACCTGGACCGACACCGCCCGGCCCGCGATGAACGGAGGAGCCCCGCGGGGGGTGGGGGTCCGGCCCCGACGGGACCCCCCGCATCGCCTCGCCCCCCTCTCCCCCCCCCCCACCTTGCAGGAGCCGCCCGGTACTCACAGGCGAGCGGCTCGGCACGGAGGAGGCGCAGGCAGAGCAAGAGCACCGGGGGGAGCAACGGCAGCGGCGGCATGGCCGGCTCCGGTGCCCGTCGGTGCCCGGGGCGGCGGAGCGCACCGGCACGTCCGGGGAAGTCCCGAGCAAGTCTGAGCAACCCCCGGTTACCAAAGCCCTAAATGCCGCCCTGGCCCCGCCCCGCCCGGCCCGGGCCCGCCCCCGGGGGGGCAGAAAGACACCGGCCCCGGGGCCCCACCGCCCCGCTCCGGTACCGGCCCCGGTCCCGATCCCCGACACGCGGTGCCCGTCCGGCAGCGCCCGGTGCTGAGGCGGGATGCTGCACCCCCCACCCCCACCCCCCCCCCCCCCACCCCGGGGCCGGTGTCCCGCTCCCCCCGAGCCCCGCGGAAGGTGAGTAAGAGCCGCCCCGGGGCCGCCTTCCCACGGGTGACTCATGCGCGGCCGCCACGGACCCTCCCGTGCCCCCGGGGCCGCTCCCGGTGCTGCACGCGCGGCCGGGCCGGGCCCCCCGGGAGGCTCCCCCCCATCAAAAGTGTCTTTACAAGACCCAAACCCCATTATTACTTTTTTGGGGGAGTGAAAATGGGAATGTCTTCCCATAAATCCCGATGTTTTCTATCGAATCCATCATCTTTAGTTCTCTCCCCCCCCCAAAAAAAAACTAAAAGTGGGAAAAACACCCCGAGTGGCTCCAACCCCCCGCCGGGTTGGGGTGTGTTATGTCCCAGGGGTCCCGGGGCAGCCCGGCGGTGGTGGCGTGCCCGGTTGTGCCACCGGCACCCTGGTGAAGCCGGCCACTTGGGCATCACACCTCCATCCCGGCGCCTCCTCTGGTCCCCCTGCCACCTCCCGTCCCCCCTCCCGGCGCTCGGTGGCACCAAGAGCTCTGCAGACCCCCCGGCTGAGTGGCAAAGGCCCCCGGAGAGCGGGTCCCAGCTGTGGCAAGGCCACCATCTCTGAGCGTAGGCTGTCCCCAGCTGCGCGTCCTTTAGGTCTGCCTGAGCCTTGGGGTGCGGGATGGGGTGCAGTGGGGTGCCCCGAGAGCACGCCATGCTGAGGGGTGCCTGGGTTGTGTCGCCCCCCCGCTAACAGAGGGGACACGGAGGAACCTGGTGGCCTTGACCCTGAGGTTCATATGGGGCTGGGACCCCCGAGGCATGGGACTGCTGCTGTGGGCAAAGTTTGTGGGTGACTGTGGGGGCTTAGAGCTGGGGGGGGGGTGTGGGTATTTCCAGACCATGGGGACATTTTCCGGTGGCTTTTCCTGTCCCAGTGCTCCATGAGAGGACAGGGACATCGCTCCCTGGGGGGACAAAGCCGGGGGTGGCAGGGAACACCTGAGTGGCCCGGGGTGCCCCTCCCAAAGGGGTGACCCCATGAGTCAGCCCCTGCCCCATGGCACGGGGTGGGGGGGTGACACTGCAGGGAGTCACTGCAGGGCTCCGAGGCGTTGGGCACCCTCCAGAGGGACTGCACGGATTAGAAAATAAAATCAAAAAAGGGAGCAGGAGGGAGAGAAAACAATGCCTTTTCCCATCGTCCTGTTTTTTGGAAGCTTCTGAACTGTTTTTGTTGAAATTTCCCAAAAACGTCAGGCTCGGGGAGCCACCCAGCCTGAGAAACTTCAGCCCCAGCGTCCGCAGTCTGGCCGAGTGAATCACGGCTGCCCTGGGGGCTGGCGGCCGCCCGCAATCCCGACCCACCACCCAGATCACCCGGGGAGGGGGGCCCCGGGAAGTGACCCTGGGGCAGGAGCCAGCGGTGGGTGCTGCGGGGGGGGCGGGGGGGAAGGAGAAAGCGTCCCCCTGGAGCCGGAGTCGGCACCAGCAGCCATCACAGCCGCCCACCTGCGCTGCCTGCACCGCTGCCTGCCCACACCATGTCCCCCATCTGCCTTCTCCTTCCCCCGGCCAAGCCCCTCGCCTTCCACCCGGAGCCAACGATGAAGTGGGATTTAGTGCGGTTGTTTCGGGAAGCAGGGATGGGTGGGTTCCCAGGGTGGGGGGTGACACCCCTCCTGATGCCAGCAGAGGGGACATGGCTGGCTCCAGCAAAGGCATCATGAGAAGGTGGCTTGAGGCTTTGCTGGGGGGTCAGGGGGAATGTGGGGGACAGCGGTGTTGGGAGGAGAGGGGAGCATTGGCCCCCACTGGTGTCACCTGGGATGTCCCTGGGGTGTCACCCCAGGTGGCTTGGGGCCATTTGCCCTCCCCGACCCGTAGCAGCATCCGGACCCGATGCTGTGGGATGGGGACGGGGGGGGGGACACAGCCGAGCCCTGAGTGAGCCCTGCTGTGCCTGTGGTCCCCAAACCCAGGCAGCGCTGGGGTGGTGTTGGGATGCGGCTGGTGGCAGTGCCGGGGAGCAGCCGGAGATGACAGAGCCGCTCTCCCGCGTTCTGAGTCAGCGCGTCGGCCAGCGCGTCGGTCGGCGGGCAGACGTGGTCAGCGCTGCCCTTTGACAGTGACCTTTAAAGGGCTGCTCCCTCCTGCCCACAAGCCACCACGCTCGCAGGCACCGGCCGGGCTCCCGCAGGGGGCTGGGAGGCAGGATCAGGCCTGGCAGCCCCCTTTGACCCCCGAACCGGGCTGTCGGCGTCAGCGCGGTGGTCCCCTGGGGCTGCCGTGGTCCGGCTGCCCCCCCCGGCGTGGCTCCGTTCCCAGGGCCTCTTTGCCCTGTTGCGGTGCAGGATCTGGCCGTGGGGCCCAGCTCCCAAGCGGCCGAGCCCGTACAGCCACGATCTCCTTGCTTTGCCCAGGCGGGGTGTGACCCCCCCCAGAAGGATCCAGGACCCCAGGGTGGCCCTGGTGACATCCCCAAACCCAGGCTGCGCATCCTCACTCTGGCTTCCCACCAGCCATCGTCACCTTCCTGCCAGCCCTCCATCATGTGTCACCGGGGCTGGGCCTGGCACATCTACCCTGAATTAATCTAATTACTTGATTTCCCAGCCAGAGCTTGCTCCATAAAGTCCTTGGACAGAGACAGCATCTGGCTCAAGGGCCAGGGTGTAAAAAACAAACAACAAAAAAACCCAAAAACCCAGAAAAAGCAGGAGGAGAGGCTCAGCGGAGCTGCCTCTGACTGCCTGCATCCTTTTAAAGTGACCTGGGGGAAAAATAAAGAGGCTAGAAATGCAAAGAATCCAGCAGTCAGAGTTTTCTTTATATTCCTCTCAGTCACATTTCCACATCCATGGGTAATTTATAACCTGCTTAACCCCTTCCCTGCCGCCCCCCCAGTACAACCCTTTCACTCAAGAGCATCCTCGCAGCAGGCGGCCGCACCTTCCCACCTCTGTTTGCTTTGGGAAGCACAAAAAGTCCCGCGATGGAGTTTGCTGATCTCTAGAAGGGGGGAAAAATATGCGGTTGATGTTGAGGGGGTGCTTGAGCACGAGGGATGGGCTCTGTGGGGTTGGCACACGGGGTGACGGGTCCCCTCCCCATGAGGGGGAATGTGGGGACACCCCAGTAGTGTGGGAGGACCTTCACAAAAGGCTCCAGAAAAAAAAATGTGGGTCAGTAGTGATAAATGCAAGAGGCATCGAGGGTTTCTGGAGAGGGGTGGGAAGCAGAGGGAGGCAGGAGAGGGAATTACCCAGTGGTAAATATTTGCCAACTCAAATATTATTGCCTGGGAAGGGGGTTTTCTGTTAAAAGGTGAGTGGAAGGAGCATGGGATGGCGCCAGGCGTAGTGCGGGCAGGTGCGGCAGGAGCGTTGCCCACCACCAGCACTTGATCCCGGCTCCCAGCACAGCACTCCCAGCGCTCCCAGCACTCAATCCGGTGGCTTTCGGTCCCTCTGGGGGTTGGGCCTCCGGCTCTGTCCCTCCTGGCTGATGGAAACCTCACCTGCAGCGCGGCGCTGTGATTTACAGTGACGGCCTCCAATCTATCCCATTTACTTGGCCATTAGTCACCAGTGCCGGACACGAGGCTGAGGGGCTGGACGGGCTCCAGGAGGGGGAAGGAGGGAGCGGAGCCGACCTGGCAGCCCCGCCAGCCCGGCCGGAGCACATTTTCTCCCGGCCCTGGTTTGATTAACAAGATGAATAAGCTGGCGGAGCGCAGCGGGGCGAGGAGAGGCCCCATTCCCTGCTCCTGGGGGGGCACGGGGCTGCGCTCCCCTGGCCGTCCCTGAGGGGATCCAGCTGCTCCAGGCCCTCTCCCCCTGCCCCAAGGCATGGAGCACCCCTCAACCCTTGGCTGGGACCAGGGCACCCCCCTTCCCTGCACTGGGGTCCTGCCATGTGTTCCCCATTAGAGCTGGAGGTTAGCGAAGCCCCTGGCTCTCCTCCTCCTCCTCCCTCTCCCAGGCCCACTTTGGGGTGCTGCCATAAATAAGGCTAATGGGCAGGGCAGTGGCGACGCAGCACGCAGGGCCAAGCCTGTGCCTTTTATGTCTTTTAAACCCTGGAAATCAAAGCTGTAAATCTGGGGTGTCAGGGAGGGCCCAGCAGCCTGGCTGGAAGGGGCCCTGTGGAGCATGGGTGCTGGTGGGATGCGCCGAGGCGGCTCAGGGAGGCCCCGAGGGACACAGAGGGTGGCATGCCTGGGTCTAATGCTGGCTGGGGACAAGGGGCTCATCCACTCCTGGGGGGACCGTCCCTGGGGGGGGTGCTGACCTGGGTGGCAGTGAGGCCCCGGTGCTGCTGCTCCGTGGTGCCAATGTGACCCCAGTGCCAGGGCAACCCCGCCCCTCTGTGCCCATCTCTGTGTGCCACCCGTGCCAGTGTGTCCCCCGGTCCCCATGTGCCTCCCGGTCCCCCTGTGATGCTGGTGCCAGTGGGGCTCCCCCCATCCCCCTGCATCCCCCAGTCCTGCTGTAGCCCTCTGATCCCTGTGCACCCCCTGGTCCTCCTGCCTCCCTGGTGCCCCCCAATCTCCCTGCATCCCCCAGTGTGCCCCCACACCCCCCAGTCCCCCTACACCTTCTGCTCCCTGTGCATCTCCTGGTCCCCCTGCATCCCCGCGTGCCTGGGCACCCCCTGTCCTCCTGCATCCTGTGGTACCCCCGCATGCCAAGGTGCCCGAGCATCCTCCACTCCCCAGGCCCGCTGTCCTCCTGTATCCCATGTTATCCCCGCATCCCCCGGTCCCCAGGCCTCCCCCATCCTCCTGCATCCCACATTGCCCCCACACCCCGCAGTGACCGAGCATCCCCTGGTCCCCAGCCCCTACCCCATCCTCCTGCATCCCATGGTACTCCTGCATCCCCCAGTGCCTGGGCACGCCCCTGTCCTCACACATCCCGTGGTACCCCCGCATCCTCCAGTGCCCGAGCATCCCCTGGTCCTCAGCCCCCCCTCCCGTCCTCCTGCATCCCACGTTTCCCCCGCATCCCCCGGTCCCCAGGCCCCCCCGTTACTCCCGCATCCCCCAGTGCCTGAGCACTGCCCGGTCCTCAGCTCCCCGCCCCCCCCCCCGCATCCCGTGATACCCCCGCACCCCCCCATCCTCCCGCACCCCGCCCCCCGCCCCCAGCAGCATTCCCGCTCCGCGCTGCCCGCCGGTACCACCGGCGGGGGGGGCTGCCGGTGCCGGCGGGAGCTGCGGCAGGCTGCGGCGGCTCCCCCCGCCCCCGGCTCCCCCCGCCGCCCCCGCCCGGCGCACGGCGCGTCACGGCGGGGCCGGCAGCGGCGGCGGCGGCGGCGGTGGGTGCGCTCCGCTCCGCGCCGCTCCGCGCCCCGCGCCCGCCATGGCGGCCCGCCGCCCCCGGGCCCTGCTCGCCCTCGGCCTGGCCCTGCTCGCCACCGCCGCCGCCGCCGTCGCCACCGACCCTTTCTCGCCCCAGCTGGGAGATACCGCCGGGTGCCGCGGGCAGTGCGGCCGCAGCCTGCCGCGCCGAGCCGCCGCCGTGAGTCCGGCCGGGCACCGGGGGCTCGGGGGCTCCGCGGGTACCGGGAGCATGGGGAGCATCGGTAGCACCGGGAGCATGGGGGGGGGGACCAGGGGCACCGGGAGCACCGGGGGAAAACTGCGAGCACCGGGAGCACCAGGGGCACCGGGAGCATCGGGGGCACCGGGGGTACCAGCCCACCCGGCGCGGGCATCGCCACCGCACCGGCCCACTCCTGCGGGGGGCACTGGGAGAACCAGTGGTCTCCTCCGCTGTGGCTTTGGGGTGTCCCCGGTGAGGGCATGCACCCCAGTTTGGGGTGCCCGCAGTGGTTTTGCCCATCCCATCTTCGGGGTACCCCCCCCGGTCTCACCCGCGCCAGGTTCGGGCTGTCCTCGGTGGTGGCAGCCACCCCGGGTTGGTGGTGCCACCGGTGAGGCCCTGTCCCCGCTGACACCCCATCACCGGCGGCGTGGCAGAGCCGTCGTGGGGCGCGGTGGCACAGGGCCAGCGGGGCAGAGGACGGCCGGGGCGAGCGGGTGCCACCACGGCGGCAGGGTGGGCCAGCACCCAGCCACGGCAGCAGCGACTGAGATGGAGCCGAGTGCTGGTTGCTGGACCTGGAGCATCACGGAAAGCCCCGGATCAGAGCTGCCGTAGCCGTGCCGTGCTGGGGACCCTGTGGTGGCAGCCAGGACCCTCCCAAGCCTCCGCGGTGGCAGGGCCGTATCTAGGCCAGCACCTTGGCAGGAGCCCGCGCGGTCCCCACTGCCGGGGGTGGTGATGGAGTTGTTTTCCCATCTGGGCTCGAGCTGCCTCCCTGCCAGCACCCAGCCCTGCCCGCGCTCCCCTGCGGGCACGTGGACCCCGGTGGGTGGGGGCACCCACACTTCCCTGAAGCCTTTGACCCCCGTGTAGGCTCAGTGCCCACCCCGTGCGTCCCCCCCAGTGTGTTCCCGGCCCCCCCGGTGCATGCACCCCGCCATACATGCACCCCCCAGCGCAGCCCCCAGCTCCTGCCAGCCCATGCCGGGTCCCAGCCAGTGCCAAGCACCCCAACAGAGACGGGGGGACGTGCCACGTCTTCGATGGGATGAGGCCACATGCAAACCTGACCTTTGCTTGCAGACCCGGGGGGTGAAGGCAGCTCTCCCTCCCCTGGGGATGCCGTCGCCCCACGTTCGGGGTGCCAGGCCTGGCTGTGGTTCTGCGGGAGGGTGGCGGTGCCGGGTGCAGGGGGGCCGCGGTGGGGGTCCGGCGCAGCCACCAGGCTGAGCTTGGTGCCAGCTCTGTGTTCTCCTCCTCCTCCCTGCAGGATGCTGTTCTCAACGCCTGTTACCGGGGCTGCCGGCTGTTCTCCATCTGTCACTTCGTGGATCCAAGCGCCGAGCTGAACACAACCAGAGCCGAGTGTGAAGCAGGTGAGGGACTGGCAGCCAAGCGGCCCCTGCACCCAAACACTGTCCTGGGAGGGGTCCCCCAGGCACTGCCACAATGCCTTCCACCCTCCCGAGCACGCTGCCTCTGCTGTGCCCAGGGGCCGCTGTGCCCATGCTGTGCCCAGGGGCTGCATCCAGACCCTGCCGCAAACCGAGCGGGGTGCAGATTTACACCCACTGGGTGTAAATCAGGATGGATGGGGGGGGGTCCTGAGGATGCAGGGCTCATCAAGGGGATCAAGCACCCCCTAACCCTGCTCTCCCTCCTGCCTCGCAGCGTGCGCCGAAGCCTACAGCAACGCGGAGGAGCAGTTTGGCTGCCTGACGGGGTGCCGCAAGCAGCTGCCTGAGGTGGAGAGCAGGAGGGAGAAGGTGAGGGGCCGGGGAGATGGGGACACCCTGTTCCCCCCATTAACCTGCCCAGCCTGTGCCTGGTGCCACTGGGCATGGCTCTGCCCTGTCCGTGTGTCTGGCTCCTTCCCCAAAGGGTCTGCGGGCAGGAGGTGGCGGGGGCTGGTTGTGCCACCCAGGGTGCCCTGGCTGCTCCATCCTTGTGCCATCGTCACCCCATGGGTCTGCCCCAGGGACTGGCTGGGGAAGGCATTTGCCTCCACAAGGAGCCTGGAGCCGTGGAGCTGCCCTCAGGGTGGCTTCCCAGCCACCTCATCCCTCACCTGACCCCTGGTGTGGAGACATGGGGCATCTCAGTCACCCTGGGCATGGCAGGGATCAAAATTTGTCCCACTGCCAGGCAGAGCAGGCAACACCAATGCAACGGAGACCACTGCCACCCTGCTGAGCCCATGCCCTGCCTGGGACCCCACGGGAGGACGCTGGGATGTGGTGGCTTGACCCCTGGGTCCCACTTTAGGAACGACCTCTTCCTCCCATGGGAGCTCAGCCCAGTCCCTCCTTTCCCTGGGGATGGAGGCTATAACACCCGACACGTGCAGCCTGCCCACCCATCCATCCATCTACCCACCCGTCCACCCGTCCACCCGTCCGCTCATCCACCCATCCACCCACCCACCCACCCACCCATCCATCCATCCATCCATCCATCCATCCATCCATCCATCCATCCATCCATCCATCCATCATCCTCCATCCCTCCCAGCACAGGCATCCAGCTCTATCCCTCCCCTCGCTGCCTCCTGGCCACCCCCGCCAGCAGCCTCACAGCTCGGTGAGCCCCGGCACCGGGACCCGGCTTCCCTTGGCACTTTCCCGGGGCGGCTTGGGACCGGGCACGCTCCCCACAGGCTCCCACTTCCCACCAAAAACTCACGCCGCAGGATGCCTGCTGCATCTTGCTTTATTTTTTGTCCCCTGTTATATATGCCCTTGCGGCCGGGTGCTCTGAGCGTGCTGGGTTGGTACGTGTCCGCCACCGGCCCATCGCGCTGCTTCGTCCCAAGCATAGGAAGCAGATTAACTGGGCTCGACCCAGGCTGCCGGAGGTTTGGGCCAGGCAGGGCAATTACTCCGAATTCCCAGGGTGAGGGGTTCTGACCACCAATTGTTGCAGATTCCCCCAGTTTTGATCTGTTATCCTTCTCAGCAATTAGCAACGCTTTTTCCTCCTACTTTTAATTAATTCAGCTTTTGCCCGATTAATTAAATTAGACTTTGGCCCAAGGTAGAGGCTTTTGGCTTTGTACATTTGCAGACAAAGATGAATTTGTGCTGTAGAAAAACTGTGGCTCCTTTGAAAAACCACTTTGCAGCCTGTTTTTAAGACCTTCCCAGTGTCTGATCCCATTTCCCAGCCCCGCTTCGAGGCTGGGGATGAGTATCAAGGGGGCGAGCGGCTGACAGGGAGGGCTGTCACCCCCTTCACCCACCCAAAGCATTTTTCCTTCGGGTTCCCAGACAAGCAGGCAAAGCAGATTTAGTATAATAATTAGATACAGAATCTGACCTATTTATTTCCTGTTTGCTGGTTTGACCGTGCAAGGGGCTGTCGGAAAATGTTCGAAGCCAGTGGCAGGGAGCAGCCAAGCGGATTCCAGCAGGGATGCTTTAAAAATAACAAACTGCCGCGACGGCCAAGAATCCAGGGCACGGAGAGGCTGCCAGGAGAGAAACGCCCTCGGCATCTCGGCCGCTCCGCTCCTATTGTTTAAAGCACTGGTGCGAGCGCAGGGCTGCCGAGGGGCTGGGTGGTGGCCCTGGGGACTCCAGCCCCAGGCTCGGTGACCCTCCCGGGGCTGGACCACAGGTCCTGCACATCCCCGTCCCCGGGGGAAGCAGGCTGAGCCCCAGACCTAAGTGCCAGGCTCAACCTGGCCACGTCCTCGGCGTGGGACATCGTCCGCAGGGGTGGGTGATGAGGAGACGGCGGTGACACGATGTCCCTGCTCCTTTGCAGAGCCTGGAGCTGAAGGCGCCGTCGTTCTCCATGTTCGATTTGGTCTCCACCTTCTGCAACGACATCGTCAGCTCTGCCCAGAGCTTCATCTCCTCCACTTGGACCTTCTACCTGCAGGCGGATGATGGCAAAGTCGTGGTGTTTCAGGTGGGGGTGTCCCATGTCCCCTCTCTGCTGGGTGCCGAGAGGGGTGGGGACCCCCTCGCTTACCACTTTTTCCCTCTTTCCCTGCCAAACCGCCAGTCCCAGCCTGAGATGGAGTATCCAGTACCCGAGGCGCAGGAGACCCAGCCGGTGCAGCCAGGACCGGGGTCCAGCCCCCGGGTCCCCCAGCCCCACACAGGTGCGGGGGTTGGGCTGGGAGCCTCCGAGCCCTCCTGGCTCTCATCCGATTTCTCCAGAGCTAAACAAATTACCCGCTTCTCGGGTCTGATTAGCTTCCCACACCCCGCACCCACGCAGAGGGGGTGAGTCTGGACTCGGGACTTGCTCCAAGAAGCTGCTGGGATCCTCTGTGCCCCCACAGCGGGCAGAGGGTCCCCGGGGGGGGAGAGGGGACCACTGAGCACCCCTGCACCCGATCATGTGCTGCCAGGTGGGTGGGGAGCGGGGCAGGCGTCCCCACAGTGGGTGCCGGGGCTCAGCATCACCTCTCCCCCCCCAGGCCCCCGGGTGAAGGGGGAGAAGCCCCCCGTGAAGGAGCCGTGGGGCAAAGCCAAGGCGCAGCATGCAGAACCCCCGCAGCCGGAGCATGACTTCCTCGGCTGCATGTCCAAGTAGGTGCAGCGCAGCTGCGCGGGGGCCTGGACCTGCCGGACATGCTGGAGCAGACACTTCCCCCCCAATTTCCACCCCGTGCCCTGCCATAAACTCATCCTTTTTCTTTGGCGGGGGGTGGTGGGGTGTTACAGGCGCTCAGGCCTTCCTCGCTGGATCCTGGCCGCCTGCCTCTTCCTCTCCATCATGGTGATGCTGTGGCTGAGCTGTGCCAGTTTGGTGACTGCCCCCGAGCAGCACGTCAAGACCCAGGTACAGGGTTTCTTAGCGCAGCTGGCGGGGGGGTGTCCTACAGGGGTCCCCCGACACCCCGGGTCTCACCGTCACGGCTGGGTGAACCTTGTAGGGCTGAGATGTGGCCATACAGTGTTTGTGGTCCCTGGCCACCGTGCTGGGCTCGCCGGCATGTCCATGCTGTGCGGTACGTCCCCAGCCAGCCCCGCGGTGTTCCCAGTTTGGGGACAAGGGGATCCTGTCCCCCGCTCCGGTGCTGCACCGTCCCCTCTTTTCCAGCCTCTGAGCATCAATGGGGACAAGGAGTACCTGGAGGACCTGGATGGCCCCAGCACCTTCCCCCTGCCGCCTGTCATCGCCGTCACCCTGTACCCCGCGCACAGCGGCGAGGACGCGGGGCCGCTGCCCCTCAAAGTCGACCTGGACAAGACCGTCCTGTAGCGCTCCCATCCCTTCCCATCACCTCCATGCCACCTCCCTGTCACCATCCCCATGGCATCGTCCCCGGTCCCGCTCCGCTGCCCCTCCAGCTGCCCCACATCCTCAGCTCCTGGAGGGGCTTCTTTGGCTCTGGCACGGGGGGACCGGGGGTATGATCTGGCTCGGTCCTGCTCTCCTCCCCAGGGACAGCCGCTGCGGAGGGGGCTCCCGGGAGACGGGCAGCGGCTTTGCCTCCTCTGTAGATGTGCTGTTTGCTGGGATCCTGGTTTCCAGCGCTCGAGAGCCAAGAGAGGAGCTGCCAGAGTGGGGAGGCCGGGGGGAGCCCGTCCTTGTAGCGGGGCGGTCCGTCTCCTCCCGACCAGAGCCCCCGGGGCCCCGCAGCCCTCCGGGCATGGGTCCAGCGCTGGGCAGGAGGGAGCCGGCTGCGGTGGGGGATGGAGAGTGTCTGCAGCGTTCTGGGCTTTGGCTCGGCACATCCCCGGCCTCCCACCTTGGGCTGAGCCTCCAAGGCGCCGTCTCTGGCCCTGGGAACTCCCTTCCGCCGGCCGGAGCCGATTGCCTTGGGGAGCCGAAACGTGGCGAATGGATTTGGTGTTGGCAGCCGGAGAGAGGAGTGGATCTCGCCGACTCCATGCCCACGCGAGGACCCAGCCGGCCCCTTCCTGGGGCTGCGGAGGGGCCCCGGGATGGCTCCTTCCCCTCCCTGCTCCATGATGCCTTTGGGGCAGCTGGCCCTGATGCTGATGGGTTGCTGGTGGGACCGAGCAGGGGACGAGGTGACATTTCCCTGGCTCATGCTGCTGTGGCGTGTCTGAGCTCGGGCAGGAGGTGGGAGCTGCCAGGACACCTTTGTCCTGGGTTCAGCATCCCTGCCTGATGCCAGGAGCGGCTCGCCCTGTGGGGCTGTAGCTGATGGCAGGACGTAGCAGCAGCCGATCTCTGGGTCCCTGGGCTCACAACGCTGCCTGGGAAGCCAGGGGCCAGCCCTGGGGACTCCTGGCCAAGCAGGGACCCCTCGGCTTGCCCTGGCATAGCCGTTTGGCGTGGAGGGGTTCCCTCCCTCCCCCTGCTCTGCAGGGCTCTGCTCCCGCAGCTGGGCTCGGTGCGAGCCAGGGTGTCTCCCCATCTCCCCGCCGTTCTCCATCACTTGACTTTGTGCGTCGTTTTGTGGTTTGATTTGCACCAGCATGTGGTTCATCGGCCCCCAGCGCCTGTGGGGACACCCCTGTGTTCAGGAGGGATGGCTCAGGGTCGGCGGTCCCTGCCATCCCTGTAACCACCTAACATGTCTGTACAGATTAACTTATTACCCGCGACTCCCCACCCTTGGGTTTTTAGGCTCTCTCCGTGTGCCAGACGCTCCTTGGTGCTGAGTGGTCTCGGAGGGCTGTGGCGTGGTGGGGCGGGGGGCTCTCGTCCCCATCCTCACTGGTTTTGTGCTGCTTCGTATCATTTTCACCCATGCAACATATCTGGGTTTGGGGAACTGGGTTTGGGGGGGGTGTCTCGTGTCCGTTTTGAGGTACACTTTTCGTTGTTGCTTTTTGGCCGCTCGGCTCAGTGTAAAGCTTGGTGGAGTCTGTGGTGTTGTCCTGGCCACGGCGGCTCTCCCCGCCCCGGGCTGCGAGCTCAGGGGAGAGGCTGGCCACAGAGCTCCCCCGGCTTCGCTCCCAAAGGGCAAACCCAGCCCCAAGCTGGCTGGGCGGCGCGGGCAGAGGGGAAATAAAAGGTTTGTACCAGACCCGGATGAGTTGGTGTCTTCACAGGGTACCTGTCGCCCACTGGGGAGTGGGTTTGAGCCCCAGCATGGGGGCCAGCGGGAGGGCGCAGGTCGGTTCCCAGCTCACCATCCCATCTTTGCGGGCTGAGCCAGGATTAAACCTCCAGCAAACCAGAGAGAAATCCCCTGCTTGGGCTGTGTTGCACAGACACGGAGCGATGCTCCTCTCTGCTGCAGGCTGTGGCGCCAGCAGAGTCGCCAGATCAAGAGATTCAGCATAAAAGGAGATGCTACATTCCTTGGGGAGCTAGTCCCAACGCCCGTGAGGTGGGTGGGCTCGGTGGGTGCTGGGAGGGCCGGGGGCCATGCACCCCAACACGTCCACCCGTCAGCCGCGAGGAGGAGGAGGAGGCTGAGACACGGCAGTGAGGGGGACTGCACGCACGTGCTTTCGTATGCCTATAAAGAAGGGCTGGGGAATGAAGGCTTTTCCCACTGAAGATCACCCACTGACACCCGGGCGCCCATTTTGAGGAGGGAAAGCGTAAATCGGGCCGTGCGTGCGTGCGACACGTCAGCGTAACGCACCGCGGCCGCCCGGGCTCGAGGGCTGGGACGTGCTCACACGTGTACGCGCCCACCTTTCCCCCACGGCATGTGTTTTTCCTGGCACGGCGCCTGCGTCCACGCCACATTCGAGCTCTTCCCATGCCAAGCACGACACAAAAGCTCATGCAAGGGCCTGGAGGCTCGTTTTTAGCACTTCAGTAGCTCAGCGGGGTCCCATCCTCGGAGCCAGCAGCAGCGCGGGGCCCCCGAGGAGCTGGGGCTGGTGCTGGCCTCAGCTGCTTTTTTGCTCCAGGATGCGGAGACGGGGACAAGGAGGTGCTGCCCGACCCCGGGTAGGGCTGTGGATGGATGCTGGGGTGCTCGGTGTGAGTCGCAGCCAAAGAAGGATCTCCCAAGGGGATGCAGAGCCTGGTCTGCTGCCTGCCAGCAGCCTCCGCTGCCGGAGCACGGCCCCCGCCTGTCCCTAAATCGGGGGTGCGATGTCACCCCCACGCAGCGCAGCAATGCCGGGTGCTGGAGGGGGATGCTGCGCTCTGCGGGCTGGGCTCAGCTCGCTAAACGGAGGGGAAGAGGGATGGTGTTCCTAGCTTGCTGCCTGTGCAGCAGGCAGGGAGCCGAGCGGAGGATGCTCTGGGCAGCCCTGGCTGTGCAGGGCTGGCGTGGGAGGCAGTGTCCCGCAGCCGCAGTGCCCGGGCGATGGGATCTGGGGGCTCGCACGGTGTCCTCACAGGCAGCTGGGTGCTGCGGGGTCCCAGGGTGGGCAGAGGGGTGTCTGGGGCTGGCAGGATGAGAGGGAAGGGCTGAGCAGTAGGAGTCCAGCGCTGAGAAGCCTTTGGGGTAGGTGCAAGCAGATGCCCCAGAGGCAAGAACCCCCAGGCCAGGGCCAAGCCACCAAGCGACCCCTGAATGGTGTGTCAGGGGGTGTCTTTTTCTAGCATTTTCCACACATAGCCCAGGGCATCAGCAGTGAGCCCTGTTATGGGCTGGGCGAGGGTGCTGGCAGCCGCTTGCCCCCAGACACCCAGCGGTGACGGAGCAGCAGTTGGGTGCAAGCAGGAGCGAACAGGGAAACCCCAGGATGGTACTGCCTGGGAGTGAGACCCCCAACACGGGGCTCTCTGCATCCTCCTGCCACGGGCCAGTGCAGAGGGAGGTGGCAAGGCACAAGATCGGTGCAGACAGCTGGTAAACCCTGCCCACCGCGGGCAGCGGCTCCGAGCGGGTCCCCTCCTGGGATGGGAGCCGGGCTACAAACCGTGGACAAGCTCCTTGCCTTTAAACTGGAGTCAGATTCCTTGTTGCTGGCTCGGGGTGCAGGAAACCGTGCCCAGGAGCAGGTGAGGAGGGACCCCACTCTAACAAGAAGGAGATGCATGAAATTAGCTGGTTCCACTCCCCCCAGCAGGCAGCCAGGGTGTTTTCCATCCGACGCCTTTTCCTTCTCGCTCCCTCTTTTCTTTTTTCACGGGGGAAGCAAAATTCATGGTGTGTGGCCCCCCACCAACAACGGGCAAGCCAGCCCGCAGTGGAATCACACCCTCAAGGCCATGGCCGGTGGCGAGGGCATGGGGGACCATGAGCCCATGGTGGGTCACGTCCTCGTGGCGAGCCCACGTTGGCTTCCCACGTGTCCAGCCACAGGTCAGCAAGAAATCACAGACCGGTAGGTGGGGACTCTTAGCCACGCTGCAGTGAGAAGTGACCTTGAAAAATAGGGGGAGGCCAGCGAGCTGCCCCCCACGCCTCCACCATGGACCCCCGGCATCACCTCCCTGCTTGTGTGATGCCATCGCTCGGCCTCCATGCCCAGGGTTGCGGGGGTCTCACTGGCCGCAGTTGGGTTCGGCGGCCCCCCGCCCCGGCTGCTCTCTCTGTGGCTGTGTTGGGCTGCTGTTCTCACCTCTGGAAAATGCCCCCTCCTTTCTCCCCCCTGTAAATCTCAGCTGCCGGGAGCTGGCCCGGCTCCACCACCGCTCGCACACTCCAGCTGAGGAGCCGGGCCACGCGGCGAATGCATTTGCGCACGGATTTCCCTCCCCTCTGGCTGTCTGCTCCCGACGGTGTCGTTCTCCCATGCTCAGGAATGACTTTGGGAGAGCTCGCAACTCCTTGTCCCGCTGTCGGGCGCCGCGTCCTGTTGGGACGTCTCTGCTTGGAAGAGCGCTGGGGTCCATGGCCCAGGGATGTGCACAGGGCAGAAAGCCCAGGACTGGGACAGCAGGGTGGGGAAGGACTCCAAGAAGTCCCTGCCTTTCACACATGCATGCAACCCCCCGTTTTCACAATCTGTGATCAATTCTCTTGATTCAGAGTGGACGTGGTGTTTGTTCACCTGGGTTTGCAGCATTTCTCCCCTTCGCTCCTTCCCACTTGCATCCCGGGGAGGTGATGCTGGGCACAAAGCAGCCCGGGGGGAGGTTTCTTCTTCTTGTCTTGTGTTGGAGGAATGAGGGTCTTTCATGAGAAAGCACAATCAGGGTGAAGCAGCAGCTTTGGGCCCTGCCAGAGCAGGGCTTTTGAAGATGATGGAAAAAGAGCCTGGGATCCTATCTCAGCTGGGGAAAGGATATTTTCTAGCTGCTCCAGCTGCCTCTCTCTGCCCCTGGCCCAGCTCCTGCTAGCACATGGCTGCAATCCGGCGCTGTCCTGACCAACACACAGAGCTGTAAATTCAGCTTTAACCCCAGCGGAGGTAAGTCTCCATCCAGAGATGGAGCGAGGATGAGGATGCAGGGTGGGGAGTTGGACGGGGGTTCAAAGCGAGCTCCGGCAGCACTGCTGGCCCCGGCACTGTCCTGACCCCGCACATGCCCTTACAGATGGTCCTTCGAACTGAGCTGGGCACCATCCTGGAGCCGGCAGCAAAGCTCACGTGGCCTTCAAAGATGGAAACCTCACACTGCTGCCAAAATCAGGCAGCCGGGCTGGCAGGGGAGCGCCGTGCCGCGGACGGCCACCCGGGAAAACACATCCATGGCTTTCCTCTCCCCATCCTCCTTCTTATGACCTACCCCAAAGAAGCAGAGCCATGGGTGATTCAACAACAACAAAACCGAACGAAAAACAATCTCCTCGTGTTAATGGGATTGGTTCTGTCCCTACCACGCACATTCCAGCCCGGCTCGAGGGACCGCTCGGAGCGGGGGGGAAGGGGAGGCTAATGAAGCCAAATTATTCTCCGTCTTCAAATGTCAGAGTTCAGCGCGGTGCCGCTGGCTGGACCGGGCGCAGCTGCCGTGCCGCGGCGATGCCGTGTGGAGGCGAAGCACCCTCTCGGCAGCCGGCACGGAGCGCCTGCGCGCATCCAGCCCGCCGCCAAGTGACATGCATTTTCCATTCCCTGGGCTTCATTACTTCTTGGAACGCAGACCTCGCTCGCCGGGCCATGAGGGGCTTCGCTTCCCTCCGTGTTTATTTTCGCTGCCGTGTGTTCTTTTGCCAGGTGAGGAGCACAGCCAAGCTGGTCAGGGAAAGCAGGGATGTATGGTTGCGGTTTGGCCGGGTGGATGGGAATTGGGCTCCCTTAAGTGCCGACGCGGCGGCGCGGCACAGCACCTGCTCACCTTCAGGCGCTGGAGCCATCCCCCTGACTTCACGGGGACAAAACACGTGCTTAACGCTGCACCACATGCAGAGGGGATTTGCTGGATTGTGGCCTCGCACCGGTGCCGAACGGCGCTGGGGACGGCCAATGCCTCCAGCTGGCGTGGGAGCCGGCTCCCACGGGTGCCGCATGCGTCAGCTCGCCCCACCGCGCGTGGGAGTGGAAGGAGCCCAAGACTTGTAAAAGAAGGTGTTTGACCTTCCCCCAAGCTGGACCCCATGTGGCTCCGCTGTCTGCTTCCCGCTCACGCCTGCCCCTCCCGCTTGCTCAACGCAGGCCATGGCAATACGTACGCACGAGCGTGCGTTAGCTGTGCTGGAGGAGACGGTGCCGCTGCTCCGTGGGGTGGGTAACGCTGCCCAGGGGTGGGAGCCCGGCCGAAGAGCCAGGCTGTCTCCATCCCGGCATGGAGGGGATGCTGCTCAGCTGCTGTGTCGTGCCGGAGCCCCGGCAGTGGCTGCTGTGTTGGTTCGGCTCTGCAGCAGGAGATCGGGGACCTGCAGGACTGGTCGGCACCCCAGGATGGGTGGGAGCCTACAGACCTCCTCCTGCCCAGGGGTCTCAGGTACCAACGCATCGCTGGGAGTTCCATGTCTCCCGGGGCTGGTGCCCGGTCTCAGCCATGGAGGTATCATCGGTGGCAGCTGGCAGAGGTGGTGCTCAGGGGGGAAAGGAGAGGGTGGCTCACCTTCACCAGCCTCCCTGGCGAGACCAATAATATCTCAGGGAGCTAAAACATCTCCATGCCTGAACACAACCGCAGAGAGATGCAGGCAGGGTGTCCTGATGGGGCAAAATAAAGGGGAAGGAGAAGGACCAGCTCACGTGATGCCACAGCCCACCTTTACACAGAGACCCCCCGGCTCTGCCAGCGCATGCAGATGCACCCCAGCCCCCATGCTCAACCCCACCCCGGGCTCACACGCTTGCCGGGATTACACGGGGATTAGCAGAGAGCAGTCTACCAGAAATCGAGAGGGAATAAGACCAGCCAGAAGCACAGGCACCAAAAAAACCCACGGCACCCTCCAGGTATGCGGGACACACAGGAGATGGAGCGGTGTTGGTCGCTGATGCTGTGCGGAGGCAGGGAGCGAGAGGGAGGTCACTCGCACACTCCTCCATAACAATAGCAAATAAAGGAACGGAGAGGCTTTGTTGTGCTGGGGAAAATCTAGCAAGAATTGGGAGGGGAAAAAAAAAGCTCCTTGCGGCCAGCTGTCCGCCTCCTCCACCCAACACAAACCGCGTGGACCGATAGTGCTGCGAGCTGTGAGGAATTCCTGTTTCTGAGCGCTTGCAGGATGAAACGAAAAGGTCGGAGGAAAAGGCAGCGCTGCCAGCTCATGATTTTGTCATTAGTCTCACAGTGTTGGATGCAGATTTTAAAGCCCCAGCTGTGGGAGTCGTGGGATATGCGAGAGCTTGGCTTGCAGTAAAAGGTACATTGCTAGACCTCATGTTTTGTAGGGGAGGGAAAAAATGTGAAAATATGACTCCAATACATTCTGATAGCTTAAAATGAAGATCAGAAAGAAGAACGACGTAAATAATTTGGAGGTTTGTTTTTTTTTTTTTAACCCAGTAAGTTAGACTTGTGATTTTACAGGCAGACCACCGCTCTCCACGGTAGGAATACCAGGACTGCCTTGATATACTGTGCGTGCGGGATAAATATATTAAAGTTGTGCGAGTTGCTCAGATGCTGTGCTAACACTGGTCGTAAAAATCACCTTAGATATAAGGCAGGCTCCTTGGGGAAGGGGCTAAGTGCACTCAACAAATAATGAATAGAAATAAAAATAAATATCAAATGGCCCATAAAATCAAACAATAATGGTAACTAAAAAGTTCCTGGATTTGCTGTGAGAGATAAAATCCCATCAGCGGTATGAAATAACATGAAATACCCCCTTTTGGTTCCTTCTCCACATGACACAAGTCAGCACGCCTGGTCACCAGAGTAGTTATGGAACACATCTTCCTTCCAGCGTCTTATAAATGCATTTTTCATGCTTCGAGAGACCTTCTGGGGTTCGATTTAACTGGGATCTGGGGAACATGTGAAAGGCATTTACAGCATGCAGCACAGCCTGGCTTTTCCTGCAGGGGAAGCAGAGGTGTAACGTTCACAGCTCCCATCCGCCGACCCGCCTGGGATGGAGAGGTCTGCAGCGAGCGGGCGGCCCAGCCGGGCTAACCGTCAGTAGGACCACCTTAGTGCCGTGCATTTATTGAACCAAAATAATGCACTTAAAATATCTATATGGACCTAAAAAAATATATAAAGGGAAAGTGTTTCTTTTAAACCTTTTAAAGAAGGTGTGCTGCAAAGCTAAAGCTACAGAAAGCGGCCCCAGGAGAAAGTGGAAGGTATCAAATGAAGCAGAGCTGGTGTCTGAGGAAGCCGGACAAGTGCGAGGGTTTGGTGAGGAGGGGCAGAGGCCCCCGAACACCAACAAAATGCAAAGAGCAACCGTCGAGGTGGGGGGCAGCTGGGGCGGGAGCCACGCTCGCTCCCCCAGCTCTGTCTTGCAGGCAGCGCTGCCCGGCAGAAAGGGCGTCAGGGCGAAACGCCGATGACTTACGGCATTAACTTTCATCCGCTGCCTCTCCCGCGTCTCCTCCTGCTCTCCCCGCACCTCGGCGCGCTGACATCTCCTCTTCTGTGTAGGTCGGGTCTAAAATAACAGGGCCCCAAGGTCCTGGCTGGGGTCTCCGCGCGCTGCAGCAATACAAATAGCAAATTAATAAGTACTGCTTCCCTTTCTCCCAAAGGTTTTACAAGGCTTAATTAATGAATGTCTGTAAAACGCATTTGGAGCTGGGAATGAAATGTGCTGTGGAAATGCCAAATATTTTTAATGCTCCAGCAGATTTAGAAGGTTTAAATAAGAAAAATACACAGCTTTGCCTCCGAAACAGATTGCTCTCCTTGAAGCGGAGGGCTCCAGAACATGAAGTTTTCATCAGGCTGACTTGAAAGAGTATTTTCACGGCTTTCCAAGTGCGTTTATTCTCATGTATGAATTCCCCCTTTCCCTTATACAGATGTGGACACCGAGGCATGGTAAATCAAAGAAATTTACCCCCGGTCATTGGCAGAGCCACCGCTATGAATAATTTCCTGAGTTCCACTGACGACTGGAATGCCCTCTAGACTGTCCGCTCTCTCCAGATGCATGCCAGCTTTAAAAATTACACGGACCCTGCGACGCTTGGCCTCGTCTCCGCCGGTCGCTTTGGGGAGAGCCAGGAGCGACTCTGATGCCGACCATGTGTGGGGACGTGGGGCAGCGAAGGCATCTTTGGCACCGAGACGGCACAGCCGGAGCGCCGCAGTCTCCGATGACAAGACTGCACCCTCTGGAGGGTACTGTTGCTCTTGCACAAAGCACTTATGGCAATAAAACCTGGGCCATAATCGTCCAGATGGTGTGGTGGGAGGCTTCGTCCCCAGGGTGATGGGGAGCGGGGCTGTCCCCGCAGTCCCGGGCTGGTTGCACACACGATGGTCCCTGCGGGAGACATTTAATGAGTCGCATGTGAAATCCCAAGGGAAAGCATTAAGTGCTGGGGTGCGGGCAGGGGCCATTGGCTGCTGTTAGATAATGTTTGGCTGGAGGGTGCTGGTGTGAGGAGGGCCATGGTGGCCTGTGGGGACATAACAGACCCCTGGGACCCCTCAGCCATGCAGCCCTGACAGATTCCCCAGGTCCCCTCAGCCATGGGGAGGCGACAGCGCCCGGGACCCCTCAGCTGAGGGATGGGGAGAGACCCCCAGGTCCTCTCAGCCACCGGGCAGTGACAGCCCTCAGCGACCCTGTGGCCATAGGGAGGTGACAGACCCCTGGGACCCCTTAGCTATGGGGCAGTCACAACCCCGGAGCCCCCTCAGCTGTGGGGAGGTGACAGACCCCTGGGCTCCATGGCCATGGGATGATCACAGCCCCCCGGCACCCCGCAGCCATGGGGAGGTGACAGACCCTTAGGGTCCCCTCAGCCGTGGGGCAGTCACATCCCTGGGTCCCCCTCAGCTGTGGGGAGGTGACAGACTCCCAGGCCCCCTCAGCTGTGAGGCGATGACAGCCCCGTGGGCCCCCTCAGCCATGGGGCAGTAAAAGACCCCGGAGCCCCATGGCCATGGGGTGGTGACAGACCCCTAGGGCCCCCTCAGCCGTGGGGCAGTCACAGCCCCCTGGGACCCCTCGGCTGTGGGGAGGTGAGAGACCCCCAGGCCCCCTCAGCTCTGAGGTCATGACAGGCACCCCTCAGCCGTGGGGCAGCGACAGCCGCCGGGCCCCTCATCCGCGGGGCGGTGACAGGCCCCGGTGGCGGCAGGGCGGCGCCAGGCCCGGCGGGAGCGGAGCAGCTCCCCGCTCCCCACCGCCCGCCGCGGGCCCCGTTCGCTCCTGCGCCTTTAACGCGGCGGCTCCCGCCGCCTCCCAGCTCGGGGCCCGGCGGCGGCGGCGGCGCAGCGAAGATGGCGGAGTCCGGCGGGGCCGAGTTCGCCGCGGAGCGGCCGAGCAGGTGAGCGGGGCCCGGGGCCGGCCTAGGCCGGGGGTCCGAGGGCGGGCGGCGGCGGCGGGGCGGGGCGCGGGGGCCCGGCCGGGCTGGGCCGCGGCGGCGGGCGGGGGCCGGGGGCCGGGGGGAGCCCGGCTGCGGCGGCCGCGGCGCTTCCCCGCCCTCCCCCGGCGTGGACAAGCGCCCCTCTATTCATTTATTTTCCCTTTTATTTTCGGTTTTGCCGCTCCCGGGGGGTCCCGGCGAGGCGGAGAGCCCGGCCCGGTGCTCCGGGGGGGTGTGTGCCCTGAACAGGGCCCGGCGGCTGGGGGTCCGCTGGAACATAAACATCATAATTAATAATAACGCGTTCCCTGCCGGAGTTTATGAGGAGGAGGTTTGAGGAAGGCTCTAAAATAGAGAATATTGTGAATCGCACCCAGAGCCCGTAGGGTCTGTAGAACTGCCGGCTTTGTGGGTTTATCGAGAGGTTTGTAGAGGCACCAAGTTTTCGGTGTTTCGGGCCCGTTCTGTTGCCCCCCGGCCCCTCGGCCGTGCCCCCAGGCTGCAAACCCCTCCCGGGGTCACCGGTTTGGGTCCCCACGGGGTCACTGGGCCTTTGCAGGTGACACGGAGTTGGCGGCGGTACCTGGAAGGGTGTTGCGGTGGGTGGTGGTACCTGTTCGTGGAGGAGTTTCTGTTCTCAGGGCTTTTCTAATCTGTCATCATCCAAAAGTTGCCGTGTTGGACAGTGTTCAGAAAGTTGTGTTGTCTGTCTCTCGGATGTTACGCTGTCAACCTGTCACTTCACTTCAAAGCATCATTTATCCTCAACTTAACTCTCCCTGCGTTCGCTCCTGAAATAACCACCCTGTGTGTCACGCTGTGGAGAGGGAAGCTCTCACTGTCATTGTTCAGCACTGGAGAAGCCCGTCTGAATTCTCACCTTATTATATATATTATTTTTTTTGCCTAATGACCGCCTGTGTAAACTATACGCTGTGTTGCCTGGGGCGTTTCATTTTATCTCTCTGCACCTCCTTTTTCTCCTCTCCCCGAACAGGAACAGCAGCACTTCTTTCACACGAGTGTCGGCAGGGCCGCTCGCTCGGCGCTCGGGAGTTTCTCAGTGCTGGGTGTGCAGCAGTGAGAAATGAAAGTAATTCGTTTCAGGGCTGCAATAAATCACCCAGAGTGGAGCTGCAGCAGTTCTGTCCCCTGAGCCGTAGCTCCGTCGTGTTCCCTATCGCTGTGTGTTTATTTTCTTTGTTAATTTTAAAGTAAAGCCTGTTGAAATTTGGATAGTGCTTCTTGTTGGTCGTTAGTCTTCTGTTTTACGGGATGGATTTATTGGAGAATACCGGGAGAAACCTGATGGGAGATGTTGGACATGGTGCATAGCCTCTATAGAGTGAGAGAATTTCAAGTGCGTTCCCTATCAACAATACTTCCTTGTTAGGTGCTTCCACTTGTGATTTTTTTGCACTTACTGAGTGTTTACTCTCTAAGGCAAAAGGACAAAGTCCTCTCTTGCTGTTACACGCATGCCATTTTGGTGGTGCAGTTACTCAAACTGCACGGACAGAATTTCCATCTTTGGAATTGCTACCGCATGGCTGATGCTAGTTACCCGTAAGTATGCTGGCTTCCCCATAGCAAGAAAATCAACTTGTCTGCGGGGAATCCTGCGCTTTCATTCGATAAGGAGCACGCTGTGCGAGATGGTATGGACAAAAGGCTTTGGATACACTGATGGCATCAGATAAGGCCATTGCTGTGCGTTGAAAAGCAAACAGCCCAAATCTTCTATCTTGAAATAAGCTTCCTTTTTTTCTTTTTCTTCTTTCCCTTCCTCTATGGATAGAATTTCATGAGTTACAAATGGGTTTCATATTTTACTTGCAGCCCTCCATCTCATGTGGAGGGAGAGTTTCAGGCTACATAATTCACTCTGTAATACTTTGATGCTCCCAAAGATGCACTTTGAGACTGGTGAGCAAGTAAGTACAGAGGAAATGGTGAAATCCATTGGTACCCTCGGAAAGAGCAGCTCTCTGTGCTTTAGACACTGAGCCACGTGAGCTCTGCTGCAGTGTTGGTGAGGTAGGGTTGTACAAAGCAGGATGACAAAGATCTAGGAAAAACATCTCTTTTCAGGTGCTGGAGAGGATGTTATCATGCAGGCCTTTAAGCAGGAATTAATTGGGCTGTCCAGACAAGCTGTTGAGGAGAGCTGCGTGTCTCTCAAATCGGGAATAACCCCTTGAAGAAAGGAAGGCAGCCGCGTTGTATAAACACTTCCCAAAAACCTCCCTAACATTGCTACCCGCTGGCGTGGTTGCTGAAAGCTGTCCCACCTGTCAAAACCAGAATGAATGGGTGAGGACGACCCACAGGTCTTCCTTATCTGAAAGTCCATATGTCTGGATTCACACCAAGGGAAAGCTGACCTGAACTCCCCTAACCTTATTCCTTCTGAGGAAAGTGGTGGGAGAGAGAGCAAGCGTACAGGAGGATGGAGTAAAGCCGTGTCGGGGAAGATAATGATGAGGGCTGTGACTCTGCCTTGCTTTCATGTTCCTGTCATCTTACGTAGCTTCAGTCTTCAATTAGGCTTCTATTTTTTTCCTTTTGAAACCGTTCAAGGATTAGTTTTATGTGCTTTCTGTGTTCTATGCTCTGCCACATGGCAATTTCAAAACAGATTTAGTTGTTAGATCTGGTAGACGTGGTGTAAATGTTTACGCTCTAATTGAATCACTGTAAAAATAACTGCTGCTTTCTTTTTCAACATTGGGAGACTTTGGAGCTGGAGGTTTTATTTAGAACAAAAGTAAACTTCAGTGGTTCTTTAAAGGTTCCTGTCTTACCTCCAAGTGTGGTTTAGCATTAACTGCTTCCGAAGGAAGAGCCTTGCACGGGATGGTCGCTAAGGCGTCTTTTCCAGTTTCTTGTTTATATGGAAGATAAATGCTGAACTTGCACAGAAATCGGTGACCTTTAAGAAAGGCTGTTCTGCACCTCTGGTGGTCTTGGGTTATTCCGTTCAGGGGATGCAGTGAGGGCGGCACGAAGCCTGTGCCGAACTGAACTGCCCAAGGAGCTGGGAAACATGATGATGTTTAGGATGGGTGCAAGGCGGTCAGAAGGTAAATGCAGAGGATTTGGGTAACGAGGGAAACAGGCTACAAGCAGCCGCGGCAGTAAGAGGATTTGATCCCGGAACTGAATTGGAATTGGCGTTACGATGCCAAGTGCTGGGGCAGCCGCTCGCATCTGCTAGAAAACATTATTTCTTTAGTGTGCATTAAAGGGATGGTGGGTTTTCCTTCTGCTGTCCGCTGTTTCATCATTTTACGCTGCTTTTGCTTGAGATCCCTAGCTGCTCCGAGGCAATAATCTGGAGGGTGGAGGTGCAGGGTGAGGAGGAGAGGCGTGCTGCGGCTCACTGCACGCTGTAGTACCTACTCTGCATGTAACTGGTCCTGTCGTTTTTATTGCAACACTGCCCAGAGGATGCAATCGGATGCCGCAGAAACAGGCCGAGACAAACACTGCTCCAAGTGCCTCGTAGTATGATTTTGAAGTTTTTCTAAGTTTTTCCAAGGCGTGGAGCGAAGAGCCCGGTATGTTTGTGTGGGAGAGGGTCGCCGAGTGATTTGCTTGTGGGGGGAACTTTCTGCGCTGCTAGGAGCTGCTAGCAGAGCTGAAATGGGCTGTCCCCAGCGGGAACACAACCCTGTGATGAGCCAGGGAGCTGAGACAGGTCCCAGCAGACCTTCAGGTGAAAGCGACGGTAGCTGTGTCACAGTTCAGCTTTGATCCATTTCTGAAGGCGAAAATGTGATGCCAGAGCGGGGTGGATGGAAGAGCAGGGGTGGAGGGAAGAGCAGGGTGGTATCTAGAAGGCCAGCAGCGAAGCTATGCTTGGGGCTGAGCTGGGTGTCACTTTTGGGGTGGCCTTGGTGGCTCTGCTGTGCTTCCCGACACCACTAGGTGCCTCTCGGCCTTTGCACAGCGGCTCTGCCACGGGTGCTGCTGGGAGAGGTGTGCAGGGGATGGCGGGCGCAGAAAACACCCGCTGCAGCTTCTGCCTGCTAAAACGGCTGCGGTGGCGTGTTATAAAAGGACGGTTCTGCTTTTCTGCATTTTTTCTGATCCGGCATCACTGCAGCTTTCCTTTCGCTAGAGCTGGGGTTGGCAGGGTTTGACTGTAAGGGCATATGGTGGGGGGAAACGTGGAACTGTTTAAGGCAGTGCTGTCAGCAGGAGTATCGAGTGCATAAAGAGCCTGTACTTAGCCATGTACCGTGGATACACAGGCAAATTTTACGTGGTGTAAAATCCACCGTCCTTCTGGGGGTCCTTGTGTGGCTGGCTGAGCTTGGGAGCAAGAGAGAGCAGCTGACTTTTTCATTGCTGCGATACTGCCTGTGGCTGCCAGAGTAATTTATATGCTTAGAGTGATTTTTATATTTGCTCAGTTTGTTCCTGGCTCAGCAGGATTAGGTTTGGGGCTGACAAGAATATAATCATGGTAAAGTTTGGGGAGGGTGGGGTAGTATCTTTCCGTTCTCGGTCATTGTGAAAATACAGGTTGAGGTTGTGGAACGGCAGGGTGTTGTGGGCGATGGGTGATATGTGTCGCCTGCTCCGGCTCCATGCGCTCTGCAAGATTGAGGGTGCCCCAGGGAAATCCCCGTACAGGACAAGATTCTCTGTGGCAGCTCTGGATATGGGTAGAGAGCACAGAAATGGCCGATCCTGGTAAATGGTCTTCTCAGCCTGACGTTCTGTGCCCCTCCGAGACCCCAGTGCTACCAGCGCGCACATTTGGGCTCACGGAGCCCTTACCTGCAAGTGGCATTGGCCACTGGTTGCTGAACGAAGAGGACCAAACTGCTTTTCCCATTTGTCCCTGTACCAGCATAAAAATGACGCTGGCTCTGTGACAGAAACATATTTAAGAAGCTTGTTCTTAAATATGTAAATATACCCCCAATTTGTCCCAGGTACAGCACGTACTGACCAGTCCCTCACGTTCAAACTCCATGAGGTGGCACAGAGTTTAATGTGTTCAGATATTTCACCCTCCACCTTTTTTGTTCTATGCTCCAATGCTCCATTTTACCAGGCCAGCCAGCTTTTGACAGACATCCAGTTTTATTAGCGCTTTTAGCAGAAACTAAAATCCCACCTCCTTTGGCTTGCGAACAACCTACCGATTGAAGCCTGGGAGCAGAATATATTTGTGTGTGTGTGTGGCTGCTGGGCCCTGCGTGAGTCCAGCTCAGAAGAAAAGAAAAACAGAGATTTGGAAATGTGTCTGGGTCGTCTCGGGGGACAAAAAAATATATATATTTAAAAAAATAAAATTGAAAAGCCTCTTGCTTCAACTTGCTGCCTTAACTTTGGGTTATAGGGTTCCCTTGGTTCCAGCCTGGAAGAAGCAGGATGCAGAGTAGCAAATCAGGGGATCAGGAGGACCTGATTTAGAAAGCACTTTAAAATGAAACATTAAGGTACCCCCTGGCTTCCGTGAGATGTCTTTTAATTGCCATTTTCACTAAACGCAAGGCTGAATCAGGCGTGGGTTGGCTGGCGGAGGAGGGCGTGGGAGCCCAGCCATGCCCAGTCGCAGCCCAGCGTCGGGCAGTCCGGCTCTAGGGACCTCAGCTCCCTCTTTGTGAGAGGCACAAGCCTACGGGGTCCCTCCGATACAAATAAGAAAGCGTGGTTTGTTGGGCTTTGCCTTTTTTTTTTTTAAATAGCGAAAGTTACTTGTTCTCCCTTTGCCAAACCTTAACTTCCCTTAAATTTTGGGACTCAAAGTATAAAAGATCAGAGGCGAGACTTTTCAAACTTCACCATTCAACTTCAGGCATTTTACAGAAGACCATTCTTTTCACGCAAAGTATTACTCCTTCTAAAACTCAGACTGATTTATAATCTCTTTATCTGAGCACTCCAAATTGCTAGTCGCTTCTAAATAGAGATATTAGTCTCAGGCTTTTTACTTGTATTTATTGCCTTTGATGAAAGAGAGGGTGTCAGGAGAGGAAAATGAGTGGAGGCAGCGGAGAGAAATGGGAGAAATTAAGGGAAGGAGGTGGAAAAGGGAACAAAGAAATCGATTAAATCATTTTGCTCGCACGTCTTTCCTAAGGATGATTACGCTTCTCTGGAAAACACCCCCTTCATTTGATGTGTTAATATTTAATTAGTTGCTGATCATTAAGCACTTATTGTTGTTGCTAATTTGGACAGGGAAGCGATGGTAAATGTTGTTTCTGCTGGGGTGCTGGTGACAATCTCGCTCGCTGCTGGGAACGTAAGTAGGTTAACAGGGCGGGTATTTTTAAGTCTCATTGCCAGGCAGCATCTAATCTTCCTTGCACCCAAACTTCAAGGAAACCCCCCCGATGCCTTTTCGAAGGGGGGTGCAAAGGCCACGGGAGTGTTGGCCAAAAGTCCCGACATGAGGCCGTGAAACAGCAAATCTGCAGTAGAGGGTTTAGCCTTTTTGCCCTAACGTAACATTTGTTAGTGCGAGGTGCTGAAAACTCATTTTCATCATTTGGGCATGTGATATAAAGCCTCAGGATCTGAAATATTACAGTAACCATGGCTACCAGGGACTTATCTGAGGGAGTTTGACTTTTGTTTTGATTTTAAGTGTCTTAATTGTAGTTTAAAAATCAGAATCTGAATGTGTTTTTTACTTAGGCATGAAACTAAAGGCATTAAATGATTTGCATTATTAAAATATCTATAATGCTGCCTTTCAAAGGTTCTTAAAGAAGGTCCTTAATATTCATACCCTATGTTCTAAATAAAGTTACTCTTCAGCTTTATGTTAGTTCTGCTGCTCTCATCACAAAAAATTTCTTGCAGGCTTGAGTGCTCAGAAGGTGCCTCGCTGGCTATTTTGCAATCCCAAATCCTTTGTTTATGCCCAGAAAAGCTGTGGCACTACGCACTTGATGCATGCAAGCATACACACACGCTGCTGCTGCCTTTCCTCCCTCCCCTTTTGTACCCCAGCCATGCCCCGCAGGGTCCTACCTTTAGAGCTTGTGTTTACCGTAGAGGCTGGCTGTTGGAAGTTTGCCCTGCTTAGAAATCTTGCCAACCCTCTTGAGTTTCTCCCGTATGAAAAATTACCAAGCACCACCTGCCCAGAGAGTGGGAAAACGTGGGTGGATATTAGCAAGGATGCTGAACTGGGATGGAGAGCGAGCCTCGCCAGCACCAAACTATCCCTCCTTCCAAGGAGGACCATGTTATAAAAGAAGAGTAGGAAGACGACAGGCAGTTGTGTCGCAGAAGATTTTTCTTATTTAATTCAATCACTGAAATGTTATAATCTGGCCTGGTATAATTCTCTCCATTTGTACTTGGGCAGTAGTGGCAAACATGCTGAAATACGAACTCATGCTTGGTAAGCCTTTAATTCCAGCTTTGATGTTTTTAATCATCAGTACAGATTTGGTAAAAATGATTCATTAGCTTGAAACGCATCTCAGATTACATGTGATGTTGTGGAGAATCGAGGAGGCAGAGACGGGGGACGGTTGTTCTTTGGGATGTTCTTTGTGCCTCATCTGAACTGCTTCTTGCAGTTTGGCCATTAAACATCGCTCAACCCTTCAGCTTTAGAGGCCTCTTGGGCATCCAGCCCTGCATTCAGATGCCTCCTCGCTGCATCTGTTTCTGGTCAAAAAATCAAGCAGAAACATGTCAGCTAAGGATGTGGTCAGCATGCTTGGGGCAAGGATGAGCACGTGGCCAAGCTCCTGCCGTAGGTACAGCAGCAGGAGAATTTCTGGACTTGTTTGCCTTCCCTGCCTGCTGTCGGGCTGGAACCACTCCCTTAACCCTTGCTTTAACCTTTTCACAAGCCTGCAACACGCATATGGTTTTGGGTTGATTTTCCCCAAGCTACGGTCACATACACCGTGCCGAATTCTACCCTGCAGTGACTGGGGAGGATTGAAAGCAACCTGGCTTCAGAGCAGTGGCTTGGAGGCAAATCCTCAACCTCTGACGGTCCCCTTTTTGAAAATCAGGCACCAGTGATGTTATCGGAGTCTCTGAGGGTGCTGCCCAAAATGGATCGCCCTTCTGAATCAACGTGTCCATTGAATTCCAGCTGTCGCCACTGTTCATGCCGTGGATGCAGTTACATGAATATAAAGACGCCTTTCACTGCTACAGCTATTTCCATATGGAAAGTGGGATTTCTGTTCCGGTAAAGTCACCTTTATACCAATGTATTCATGTTAGAGGCCCCAATCATGTAAACATTTTCAGATCCCCTTGCAGATCACTGTGAAGCCTGTGGGATGTGCAGTGGAAGCGCTGCTTGATGTGAATGGGAGTTTTATGTTTTACGTTTTTTTTCAAAGGATAAATTTGCCTGGGTGCAGCCAGACACACCTGACCCCGCTCCGAGCCTGCATGCTTGGCTCCGGCCGCAGACACCTCTGCAAAGCTCTGCGGCAGGGGAAGGACTTCGCTCAGCGCTGTCATTTTGAGGACAAAGACAAAAAACTGAGGAAAATTCCAGAAGCTCTCCAGCCCTGCCTCCATCAGAAAGGGAAGGGGAAGGAGGGGAATAAACACTTTCTCACTATTGTGTGATGAAAGGCTTTTATCTCAAAGTCATGTTCTGAACTGCCGAGGGGTGGATGCAACTCTTCCGAAGTTTGTCTGCGCGGCTGTTTCTTCTGTAACAAATTGTTAAGCAACAAGTACACGGCATACTCAGATCTCAAATAAGATAGGGACAGCCTCACAAAGGCACTTTCAGATGTTCAAGGTTTCCCTTTGTGCTTCTTTTTATTTTTTTTTTTTACTCTCTGACACCCAACTGCTGCCTCTCTTCTTCCCCTGTTCCTAATGCAGCGCGAGGAGTGGAAAGCAAGGCCGTGCGGCGTAACGCATGCGGTGCTATGCTGTGCCCCGTGGTACGGCAGCCGGGTTTGAGCCAAGCCTGCTTTTATCACAGATCCCTTTTTACTAACCGCCGTGCAAACAGCGTTTGTTGCTGTTTTCTCACCTCTCCTCCTCCCGCTTTGTTTTCTGAAGAGTCTTTCACTTGATTTCTCACGCTTTGTGTGGATTTCATTTTGCTTCCAGCTTATGTGCTGCTTCTAAAAACTCTTTTTTTCCAGACTGAAGAAAACTGGACATTATCAGTGCTTCTCTTACTGTTCAGTTTTGTTTTGTCTTACCCCCCCGCCCCCCCCCCCCCCCCCCCCGGAGGATTGTGTAATCATTGGATCCATTTATTCTATACCTGTAAATAGACAAAGGAACTAGTACAGGGAGTTTTTCAGGGGTAGCTGTTCACAATTACCTATTGAAATGAATCGCGCTTGCAAATGTGTTTATTCCAGCACAGAAATAGCTACCTGCCCAGGTTTAGTCCTCCATCTACTTTAAATTTACACACTCTGGTTATTAACAGTGCCTGTAAAAGTTAATTGAGAAAAAAGAAAAAAAAAAAAGAGGAATGTTTGTTCAGGTGAAGCTCGTTGTTTGAAGGGGCACCCGCACTGGGAGGGTTGTGGATGTAGTGAAAGCAATCCTATACAGGTAAGCCCTTAGGCTGGCAAAAGGATTATTTAAAATTGGTCTGAAAAAAAAAAAAGCAACGCTGAAGAAAATTCCCATGAGATGAATCCTGCAGGAGATCAAGTCTAACGAAGTTACAGTAAACTAGGAGTTACCATCTCCCAGATGAGCTGCCGGTGCGTATTTTACCCATCCGGCGTGAAGCAAAATGGGTTTGCGGGGTGAGCAGTACTGCGTTCGGAGGCAAGATCATTTCCTTGGTTGTGCTCGGTGTTTCCTCCTTTCGACTCCAGCGAATCAAAGCCATTGCTCTGGAGAGAAGAGTAAAATGAGTTTGACGTGATGAATATTCATGCGCTCGCTCCCTCCAGTCTCTTTCCTCTTTCGCCATGGGAAGAGCTGGAGTGGATAGATGTTTCTTGGCTCGCGGAGTAATGGATAAAGGTCTTGTCAGCAACTGACTTTTTGCTAATCCTTTTTATTATAGAAAGGATGTTGTAGCTGGACTCCGCTCTCTGAACTGAGGCTTTTTAGTATGCTTTGACTTTAAGGCAGGAATTTCAGGTCTGTGCTGCAAGAAGCGCAGCTGACCGGTACCAGTCATCCCAGTAGGAACTCATATGAATTTTAAGGCGCGTTCCCAAGCTTGAGGAGTTTTGAAAGAGATTTGATATCTGCATCCTGCAGCATCCCAAAGAGCTCTAGAGCCGCGCGCACAAAGCGGCCGCCCTCTTGGTGCTCTGATGAACATCACAGATTTCCCCTAACTCGCCTCTTCTGTAAAGCTTGCAGGAAATTGCAGTCCGATAAGTTAGGCAAGTAGCAAGTCCTGTCCATTGTTCCTTATTGTTTGAGGATTGTTTACATCCCCTTTTTGGTTGTCCCATCTCCCTGACTCTTCTCTGACCTTTCTTACTTGTTTCATCCATTGTGTGTGGCTTTTTGTTGTTGTTTAGGTAGTGAACTCTTAGGGACAGCTGTTAGCCAATGATGGGATTATAGAGCCCCTAGCACACTGGGACCTAGTCTCTGTACTATTTTTTTGGCTTTGTTGGTATATTCTACCTAAATAATAATAATAGCCTTTAAGTACAGTACTAAGTGCTTTAAGTACTCTCCCACTGTGGAGTTGGGAGCAAGTAATGCAGCTTTCCAGATTCGGTATGATCTGCTTGGGATTTTTTATGTCATGCTTCCATAAAGTATTTCTTGAAATGCAGAGACCAAACAGCAGGGTGCTTCTGAAAACATAAACCTCATCGTGAATACTGGCCCTTCTGCATGTTCTCTTCCCAGAAGGACTCTTGTATATCCAATATCTAATTGGATATTAGGAAGAATTTATGCACTGCAGGAGTGGTCAGGCACTGACACAGGCTGCCCAGAGAGGTGGGGGGAGTCACCATCCCTGGGGGTGTTCAAAAAACGTGTGGACGTGGCACCGTGGGGACATGGTTTAGGAGGCCTGGGGGTGTTGGGTTGGCGGTTGGGCTTGATGATCCTAGAGGTCTCTTCCAACCTTAATGATTCTATGATTCTGTGGCTCAGATCCTGAAAAGTAGTTCAGAGTCAGATTAATTTTGCAAATGAATTTAGGATTTCATGCTTCTGCTGGTGGGAGCGGACCCAGTTTGTTGGGCAGGGAGTGCTGGCCCACTATCGTCTTGCTCAGGAAATCTGCAGCATAATTGTGGTTATTTTCAGAGGAGCACAGAGCATCTAATAGTCTTTTCCACTTGTGCGGCGATACTGCTGATGTTCACCTCCAAATGCAGCGTTCTCGCTGACAAGTGCATCTGAGGCCAAGTGAATCCAAGGATGATGCTCTCTGCACTGGGGAACATGTGCGAGAGGCATTGGGACAACCAAGGAAATATTTACGCTGGGAGGGGACTGTTTACAGTGCAGTTCAAACAGTTGATGTTATTTAGAGCGGTCAGTGCTATGTAATATTTTGCTTTTGCTCTTCTCATGAGGGTCAGGCATAAGGAAAGGATCAAATAGGGCTAGCAGGGCTGTCCTTGGACGGTACAGAGTATCTAACAGCTGCAGTCAGGCTAGGTGGTGAGAAGAATAAGCAACTGTGATTCAGTCTCGTGGTTGAAGTCAAGGTCAGGGTGGACTCTGGGGTAGTTGGAGTGTGGGGACACCAACGCTCGTTGGAGATTTTGGCCCCACTAGCTGATGTTTGGATGGTCTCTGAAGCCCATGTGTGCTGCAGCGTGACGGGTTGTCAGTAATGTGAAAGTATAATTTAAAAATTTGGAAGTCTTTTTTGTACTGGGAGAAGGGAATACAACTGAGGCACTGATGTCATGATGTTCTGTGTGGCTATTGAGCTGGGAATTCGCGTTCAAACTGCTTCATGTTACAGTATCTTCCCCAGCATGCTTTGTAGGTATACCACATATTGTTTTAATTTAAAACCAGCCTGTCTCTCTTGTTCTGTTTTTAGCATGGCTGACAAGAACAGCACCCTGAAATGCACGTTCTCTGCTCCTGGCCACAGCACCACTCTACTGCAGGGACTGGCCTCGCTCCGAGCTCAGGCTCAGCTGCTTGATGTCATCCTCACTATAAATAATGAAGTGTTTCAGGTTCATAAAGTTGTCTTGGCTGCCTGCAGTGACTATTTCAGGTGAGAATCCGATAGGGAAGCAGGCATTTTTACCTTTCCCATTGGTTTTCTGTTTCCCCATCCTCCCCCACCCCAACCTCCCCACCACATCCCAAAATCACACCCACGCACAACCCTTTGGAGGTATGGTTTGCCCCACGGATGTTGGTGGGATCACCTGCAGGCACGAAGAGGCTCCGAGTCAGACCCTCTGCATGCAGATGAGGTTTGTTTGACTATGGCCGCTGGGCCAAGACGCAAGATCAAGCCCAGGTCTTGAACCCACCTCGGCAGCCTTGGCTGGTGCTCTGCCTGCTGAAGGAAACAGGCTTTTGCCCTGGAGCTACTTGAGCTGATTTCAAAGTGGCAGTGAGGGCTCTGCAGTGAGTCATCCCATTGAACGATGGTGCCCATTGTAAATACGCTCATGTTATCTTTAAATGCCACTGATCTGTCTGCAGCGCTTGCTGTTCACGGGCTGAAGAGTATGAAGCATTTTGTGTGCGCATTCCCCAGCCGCCCAGGAGATAGGGGGGAATTGTCCCATCTTGTGTGGGTAGAAAACTGAAGCACGGAGATGAGTTTTCTCAGCCAAATTAATGCAGAGTGAGCCAGCTGCAGAGCAGGAAGTTCAGTCTTAAGTGAAAAACCGTGTTCATCCATCTTGCCTCTGTCAAACTCTTTTGTTATGGTTCTCTGACTTGGAATGACTTCTCTTTTGAGGTAGGGATCTTTTCTGGCAGTAGCAGCGTCAAGTGAGGGGCATGCTGGAGGCAACAGGTACAGGGAAGGTTCAAAGCAACAGAGAACTCGACCTGGGTGTTGTTCTAGACTGCAGGTCATAGCACGTAAGGGTGGAGAAGGGCCTTTCGGTGGGGTTTGCAATGCCTTGGCGCATAGGTTCCCCCCTGACCTGAGCAGACTGGTTTGTTGAGCGGGTAACCAAGAGCAAAGGGACTTCAGCATCCTTTGGCGTATCTCTTGTATCCCTTCGCCCGTTTCTTCATCTGCTCTGATGATGCCTGCCTTATGTACACACATATTTTCTAGGCTGTTCCCTTCTCTCTCCCTTTGGTAACATAAACCTTCCAAGCTTATCACTCTCCCTAACAGGCATGCAATTAATGATGGAGCTGATCCCCCACCAAATGCTAATAGCACTATTTGTATTCATAAATGCTGTATGCCGTGCCACTGCTAGTGTGTTTTCACTGTCGAAATATAATTGCTGAGTAGGTTTCTTGTTATAACTTCTGTGGTGCTAAGGAAGGTTGTCCTGGGGAACAATGGCAGAATAATCTAGCTTTTGAAAATACTCTGTTTTTATGCAGAAGGGGGGGAGGGAAAAGAGTAAAATCGAGGCATTTATATAATCAGCATTTTAGAACCGTAACACTTTTTAAAGCAATTGCATTCTACTTGAAGATTTGTCTTCATCATGGCAACAATAACGCTTTTCTTTCCTTCTGCACGCTCAGCTCTGTGTAGCTAATGCACGAGTACACATATGTCTGCATATCCTCTGGGGCAGGGGATCAGGGCAGCATGCTGTTCTGTGACATGGGATACGCAAGGGGATTTCAGCAGAATGCTCTCATCTGCTCTATGGACAAATAATTGCGAACAGTATTCCTGGTCACTCGGTTACAGAAAGCTGATTTCCTATGCAGATATTTCCTTATTTAAGTCATTTAGGATTTCTTGGGTTTATGCTGGACGGCAGCAGGTTTCCTAGCCTGGTTTGGACAGGAAACTTGGAACTCCTGTCTTTTGACAGTGTTCCCAAGGTATTCCTTTACTCCTGTGTTGATGCAGGAGAGGAGGGTCTGTTCAGCATTTTTTTTAACTCGCACCTTAGAGTCGCTGCAGCTTCCTAAGGCAGCCCTAATGACACCGTGCCTTCACGATGAATTTACCTTTCTGATGGAAAAGAGTAGGTTATCGATGGTGGAAAAACTAGCCCAAGATGTGCTGGCAGCGGTTTAAAAGGTCTTTTGTATGACAGTCTGTAGCCTGTGATGTGTGAACAATGGCAGTGAATGGTGAAACTCCGTGTCACAGTTCTTCCGGCAACCTGTTTTGACTTTGGCTTCCTCAGAATTGCTCTGCTACTGCTTATTGAGTGCTACACAGAGCACAAACCTTTGCCCCCGAGCTACCCATATATAACAAAAACTGCTGAAATTTAATGTAAACGTATAAAAAACCAAATGTGCTGTTATGTCCCCATCACGCCCACAGGCCCCGTAGCTGGGAAACGCAGCACCGCTCTACAAGAGCGGTTTACGAGATGTCTGTGCGCAGTCCTTGGCGTGGTATGTGCTTCCTGTGGAATTTAGAAGCCTCCCAAGGAGGTGATCTAGGGCCTAATCTCTGCGTGGCCTGGTCAACTGATGTGCTTGCAGCTGTGCTGTAACAAAATATTTTCTTTTTTTCTTTTTTGTTTTTTAATTGCCTGTTAGCCCCCTGCCGTCGTCCTGCAACATGACAGACGTTTCTGAAGTGGCTGCAACTCCCATTTTCTTAAGGTGTCGGGAATGAACCTTGGAGGGGAGGTTCTGCTGTGGTTACCAAAGCCGTTCACAAAATGCGTTGCATCTGCAATAGTTAAGCCGTTCCATAGCTAGCCTACGATACAACGGGCTAACTGAAATCTTTGCCTAGAGGCAGTGCCGCAGCCGAGCTCAGAGGATCGCTGACCTCCTAAACGCAGGAGTCTTCCGAAGGGTATTCTTTCCTCGTGCTCACAAACCCAGCGTACATAAGCTCTTTAGGGTATGGTTACCAACCTCTGCTGGTGCAGGTCCCGTTTTGTCCTTCGGTTGTTGACTAGCATGGATTCATGGGTGTCCAGTGTACTACACTCCCTGCTCTGGTAGCTCTGCCTGCTTCTTGAAGCTTTGTCCTGTGGTCCACTCCTCTGCTGCCAGTAGGATTGAAAAACTTAACTTCCTGATGGCTGAATGTTACTTCTTAGCGCACTGTTTATGCCAGCTTTATGTAAGTAATTGCATTCTCCAGTTTCTCCTGGCTTTTAGAGATTTAGCCTTGATTTATTCTCCCCCTTCTCCATCCTCCCTAAGAGAATCAGTATGTTTAAAAAAATAAAATGACATTCGGAAGTGATACATCATTTTACATGTATTTAAAGAGCTGAAAATTTTTGTTTGTGTTTTTGACCTCCAGGGCAATGTTCACAGGCGGGATGAGAGAAGCCAGCCAAGATGTGATCGAACTGAAAGGTGTATCTGCAAAAGGACTGAAACACATAATAGACTTTGCGTACAGCGCTGAAGTGACTCTTGATCTTGACTGTATTCAGGATGTGCTGGGAGCTGCTGTCTTCCTCCAGATGGTGCCCGTCGTGGAGCTCTGCGAAGAATTTCTGAAGTCTGCCATGAGCGTAGAAACGTGCCTCAATATTGGGCAGATGGCCACCACCTTTAGCCTCGCATCCTTGAAGGAATCAGTAGATGCATTCACTTTTAGGCATTTCCTCCAGATCTCTGAGGAAGAGGATTTCCTCCACCTGCCACTGGAGCGCCTTGTTTTCTTCTTGCAGAGCAATAAGCTGAAAAGCTGCAGTGAAATAGACCTCTTCCGTGCTGCCGTCCGCTGGCTGCAATATGACCCAACCCGCCGTGCCAACGCCAGCCAGGTCCTCTGCCACATCCGCTTCCCCCTCATGAAGTCCTCGGAGCTGGTGGACAGCGTCCAGACCTTGGACATCATGGTGGAAGATGTCTTGTGCCGGCAGTATTTGCTGGAAGCATTCAATTACCAGATCCTGCCCTTTCGGCAGCACGAGATGCAGTCCCCTCGCACCACCATCCGCTCGGATGTCCTGTCCCTCATCACCTTCGGTGGCACTCCCTACACCGATAACGACCGCACCGTGAGCTGCAAAGTCTACTACCTGCCGGATGCCAGCGCGCGCCAGTTTAAGGAGCTGACGGAAATGGAGGTGGGCAGCAGCCACTCCTGCGTAGCCGTGCTCGACAACTTTGTCTACATCGTAGGAGGGCAGCACCTGCAGTACCGGAGCGGTGAGGGAGCTGTGGATATCTGCTACCGTTACGACCCACACCTGAACCAGTGGCTGCGTATCCAGGCCATGCAGGAGAGCAGGATCCAGTTCCAGCTCAACGTCCTCCACGGTATGGTGTATGCCACCGGTGGGAGGAACCGCTCGGGGAGCTTGGCCTCTGTAGAGAAGTATTGCCCCAAAAATAACGAGTGGACTTACGTGTGCTCCCTGAAACGCAGGACGTGGGGGCATGCCGGAGCCACGGTAGGAGACAAATTGTACATATCAGGTGGGTACGGCATTTCGGTGGAAGACAAAAAAGCCCTGCACTGTTATGACCCTGCCGTGGATCAGTGGGAGTTTAAAACCCCAATGAACGAACCCAGAGTCCTGCATGCCATGGTCAGTGCAAATAATAGGATTTATGCTCTCGGAGGCCGCATGGACCACGTTGACCGTTGTTTTGATGTTTTGGCTGTGGAATATTACGTGCCTGAAACAGACCAATGGACAACGGTGAGCCCCATGCGCGCAGGTCAGTCGGAAGCTGGCTGTTGTTTACTAGAAAAAAAGATTTATATCGTAGGAGGGTACAATTGGCACCTGAACAATGTGACAAGCATTGTGCAGGTGTATAACACGGAAACTGATGAATGGGAAAGGGACCTACATTTTCCAGAGTCTTTTGCTGGGATAGCGTGCGCTCCCGTTATACTGCCGCAGGTAACGACCCAGAGATAACCGCGCGCGACCGCGTCGGCCCATGAAATCGCCTCGTGTTGCATGTTATCGGGATGCTGTGTTGTTTCTTTGTTGTTTGCAAATGGTATTGTGCATTTTGTGGGCGAGGGAAGGAGAAAAATAGCTTGCGTTCCCTCCTCCATAAAGTCCCTCCTCCTCTTATGTAGTGTTCTGGCAAGCGTGCTTCGTCAGAAGCACTTGTCAGCTAGTTAGACTTAACAGATGTTACAGCTGGAAAAAGCTTTTCTCTTTTTTTTTCTTTTTGGTGTGGGGGGGTGCATTTTGCCAACTTTTCGTATTTTTAACAATGTTACACATTGCAAACACTGACAGCTCAGGAGTAACTAAGTACTGTGGTATGTTTCAAAGAGTTCAGCTGTGATTTTTATTAATAGCTCCAAAAAAATCATTGTACGTCGCTTTGATTTTCAGCAAACAAACAAACAAAAAAGACCAAACCAAAACCTGTATAACATACTGACCTCCAGAAGCAATAAGGGGACAGTGGGAGCTGGGAGAGCTCAGGTGCTTGGGTTATGAAAGCATATTCTTGCTTTCCAAAGGTGACTGGATTTCCCGCCCCCTCCCCCTAAAAAGGGAGTACTGATCCCTGCACACCTCTGGTCTCCGTTGGTTCTTCACTGCTTGGATCAACGCTGCAGTTGCAGCTCCCTTCCTCGCCCCCTCCAGATCGCAGCATGATACTCTAGGCCAGACCTTCTCCCTTAACTGGGGCATCCAGAGTTTGCACCACTAAAGCCATGTTGATAGCTTGATGACGTATAAGCAGGCATGATTTTTTTTTTTAATAACTGCCAATAACTTGTTTGGCTTTACTGGCAATAAGAGCTCCACAGCTGTTCGTCTGGGCTGACCCCCTAAAGCAGAGAGCACCCAGAGTTTCTGGTGTAGGACTCCGCTGCCTTTACCTTTCCCATCGCTCCAACACACGTTCATCCAAACTCTTTTCGTACAGTAAAGGAGGTGGGTGCTACTTCTTCCTAAGCCTGAAGGTTTCCTCCCTTGACTTGTAAATAAGACACTTGGCATCACGAGATGATGGAAGTCTAAGTGGAATGGGGTTTTTGTTGTTGTTGCCAGTGGATATTTTAAATAAAGAGATTAATTTTAAGATGACACTGTCATTTTTGTAAAATCTGTGTTTACTGCACAGAACACTGCTACTTCCTCAACTTTCCTCCAAGCTGTTTTTTTCTAATTAATTTGACTGATTAATGAATTGAAAGTTTCTCCTTTTATCAGGTATTCTGTTTCAAGGGCTTTGTTTTGTATCTGTAGAAGTTTGATTTTGATGTATGCCGTCCTCTTTTTAGAGGAACTGTTGCATTCTGCTGTTAAATAAATACTGTGCTGTAACCTTTAGAGACAATATATAATGTCTGCTCTGCAAATGAATCATCGATCAGGTCTGTGTAAAGCATGGACTCCATACCTCAGATTCACTTAAAGGTATTTTTCCTCTGATAATGAAATCGAAGCACCTTTGGCTCGGTTAAGCTCTGCATTCTCAATTTTAGATAAAACGATGCATATTTTCATCTGTTCCTATCTATTTGCTGGTTTGCCAATAATAAATTAATGAAAAGTACTTGTTGTTGTATAGTATGCTGAAGTCAGCGGGCAAGCTCCGCTTTCTAGCTCTTAGGCAGTTAATTTACTCCATTCTCTGTTCATTTGGTCTGGCATAGAAGCTAGAAACACTGCAGAATGGTCTTGGCAGATAACAAGCGCATTTTGAAAGGATGAAATGTAACTTGATACAAGCTTCAAAGTTACAAAATAACGGATTTTCTGTTTTTAATGCTTCCATATGTTTATGAAAAGAGTACTCTCTTAGGTTAGTAACGAACGGAAGGTTACGTGCTTTCCTATTTGCGGAATACAATTAATCCTCTTACGAGTGTGTCATTCCTTCATCATTGCCTTTCTAAAATACTTAAGTATTCTTCCCGATGTTATTTAAATTTCCCTACCAGAAGCATTTCTATGGCAGCGATCGATGGTTTGGGTGTTCTCTAATAACGGAGTTTTTCTGAACGTGCAGCCTTAGTGCTCATAAGCCACACCGCATCAGATGACTGGAGAACCCACGCGATGACTGTGGTTGGCATCTCTTCGTAAGGAAGCCATGCTTTATTTTTCACTTGAAGATTCGAAGGTACGTGTGTGTCGGGGGGTAAAACATGTTTGGCCTCGCTTTTAAGGTCAACCTTGCGAAAATAAACGTAACCTCTGTATTCATTCATATTGGAATGGTGGCTTTGCAGACGGGAGGATACACAAAGCCGTTCTGTAACTGTATTTAATAAACCAACTCTTGCCTGCCACACAGCAAAGTAGCCTGGTACCCGCCTTCTCATTCCCTGGCACTGCGGGGCGGGTGCTGGGAAAGGCTTCCACGTTCTTTTGGTGAGACTTGCGACAGGGCGCTGCTGTGCACCACCTCTCATTCTTACTGGAACGTTCTTTACGTAGCAAAATAAATAATTATTTTTCATAATGTTAGCTAGAAATACTCTAGCGGTTCTAAATTTAGCAGAGACTAGCTAAAATATTTGTGGAAGTGCGTATCATCCATATTGACAATAAAGTTTGTTTTACTGCTTTGAAGTACGTAGTTGTGGCTCTGGGCTGTTCTGTGCATAACCTATCCGTTCCTCTGAAAATAAACGGGTTTGATTCTTTCGCTGTATTGCAACAACTTGACAGCTAGGTGAGGGTCTTCACCTAAATATCTAAGTGATTGTGTTCCGTGGCTGGGTTGGAGAAAACGCTTTACAGGATGCCCCCGTGTGAAAAGCAAGTGGACTGGGCTCCTCTCGTCTTCAAGAATGAGCAAAGCCAGATAAATATTTGATTGCGCTCGGAGTCATTTATTAGTCTCAGAGCAGCAATAAACATTATAGGGGTAAACCTGATTTGGTACATTTTAAAATACCCTTGAACAGATGGGGAACAGTAAAAGCACAGCATCATTAGTTCTAGGTATTTGCAGAGTATGCATGTCCCATTAGGGACTCCTGTCATGGCCAGGATAATAGCTTCTGTCTTCTCTGATGTTTTATGGGCCTGAAATTGTACTTAAAACTATAAAGAAAGAAAGCACTAGAACTCTTGGCAGGGTGCAGAACAGCTCGAGATTGGGAATGTCTGCATCCTATTAATGGTGTCGTTGACCCTCTTCCAGAGGGTCTGTCGGCTCGGCAATCCAACTGTCCTTTCTCCATATCCTAGAACCTCGCTAATTCACGCAGACGTGTCCTAGCTTTCGTTCCGAGGTCTTGGAAGTCTAACAGCAGCAGAAAATTGCATTTCTTTGATTTACAGTGAATGAAGGGAGTGCCGCTAGCTCGCAGGACCCTGGCGCTGATTTAAAATGATGCTGTGCAGCAGAACTGCTCAGGACCTCTTGTAAGCCACATCAAACCTAGTCAGACGTTTCCACTTCCATGTCTGTGATAAGGTCTTTAGTTGCTGAAACTCTGCAAACTTTAGGGACATTTATCATGCTAGGATTATTGAAGCCAGACTACTGTCAGAATAAATAAAACATGTTTCCCAGTGCAACTCTAATTATGATTTTTAGCCAGTTGTGTAATGTGCAGAACTTTATTTACAATAAATCTTCCAGTTGCTTGCATAAATGAATGAGATTTCATCACTTGTGACTTAAGGATCAGGAAAAGTTAATGTGGCTGAATAAATTTACAGTCTAGCCTGGGTGTGTTGGCATGTCAGGCGAGTGAGGGAGCAGAGCCGGCTAGTGTTGCCTTCCTGAGAGGGCTCAGCTATCTTGAATTTCACCTGGGACCATATATATATCATGGAGACATCTCTCCCTTCGAGTTATTTTTTACAGAGACAGCTTAGATTCTACTCTGCATTTTAATGGTGAGTAGGCACAGTATCATCCCACAGGCTCCCGAACTTTTGTTTCTCATTCCAAACTAATAACTGAGTTTCAGTAACACAATTTTGGCACTTTTCAGTTTCATGTTTCAACTTTAGGGTGCTTTGCAGAGAAGTTTTAAAATTTATTTGCAGGCTGGGTACGATTTCAACCGCTCCAACATTGAATGTTCCATTAAATGAACACAAAACGTGCTTTCTGCTTGGAAACAGCTGCTGGTTTAGCTGTGCAACCTGAAATTAGCCTCAGATTGTAAGACAAAGGGTAAGGATGTAGCAGAGAGCGATGGTGGGGGCCTGCAGGAGGGCAGCGTTGGAGTACCGTGTGCAGTATGCAATGGGAAGTAGAAAAACCTGCGAGAGCAAAAGTTTTCAGAAGGTTTTATAAGCTGTAGAGAGCAAATCAGAGGTTCTTGGCTCGGTCCCTGAGGCTTTGCAGTTGCTATTTCACACCCAGGCCCCTGTCGCGTAATTAGCTAGAAGTCCTTTATATGGTTTCTTAAAAAATGAAAATCTTTTTTGCTTGTTTATGCAGGCTACCAGCCAGCCTGCTTCTGGCTATGCTGCTTTATATGTGGAGCAATTCCTTTGAAGTCACTGGAGTTGCACTACATTAACACTGGAGTACCTAGAGCAGAATTTATCCTTTTAGCTGAGTTTAATATTTTTGATGTATATCTTCTGGTCACCATGCTTTGAAAATGTACTAAAAAGTATTTTACATCTGGTTATCCCACCAATCAGGCTGTTAATCTGTGTCTCCGTACAAAGTTTGCAATTATTTGCTTTAAATGCATCCTTTCTTTTTTTTCCCCTCACTGTGGCCTGGGGTCTTGTTTAAACACGCGATTCTCCTTACGGATGCAGATTTACTCTTTGGCACTATCAATACTTGCATTCAGCGTTAGCGCCTTAAGGATAGTGGTTTACAACTGGATTTAGAAGGAATGTATGAATTTCACTGAGGTTTTCAGGAGAGAAATTTGCCCTGCGGTGCAGTTAGCATGTCTGGACCTTAATTTTTCATGCTTCGAGGTTCTCACGTGATGAAAGCTTCCATATGCCAAAAGCGTGTGCTGCCTATTTCTTAAGAAGAAAATCAGAGTGTATACCCGGGAAGGGGGGTCAGGTTTAGTCCTTGGATGAGTAGAGGTGCCTTCCGTGTGCAAGCCGGTGTGTGTGCGCTCACGAGTCGAGCGGGCCTGGGTAGCCGTCCCACGCTCCTTGCAACAGCCTTCCTCTGCTCTCTGTGGGGCTGCACCGTGCTTGAGGCTTTTCCTCTTGGCATCGGAGTCTTTCTGAAAGCCTGGCGCGTTCTGTTGGGACGAAGCTGTTGCAGTTACGCTGGGGGTAAGAGGAGGAAGGAAGAGGGACTCTACCCTTCCCGATTTTGCTGGTAGTATTAACCTAGAAATACACCCCCCGCATTGTACCATGAACAATCATCAAAGCAAACCTTGATCCCGAGCCAGATGTTCAGCAGGTTTTCAGCTGAAGGCTTATAGCTTCCAGTGGGGAGCCTCCCATTTTCACAGTGAAAAACAAGTTGTTACATTCCTTCTGAGGCTTTTTCAGGACAGCAGTTAGAGTTCGTGTGAACGACTCGCTGCTGCTATCCAAGAGGCCCGAAAGGAACTTCTTAGAAATGCACTTTTCTCGAGGCACGGGTGCTTCATTGGCAAAGCCCAGAGGCTTGGAAGTAGCGCACGCGTGCTGTGAGGCGCTTACGATGGTGTTTCAGTCCGGTGAAGAGTTTGCTGTTAAATGTAGGTATTTTGCTGAAGTAGGGCATAACCATGTGTTTTCAAGTTGCCATGTATTGATGTGCTCTGCCAAATTGCAGCCTTAAAATGGCTACAGCCGGCGACCTGACCTGCACCACAGACCTTGCATGAGAAATCTGCCAGCGTCCCTGAAAAATAAAATTAGATCCTCCCCTGTTGGATTGTCCCATTTGGGAGGTTTATCAATGCAGCTTGTTTTGCTTCGGTAGCAGGAAGAGGGAGGGAGAAAGGAGGTGCTTTTACTTTGCGGCTACAAAACAGTTTGCAGGCACGGCTGCACTGGAGAAGAAATGCTTTTCCGTTAGGGCACGCCGCTGTTCCTGTCCCTGTAAAGCAGTCCTTGCAGAGACGTAACCTGTGCTGCGTTTGCGCGCCTTGTTCATCTGGGGTGCAAACGAAATCGCTGTGCGCAGGGCAAAGGGAACGGGTCAGTCCCAGGAGCCACAAAAACAGGACGACTGTGGTGGTTGCTTCGTCTCCTGCTGAGAAATCGACTTTCGGTAATGCTCCTGCTTTACTGAAAGGATTAAAACTCAGGAGGTGCCCGAATCTGGCTGGCACGCTTGTCTGTTCATCAGGTTTTCATGCAGAAATTAACTTTACCTGCAAAAAACCCACACTGAATTCTCCTTCACCCTTAGATTTATTTTTTTTTAATACCTTCAGCATGAAAATTGAGCCTTTTACTTGCTGGTAAACCTCTGTCCTAAGGCATGGGAACAGCAGAGGTTGGTTTTGCACTGGGACGTGAACCGGAGGAGGAGGGAGGTAGTTGACTCTGTGGAGCCCGCTAGCCAGAGGTGAAGCTGGTGGTTCGTAGTATTATATTTCTGCTGCTTTGTATTTCTGCTTGAGTACAGCAGGAGAGAGCAGGGCCAGGCCTGATCCTTGTGCGGTTTCACGCCAGGGATTGTTGCCTACCCTATAGCTGGTTTATTTTACACGAGTGCTCAGGAAATGTCTGCAAAAAACCCCCTTTGGATTTGAAATCTGTTACTTGTGACCCTTTTAGCATGTCTCTGAAACTCATCCATGAAATTTAAAAAGAAAATATTTTCCGCTACTTTATATATAGAATATCGCCAAATTCTCTGAACTTTGATTTGACAGAAGGCTACGGAAGGAAACATCTTGCCCTCTGACACGATTGTTTGATCTACAATTTGATTTGCAATGGTGTAATCTCTTCGTGGTGAAAAAGTATTTCCCGGTTTCCTGTTTGTTTCAATAAAGCGCACGATTCTTACTGGTGCCTCGTTTTTTAGTGCTGACTGTGAATATACCTGCGTAGAATATTTTGCCCACCATCCAAGTGTTATCTTTGGAAAGACATAAAGTGGCTGCTGCTTTACCGGCTCACCACATCACCTTAGCATCATGGGAATACTTCTTGCTTCAGTGTGGCATGAAGCCAAGCCTTGATTCTGGGAAAAATAACCGTAACAGAATCCTCTGTGTGGTTGCCAAAGTATTTCAGAGCACCAGGAGATATGACTTGTAGAAATGAGAAGAATATCTTTTAGCAGTCAGTGTTTGCTTGCCTTCTGTAATTTTAGAATTTACAGGGAATGGTAAAGAAACTGGAAGGATGATAAGGGAATATTGGTATAGGGAGCAGAACCGGGGGTTCTGTGTGACTGCAAATTGGTTTGCTTGGAGCGCTCCTTGGATTTGATCAGTGGCGTAGAGAGGGTAATTCAGGTGCTTTTATCTGCCCTCTGCAAACAAGGATATCTTAAATTAAAGAAACGGTCACAAATTCCAAGTGAATTCCTACTGAAAGCACAGTTTGGAGCTCAGTTCAAAATAGCATCAAACTAGCAACGCTGTGGACTTCACAGCATTCTTCTCTGAGGATAATGGGAACGTCAACAGGAACATTAAGTAGGAAGTGTGAGAGATCAAAATCTTTGTCTGCAGGCAAAAAAAAAAAGTCAGCTTATTTGTCGATCAAGGCACAATCTCGTGCTGTCTGCTGTTGTGTAAGTTGTTCAACCTCACACCTTCCTCTGAAGCCTCTAAGGGAGAGTACAGAAGTAGCTGGATCTCGTCTGCAAGAGCAATTCCAAGGGACCTGGAGGATAACAAACAAGTAAACACAGCCTCCTCTCTGCAACCCGCTTGCTCTCGGCCGCATCTGCTCTAAGAAGCTGCAGTTGCTCAGTACGGAGTTGTTTGCAACAAAAGCAGATGTGAACACAACAGCCCGCTCCTCCAATGGCTCTTTGTTTGCTTCGGAGCAAAGCTCCGATTCTCAGTTACAAAAGATTTTTCATAACACGTCTGGAAGGCTGGGGGAGATAGAGCTGCTGCCTCCGGGGATCCCATCGCAGCTTTCTAGTGAGATCAAGTTGTTCTCACATGGCCCCATATGTGCTCAAGGTGAAGACGGCAGGAGACATAAATAATACTTCTGGTGTGAGCTCATCATTTTGTTAAATGCATGGCATATCTCCTTCGGTGGAGGAAGAAGGAAACCTGGCACCCATCTAAAACGTCTCCTTGCCAATGCCTTAATGCAGTCAAGATTTACATTGTCTGCTAGGTCATGCACTTAGCAGCCATTCGGATCCACCCACACCCCAAAACGTGGAGCTGCGAGTGGGTGAGAAATTCCAGAAGCAACTCAGCAACCACAAATGTTGTACTGAAGTTTGTTATGCAAACTGTTTTAAAATCGGAGAATTTAAGAACAGAAGCAGGGTCCAGATTGCACGCTGGAATTCGATCTGATAAAGCTGCGCAGGCGAAACAATAGGAAAAGGGAGTCATCTTAAGGGAGGAAGCTGTAACCCCTGGCCATCTCCATTCCCTCGCTGCGAACCTCGAGCAGGAGCAGCAGCCATTGGAGGGGAGATTTTGCTCTCTTCAATCTCGGGAGGTCCAAGAGGGGAAAATTTATCAAGTTTCATCTTAGGCACTTAATCTTTTGGTGCTACAGAAGAGGCAGCTTGGCAGCTGGGTCCCTGGGTGTTTGATATTACCACCTATGGTATTCAATCCAGGATAACTCAACAAATTATTTATCATTGTCTCCCTTCTTGAGCAAAAACAATGTGGGTAATAGGTATCTTAGCGTTAAATCTTTATGATTTATATGCTTTTAGCATGACAGGCCCATTTTGCAGTCATATGCTGTTCATGTACACAGCTAGAGGGTATTTAACAGAACATGCCTGCTGGTTGTTTATTCCTGCTGAAAAATGCAAGAAGTGGTTAGACTAACATCTGTCAGGAGTGACAGAGGAATGGCTGATCCTGCCAGGGCCTGAATGATCTTTTAAGTCCCAGCTCTGTTTTTCTGCGATGGTATCTCGTACCATGTTATGAACTTTAAGTGCAAGTTGGCAACTAGAATTTAGGGTAGGATGTGACTTTGTGGCTAATACTAACCCTGGCAGTTGCTGAGCTGAGTTTCATCCATCCATCTCAAACAGCCTTGCGGCGGTGGATAATTATAATCTCTTACTTTTACGTGGGCAGGAGATGCTTATAAATGCCTGGTAAACTGACTGAACCAAGGCCACAAAGGTGATCAGTAGTGGAAGTGAGAGCAGAGTCTGATTTCTTCGATCTGATTGCTGGAGTAAGCACTGTTCAGGGGCAGAGCGATGCACCAAAAAAGGAGAGTGTCCACTTTATCTCCACCGCTTTGTAAAAAAGAAAGTATAAAGGGCAACATGTGGGTGTTGGGAAACAGTACTGTCAGGATTTATTACTGCCTAATGCGTGTGTCTCGCATATCATAGTGCTTTGCACCCATCTGATGTTAACACAGCTGGAATCAATGGCTTAGCAACCTAAGCGTGTGTTTCAAAACGGCTGTGCTCCCTAGAACTGCCCGCTCACATCCCAGCAGGGTCATCTCCGCCTGTCAGCCCGTCCCCTTGACAGATACGCTGCGTCCCACACACATCGCTGGCTGCAGCGGCCAAGGTCCTGACACCTCGGGGAGGGGGAACAAGTCTCTGGCAGCATTGACGTAGAGTTGGGGTTCACCGGGAAGAGGTTTGCGTATGCAGAACGCCACGGGAGAGGGAGAAGGGTGGAGCTGGATGCGCTCGCAGGAGTTTGGCAGCGAAGACGTGCCTGCGTGGGAAGACTGCACCGTTTTGTTCTGCGTTGTTCAGAACAGAGCTGCGGTAGCATCTTCTGCTTCGTTGTACAACACACCTAAACGGGTCAGGAAAATGGGAGGCTTTCCTAATTCCTAAACCTTTGCCAGAAATAATACCATTACTTGGTACCTTGGTACTAGATTTCTGCTGTACAGGTATTGCCTCTCTTGTAGCTGTCAGGTATCGTTATCTTATCTTGCGGGAAGAGACAGCCAGAGTAGGACCTGTCACAGAGTAGGAACTGTTGCTTATCTTAAAAGACTTGCTAACGAATTCCTAGCTTGTTTTCCTATCCCCTTTCTCTCCCTGCTGCACAGGCTGCTCTATTCGAGCACTGGCAGGTAGATCAGTAGGAGCTGGGTATCTTTTTTTTTTACCTCGTGCCTCACCAGGGCCCAGCCTGATCTGTGTGAGGTGCTGGGACAACTGGCTTGTTCAGGAAATTCTCACGACTCCATTTTCTGAAGCAGGGAAACCCCCCATGAAACAGGCCAAGTAACCTCTCAGGAAGAGGTTGAAGAAAAACATGTAAAACAAATTTTTAAATTCGCTGGTTAAAGAATACCTGGCTTTTTAGTGATTTGTGATTTACCTCCCACTTCAGGGTAAGGTTTTTGCTATGCGAGCGCCCACTGGGGACACACCAACAATCCCCCCGCCTTTTTTCTGCCTAGCATCGCCCACCCAAGGCTGGTTCCGCGGCCAGGCCTGCTCACGGTGCCGCGGAGGACACCGGAGACGACACCAAGGACCGCGCCAAGTTTCGGCGGGAAGCACCCTCAGCCGCGACGCGGCGGGGCCTGCCCGAAGACACCGGGGCGGCGCGGAGGCGGGGACGCCCGTAGGCTCCCGGTGAGGATGCGGGAGTCCCAAGCGGGCCGCTCCCCCTGAGGGGGAGGCGGGGAGGCAGCAGCGAGAGCGGACGGACACTGACGCCATCCCCGCCATCGCCGCCGCCTCAGGGCGCCCGGTCGGCAGCGCGCACGCGCGCCGCGCATCCCCCTCCCCACGCACGTCGACGGGGGAAGCCCCTCCACTGCGCAGGCGCGCTGCCGGCCACCTCCTCCCGCGCGCGCCGCCGGCGGCTCCGCGCATGCGCCCCTCCGCCCCCTCACCGCCCCCTCCCTCCGCGCAGGCGCCCTGCAGCACCTTCGCCCCCCCCGCCCGGCCGGCCGGCCCGCCTGGCGCATGCGCCTCGCCCCCTCCGGCGCGGGGAGGGGGATGCGGACGGGGGAAGATGGCGGCCTCGAACAACCCGCGGAAATTCAGCGAGAAGATTGCGCTGCACAACCAGAAGCAGGCGGAGGAGACGGCGGCCTTCGAGGAGGTCATGAAGGACCTGAGCCTGACCCGCGCCCACCGGGTGAGCCGTCGCCACCGCCGCCCCGCCCGCCCGTTCCCGCGCGCGCCCCCGCCGCTGCCCGGCGCGCGCGCCCCCGGCCGGAGGCGGGCGGGGGAACGGGGGGAGGGAGGGGGAGGGGCGGCGCCCCCCGCGGCTCCCCTCGGACCGGGGGCAGCGGCGGCGCGCGGCGGGCGGGGCGGCGGGCAGCGCCCCCTGGCGGGGGCGGACGGCGCCCTCGGTGCGGGGCGGGGGGCCGCGCGCCGCCCCCACCGCCGCCCCCCGTCTGTCTGTCTGTCTGTCCGTCCGTCCGTCCGTCCGTGCCGCCCGCTCCCCCCTCACCCACCCCGCCGCGTTCCCCGGCACCGGGGCCTGCAGCATCCTCCGGAGAGCGGCACCTGCCACCGGGCGGGGCGGGACGGGGCGGCGGGGGCAGGTGCGCCCCGCGGGGACACTGGGCAGGTCCTGAGCGGGGGGAGTCCCCGGTCCTCCCGTCGTGGGGGGGTGGTGTCAGGGTCGGGGCAGCCCTCTCACGGCTCCGCAGGGGGTGGGCGGGGGCTCTTCTGAGGTGGGGGGAGCTCCTCTCCCCTGGGACGGGGCTGAGGCGGGGGGTTCCCGGTTCGTCACCCCGGGACAGGCCCTGGTCTGAGGTGCGGGTCTCCCCATCCTTTCACCAGGGTCTGAGGGGGGGTCCCTGTTCCTCACCCCGGGATGGGTCCCGGTCTGAGGGGTGTGTGTATGTGGGGGGTCCCCAGTTCCTCACCCTGTGACTGGCTCTTGTGTGAGGAGGGGGTCCCTGTTCCTTCACCGGGGTCTGAGGGGTAGTCCTGGTTCCTCACCCCGGGACAGGCCCCAGTCTGAGGGGTGTGTGTGTCGGGGGGTCCCCAGTTCCTCACTCTGGGACAGGCCCTGGTCTGAGGGGGGGTCCTGGTTCCTCACCCCACGACAGGCCCAGGTTCGGGGGGGGTCCCAGCCTTGCATCCTCCTGCCGAAGGAGCGCTTCCCTGGGCCCTGCCGAGCACCCCCTGCTCCCGTGGGGCAGTGGGCAGCCTCCAGCCCCACGCCGCTGGCCGGCAGAGCCCCGCTTTCCCGCTGCGGGGGTGTGCGGAGACCCGGCGGGAGTTGCTGGACTTGGTGTCACTAACGTTGTTCCTGTTACACCCCAGTTGTCAGTAGGTGCAAATTGCTGCACTTCCAAATCCTCCTTGGCTCCTGATGTCTCCGCAAAGCCCATCAGCAGAAATTACCGGCATAACGAATGTGCTTTCCAAACATCAGACGCCTTTTCTAGCTTAGATATAGGCTTGTCAGGGCTCTTCTGTATGGTTCTTCTCTCACCTGCTAGTGTCAACATTTTTGTTTCTCTTTTGACTGCTTAAAGAGAATTTGTGGCTGAACCTTTGCAGGAATGGGAGCAGGAGAACATACAGCTGAATTTGCAGTAAAATGTTTCCTTTTATTCCTCTGTGTCAGGACAGGGTAAATATTTGTGTTGCATTGGTGCTGCTGCTGGTCAGGTGTAGAAGAAAGGCACGCTGCCTCTGTCAGCTCCTGCTCGGGAAGGTGCGAGGCTTTGTTCCTGCTAAACTATTTGGTGATGTTTCATAGAGGATGCTGTTAGAGTTAGTTGAGAGGAGAGCGAGGATAGTTTAGAGGTGTTTGCAGCCGCTGGAGTTGTCTTGTTTCTTGCATCTCTGTCATGCCTGTGTGGCTCAATACCCTGGGGTTTTGCCTTTTGGTGGTCAGTCCTTGGCTGCCTCTCCAGAGCTGGGTGATCTTAAAGAGAGAGAGTTTGTGAAGTCTGCAATTACAGGTTGTCCTTCAATTAACGCTTACTTTCAGCACTCACCTTCTGCAGCGTAAGTCGGAGTCCTAATTCAGTTTCTTCCAAATCTGAGTGTCCCTAACCCAGGTTTTGCAGATGGAAACCCATCTTATTTTCAAGAACCTGGTGTTGAGAAAAGGACCCAAGATGAATAAGTTGCCTGAGGATTCTGGGTACTGAAGTGATGGAAACACTGACCAAATAGCTGAGTAAAATGTCTCCTTTGTAGAGTTTTTCTTCTAAATTCCATGATTTCATCTGTGTTTAAAATGCAGTGCAAAAGCAAAAAGGGGTTAAGCACAACTTTGCTGTTTGCTCTCATTTTCATTTGGCAACCACCACTTTGCTGTCAGTTTGAAAATGCGTTACTCAGTTTGTGGAAGCAGCCCAAAATTTCTGTTGCCTTTTCATTATTAGTAATTGTCTTTTTGCAATGTTTACCATCTTGTCTGTTTTATTGTTAGTTACTGGTCCTAGCAGAGGCAGGGAACTACTGTTCCACCATTTCTTGTGCATACACATGCTGTTTCTGAGCTTGCTTTCTGACTTGGTAATCTTCCACCTATTTATGCTGTTCAGTCCATCTGAGATTTTTAAGTTATGATCCATCTTTCTTGCCCAGGACAAAACAAGAGCATGATATTAACTCCTTCTTCCTCTGTTGCACTCAGTTGGAAAAAAAAAAAAAGGAATTCCTTTGAGAAATAAATGGTTTTGTTTTCAAAAGTGTTCCCCTATTCTCAGGAGCAACAAAGTCCTGTCTTTCAGCTGGCAGATTCAAGAATGCATTTTAGCTTTTCTGGGAGAGACAGACCTTGTGAAGAGCCGTGGAGGTGGGTGGCCGGTAGAAGCACTGGAGCTGCTTAATTGTCTTGTGAGTGGGACCTTCGTGTTTATAATCCAGAGATTTCTGCGAGTCCCATAGTAACAAAGTGGGTGAGAAGAGGGGGAGGTTTTTGTTTCTGTGTGACATCGACTCCTGTATTTTGCTCGTGGTTCTCCTCCTTTCCTTTTCCTTTATTATGTGAAGCATGAAATTTTAGAACCGCACTGATTTCTGCGTGTTAAGGACGGGTTGTTTACCAGGGCCTAGTCTCCATTTCTGTTGTAATGCAGCCCAGGGATGCTTGCTGCGTTGCATGTGTTTACTCATACAGGGCTGTCGCTGCCCTTTAAAATTGTAATTAAGAAAACATTAACGTGCAGGATAACACAGTGCTGAGCTCTTCAATGTATGGCTCCTCAAATGCTAGCGAATGCAAGATTTTAAAGAAAATTTGGCTGTAGCTTGCGACCTGTGGTTCTTTTTCAGTTGGAGGCGTTCTCAGGTTTCCAGGACTTTTTTCTTTAATATATATTATTGAAGTCACTTAGTTTTGAGGGGTTTCAGCCAGAGCTGTGTTTGAGCTCCTTATGGACCTTTGCAGCCTTACCTTAGAAAAAAGACACCCCCCTGCAAAACCCTAACCCTAAAAAAAAACTGCCAGCCCCTGATTTTACCCAGCCCCACCTGCCCGGAGGGCTGCGCTGATGTTGATGGTACTGGAGTGGAAACAGAAGCACAAACAGGTTAATAGTGATATATGGAAACATTCTGCAAAATTCCAGCACTGCTTATCCAGTCTCTTCCTGCACACGCAGCCCCCCGTGCAGGCAGCTTGCTGAGGGGATCTCGGTGAGCTACTGCTCACAGCCCTTCCCAGACAGAGGATCTTAAGTTTTGTGTCACTGAGGAATACAGGTTGTTACTGATTTTCTATGTTCCAAAGTACATAACTCAATGCTTTGTCAATCTGTACGATGGTGCCGTGATGGGGTTTGCTTGTGTATTTTTAGGTGTCATCAAAAGCAGCCTGTGCCTGCGTTGCTTTTTTGAGTTCTTGAAAACGATGCGAAGTAAAAAGTTGATGTTTATATTTCAAACCTGGATATTTTTAATACGAAGATCCTATTTTAGTTTACTTTTTTTCAAGTGGGATATATTGTAATGGCACAGCTATCCATAGCCGGCCATTTGACTGAAGAGAAATTGAATAAAAATCAAGTAAAAACCCCATAGTTTGTATTCGTGTGTGTATGTAAAGCGCATACACAGGCACACACCTCCCTGTAACAAAATTCATACTGATGTATGAGACAGCCACTCATTTACTTGTTCCTCCTGGCTGCAGAAGAGATTAAAATGTCTCTTTGTACGTTTGCAGATCATCGTTCGCTGTAGATAGTATGCAAAACAGTATTTAAAAGCTTGGTTAAATCAGGAGCGCTAATCTGTGGTTTTAAAAATGAGAAATGCTGATCATGATGACACAGTGTCGCAATGTTTCCTAATGCCTTCAGCATGTTTTTATTAAATAATTTGATAAAAAAGAAACTCCTGACTATGTAATGGCCTTTTTGAATGTCTGAAAGATATTAAAGAAATGCATCAAAATCAGGACTGAGCACCTCCAAGCACGGAGATAAATGCTTTCGGCTGGAAGCAGTTTTGTTCAAGTTAATGGTGTCGTGAGTTTCTCTCGAAACAGAAATGTGAATTTTTCAAGCTCTAGATGGTGTTTTTCTTCTTTGTTACTTCCCCAAATAGAGGGTTTGGACCCTGTATTTGCACATTTCCAGGCCAAGAAATAGGTCGCTTAGGCTTCCCCTGTGATCTTCCTCTAACTTCGCTGATGAAACAGGACACAGAACCAAGCCGGTTGGTTTCCGTCCCGCCAAATGCGCTCCCCGCATCGCGGCATCTGTGCCACGGGCTGCAGGCATCATCGTTCTTTTGACAAACGCGGGCTGGGCGAGTAACTGCATCGAACACGGCGAAATAATGGTGCGGTGTCGTTAATTCTTTGAAAGAAATATCATAAATCAGAGAGTGAAAATGCGGAGGTGAGCTACCCGCGGGGGCACAAAGAATCTCTGTTCTTGTGCAACACTCGGCTTTCCTTAACCCGTCTGAGCTGTCCAAGGTAAACACGTGAGTCGGCTCCTGATATGCCATGCTGCAGAGCTCGCATACTTCAGTAAGCAGCGTAATGCTTCTTCTGGTGAACCCAGTCAAGTTTTTGTTGTGGGTTTGTTTTGGGTTTTGATTTTAAGGAGACAGTGACTTTTTTTTTAATTACTCTTCCATCATTCCCATGCGTTACAGCCGCTTGCTTGAGCTCTTGGGCAAAGCCTTTTTCTGTGCAGTGGCCGAATCTGTCTGTTTTAATGATGTGGTGGAGCTATGGAGGATCTGCAGGCATGTGAAACCGTAATTGTACAACTCCTGTATTCCGGTGTGTTAATTGTACTGCACGGGATGAACACATGGAACTCGGCTCTGTGCGCTGCATTTCAAAGTTCTCTTTAGCTTCAGCAGTGGCAAGTGTTTGCAGTAATTTGCATTTAGAGAAGCTACTCATTTAGTAAGAGAATACGTTTTCAAGGTTATGTACAGTCAGCTCTTCCAGCTCTTTGAGGGTAATTTGGGGTTTTCCCTTGAAGAGAATTACTGAGCTGCAAAGCCGCTCTTGTAGACGTGAGCTTTGCCTCTAGTGAAGATCCTGAAAAATTTTAGATCTCGACACTAATTTTCTTGGTCCTCTATTTACAAACTGAAGTAGGTAGTTTTGATGAGTTTGAGTTCCAGTTGTGAGTAATGGAGCTACAAACCTCCCATAGAAGTTACAGACGTGGCAAAAACATCAGGCAACAGGAGTTGGTGCCGTGTTAATCCGAGTTGTGCGCTGGCATCAGCAGAAGGGCAGAGGTAAACCAGTGTCCTCTGCGTAACTAAAGCACCAGACTACAAAACTACAGCAGGAATCGTTCCTTAAAGTAGTTTTCAAGAAGATGATGTACTGAAGAATTCTTTTCGTAGCCACGTGGGCTAGACGCAAGCTTTTTTCAGTAGCTGTTAGATGAAACGGAAAAGAGCTGCTCTTTACACAGCGCAAAAAACCCCCAAACAAACCAAAAAAAGGGGAGGAAACCCCTAACCCCTGGAAAGCCTGTAATGTGATTGTGTAAGGGTTGAAAACCAGTTTTAACTGTAGTTAAGTTTCTCAGTCAGGTGACTTTTTAATTTTTTTATCATGTAAGCTGCGTTTTTATTTTTTCTAACCCTCTTGGATTGCCTGCGCTAATTTGGAAGAGGCTTTTATTTTAATCTGCCGTTCATCAAACCGCCACTTTTAGCCCTAACCATTTGTTTTCAGTTTTATAATCAATAAATTGATGCCACTGATTTTAGTTATGAAACCTTTACCGTACCTTATCAAGGTCAAGACCCTGATTCTTCCCTGAGGCAGCAGCATCCTGTACATTTAAGCTTGTGGAAGCTTTCACTCCTACGGCTGCCCAGCGCCGTGTCAGTGCCAGCTCCGGCATGGCCATGCGGTGGATTGCATCGGGGTTGACCGTATTAAATCAAACCGATGGGTTTGGGGTTTCTTTGAAGTGGGCTTTAGCCCCGGCAGTTTCCTGCTCTGACTAGACGCGTTAAGTTGTTCTGTAAGAAATTATCGAGTGGTTCTAGATGCTTTCATTGTCGTGGTAATAAAATACTAATTTGGCAAAAAGTAGATATCTTCTCCAAAATGATCAATGGGGATTTAAACAAAATATCTTAAAGGCTAAATATTTGTCTCTGGTTTCTGTTATCTGTCTCTAATTGCGAAGGGGCCATTTCTTGGGCTGCGCTGTAGCGGTTTTGTCAATCTCCCCGACAGCATCGATTGGTCTCTAATGGTATGTTCCATGCTGGCATCAATATTTTTGTACCTAATGGAGGATCTGAAACTCAAGTATACTTCAGGGCGCTTTTCAGCAAATGTAATACTGTAGCTGAAAAAATATAAAGAAAATAAGCTTTTCTTTTTTTTAAATAACGTTTTGATGGCTGGAATTTTGCCCAGGTGTTTTTGTAGATGTGCTGGAGTAGCTGTTGCTTTGTAGTCGAGGGTATGGGGTAGCTGACAGGATTGGAGTAAGTCGGTGAAAAGAAGCCAACTGTCAAAATCTGGTAGATTTTTTTTTTTTGTGAACGTAAGCTTGTGGCAGCGTTCGTTTTGTGACAGCGACCGGTTGTGACCTCAGCGCTGCTTCCCTTTTTATCTTTTGGTCTAAACTACTTGCCTTTCGATAAACAAATGCGGTCCCGAAGACTTTAGTGTAAACTTGAGGTGGTAGCCAAACTCGTGAGTCTTTGTTAACTCATTAGCTAGGATCACGTATCTGATAGTGCGTAGGAGTTAATATTTAAAATGTTGCTTTGATTTGTTTCAAATGGTTTGCATAGCATGTTCAGTGCTGTGTAAGTGATATCCAGGAATAAGATTCCTGTCGAGATCTCCGCTGGTACTTGTCGAGCCAAACAAGCATTGCACAAGTGATGTTTTTATATGATCTCATTGGTACTTTATAAATTATAAAGTTGTAATTGAGTGTTGATAATAGTCTTGTTTTGCAAATTATTTCTTGGGAACCGAAAATTCTTCCCCTTTACCAGAACAATCCTTTGCAATAAATCAACAACAGCACACACCCGCAAAAAGTGGGTCTTAAATAATGAAGTAGAGGAGGCTGAAATGATGCGTTCTGGCTTCAGGCTTCAGCAATGATTCTGCAGCACTTCATGATCCTTGCCTAAAAGCCTGTATTTTACAGGCAGATTTTCTCAACGTGTATTTTACTTTCTTGCCTGGTCTATCACTTTTCTTGACGACTGGGACATCACCCTCTGTGATGTCCCTGCTGGGCTACTCGCTCATGTTTTTTAGTATGATTACGTATCGCTGAGTAGTAGTAAGATGTGTTTAGTCTAAGACTGCAGTTCTTTAAATGAATTTTCAATTAATTTTGATACCCAGCTATTACTATTTATATTAGTAGTATTTTCCTTGGGTGGCCGAAGTCTCACAGGGGAGGGAATTGAGTTGATTTTCCAAAATCAGGTGTATCTTCAGGCAAATGGTGATAGTTCTCAACTCAGAAAGTGTATCAGTGATTTGTGACCTGCTTTTCTGTATGTTGGTGCTTCTGTAGGCCTGTTGTAGAAGCAGCACCTTGTAGCGATGGGAAGCTGTGCAGGAGATTTTTCTAGCTCTGGAGCCCTTACGTGGTGTTTTGACATCCGTAAGCTGGATTAAGGGGGAAGAAAACAACCCCAGTGGCAAAAGGGAAGACAGTGATTGTTGAATAGACTGGCTTTTCACCTTTTTCTTTCCTTGCAAAGTCTTATGTAGATTGTCCTCATCAGCAGCCACCGGTTATTGGAGTCGTGTTACTGGGTTTCTCCTGGTTCTGTCTGTAGATGCAATGGGCAAGGTCTGTCCTTGTTGCTGTCGTCTATGCACAATTCCATGAGACCCTGTTCCCCCTCGCCACCTCTGTGGCATTTCTCCACAAGTGAGGGAAGAGCAAAGGTAATATCTTAAACATTGCACAAGTTTTCACCAGCCTACTTGGATTCAAATGTCTTATTGACCTTCTCATCATAATTAGATTTTCCTCTGTACAATGAAATGATTACATTGTACGAGCCTTTTGCATTCGAAGAATTTTGACTCTAATGGCAGATATTTTTAGTACCTAGAGAATTGCCCGATGCCTCATCTTAAGAGCTACGAGCAATTTCTTGAGCTGTGATGGGATGGCTTAAGGTTGAGCTGCAGTGGGAGGAATTGTTGGAGGGATGAACATGCTGCAAAGGGCATGGTGGTTTTGGGGACTGGTGAAGTGTTATCTTGGTATTGCAGACCAGAGGTCATCATCAAATGGCTTTCTCTGCATGTGAACCAGCGTGAGCGTTGGCAGCAGCTAAATTGCACATTTATTCTGTACCGCTACGTTGTTAACAGAGCCAGCGGTGCTTGCGGCTACCATCGGCGCGGAGTCGGGTGCTCTCCGGCCGGAGAATAAACTCCAAAGGGTACAAACATGCCCTGCTTGTCTCCTAATTTACGAAACTTGTAGGGTTACATAACTGAATTTTCATTCTTTAGCTAAAAATAAAAAATGGAACATAAAAGCTATTTTTATCTTGCTTAATGAGGACATCTCTGCTTTTATTTCATCTTTTCTGAGCCATTTCAATAGGAGGAATGGGGATGGTTTAGGAATGGTGGTTTGTTTGTTTTTTTTAAGCCTGGACACTCATTGTTGCTTTCTGAAGTGTTGTCTGTCAACCAGCAAACATATATGTTGCCTGCTCAGAATGAGTGTTTTCTTTATAAGTACACTGTTAGCTAATAATGATCATGAAAATAAATCGATTTTGTGAGCGTTGCGTCAGATATAAATACATCAGGGAGGCTAAGACTTCTTTTTGCTATCAAATAATCAGTGAACTTCAAGTATGCGTCCTCCCTGATGTTTTGTATAGAATTAGCAGCAACATACCTGCCTTTCTCTTTCTGAAACCCTTTCAGAAAAGGGTGGCATTTGCAGAAGTGCCACGGGATCTGGTTTGTTTTTAAAAGCAGTGCAAATCAGGTTTGGTTCATATTGTAGCTTAGCTTGGCTCCCTGCCCGGTGATAGAGCAGAACTCTGAAGAATAGTCACTATTTTAAGTCTCTAGTTGTGCTGTATCCTGTTTTTACTTGCTACTCAGTTGTGACTGTTAAGCTTTAAACAGTAAACCTTTGTTCCCCAGAAATAGCAAAGTGTTTTTAAACACAAAGTGACAGCCTGTGTATTAAATTTAATTATTTGTTATTATTACTTCATTTATTAATTAAAATTCTGCAAGGTGTGTTCTTACCGATTTTTCGCCCTCAAGCCCCGAAACATCATATTAGTCCGTCTTGGTTCATTTTTTGGCGAAAGTTAAATGCAGCTAATGTGTAAAGAAGTGCCACTGCTCAAAGTTCTGCTGGTGTAAAACAGAAATAAATAATAATAATAAAGTTGCAGCGTTAAGTGCTTCTGCCTTCTTCCTTCTCCCCTCTTTCTCTGCAGAAGTTAAACATTCTGGTTGCTTCTCTTTGGGCTCACAAGAGGAGTGTAAGGCAGATTTGGGGTGGTTTATAAATAGCAAGTGTATGTTAGGGGGTGAGATCTTTTCACTTTCACATGAATTCTAGAAGCCAGCTGGGGGCAGAGGTCTGGGTATGTGTGCAGTTTTTATAACCCCGTTTCCTCACAATTTTATAGCTGAGGTAATCCGGGGAGTTGGTTGCAGCTCCTGAAGGAGAATCTAGTGGAGCCCTGGAATTTGTAGATGACTCATAACAGGACAAAACAATCCAGTTAAGTGATTTGAGGTCTTAAATAACCTCTTCAACAGGAAGGTGAAGAAAACATCATGAACTCATGAGTAATAATTGGCTGTCTTGCAGTGCTAAAAGTGCAGGGATCGCTAGCTGGCAGGGAGTCAGATGATTCCTGTTTAAGCTTTGCTGATCAATATATATCTCAGCTCTTGTGAATGAAATTTATTTGACTGGACCACGATGCTTTTAGCAAAGCAGTATTACAATCACCAGTTGGGAGGAGTTTCTTTTACGCTGGTTTATAGTAGTGGCACTTTGCACCTCAGCTGCGTGGGGTAGGGCTACGCCTAATCTTTTCGGGTTTGCTGCTTCTCCTGTTCTCTGCTGTTCGCCCCGTGAACCAGCCGGGTGACCAAGGCGGTGTTTTGATGAGGACAAACCTACGATAACGGCTGCACCTCCTGAAATGGAGAGAAAGTGGTCTTTGCCTTTGCAGGTCTTTGCTTGGTGGACATGTGAGCTGCAAAAATGACATGGTTTTAGGCAGCCCCAAAAATAAACCGATAGGAATGGAATACCCTGCTCAAATGACTAGCATTGTCATAGACACTAGAGATAAGAGCTCACGCCATCATCTCCGTTCTCCTTTTCAAAGCACAGAATCATTCAGGACTGCCTTAATTTTGTAGAGGCTTTTATGCAGCTGCAGGGGACCCGTGCAGGTGTTCTGGTAGATGCACACCCTTTGAGACCTCACAGTTTTGCTGGTAAGCAACTGGAATTGCAGCCTATATGTAATACTGTCAGGTAACCTTTACGCTTAATCAGGTTTATAAAATCTTAAGTTAGCTATCTTGCTGTTCCCTTTCCTCTGACTAGGAGATTTCATGACTCTATTGATGAAAAACTCATCTTCTGATTCCCAGTTTACTTCTTCATGGCATTTGGAGACAGCTTCTCTTTCCGTTCAAGCTCTGGCTCTGTGAGATAGAGGGGGAGGAATGTGCTTCCCCTTCCCTCCGTCCAAGCCCTCGTACTGAGTTCGTGTGAGCTGGGACGGCGGGAGAATCCCTTTAATTCTGGCCTTGAATAAGTCTCCTTCCGTTTTGTTGTTAATTTCTGAAGTCTTTGAGAAAATCTGAGTATTTTAGTGCGTTGGGAAAACCCTCAGTCCTTGAAGAGTGTATTTGGTGTAGGATACTATAGCTATCCACTGGTAAAAATCAAGTGCGGTGCTGGCCTCGTGTTTGCAGCCCCGCTGTGAGTAGAGTTGGTTGTGAAGTGTTTCAGTGTGGCAGCAGCAAAGCTGTTGCTCTTTTGTGGCTGCTAAATGCCAATATATTACAACAGATTCCTTCCCTGAAGAAAGAAAAAGCAAAAATGCAATTCCCGCCCCCCCCCCCCCCCCCCCCCCCATGAATTTTTATTTTTAATGACCGTGTTTGGCTGGCCTGCAGAGTTTTTCTGTTTGTGTGCTGACACGTCGATGTGATAATGGAAAAAATACTTGAAAGTGACTTAAATGACAGTTATGGTGATGGAAGAGTAAACAATGATGTAGCAGTTCTAAAAGCCTGGGTTCAAATCCAGTTCATACCATATGTCTGGATTTTTTCGTGGTAATTTTCACTTAGTTTGTAGTAGACATTTGGCTTCCTGTTTTGGCTTGGTAGTACTTTGCTCTGCAATATCTATTGCGCTAGGATGCTAATAGCATTAGAAGGCCAAATATGATTGGCAGAGGCAACAAGGGGAAACTTTTGCTCGGCTTGTCCGCACTTGTCTGTTTTTAGCCAGTGGTAAAATCTTCCCTTTTATGAAAATAAAAACATACTAACATTAAAAAAAAACCAACAACAAACCAACATTGCAAAACATTTTGTTACAAAGCTGATGATGGAATACTTTAAATCCCAAGTGACCCAGACAGAGCAGCTGCTATCACTGCGGATTATACCTTTCCTCTAAACTTCAGCCTTCATTTCCTTTACCAGTCTTCCCGGGAGGAACAGCTGTGCGTTTGGATCCACTGCCGCTGTTGGATCAGTACTGGAAACTGCAGGAAATAAGTTACTTTAGCAGTCTGGCTTGATGGTGTTTCTTCCTGACTGTGACAGCCCAAATGAGGGAGGAATGCAAGGGATTCTCTTTTCTTGTTCTGTGATAAATTAGTCTGTGTAGTCTGTCTCCATTAGCCAGGAAGAGTTCTAAGAAGCTAGCTATGCTTTTTCTGTTCTAGCGCTACTCTGTGCCATGTTCGCTCTTCCTTGTTGCCGTGAATTGTTGATTATTCAGAAATAAAAGACCAGTCTCACTTGCTTTGCAGCAGGCACATTTAAATGTGTTCTGATTTTTAAAGGAATGCGGTTTTCAGAGTTCCCTTTTTACATCCACGGCATGGATTAGCTTTAGGGGCTGATAGCAGGCTGCATACTTCTGTGTAATTCTAGACTTTTTTTAATCTAGCTCTGTGGTCAAGCCATTTTCTAGAGAATCAAGTGTTTTTGATAAAAATTTGAGCTGTAGTTTCCTGATGCTGCACCTTTTTCTTCTATTTTCTGCAGAGTAGCATTAGGTGCTCTGAAAGACGATTTAAAAGAAGTGGTTTTACATCATAATGTTTATTTCCCCTGAACATCAGGACATACTTTGGATTGAAAAGAAATACCTATCATGTACACGCTTCTGCGGGTGCATGCTCAGATGGAAGGGAAAGTATTGATGTTATTAGATTTCATCATCTCGTCGTTAATTGCTTGCGAAATGAAAGCAAAGGGCTAAAATTGCAAATAGACCTCCATCTCTTCAGCCACCTATTCAGCTATTAGATAACATGCGTAGGTGGATTTTAATTTGTAACATCTAAATAATGGAAGTCTTTTTAATTATTTGCAGTGAATTGTCAAAAACCTGATAGCGCTATAAAAATGGTCAGTATTAACTTATCGGTCGTACTCAGACTACAAAAGCATTATATAGGTTACAAAAGTCAAGCCTTCTGGAAGACTTTCCAATCTTCATTCATCTTCTGCAGGAGCAGTATGATAGTCTTTAATTAATTTATCATATATTCCCCACTCCCCTAGTGAGACTGAGACCCCTGCCTCTTTCAGCACAAAAATAGATAACGGTGACTTACTGGCAGGCTCTTAAATATCTTGATTTATCCACGTTGTTCTGTGTGTAGCTCTGGGCCTTGGAGCGCACCAGTCAGACGCCGGTTTGCTGATAGGATAATGAAACCTCCGGGGAAGTGCTTCGCGCCTCACGCTGTTAAGGAGCCTGAGAAGTTCAAAAACAACTTAATCTTTACAATATTTTTCTCGGGTGATTATTCTCATTTTATAGGAGGATAACTAAGATGCAAGCAGTAAAATGGAAGAAATTGATGCTTTGAATGTCCAATTCTATACACTCGCTACATGGGGGGAATGCCCAACAGCAGGTCTTTGGTTTTTGAAGTGCTCGATACTTTTGCAGCACAGGTCCAGTTGACTCCAGGAGAGGTAGCAGAATCACAGAATCATTAAGATTGGAAAAGACTTCTAGGATCATCAAGTCCAACCGTCACCCCAACACCCCCAGGCCTCCTAAACCATGGCTTGAAGTGCCACGTCTACACATCTTTTAAATACCCCCAGGGATGGTGACTCCCCCACCTCTCTGGGCAGCCTGTTCCAGTACTTCAGACCCCCACTGGTGATGTTGACAGACCCCCGATATTTTGTGTTGACTAACCTGAAAATTAGCAACTGCCTCTGAAAAAGGCCTTAGTTGCTCACGCAGCGTCCAGAGGAACTTTGGTGGCAGAGGGGAGCCAGGAATGCCGGGCTGCTGCAACGCGTGGCCCCGTTCTCTCGTTATTGGTTTGACTCATTCTTTTCATACCTTCGCGAGAGTGAAGATGAGGTTTGCTCAGACATCTGCGTCGGTAGGCAGCCCTGCAACTTAACGTGGAATTGGACCATACAGCCAAGTTAGTCTGGTGGCTGAGTATTGGAAGGACTCGCTCTTTTGTTGGCTTCCGCTGCGCTCTCCTGTTCCCCTTCTACTATCAAAAATTAATCAGATTGTGGGGTGAGCAAGTTAAGAGAAACCAAGCGAACCCACGCAGTTTTCCTGCTGGTTCAGCTTCTTTAACCACATTTCTTTTGGGTTGTAAGAGTTTGGGTGCAAGGAGAAGGGCAAGGTTATGCAGCTTTCCTGGGAAAGAAAAGGCAGCCAGAGCACTGGGGCCGTGCTCTCCACGGTGTGATCTGCCTGGTTGTGTTACAGAGCTACATCCTCCGTTCCTCGTGAACCTTTTTTCTGTTAATAACTTTCTGTGTCTTCTCATTATTGATATTAATTTTAGATTCTTGGCTTTAATGAGATTGTGTCTGGGTCCGTTGATGTAGAGAGGGACCGGCAGATGAATACCTGCTATAACTAATGAAGTTGTGGCTAACATTTCAATGTTCTTTTCCTTGGCTGACCGGGATTCTCTTTTATTGATTTGTGAATCCTTCCTCTTTTAATTAAATAAATTCTAGACAGCGTTCATGGAGGGTGGTTTTAGTAAATAAGCGGTTATTTTGATGTGTATTAATTTTAGAAATCGGTTGGCAAGTGCAGAGTTTTTCACATTCAAATTCTAATACGAGCTTTAGAATATTAACAGAAGAGGGTTAGTTTGAGGGGAAAGGGGGAGCCAAGCTCTTGGTGGTCAGCGCAGTTAGTTAATTGTTGGATAGATTTTTGGCGACTTGGATACAAACGTAAAGAACTTTTTAAAATAGTGAGATGGGTAATGAGGCGATTTTTAGCCAGCAGCTCTCTTGCTACTAAGTCTAAATGCAGTAACTGTGAATCATTAAATTGACGTTAACTTATCTTTCTTTTAAAGACTGTATTTGCTTTTCTTATCAACATGAGGATTGTGAATGGGAAGAAATCTCCCTTTGAAGAAAATACTTCCACTGGGATTTCACTGAGTAACTGACTTGTCTTGAGGGTTTGTTTGACTTAGTGTTTAATTTCATGCTGGAGAAAGAAGCCAGATTAGCACTCTGGGAGACTCTCTGCCTTCTTGCTCCCAGGAGAGGCAGAGCGTGCACACTTGGCCTGGAAAGCTTCTCTCTCGCTGCCCTACCTGTGTAAATTGAAAAGTCCGGTTCTGTGGATAAAAAGGGCACTTGGTCTCTACCGCAGAGAGGCCGAAAATATTAATATAAGTGCCTTTTCATTGAGGCAGAGCTTTCTACCAGGAGCTGGGCTGTGAGTTCATTCCTAGGGAGAGATCAGAAAATAGCAGTGACACATTACTGAGGATGCCAAATCAATCCCAGCCGGTTTTGAAACTCCAGGCAACGGGATATTCTTTTCTGTGGCAGGTCCTGCCTCTGGTTGTTCTAGCAGAAAGCCTTCCTGAGAAACTTCAGATGTATCCAACTGGGAAACTTTGAACCAGTGTGAACAACAGGATTTACCTATAATGCAGGCTCTAAGACTTCCAGTTAATCCTTTAAACAGAATTTAATTTCCAATTAAGCTTTAATAAGACATTTCTGATTTTAATCTGCACTCATTTTGCTGCTTATTAGGCTCAACATGCTAAAGAGAAAGCTTTCTAAAGTGAAAAGCTAAAATTTATAAGAAAGCTTGGTATGGAAACTGCAAACCAGCAAAAGAGCAGTTATCATGAAATCTTACTTCCTGTATTCATCAGATATCTTAGGGGGTTTTTATCAAAAGGACACTCCACCCTTTTATTATGCTTATGGGAATCGAATTTTTATGTATTAAAAAGGGCATTTTAAAAGAAATGGTGATAGCGGATTTTGACTGACTTCATTCCAATGTCAGATTTGCCGTTTGATTACAGTTGAGTTCTGTCCCTACGTTTGTAATTTGCCCAGAATTTTGTGGGAAGAATTTAGAGAAGTTGAAGTGTTGAATTTTAATAAATGCTTCCTTTGATTCCCACCTGCATATTTTGGACACTTAGAAAGTCTGTAGGAAAACGATATGCTTTGAGGGATATGTTTCTCTCTCTTTTTTAAAAATTGTATAACTTGAATCCCTCCCTACAAACACAGCTGTATGTCCAGCAAACTTTAACCCAATCTAAACAGAAAAATTGAGGGAGTTCATGTAAGTGGGTTCACACAAAAGCTCGTATCTGGAAGAGTGTTGCATTGTTAGCAAGTCAGTAATTGCGTTAAATCTCATATTATTGATTTCTTACCAAAGTTGTGTGTGTCCGGTTCCATTAACCGGAGTAAGGTCACGTCATGTTACTCAACTGTTAGCTGAGTTAAGGATGTAATTGCTTGTAAATTGTGAATTACTACGCGGGAAGGCAACGATTCCTTCCCTGTTTGCTGGAAAGATGCTGCTGCCGCCCTGCAGATTGCTGCCTCTTGCACCTTTGCAGAAACCTATTGGTTTTAACATTAACATTACTTCATTTCTGGCCAACAGTGTGTCAGCCTTTTATTTGGAGACCTTTTTCAGCTATTCTAGAAAACTGCTTATGCAGAAATATTTTATTTTTAATGATTAAATTGGATTTTAACTTAAGTCTTTATTTTTTTTCTTTAGCATAAGAGAAATGCTGGTGGAGGGAAAATTACAGATTCAGTTAGGGTCTGTCGTTTGGGAAACATTTCTTCTAAACAAGAATGTCAAGCAGAAATAAAATCTTTTAACAAGCAAAAGCCTTTTCCTTACCAAAAGCTTTCTCAGGACGGAATGGGAATATTTAGCAATATTTTCAACTGTCAAGGAGCTATTATCTTGGCCACGTAATACATAAATAGAAAAGCTGTAATGTAGAGTCACCAAGTTCATATGGTTCAAGAAATTAATATATCTGGTGAACGCTAAGTAATTCATTATCATACTTCGCTCTCTAAATTCGTATAGAAAGCAAGTTGCCACTAATTGAATCTAACCCCAGGAGATAAAGCCAGAGTTGTCATGAGACTTGTTAACATCTTAAGAGTAATCTGAATTTTTCTATTAAGAAAAGGCTTTTTTTTTTTCTGTTTAAAATAAAACCCCGCAATCTCCCTTTTCAGACCTAATCTGCAAACCCCAAACTGTGTGATACACTTAATTCGCCTCACAAGGTAGTTTTACACAAGACAGAGGAAATGTTTGTTTTGGTCACAGCTGGTGTCTGTTCCCATTTTCAGCGCTGCTTGTCTTTGCTCACAGGTCCTCTTAGTAACACTTGAGACTCCCGAGTTATCCCGAAGCCCGACAGTGAACTTTGGAGGTTTTTTGTTGCTCCTCTGCTTTGAAAGACCCGAGCCGGTTTCGCTCGACGTCTCCTGTTGGAACGACAGTAAGGTCTAACGTCGCAGTATTTAAAAATGCGTTCTTACCAGCTAAAAAGCTGGAGGTTTGAGGCGCTCGGCAAACCGGCCTGCTCTGCTTACGCTCGATCTTCGCAGATTGCAAGTGGCAGTTGTTGATGGTCTCCTATAAACCGCGTAGTCTGGGGGCCGCTCGCTGTTACAAGGCAGGAGGCTGAGGAGAGGAGTAAATACAGACCCACACGCCGGTGTAATGATACACGACAGCAATAACAAGCAATCAGTTTTCTTATTTTTGGCACGGATCTCCAAAAGTGTTTATCGAACGTAGCGTTACTAAAATTAATGGTACTGCAAAGCCATTTAACGAGCTCCTTTTTGAGAAGGGCTTTAGTTCTCGATCTCTTGTGTTTCCTCATTTCCACGTTTAACTGCAGTGGAAAGACAAATGGTCGTGACCTCCTTGTTACACTACACTTTGAGGTAGGTATGGGTTGGGGAAGGCCAAAACATTAAAAAAAACACATAAAGCAACCTTCCCCTCCTCCTCCCTGGGCGTCGTATAGTAGGTTCTTTAAAAGAATCCAACACCTGTTGAAGTAGTTACTTCAGTGTTTGGCACAAATCCCAAGCAAGCCTTTTTTTGACAACAAAAACATATGTACGGGCCAGGCAAAAGGCACAGTTAGTTCTGATATTGTGCTTTTAGTGATCTGCAGCTCTGAGTTAGAGGGGCTGTGACTCATTAAGCGATACCAGCGCGGAGTGTTTCTCTAATTTCGTGTATTGCTTAGAGAGCTCTGGGTTGTAATTGCGTGTCAAAAGATTGCAAAAGAAAAGGCGGGGGGGCCCTTTCCTGCTTTTTAGGTAGGATCTTGTTGAACCGTTTGATATGGCACACTGAATATTTTCTAAGTCTTTGAGCTGAGGGGATTTATCTGCCCTTTGGTTAAGACAAAAACCATGAGCCGCTTTGTGGCTGGATCCTGCCCAAATAGTTGAGGCTTTTGAGAGTGCCCGTTCCATAGAGAGGTTTCATCTCTAAGAGCCGCCTTCTAAGTTTCGAATTAATTCAGGCCCTCAGCTAAAGCAGCAGATCCTGACTGTCTGCGTATTTGGAAATTGGTGGCTTCTAGGGGAGATTCTGTGAATAAAGGGTATTTGAGTTGCTTTCCTAGGGATAGTTTTAACATCGGGAGAACGCATGCACTGTTTTCCTTGGGGTGATCTTGTTTTCTCCTGCTCTGTTCAGGGACTATTTTAATATGTACGTACCCCGAAGTGTCAGCACAATATAAGCAGACTGGTCCCTTTTCCTTCTGTCCCGTCTCGGTGCTATCAGGGAGCCGCATGGTACCTTCACTGTCAACGCCGCTCGGCATCCCTGCCCGCGGTATTACCGGTTTGTCAGAGGACCCTGCGTAGATCACCTTGTCAACACGGAAGGTGCTGGCTCTTCCTTTGCTTTGCTAGAAACATCTTTACTCAACCTCAGGGCCTTTGTGGTAAAGCTGTAGAGGCAGGGCCACTCCTTTCCATCCTGCCATTTCCTTCGCTTGAAGGAAGCGTAAAGAAAAAAAACCCATGTAAACATCCAGTTTTGGGGATGCCGCGTTTTCTAGTACTTCTCCAAACTCTGCTCTTCAGAACCGTGGCATTGCGAGGCAAAGGCTTTCGGATCTGTTTGAATGAAACTGAACCAGATTTGTTGATGTACACACTACAGTACCTTAGCAACCAACCTGCATCTAGTCCAAGATCTGAACATTTAGTCTTTAAGCAATTCTTTGCTACCAATCTAGGAACGTTCTTGCATTTCGGAGTGCAGAAACAGCCAGTTGACATCTAGCGAGGAACAACATACATTATAAAATATGTACTCCTCCACCGTGGGAGGAGAGGGAACTTATGTAAGCTCATTTCTTTGCTACTTTAATTGTAGTTTCTTGAATCCTTGGAAGATGCATCCCTGGGAGCAGGATTGTTGTGTTCAGATGATTGCAAATTCTGCTTTATCAATGCAAAATAGGGCTTCGGTGGCAGCGTGGTATTAAATCTAGATGTGCCAAGTGGGAACATTACAGAATTGAAAGAGGCATTATTTCAAGTCCTACTAAACTAAAAAATGAGAAAGGTCACTAACAAAGGATTAATCAGAAATCATAGCTCTTATTAACGAGCTGTTGAAACATTATAGTCTTCTGAAAGAAGTGACAATGAAAATAAGCTGGTGTTTGAGGTAGAAAAGAAACAGCTTTCTTGTGCACGCTTTTTTGTACACCAGAAATACATACAACTACGGGAAAGCCTACCAGAATATTTTAGTAGAGAGGTGTCATTCGGAGCTGAAGAGTGATACCTGGCGCTTATGGAAACTTTGCAGACTGTCACGTTTATTTTCACGCATACCTGCCCAGTACGGGATTCTTTGCTGTTGTTTTTTTATTCCTTTGGTTGGTTGGGTTTTCTGTGTCTGCCCTTCCCACAGAGCTTTTCCTGGGAAGAGAAGCAAGAACACTTACCCAGTGGTGGAAAGCTACAACTTGCTGTGACATCTCTGTTACCTAGAGAGCTAACAAGTTGAATGTTTGGTTAAACAGTGTACTCAATATGCTAAATTAAGAATGACTTTCTTATTTGTATGTCGCACACATGAACAGCCAGTTAATTCTGATATTAGAGTCATGATAGACCGACATGGGGTTTTTTACGTCCTGATTTTCAGACTAGCAGGTGACATAAGAACCATGTGGTTTCATGTGGTGGTTATTTGTTGAAAACTGAAGATGATTGCTGACTATGAAGTTGATTTTTTTTTTCCCTTCCATCACTTCACACTATCACTCCAGATCTAACGTGGCAGGTTGCCGACCATGCTTTGTGGGGAAGCTGAATTCATGCTGTTTGTAGATGGCAGCCATTCTCAGTGATAACGGACACGGTGTCGAGTTGAGTCAGTTAAAACAGTTGAAAAATAAATGAGTTGCCCTTACGCTTTCCTCCTCCTTTTCTTTTAGTTACAGCTGCAGAAAACCCAATATTTGCAACTGGGACAGAGTCGTGGCCAGTACTACGGTGGGTCACTGCCAAATGTGAATCAGATTGGAAACAGTGCCATGGATCTGCCCTTCCAGGTGAGCTTTATAGGGTGTTTCTTTCTTCTTTTAGTGATTAACACTGTGCCTGCATGCTATTTTTCCCCTCACAGGACCCCATGAACTAGCTGCTGGTTCAGAACATAGCTCCATCATCTCAGCAGATCGCCCTGTTTTAAAAATTTTTGCTCTTTTGGAATGGAACATAGTTGTGTATTTTTGTATTGTTTATAGCTAGTGTTAGATATTAGTTTTCCTGTCCCCGGTCGTGATGCCTTTGCGTCAAGAATATGCAGAGATGACGCAATTTCTTTGTCGGTGAATAATCGTGGTGGTAGTGGGTTTTTTTTTTCCGCTCAGTACCAAATTCATAATGAACTCTTCTGCGAAGATACTGTAGACTCAAAGCAAAAGTGGAAGGAAATAATGCAAGGTGATGTGGAAAGCGCTGGGAGATGGCGGGGTGCGAGAAGGTACCCCGTGGTGGTGTGCGTGTTCCGTGGGAGTAATGCCTGGATTATAGGAGAGGAGAAGGAGGAATGGGACGCAAACCACTATCAGAATAGTCACTTTTCCTTAGTCTGGCTGAGAAGCGAATGTAGAGGCATACAGGCTTTTTTTCCCCCCCCTGCTGTTGTGACTCCAGAGGTAATGCACTAGAAACAGAAAATCGGTGTTTCGTATGAATGTTTTGCTGTGAATAAACAGCACAGGAGAGACATGGACCTGTTGGAGTGGGTCCAGAGGAGGCCACAAAAATGATCAGAGGGACGGAACACGTCTCCTACGAGGGCGGGCTGAGCGAGTCGGGCTGTTCAGCCTGGAGAAGAGAAGGCTGCGGAGAGACCTCACTGCAGCCTTTCAGTACTTAAAGGGGGCTGATAAGAAAGATGGGGAAAAACCTTTTAGCAGCACCTGTAGCGACAGGCCTAGGGGTGGTGGTTTTAAACTAAAAGAGGGGAGGTTCAGACTAGATAGGAGGAAGACATGTTTTTACAATGCCGGTGGTGAAACCCTGGCCCAGGTTGCCCAGAGAAGTGGTCGATGCTCCATCCCTGGAAACATCCAAGGTCAGGCTGGATGGGACTCTGAGCATCCTGGTCTGGTGGAAGATGTCCCTGCTCATGGCAGAGGGGTTGGACTAGGTGGCCTCTAAAGGTCCCTTCCAGCCCAAACCCTTCTGTGATTCTGTGTTTGGACAGAAGATGGTGTATAGTGGATAGGATTAGGGGATGGATAGTTTGGGGACTCCTGATTTCTATAGTTAAGTTGATTTAGGGCGCTCAGAATAATAAAAATTTCTGCATTAGTTTTCCTTTTTTGAGTGGTAACACATTTTATCTCACAAGGATGTGGTAAGAATAAAATTTTGCAGTTTGTGGTTTTCTGGTGAAAGCTGCCTTAATAAATACGGAGAAACTATTGATGACATCCTCTAACCATGCCTTTTGAAATACACGTAGGCAGCTGAATTTGTGGAGGGTAAAAACTTGAATCTTGCGCAAGAGAAGCAGCGAACGGCTATTTTAGTGTGGTTGCCTTTAGGGAATACAGTGCAGAGGTTTGTAATGTTATGAAGCCCTTAAGATTACTCCAAGCGTCTGGTCTCTTCAAGTTTTTGTCTTTAGTTTCTTGTTAAGGAGGTTCATCATTTCTGTTCATTTTAAGCAAGAATATTTCAGTATTTTTGTGCTTGATGGCCATTACTGATGGTTATCGCATACCCTCTTTTAGTCCTGAAACTAACAGGGTGTTTGAAAGTGAATATTCAAAAATTTATGAATAACTAGAGGAGGATACGGAAACAAATTGTCCTTGAACTCCAGGATTTTATGTCTCTTTTTCACACACACGCACAAAAATCCAAAGTTGATACCGTCACAGATGACAAATGGTGGCACGCAACGAAGTAAAACCATGTATTTGTGTCAGTGATGAATGCTTTCCAGGCTTTCCAGTTTTAAGCTAACGTGCGATGAAATTGCCAAAAGATACTTGTTCGATGTGCCGATGAGGCGAAGCCTGTCTGGTTGTCTCTGGTGAGAGCGTTAGTGTCTGAGAATCTTGGTTCTTTGCATTTACAGCACAACGGAGCTCTGGCAGAAGCCTTTGGAGCAGTTCCTGTCTCTTTGGTAAACAAGTATTTAGGTTTGTGCAAATACGTATTTAGGACTGGTGTACTGTTTGCCCAGGTAGATACGTATTTTAGCACACGTTACACTTTTTCTGGTATGCACAGTATTTATTTGATTCACCGTCCCAGCTCCAAAGGAGTTATGGTCTGTCACATAAATACAGGTTTTGCCATGCATCCCAGTTTGGAACATGCATAATAATTCCTGTACAGACTCCGTGGACGTGCTATGGTCTGTCATGTGATTACCTATGATTTACGGGGGATTAATTTGATGCAGACGATGGTTTATTTGGCACTGTCTTGGCCTGTGATTTAAGCGATCTCTGAGCATGTGCACTTAGCCTGCATGTTGAGCTCCCATCGGGAAGGGCAGAATGATCACCCAAATGCTGCTTGACACCAGCGGGCACCCAAACGCGAACTGTCACTAGGCACCACCCCTCACTTTCCCCCTCATCCACCTTGCTTGTTTTTATTTCTTAAACCAATGTTTTGATAAATTAAAGGGACACTGTTGCTTTAGAGCACTGAGCTTTTTCCTTCCTGTCTGTACTTAGCTGCTTTTTTTTTTTTTTTAATGTTTTGTGGAGTTTTGGTTCTGATCTCAAATCCTTGAATGCTTATCAGGGAAGTAAATCCATCTAGTTCTTCATTCTCCAAATAAAATTGATGCTCAGACCTGTTCCTTTTTTTCTTTTTTAATCACAGTTGTTTACTATATTTAAATATCCCATGCCCTGCAGGGATGGGGTTTTTAATGAAGGTGTGTTGCCTGACGTTTGGTCCAGAGTAAGTTTTGTGGGATGGATGCTGAGAGAAGCCGGAGCTGTTGGAGGTGGTACCCATTTTCTCAAAGGGTTGTCGTCTTTTCTGATTTCCCAAAGCAAGTTAGGGATTCGCTCAGGTTCTTTGTTCCTGGAAAGCCAGAGAACAGCATTGCCCCAAAATTCCTTGCTCTGTACATTGGAGCCCTGTGCCTGGGGAGCCCTGTGCCCGTGTTTATTTGTGCCACCGTTGCACTTAAGGTAGATCTTTGTTGTGTTTTTTTTATATGGAAGTTGTGCCAAAAAAAAAAGGGAAAACTTAAGAAATAACTATTTTTGCGTTCAACTTTTTGTCTGTGTACTCAGATGCATTGGCTTCCTTTTAAATTCCAGGTGAGGTCTGCATTCTCTGTGCTTCAGGCTGGCTTCTCCTTTTTTAGTAACCTTGTGGTTGAGACCACTGGCATAGGAAATTGCTTTTCCTGTTGACCTTCCAAGCATGCATGGATTTGCAAATTTTGCTGCCTTTTGGGGTAGAATTGATGTAACGACAGTAGAAGGAAGAGTTTGAGGCTTTTTTTTGTTATTTTGGAATTATGGATATTCCCAGTTCTGTGTGGTGCCAGTTAGGTCGAACTAGATTGTTGTTTAGTGTTTGCAGCAGAGATGAAGTAATTTAAACTAAAGCATGTTGGTCTAAAATACTTTTTAAGGAACTGAAGCAAAACCCCATGATCTTAATGGCTGAGAGTACGGTGAAGAGTCACTGTGCTCTCGTGCTAGTCCCGTGTTGACTTAAGCAATATTCTGCTGCATATAAAGTGTTGGCCCTGGAAGGAGAAAATAAACACCACAGCCACTTTGCATCCATTTATATTAACTCAGGTTGTGTGTGCACAGAGGGAGAGGAGGCTAATATTTGCTAAATAGAAGAGTTTAAAATAGTAGAAAGACTCTTTAAGAAGTTATTACAAACAAAACATTTAAAAAAAAATTTAAACTTTCTAGAAATAGTCATTTAAACAGCCAAAGCTGGACACTTTAAAAAAAAAAAAAGTAAAAAGAAAAAAAGATTAATGTGGAAGCCAGATGGTTTCATGGCTTGGCAGACAGGACAGTGCATTTGCCACGTTCAGCACCTGAATGGAGGAGGAAATTTTGGATTTCCAAACAGATGGTGTTGAGGGACTCAGCAAAGCTGTTCACATTGGCAAGGAGTGGAAGGCTGTGTAGCTTTTTTCTCCCCCAGAGACCCATATATCGCTGCTGAAGTACGAGTAGAGGTTGACCATTCGGTCCTTCCTTCCCCACCCCCTGCAGGTATGCACTGAGAAGGGCTTTTGAAAACGTAGGAGAGGTTTTCCATTTTTCGCCTGGGAGTTTGTCTTCCCTGTCTTTTCTCTGCCATCCTCATTCTCGGAAATCAGTTGCTGACAAGTAAACGCTCTCAAGATATCGGCACCGATAAGATTCAGAGTGGAATCAACCCGCCTCGGTTCGCTGCGCAGCCTGAATGAAATGGAAATCGCTTAAAAAATATTGGATGCTGTAACTTTTTCTAGACAGAGGAGGAAGGAAACTGCTTATCTTTTTCTTTTAATTCTATCAGTGTCCCCCTTAAAATAATTATGCCGAAAGGAGGGGTGAAAGGAAGTTTTGAGAGAACGTGGCGTGTTCTGATGAATGTTAGGCTCACTCTGCATCTTCCTGCATCTCCTGCCCTCGTAGTTTCAGCTCTGGTTGTCAGCATGTTCCTTCTGGATGCATGCTGCATGCTACACCAAGGGAATGTAAACAGCGGTTGTCAGCGGGCTCCCTGCCACACTCGCTTGTGGTGTTTTAGAGATACAAAGGTTGGAGAGCAGTGCTGATTTACGAGAGGGCAGGCCTAGCACGGTCTGCCTCCACTCGTCTCTAATCTCTGTCTGGAAGAGATAGCCCTGGTAATTGCTTTCCATGGCTGTAGCGGAAACGTTGCTGCAGGAAAAATTTACATGGTTACACTTGTCCATATCTTTTTTGAGTTGTATTCCTTTAGAATAATACAGCCTTGCATACAATATAAATAGGTCCTGGCTGCTCGTGCGTGTGTTTTTCTGCTTATAACTTCATGTGTCTCTCTCAGACTCCATTTCAGTCATCAGGATTGGACACGAGCAGAACAACTCGGCATCATGGTCTGGTGGACAGAGTGTATCGTGACAGAAACCGTCTTGGCTCCCCACATCGACGCCCTCTCTCTGTGGATAAACATGGAAGACAAATATCCTTTGGTTCATGAGCTCACAGCGAGCACCTCCCGTTTCAATAATATCACCGTCTTCAGTTTTTACGGCTCCCTCCTTCCCCCCCTCCTCACCTGTCAGCAGAGCTGCTTCCCATCTCCGTGCAGTTAATGTCATCTGCTTTTTCTGAACTGTGATCTAGTCTATAAATACCTACTATTCTCAAAAGTAAGCACTTACCTTTCTCTGTTTCCTCAGCTCTAAGTGGGGATAATGACACACATGAAGCTGAGAGGGATGGAGATCCTTTGATGGAGAAAGCAAGGCAATCTTGGTGAAACTGAGTTTCCCTTCAGAACTGAGTAAATCTGAACCAGAGTAATTCTCTGCAGTTCATTGTGCGTTTCATTACAAGTTGATTCATCAGTTTAGCATTTGCCAAGCGCTATTTCTTCTTGCCATTTGTGAAAATGAATTAGCTTGTTATTTCTGACTGGCTTAAAATGTGCCGCCATCAGACTGGCTTGATGGGGCGAAAGGGGCTGTGTGAGTGGGAGAGTGGAGAGCCGACGGCTTCTCGGGGAAGAGCGAGATGCTCAGAAAGGGAGAAGGAGGATGGTTGTCCTGTTGCTCAAATGTTACAACTATCCAGATAATATTTTGTTTGGAGTGGCCTTTTAAAGTCAGCATGTTCCACACAGGGAGTCCGCTTGCCGTTCTCATGTGAGCTTCGTGGTTCTGACAGGGTAGTTTGAATTATTCCTTAGGAAAAGATTTCAAATAGGCCTCCTGCTTAAGTGAGAAGGTGATGTTCTTCCCCTTAACTGAAGGAATCACGTGGACAGCTGTCCGTATGGCACTGTGTATCTGTCGCCTCCATCAGACACAAGCTGGAGAAGGTTAGTGGCTCTGTTGTGCGCGTGTGCGTTAGCGTTTGGGCTGCGTTCTCTGATACCACAACACTTCCGTGTGCAACAGAGGCCTTTGTTTTCCCCACAGCGGTTGGCCATCTGAATTTCCATGACTTCCTGAATTTAGAAATAATTTTCTTCCATTATGCTTATTCTCTCAGGTGACCCGCTTTTAAACCTAGTGTGTCAGCTAATGTGATCTTTTTTAAGGGTCAGTCTTGCCAGGTGTTCCAAGGCACCCCCCAAAGCTGTTGAGCTGTAAAAGACTTGGAACACGTCTCGCTGCGGAGCAGCTGGGTTAGCCTGCCCTTGCAGGCGTTCGAGCGGAAGGGAGGACCGCGTTCCTACCCCTCGTGCTCCTGCCACTGAGGTGCTGAGTTGCTGACGTGGTGGCCTGCCTTCCCAAGCGAAGGACAGCTCACCGTGGGAGATGTGTTGACTGTGGAGGTTCCCGTCTCCACCGCGTACATGTGTCCTGAACCAGTCATTTTCCCTCCCTGTGAAACAGGGGTGCTTTCTTTTCAAAGACCAGTATGACCGAAGTATGTATAAGCAGCTTTCAACTTAAAAATTGCATTATTTCATCATGCGTAATCTTAAAGCTCGTTCAAATTATTTTCTAACGACGGCAACCAGTTTATTCTGTATTCCTCTCAATCCCATTACTGAAACAATTGCTCTTCAAACTTGAACTAATTTGTTCTGCGAATTGATTGTTCACAAGGAAATGGTGCCTGGTATATGCCATGTATAGATTGCGTTTTTTTAATGCAGAGTGTTCAGGTTTTACGGAGTTGGTTACGTTTATCTGAGATCAAGCATTCTTTTATTTAGAGAAACTGACAATAAAAACAGGGGTTTTTGCCTTCCTTTCAGGACAAACTCCGATTCTGCCTTGCACCAGAGTACCATGACTCCAGCTCAACAAGAATCCTTTTCAGGAGGGTCACAGGACATGCAGCAGAAAAGAGGTAAACAGAGAAGAACAAGAAAGCTATTTATAAAATAGCATGGTACTTCAGATTATATGCACGTGTGTTGGTACGCATCTCTGTTTCTGTGAACACATGTATGCGTAACGCTTTCTAGATTCAGTTATGCAGGAATTGGAACAAAGGACCACGTTTACTCTTCTGGGTAGTGAAATCCAGAAAAGATTGTACAAAGCTGATAGAACATCTTCCCAAACCCCATTTTCTGTTATTCTAAGACCTTTTCTGATGGGGAAAAGTAATCTGGGCTTGGGGGGCTCTGGTGGTTAGACTACTCTCCGCAGTACTAGAGGTTTGCAGTTTGCAGTAACCTCTAGACAAGGTAGAGATCACAGACAGTTCGTGGTCCGTGATACAATATTGTAAAGGGGCAAGACTTAATCTAGTTTTTGTTTATGGGATTGAGATCACCAGTGGATATACCCTCAGAGGCAATGCTTACAAACAGCACTCTCTGGTAGTATTTCTGGTTAGGAGCCAGAGCAGCACAGCCCTCCCGCACTAATAATTCTGGTGCCCTCTGCTGGCCCTTGTTCCTGCTGTCAGAAATACATTAAAACCTCTTAAATCTGTGTAGAGAAATTCAATCCTGAAACAACCACCCAGAGACAGGTGAACACGCAGTGCTCCGATGCACACGCATCGTAGTGTGGGTCTTTCATGTACTTCTAGAGCTGTAAAACATTAAATAATGATCATCTTAGCAGTGTTGCATACATATGGATTTATAGCCATCAGCGTGGAAGGCTTCTGTTGATACATCCCTCTGACAGGGCTTTCTTTTGATGTTTCTTTGTCACCCTGCTGCTAGAGTGGTGAAACGGTTGATTGCTTTGAAGAAACAAATGTGTTTGGAATAGGGAGAAGTAACAGCGTTATAGCATTTCTCTGGTCCAGGGGAGATGGTCCGGGTTCTGCCCTACTGGAATTGTTCTACTGGCCACCGGTTCGACATCGCAGGTGTCCATCGCTTGTGCAAAATGCAAAAGATAGGGAAAGCTAGGTCCCAGGATCCGCTACTCCATTTAGGTCTAAGTAGACTAAATTGGAGGCCAGAATTTTGGTGTTTTGGGGTTTTTTTTGAGGCTGATAATGTCTCCTTGCTTATTAAATACAATTTTAGTCCCTTCTGGTGCTCACTTTTAAAAAATACAACAGTAAAGTGCCGCTGTTTCATATTCATTGCTAATAGGTTACTTAAGAGTTTTCAAATGGTTAAACTTCCGGCCTGGAAATTTATTACTGAGAAGCTTAATAGTATGATATGATTCCTTTTGTTTTAATTTTTTAGTTTTATTACTGACTGTCCCTGGAATGGAGGAAACCACCTCTGAAGCAGACAAAACCCTCTCTAAGCAAGGATGGGACACTAAAAAGGTAGGAACGTCACGTTTCAAGGCGTAGAGATTTTATTTTCTAAACATATTCAGGTAAATTAATGCTCTAAATATTGTCAACCAAAGAAAAAAAATCTACTTGCAGACATTAGAGATTAAGTGGTGTATTTCGCAAGAAATCACGAAATGTTAGATCAGAAACATTAGATCAGAAAGGCACTTCATGTGTGAATGCATGTTTGATTATATCAGGAGAAACTGTTTACATTTGAGCCTGTTGGGCTAATAAAGCAAAAAAGGTGACATGTATCTTTTAAGAGCTTCACAGAGCTCTTGTGTAGAAGGATAGCTCTTCTGTAGAAACGTATTAAATAAAACTCATCAATTGAAATATATCCCAAGCATTAATCTCTAGCAATGTCTTTGCCTTTAAAAATGTCTTCCTTCTGTTTTAGACTGGGTCATCAAGGCCTAAATCATGTGAAGTTCCAGGAATCAAGTAAGTTTTGAGCAGTTCCGTTTGGGTTTGTTTTTTAACGGCATTGAGATTTTTAGGAAATAACTTTGTATGTTGAATGTCCTCTTGCTTTTGAGTTTTCCGAAAAGCCCTTAGACAGTGTAACACTGCAAGAGATACAAGCCAGAGCCTTTATGAATGGACCATTGGCTAGTACATCTCTGGTTTATCAGAAATACGATTTATAATTCTGTATAAGGCACCTTCCTTTTCTAAAAAGATTCTACAAAGATCTGTCCAGGGTGAAATTTAAATTGAGACGTGCCTCTCTGTTTTTCTTTTTTCCTCTCTCCCTTATTTAGCATCTTTCCATCAGCTGACCAGGAGAACACTACCACGCTGATTCCTGCTACGCATAACACAGGCGGCTCCCTGCCAGACCTGACGAACATCCATTTCCCTTCCCCTCTCCCAACACCGCTGGATCCCGAGGAATCCACGTTCCCAGCCCTGAGTAGCTCCAATAGCACCGGAAATCTTGCTGCCAACCTGACTCACTTGGGCATCAGCACTGCCAGTCAGGGTAAGAGCTCAGCTCTGAGGTGTTTTCACAGATTGTCCATAATCTGTCACTTGTCTTAGAAGAGGGAAGTTGCGTTGCTGAATAGAACTGTTTTGTCTGAGGGGTAATTGCGCTTCGCTGCTGATTGACATCACTTTGTAAATCAAGGCATTTCTGTAGGAAAAAGTGAGAAAGCTGTATTTAGTTATATGACTTACAAATTGTCTTTCATTTTTCTCTCATGTTCTTGGTGCCCAAATCCGTTATTTTGGTTTTTTTTTTTTTATTTTATGTATAAGACTACAGAAAAGACTAATATCCAAAGCGTGCTTCCCTTGTAATTAAATGTACTTAACCCCAACAGCACTTGTGTTATGGAAATATCTTAAGTAGGTAGGCCTTGTGTTTTCATTCCTCTAGAACGTTGGGGGTTTTTTTTCATGTGAGGATTCTTTTGGAGGGCGAACATTGCTTGCCTGCTAATATTCTCATTCGAGTTATCAGGAATAATGTGTTTTTCTAAGCTTGGTTGCTTAAGTTTTGAAAATATCCCAGATATTCAGGCTACATAATATAGCGGGGCTTTGGGAAGCAGTGCCAAGTGTGCACCTCGGTATCCCACAGCTCTTACTACGGTGCTTTGTGTTGCAATTGCCGCCTTCCTGGCAGCGTAGCTTTTGTTGCAAGGTCTTCTCTAGAGCTGTTGCTGTTTGAGCTGTTCAGCCTGGTGAGTGTGAGTTGTGTTTGTTGGGGTCTGTGGGCTTTGGCAATACTGATAATCTTATATTAAAAAAAAAAACCACCCAACAAAACCCACAGACAAACGTTATTTGCCGTGCCGGCGATTCATGCTGATCACCTGATAATTTGAGGACTTGTTAATGTTACAGGCAAAGAGCCTAAACTGGTGATTGTTAATTTTTTAAATAACCTCACTGGGTTGTACTCGAGACTGGTTGTGAAGGGGGTTGCCTTCTTTTATTGTCAGTGACAGTTGCAGTCAGTTGATTCCCAGAATAGGAATAAGGTGCTGTATCCAAAAATACAAGTGTATTTCCTGTGTTAGGCAGGATTCCCTTACCCACTTCAAAATCCTCTCATATATCGGGAAAAGGAAATAATTCTAATCAGGTTAATGTAGGGTTATGACCGAGAAGTTATATTTAAGAACGAAGCAAGAGGGCAGTTTAACCATTTGAGTACAGAGTAGGTCAGCAGCTTTCAGCATCCTTTAACAAGTTTTCTGGTCCAAAAGGGACTGTGTAAAGCCTCAGAGACAGGCGGCCGCTCACGTGGAGCTTTGGGAGGCTGTGCTGAGCGCGCCGTTGGGTGTCTAAAAAGGGGCAAACTACTTGCATGGACTGAGGCCAGGCTGCGTTGCTAAATTTTTTGCCGTACTCATAATCAGCAAAGTAAACGGTATAAAACCAAACTGGCAGGTACATAATTGCTTTGAAAACATTTCCTGATCTATCAAAGACCTAAATTAAAAAGGCGTACTCGCTGATGATTTTCCCGCTTTTCTTTGGAGACTCTCCCGTAGTTTAGTCATTGGCATAGTCGGTGTTTGGTGCTTTCTTGTAACTGATTTTTTCCAAACCCTCCTTGCCTCTCCTTATCTTGTAGCTCTTTAGCGGAAGACTTTGGCAGGTTTTGCAGGAGCTCTGTGCGTTGCGCAGGCACGCCCTCAGCGGCCCCAGGAGAAGGTGGGGGAACAGACACCTGTCAGGTTACAGAGAACCACCAGCAACGGAAGACGATGCGTTTGTGCGTTTGAGTTTGTCGGCCCGCTGACACGTTCCGTGAGACGGTGTCGGTTTTGCAAACATCGCAGGGGAAGCCAGGCAGTCTTCAGAGTCTGCAGGGTTTGAGCCAGTTTGCCTGCTGGCTCCTTGGCAGCCCGGACTTCCTGGCTCCCTGGCAGCCTGCCTGGAAGCCTTGAACATTTGCCAGGTGCCTAGGAGCTCGCAGGCTCTTGTGAATTCCTCCTTTCTGGCAGCTCTAGAAGAACAGCTCGCTAGCTAGATTGTCCTAAAATCGCTTTCCAGGGTGTCTCAGTTCCTCTAGGGTGAGGCAGAAAATAGGAGAGGTTTCAAAACTTCCAGATTTTTGCCTTGAATTTGAACAAAAAATACAGTCCTTGAGTTGTTTATCCCTACCCCCTGCTAGGTCGTGGTTCTTTTGAGCGTGAAAGATATTTCCTGCCTTCCTGTGCACTGCTATGCCATTAAAAATGGAGTACTTCCTGCGTAACCAGTTTTTCACCTGCATTTTCCATTAAATAGGTGTTTGCTTCTCTAATATCGTAAGTGCCCTCTGATTAGTCTTGTTATATGATCTGTTATCTTCTTTCTGAAGTTTGAGCCCTTGCAAATAGAGCAGAATGTGCTTCTCCCGGGTTCAACGCGTGCAGCCTGGGAGGCGTGCGGGGGCTTCTGTAAACTGCCGAAGCTGCTCTGCCTGTTTAAATCTCAGGTCAGACTCTGAACAACCGTGACTGGTTTGGTCTGGGATGAACCACAGGGATCTTCCTCGCATCCTGATGCTCTCCAGCTTGATAAAATTAATTGCGAATTAGCTAACGAGTTTCGGCCTGATTGGCCGAGGTGCATTCAGCACTTTGCTTTAAGTGGTTTGTCCACTTAAGCCATTCATTTTTCATCGTTTAGGTAATTACCTCTACACAAGTATCAACAAACCATTGCTCTGCTCCCGTTTAAGCCGGTTTGTTCCTTCCCGGCAGGAATGACCACGACGCCAGCCCCTTCCCAGCAGCACCGCCAGCCAGCCGTCAGCCCCCTCTCCTTGAGTGCGGACTCCAGACGACCGCAGTCACAGCAGATGTCTCCTACGCTTTCCCCTTTGTCACCAATTACTCAGGTAGGAGCTTACCTGGAGAATTAAAATTTCTCAATCACAGATTAATTATTTTACCTAGGGAGAAGCTGGCTGTAACTTCATCTCTCTTGTTCTGTAATTTTCTTCTTTAAATGGGTTCCTTACTTCAGAGCCTTAAAAAGGGAGGGTTTTGTAGAGGGGACAGATTTCACTTTTTTCCTAGAACCGTGGTAAAAAGCAGCTATTAGGACACTTTTCTGTAACAGGATTGTCCCAAAGTTAGTTGTGAAATTCGAAAGACATTAATTAAGGAAAGATGCTCGATTAGCTTTTTAAATGGATTTCACGAGCGTGACTCTGCGACTGATTTAGGTTATCAGTTTCTGACCTGGACATTCAGCTGGGCTTTTAAAGCATTTGTTTACTGAACACGGGAGGTGGTATTAAGTCTTTTGCAATATGTTCTTGACTGTTTCTGAACCTTTAGGGTAACGTTTTTTAAACACGCAATGAGATTGACTTAGTACAGTTCTCTTGGCGTGAAACTTGATGTGCTTGGAAATGAAGGGGAATTACTGCCAGCGTGGATGATTCTGATTCTTCTTTTTAAGGCCGTGGCTATGGATGCATTGTCTCTGGAGCAGCAGCTTCCCCCATACCCATTTTTTACCCAGACAACTTCCCAGCAACAGCAGCAGACCCAGGTGGCAAGTACCCTGCCTCAGAACACTCCTTTAATGCAGACCTCTGGTTTACAGCGAGGAACACAGCTCCCCCCGCTCTCCGTCACGGTACCTTCTACCATCCCACAGTCACCTCCGGGTAGCCAGACCCAGCCGTCGATGGGAATAGACATCAACTCGGTAAGCTTGGGCACAGCTGGACATGGTAGAGCTCTCATTTGGAAAACCTAGTAGCGCCCGGCCTGGTGTCAGGGCTCAGGCCGGACAGCCCTCGCTATAAGTGTACTTTTAGGCAGAGTCTGACATAGACTTAGAATGGTTGTGGTTGAATCCACATTTAAATGTTTTACAGAGGAAAATTTCCTTTTAATGTACGCTTAGGGTGGCCGTAGTTGATAAAAGGGTGTCCCTTACAACTCTGTGTTTGATTAGACCAGCTTAAGTATATTATATCGGGATTTATTTCATACCTCGCTGCTGCCGTTGCATGGATATATTTTCAGGCTGTTAAATGTAATGCGCCCCCACACATCATATGTCACAAAGTGTGCTGTAGGCTGGAGGAGTTAACAGAACTTTGATAAAGAAACCTGCTAACAAGCGTTTTCCAAAAGTTGGAAAGAACCAGGTATTTTCTAATACCTTCTGTGTTTAGAACCCTTTCCTTTGAAGGAATTTTAGTGTGTTAATTATTACCTTCAAAAACCCAATCCGTGGCCGCCTTCAGGTGCCCAGAAGAAATGGAGCGTAGACACACACACACAGAGCAATGATTTATGGACAGGTTTCTTTTATTGCTTGTCTTAACATGGCCTGTTACGAAATGTTGGGTGTCTCTGCATATGAAAATCCAAAATGCAGAGCAAGACGAGGGTTATGGGCTCTTGAGGGAAGAGTTTCACAGCTCGTCCTCTGCTCCCTCTGCCCTGCTCTGTAGGATCCTGGTTGTCCGACCTGTTGTGTCCTGGCGGTGTTGTAGTGACAGTTAACTGGTTTGAGAATGAGAAAAAATCGTTGTCTTTTGATCTCCTGGATTTCATTTGTGGATGAAATTTTTAACAGTTGGTGCTGCTAAGCGCTTCTTGAAAGAAGCTGCTTCCCTTTCAGGGTTGGAAGGGGAAGAGGAAGGACAAGCCCAGCAGGGGAAAGGATACTGACCCACACAGAATGTGTCTGAATGTTTTGATTCTAATAGTTGTGGAGCCACCAGCACAGATGATTCTGACTTTCATTCTTTGCTTTCTGTGTTGCTTTCCTCATCCTAAACTTCTTTATGACCTTAACTTTTAGGGTGCCGTGCTTATCTTTTAAAGCAACCAAAATAACTCATAAATAAACCTAAATTTAAAGCTAGTTTATCAAAAAGCCGCTGAGCTGCGTTACAGCCTCACTGACAACTTTTTATGCAGTTTTTGTAAAGCAGTGTTGAGATGAATTTCGCTGTAGTTTGGGTGCCTGGTTAAAGTGAGTAGGTAGCAATGCATAGCGAAAAGGGCTAAGACGTATTTCCTTGAGATGTACAGAATTCGGTGTCAGAAGGCATTGGTAGTACAACGTTCTCCCACACTGCAAAGCTATGTGATTAAATTACTCCTTTCCTTAAAACTACTGGATTGCAGGTTTTCCTCCATCATCTGCTAATGTCTAAAGGAAGTACGATGAGATGAGCTGTACCTACTGTTTACGTTCATCAGCGGAACATTCTATTTAAATGCCATTAAGGTTATTAATTTGTGCAAATCCCGGGGAAATCTTTGCAAATGTGTTCTCAAGACGACTGAGAACAATTTAAGTGTAACTAATGTAAACCTGCAAAATGTAGTGTGAATTCCTGGACAATCTCTGTTCCGTGTCCTGGGGTCAAGAGCAGCTTTGAGAAGGGTCCCAGTCTGCACGGTCATACACTTCGATCTTGATAACGCACCCCGGCTACTTAAGACTAGGCAGAGTAATACAGGAAGGATTTCCAGAGCAGTGTAAACACAGGTTAAGAATGTGTGGGTATGGCAGCTGAACTGAGGGGAAAGAATGCCATTATTCTTGAGTTATTCCTAGCTTTCAACTCTTCCTTTCCCTAAATCGTTGGCTGACCGGAGTTTTTTTTGTTTAATTGAACGTAACTGAGGAAAGTGAGAAAATATCGCCACAGTTTTGCTTGTACAGCAGCACTGCCCTGCTCTCAGCCATTCGGTCAGACAAGGCCGTGCCACGCTGATACCTTAACTCTCTCCTTTTTGCGGCGTTGTTCACACTAATCGTGTCTTCATACGTAGCCAAGAATTGCTGAAGAGGATGGTTTCTCCCAGCTTCCTCGAGCTGTGTACGCCAGAAGTTTATAATTTTCCAGCCTTCCATCAATGCCATGGTCTTTAATTCTGTGTTGTTCTGTAGGCTTCACTCCAGCAGTACCGCAGTAATGCTGGATCCCCAGCCAACCAGTCTCCCACCTCTCCTGTCTCCAATCAAGGCTTCTCTCCTGGCAGCTCCCCTCAAGTAAGGGACTCTGTGCTTCCACAGGCCTTGCTTCTTGTGTTTGTTTTGAGTTGAGTCTCTCCATTACTGACCCATAGTTGTCTCACTGTACTTGTATGTGCCTCATGCATTACTGATGTCTCATCTTGTTCGCAGTTTCATTCAGTTCCAGAGTTTTTCAATAGCTGGTGAATTGCCTTTTTATTGATCAAAGCTACTGTTTGAACGCTATTAAAACTACTCAGTTATTTCTTCGGGGCGAACCGTGGACAGAACCTCCGCGTAGACCCCTTTCAATCACCAATATCGTGTGGGAGCTGACGGAGACGGCTGGGAGGGCAGGGGAGAGAGAGAGAGGGAAGCACATGTGCCTCCTGCATCAGGGTAACTCCCCTGGCACTAAATACCCTCGTGTGGCCAAACGCATTTACACAGGACCCCTTTTTTATGCGGTGACATTCACTTTGAAAGAAAACGCTCTTAAAATGAGCAACTGTATCTTGTGGCTTGCAAGTAATGGGTTAGTAAACATGCTTTCTTGCATGCTAGCTGGTTTTTCTTCCCGTGTATGTATATACTCATACATCCACATGTCCCATATGCAGTTCATGGCTTGGTGTGTGTGTAATCCTACGAAGGGGAATTTTTATCTGCCAGCAGCCAGACAGTTAAAAACGAGGCAGTCTTTGGGGGTGCCACTAATTTAAGGGAGGGAGCGCATTTTCAGTACAGAAATAATCTGACGCTGCTAAAACAGCTCCATATGGCTGCCCTTTTCCTAAATCCCACCTGTAGAAACGAGGTGCAGGACGTTCTTCCAGAGCATCACAACAGAGTCTGAAAATACATTTTCTGTTTCATCGTTTAACGTTTAAGGCTGTAAGGAGGATCCTATCTAAATAAGTGCTGCCCCTTCATGGTTCCAAAGCAGAAGCTTCGTCTCTCCTTGCCATTAGCCAGAGACAGGTCACTGGTAAGCTCAGTAATAGATCGGAGTGTTAGGACTGTCTGGATTTTCTTAACCCTTGCTTAATTGCTTCTTAACTTCTCTCTCTTCTGCCTGCTTCTGCCAGCTCTGCTGTGTTCTGTGTGTGGCTCAGAGAAAGCAAGCAAACTCATTCCTCTAGGCTGTCATGTAGAGCAAAGCTGTCGCCAGTCTTGCTGCAAATCTCGGGTCCGGTTCTCGTTTGGGCAGCGCATCCGATTTTGATTTTTGTGTTGATTTTCTTTCCCCCTTGGCTTCTCAATAACTCTTTCCTTGGTTTTTCTCCGCAGGCTTGTTTGCCACTGCTCAGTCCAAAGTACTGGAGTGCAGCGAGCACTCCCCAGTGGGGCACACGCTCGACTGGAATTTTTCCTGTTGGAGCTGTTTTATCCTGTAAACCCTTGCTTAGGTTTTGCTGATTCCAAGCGGGTCACCATAAATCACGCGCGAAAGAGGGTTTATTAATACCACGTCACTTAGTATCAGCCTCTTAAAAATACCCACAGGGTTCTTTTATTTTTGCTAAATCAAAAATGAGACCGCTTTCCTGCCTCCATCGAGGAACCAAAAGCTAGTAGTGGCGAGCGAGCTCTCAGTGGTGGTGGTGGCTCCAGATACTGAGCGTGGAGAGAAGCAACGGGGGAAGAAAAAACAGCTTGGAAATAAAATTTGGGCTGGTTGTGATTATGGGGGCAGCTCCCAGATAGCAGGATCCATTAGACTGTAGAGTGATCTGCCAAGAGTAAAGGCAGATCGGTTCCAACAGCAGAATGTGCCCGTTGTGGAACAGTCTGGCACTGGCTGACAAGAGTGGAATAAAGTAGGTGTGACCGGGTAGGCGTCCTCCGCTTGCTCCTGTTTCTCTGATGAATTTTAGGTTAAATCGTTCGGCAGTGTATCAGTACGATGAGTGACGTGCTCTAAAAATAGAAACCTGCGGTTTGATTTTTATCGCATACGGTTCATTCACCAGAAGTTATTTTTCATCTTTCCCCATCTCCCAATCTATTTGCTCTTGTGTTTTTAGATGTGTGTTTGTTACGTGAAGGTCTTCCTGTTCAAACACGAATTGAAAAGCTCTGCTTGTAGTCCCCAGCTTTGTGTTTGCATGGCTTTTCATTGACAATGGCTTGTTTATTACGACTTTGCTTCTCTCCTCTAACACCTGGCGTACTGTTCCAACTAGATAGAAATCTGCTTTTTTTTTTAGTAGAATGGCTGTATACTGGATAATATGGTATGTATTTTTAGATTAATAATTTTAAGCCAGGGGTTTTGTGGTTTGGGTTTTTGGTTTGCCTTTTTTTCCCCCTCCCTTCTCGCAGTCACCACATCATTAACCCAAGAAGATGTACTGTTGACAAAACAGACCTCATCCAGTGTTTCTGGAGGAGATGGTGTTAGCAAGATGTTTTTCACGGAGTTGTCGATAAATTATTCCAGGACTCTGAAGTGTTGAAGTAATGACATTTCCAGTTGATGTCCTTTGGGAGTTTCAGTGCTTACAGATGGAATAACCGGTGTAATTCAGAGCTGAGGAATAAATATGGGCTGGTATGTTCTGTTAGGGGTTACTAACGTAGACTTGCACAAATAGATTTCAGCCTCCTGTTTTATATTTTTCATCTTGCCCAAACTTTTTTGGATGGGAATAATGCTTGGTGGAATGCAAAGATTTTGGTTTTTTCCCCTGCTTCAGAAAAGCTCCTGTAAAAATGAAATGTCAGAAGTTAAAGGAAAAACGTACTTTGATCGTCTTGGGGAGCTCTCGAATGGCAATTGTATTTCTAGTGCCGCTCCAAACTGGCTTTGATTCTCGTCGAGTATGTGACATCCTCAAGCGCAAGTTTTTCATTAGAAGTTGTTACAGACCCGTGACACGGCTCTGAAGCTGCGCCTGCCGCTTAGGGTGCGAACGGCTCTCCCGTGGTAGAGTTAGGCTTGGCTCTGGTCTGCTTGAGTTAGCTCTGGGTTCTGACTCTGGATTGGTTTTTTTTTTTTAAGAAGAAAGTGACACACGCAGCGGGTTGAACGATGCGGAGTTTGAGCAGTTGATCAAAGTGTGGCTGGGCAGCAAGCGAGGTATCGGTGGTTTAAAGGAAAGTGGGGGGGGGGTTATTTAAGTGGCGCTTTGCTTTTTCTCTTGTCAGGTGTAATGGGGCTCGTGTGCTGTTTGATGCTTTCCTCGTAGCCCTGTCTTTTGCGAGGGATAGAGCAGCCTCCGTAGTTTCGAGGACCAGATGATCAGTTACAACCATTTTTCCATTTTTACCTGCTTCGAAGGAGGGCATCGAGAGCAGCGTGTTAGGCTGCCGAGGTGTCGTTATTGTTCTGTGGTCGTTGCTGTGACGGATCGTAAATGCCCAGGGAAGTGAATCAAAATCTTATTTTTGTCCATAAAACCTATTCTTGGCTCAGGCTCCGTTTAATCAGTCTTGAGGATGAGCCGGCTTCATTTAGTTAAACCATTTCTTGCTGAGGAGTTACCGTTCTCTGACACAGATTTGGAGGCGGTTGTGCCTACCTTTTCTGGCTCTGCCAGGATCGCGCTGGAACCGCAGCCGCGTGGAGGTCCCCAAGGCTCGCGTTCCCAGCGTTCTGGCGTTCTCCAGCAGCCCTGTTCTGCAGCCAGCTTCTCTCCCCTCCAGACGCGTTCAGAGCATGCCCCCACCCTCGCGTGAGCCGGCGGAGAGCGCGTCGCGGCCGCGCTCGGAGCAGTTCTTGGGTCAAACAGGACCTGCTCAGCAAGGAGTTCCGTAGCACGTGCGGCCGGTGCCGGACTTCCAGCCACCTTCCCCCGCGGCTCTTGTCCCCGGGCCGTGAATTCCGCCTCCCTTGGCGCCACATTTATCCAAAAGCGCCCGTATAATGCGATAGCCGAGGATTCTGGCTGAAGGTGGGAAGGTTTTTGTTTGCTTTAAAAAGAATAGGTTGTGGCTTCTTTCCCGAGAGTCCCCCCTCGTGGAGGTTGTGGGCGATTTAGGTGGGTTTTTTTTCTGATGCAAGACTTCCATTCTTTCCCTTGCACGCAACCTGCAAACGAGCCGCGCCGAGATGTGCTACTGATGCAGGAGGGAGAACGTTTAAAATGTGATGTTTGCCGAAACTGTTATTTTCACTGTTGTGGACGTCATCCTCTGGTTTTTGAGTATCTTAATCTTTGGCTGCAGTAAGTGCTTTTAACTGCGGTGGCTGGTGTAGCTCTGTCCTGATATTTCCTAGGCTTTGGCTTAACTTCATGTGCTGATTAGGTTTCTAAGGAGAAAATCTGTAGCTTTCCTCTTTTTAACGCGTAGATAAAACAGCTGGAAAATGCTATGCAAGGTTTTGAATTATTTCTTTCAAGATAGATACAAACTCTCCGTGCACGTTGTCTTTTACAGACACCATCTTTTATAGATCTTTGTCAGTAGATGGAGTTTTTTTTCAGCTGGAGGATCGGAATTTGTGAAGGTATTTAATAAGGGTGTTAAATAAGAAGTGTTAAACAAGAAATCCCTGTGATTTCTTTTATATCTGTCAATTCTTTGGGACAGTACTGAATAGTTTTAAAACATTGACCTCAAATTCTTGGTCACCTTTAGAATAATTGATATAAATGATAGAGAAGAACTGATAAACACTTGTCATGCTAGAGGGGACGGTAAAATCTGCAAGGCTGAGGAATTCCTCCTGAGATTCTTGCCTTCGAGCTGCTGATAACATGCTTTACCAGGCTTGCTCGATAACTTTTCTGATCTGCAGCTAAAGCGAAGTGGCTTTAAAAGGTCAGTTTTATTTTGTGTTCCGTGAGCACGAGGTTGCGGAGCCGGAGAGCCGGTCACCGCCTGTGTGCTGGCGGTCGGCTTTGCATCGCCTCTTGTTTTAACGTGCAGCTTAATTCTGTGTGGGGTTTGTCTCTCACCCAAAACAAAACAGTTCACAAAAAAAGCCGAAGATGCAGAGTGATTTCTTTTAATTTCCCGTGTTACCTAGCGCACTCGTCTGTTCTCATAACTCAGAATTTTTATATGTTGTGTGTCCTCCGTGAGGAAGTTCGTTTGGTTTCCTTGACTGTATCTTTGTGCTTACCGAAAGGCGGCGTAACGCGGAAGGGTTTGTGTCTCGGAGGGAAATACCGACTGGTTTTTACGAATTCGCTGGTGGTTAGTGGTGGTTAATTATGAAGGGCGCTGCTACCTAACTCTGAGAAGAATCGGTTGGAAGGCTGGAGTCACTCGCACACCGTGGGTACGTCTGTTTGTGAGACTTTTGCACCATAAAGACTCTGTTTTGTTTTCAGCATTCTTCCATTCTGGGGAGTGTATTTGGTGACTCCTATTATGATCAGCAGATGACAGCTAGGCAGGCTAATGCCCTATCCCATCAGGTGAGCAAATTCATCTCAGATTTTCAGCTATATTTCGGCCACTTTCAGCTTAAAATATAAATATAGATCAACTTCTGATTATTTTATCTAAGAACACATTTTGTCCATATAGTTTTACTTCTGTTACTTTGAGTTTGCAATACTCGGGGATTTCTTTTCTTCTGTTTTTTATTCCCTCCCCCCCACCCCCCTCCTCCTTCCCCTCCTTCCCTCTTAGCTCTTGCAGCAGATATTTGTAAAGGTGTTCTGCCAAGTTTATTGGATTAAAAATAACGAAAACAAATTTAAAACCCCCCACATCTCTGGCCGTAGTTGCGTTTGGGAAGGATTCGCCTGCAGGCGGTAACAATATTTACTCCCGAATTTGGCAAACGCCTCGTGCCCGGTACCAAAAGCTGCCGAGCGGGGCCGCCGTGCCTTGGTTCGTGCGGTCACCCGGCGCATTGATTCATCCAGCTGCGAAATACGCTCTGGTAGCGGGGAAAAAATGAGGTAGCTTCCGAGAGGCAATGCGTGATGGGCAGGTACCAGAGTTAGCAGCATGGATTATGGGTTTTTTTTACTTTGTTTTAAAGCTACCTTTTCTTTTGTTCTTACAATACCAAAAGCACCAGTTTTTATTTTTACATCCATCCCCTCCTCACTCCCCTGCACTCTGAATTTGGCAGTAAACTATTCTGGAAAGTTAAGTGAAAATAGACCATATTTTGATCAACAAAACCTAAAGATGAATTTGTTTGCCTGTCTCTTTCAACGTTGCTTCCCGTACTTGAGCTTTGTAAGTTGTTTTGCTGTATTTCCTGATGGTTAGAAGTAATAATTCCTTTGTGCCTTGGTCTTCAGCTTGAACAGTTTAATATGATAGAAAACGCCATTAGTTCCAACAGCCTGTACAGCCCTTGTTCCACCCTTAACTACTCCCAGGCAGCCATGATGGGACTTACCGGCAGTCATGGCAGCTTGCAGGACTCGCAGCAGCTGAATTACTCCAGCCATGGAAACATCCCCAACATCATTCTTACAGGTAAGAAAATCACAGGCTTAACCCACAAGTAAATCCGTGTCGGTGTTTCTCTTTGCTGCGCGGCGTTAGAAGCGAGCCAGGAAAGGGAAGGGGTATTGTTGCCTTCAAAGGTTTTGTTTCACCTCTTGTAAACGGTCGTGTTAATGGTCTGGTGTAACCACAGAATCCCAGCATGGTGGGGGCTGGAAGGGCCCTCTGGAGCTCACCCCGTCCCACCCCCTGCTGGAGCAGGCACCCCCAGAGCAGGGGCACAGGGCCGCATCCAGGCGGGGGGTGAATGTCTCCAGGGAAGGGACCCCACAGCCTCCCTGGGCAGCCTGTGCCCCTGCTCTGGCACCCGCACAGCAAAGGGGTTTGTCCTCGTGTTCAGGTGGAACTTCCCGTGTTCCAGCTTGTGCCCGTGGCCCCTTGGCCTGGCGTTGGGCACCACTGAAAAGAGCCCGGCCCCATCCCCCTGACACCCACCCTTCAGGTATTTATAAGCACTGATGAGATCCCCCCTCAGCCTTCTCTTCTCCAGGCTGAACAAGCCCAGGTCTCTCAGCCTTTCCTCACAAGGGAGATGCTCCAGCCCCTGATCATCTCAGTAGCTCTCTCTCAGGCTCTTTCCAGCAGTTCCCTGCCCTTCTTAAAGTGGGGGGCCCAAACCTGGACACAGCACTCCAAACCGTGCTCCAGACTGGACACAGCACTCCCCGTGTGCCGGGGAGCCTGAGGGCCCTCGCTGAGTCCCAGCAAACGGGGAGAGCTGCAATGGCAGCACTGACAGACCTCCCCTGCCTCTGAATTTACTGGATCCTCCGGCACAGCAAGGGAGAAGCGGTGAAAGCCGACCTTCCTCCGCTGCTCTGTGCGATCTCGCCAACAAAGGATGTTTTTAGTGTCGCATATGGTAGCGAATCTGGTCACGGTTGGACGTTTGGAAACAATTTCTGCACAGGCCACTGAGAAAACTGTGGTTCAGTCTCTGTTTCAGCCAAGGGCTCTTGCTGTGTAGAGCCACGTAAATTAAGGTTATTGCTTCTAAGCTTAAGAGGGAGAAAAGAGACCACAGTGAGGCCGCTTTGCGCCCCCCAAATACACATATATGATTTTTGGTTTGTGTCAGGCCGTTTTGAGACGCTCTGACAAATCTGTAATTCGCCCGGCTGGAAATGAGGGTGGATGTTTCTCCTCTGAACTTCAGTTAGTTCAATAAATTATTCCAGAGTTCTTACAAACTGTTTTATGACTCGTCCGCCTGGGGAACGTGTATTTGCTAAGCCCTGCTGACATCTCTCCCTTCCTCTTCCCCGCAGTGACAGGAGAATCTCCTCCCAGCTTATCAAAAGAACTGACCAGCTCTTTGGCAGGAGTGGGAGACGTCAGCTTTGACACGGATTCCCAGTTCCCTCTGGATGAACTCAAAATTGACCCTTTAACCTTGGATGGACTGCACATGCTGAATGACCCAGACATGGTCCTCGCCGACCCCGCCACAGAGGACACGTTCAGGATGGACCGGCTGTGAAGCGCGGACACCAGGAGCGTGGGAGTGACGCTTGTTCCTGGAGCCCAGCCGAACTAGAGAGTCCGACGGGTCAGTCGTGTCAGAACAGGAGCTGCCGAGAGCAGCAGCTCTGTCCTGTACAACATGTACAATGAGTAAAGCTTGTCGTTCTAAGCTTGCAGCGCTGCAGACCCCTACTCCCTGTCGCGCCGTATTTCACCCCTTACCCGCTCATTGCCATTAATGAGTAAGGAGTTTCCATCGGCCTTTTCCTCTGCAGAGCCCCCCCTTCCCCCCCCACCAAAGCTCCAGCATTAAGTTGTCGGTTTATCCTTTGCACTAGAAAGGGGGTGGTTTTTTGGGCAGGCGAGGGAAGGTTCGGAGCCGAGGGTAAAGAGATTCTTTCTAACGTACCGAATTGTTGGCTGCTGTTTGAGCCGGGGAGGGGGAGGCGCCGACTACGCTCCCCCCCCGCTGATTCGAAGGCAAATCTCCGCGTTGCCACCTCTGGGAGGGGCTGGGGGTGGGGTGGGGGCGCTTCGGCGGTTTTGACTCTGCTTTGTGACAGCTGCTTCGTAGAGTGAAACGCTGCTTCCTTTATCGATATGCCGTGTCTGTTTGCAGGTCTGTCTCCCTGCCTGTCGTCCCGCGCCCGCTGCCTCTTCGCACGCCCTGAGCAAACGCGCGTACTTGGCAAAGCGGAAAAGCAGCCTGGCAGCCCCGCGGCCTTCTGCGGCCGGCTGGTCAGAAAAAAGGCGACTGTAAACACTATTTTCAAAGCTGTTTTTTTGAAAACAAATATATATGTAATATATATATTTATAAATATATGTATACATATATAGAGAGCATTTCTGAGCACACAAAAAAGTACTATAATTCATTACTTGATTAGCACGGAGGAAGGATCAGAGCATTTTAAAGCAGCTAAAAGACCGTAGGAGACTAACTTGCAGAGCATATTTCTAATTTTACTTTGTGAGAGATTCCTGGGCAACAGGAAGGGCATTTCTCTAGTGATGCCTGGCTCCAACCACGATGACTATTTTTAAATTTTTTTATTCTTATTCATTACTTATTCTGTTACCATTATTTATGATCTTTTGGGTTTTTTTTTTTTTTTTTTATTTAAGTATTTGGATATTAGGAAAGTAGCTAAACTACATACAGCCGACTGAAGCACTCTACGTAATACTTGTACAGTACATCTTTGTTGTGTTTTTATTCCAGAAATATATTATATATATTATATATATATAGGTATTTTTAACTAACTGGAATTTTAAACAGATGCTGAGCAGATAAGGAAGCCTAAGGCAAGTCTAGATGTTTTCCTTTTATATAGTCAAAACAGGGTGGCAGGAACTTAGATATTCCTTCTTTCACCCTGGGGAAAAAATAGCTTGCTCCACAGTGACTAGTACTGTATCCTCAACCAGGCTGTGATCCTGGTAAATCTAGAACAGGCTATTTCTGTTAGTCCTCGTTGGTATTCTGTGCTGCGGCATGACGGACTCGTGAACGACACTTTATCAGTGGCAGATTTAAAGGAGGAAAAAAAACCCAACAAACCCCAAACGCAACCACAAAGCACCCATCGGCCCTGAGCCGGCGGTTTCCCGGGGGTGTCACGGCTGAGTTGATGGCGGTTCCCAGATCCCTGCGCTTGGGACTCTCTATCAAATCTGCAAAGTGTGTTTAAAGATTTATCGAGAGCCCAGCGGGGCCGTAGCAATTGCCGGGGCATGGTGAAAACGTTGCTCCCGTTACGCTGTGATCCGCGCAGTGACAGAACCCCCGAGGGCGCGGCCCTTCCCTTCAGCACAAGTTGGGAATTAACATTATTTTGAGTCGTATTAACAAACTAAAAATTACGTTGGGCCTAACACCCCCAGCGCGAGGTGAACCTGCTGGGGCAGCGCGCTCCCGCGCAGCAGGGGGCTGAACACCCGGTCTTGTTTAATAGCGCCTCAATAAAAGAGCCCGGTTCCGTTTTCATTCCGAGACGGGTTGCGTTTTGCCGACCCCCGCCCCGCTCTGGCATGCATCTGCTCCCTCCCGACTCGGTCTGCATCAGCTGGATTCGCTTTTTGTCTAAAAACGTGTCCGTTCTTTCTCAGCTGTCGCCACTTCCGAGCAAAACAAACCCCCCTCAGCGCTTCTCCCCGTCCCATTGCCCTCGGGAGCGGTTCCCCTTGCTGTTCTCAGCAAGCGACGACGACGGCCCGCAGAGGAGCTGGCCTGCTCTTAATGAGTTATACTAGTTTCTGTGTGCTTCCAGAAATCGGCGGGACGCCGCCCCGAGATTCACGCAAACGCTGCTGAGCAGAGCCGTTGTTGGGATCTCTCTAATCCGGGTGCGTGTTTGCTCACGTTTGTGCCATTCGTTGACCATTTGCACTAAAAACGTCGTGTTTTTTTCCTTTTTGATCCCTCAGCTTCCCCGCGTCTCTCTTGTTCCTTCCCGTGCACCTGAAAGGTCAGCCTGCATCTTTGTTCATGGGCTTTGTCCGGATTTAAGCCTAGCGGTACCTGTTAACTCCCGGTGCCCGCCTGTTTCAGATCGCTAATGCTTTTTCGATTTAAGGGGGGGGGGGGAAGGTAGCTTCGAACAGGCCGCCCTGAAAGAACAGGCGTAATTTGGGCACAGGCGACTCGGAGTCCACAGGTACGGCGCGAGTCGAGTCCGCTTCTCGCGGCTCACGTAGTTCCTCGGTGGGATTTCTGTCTGGGTCGCGCTCTCGTTGGAATGACTCTCGTGCATGTAAATTCTTGTTTGCCATCTATTTTTTTTTTTTTTTTTAAAAACCAGAGTCACTTCGGAAGGAAGCGTCCGGGTGGGAGATGGGATTCCTCACTGGAGACTTTTACAGGGAGCTGTTGCTAAATGCTACCTTCTAATTTTTTTTAAACTACATGTGTATATAAGAGATCTTGTTTATTAGACTTGTAAGTAGACATTTAAAATGGCCTTAATTTAAAAAAAAAAAAAAAACCAACAAAAACAAACCATGTCTGGATGCAACTGTCAAAATTAGGGACCATCTAGTTGAGAGAAACCCAGGTTTTGTTCCTCTCGCGCGGGGCAAGCGGCGAAGGGCGCTTCGGGAGCGGGAAAGGTGACGCCGGGGATGCGTCACCCTGCAGGCCCCGGCCGCGGGCGGGCGAAGGCCGCTTCCAGCGCCGACCCTTTGAGAACCGGAGCAGTTACTTCAACAGCTCTTGGCGTTTTGCTTCCCGGAAGGCCGGTTTCCTGACAGCGCCGTGTAGGAGCTGCACGTCGAGAGGGGAATTTTCTCCCCCTCTCCCCTTAAAATACACGTTTTTGTAACGTACGTGTGCATAAGGCTGACTTGAAAGCAAAACCGATGTATTAAGTTGTCAGATGGAAGCGCGGAGCAGATCCCCGGTGTTTCCGGAACAAGCAATCCGATTTGATTTGAAAATTCAGTTTTCATTTTCGATGGTGCGTGGCAGGGTGAGAGCGGCCGGCCCTGCCCGCCCGGGGACGGGCGAGAGCGGAAGGAGCAGCGGCGAGAAAAAAAAACGATCGCTTAGCAAAGAAAAAAAAAACCAACAACAACAAAAAAAGAGAAAAACTACCCCAAAAAGCAGTAGTATTTATAACTTTTTCAGTTCAATGACGTTGAAACTGTCTGGTGTCTCAAAGGGTTACCGTCCAAACATACCTGCTGAGTGAACCCCACCGTGTGTTTTATAGAGAGAGAGATATATATATATATAAATATATATATATAAAAAAGTTCCCGAGCTAGACTGTTGCATTTGCCAATACAATGGGGAAATAATAGGAATAAACCTTCGGTGTATGAAATACTGTGATTTTTCTCAAAAGCGAAGCAGAGCTTTCCTTGCAGCGCGGGAGGGAGGGAGGGAGGGAGGGGGGGAGCTCCTCTCGCTGTACATAGCGACCCGCGTCCTCTTCCCGGCGAATCTGCGCGGGCCGAGGGCGGTCGCTCTCCGGCGCGCGCGGCTGACGGCGGCGCCGAACCCCGCGGCTCGCTACTGCTTCTGCATGGCGGCGGACGCTTCGCCAGCGAGCTCTAACTGTGCAAAACCTTTCCTGTACGGAGAACCTTGCCTTTTATTTTTTTTTTTTCCTCTTTTTTCTGTTTGTTTTTGGTTTTTTCCTGTTGTGTTTTGTTTTTGTTTTTTTTTTTTTTAACGAGGGTTTCCAGAAAGAGGCTGCAAATTAATTTAAGCAATTGTTAATTATTTGTCCATTTCCTTATTTTTAATGGAATTAATTTTTTTAACAAGCGTGCCTGAGAACCCTGGCGCCAACCCGGGCGACACGAGCGCTTACAGCTGAAAAGCGCGAGCTGCCCCTCTGAGTTTGCATAAAAGCGGCATCCGATAACTCACGGAATCGTTTAAACTTCCCTCAGAAATAAGGTCTTGGCTGTGCTTGTTCGTAAAAGCTTGGATTTCTGTAGAAACCAGAATTAAGGCTTGAGATCCGTCCCTTAGCGAGCACGGTACTCACCCTGGAAACCCCCCTTGTACACGAAGGAAGAGGGCAGCCCCCTCCTCGTCCCGCAGGTTCCCGACGCCCGCTGTGCTTTCAGGAGAAGGAAAAAAGCGTTTATTCCTCTGACAAACGGAAGCCCCGTCACTGTGATGGCAATGTGAAAGCGCAGGTAGCGTTTGTTACGTGTCTCTGTTCTTTTTACTAAAACAAAAAAGCAAAAAAAAAAAAAAAAAAAAAAAAAAGAAATAAATTTGTAGTGTTCCTGTTCTTTGTATTTTTAGTTGCGTATTATTTATACTGCGCAGTGTAGGCATGGATTGCATGTCGGTTTTCTATGCGGGCACCATGATGACATTATAACTGTGTATTATAAATCATTTTTACCTTTTTAAACGGAATCATTGTGTGGAATTTCTATACTGCAAAACAAAACACTACATTACGTACTATATTCATTTGTGTTATTTATTTTATTATTTGGGGGGGCGGGGGGAGGGGGGGGAGGGAGGGGGGCGGTTTTACCTGTGGTGTATATTGCCTTATGTGGGCTTGACCAATTTTATCAAAATAAAGGCCTAAAGGGGTAAAAATTACGTTTACTGTTTTCTTCAGTAAATTGACTCGTGGCTGCCACGGAGGCAGCTGCGGAAAACTACGTGGTAGGAGGCTTAACGGGGAGGAAATCCGTAGCGTAGAGGATCTGTACGGAAAGAAAACGCAGCTGCGGAACGAATTAACCGCGAGGAGCGCCCGCCTGAGAAGCGATCCCAGCCTTACGTGACCGTTTGACGCCGGCAGCTGCGTAGCGAGCGCGAAGAGCCTCGCCCGACCCTTCCGACTCCGTCTGCGCGCGCCCACCTTTCTCGTAAAGAAACTCCGCGCGGTCGCCTCTCGGAGCAGCCGCGAAAACCGCCTCGCCCCGCCCAGAACGGGCCGCGCCTGATGCTCTGTCGAAGATCCCGCTGCTCTCTTACCTGGTGGCGGTTTTCCCGCTTCCGCGACACGAAGCGTCGCCTCCGAGCGCCGTTGGGTTTCTGAGGGTGGAGGAAAGAGCCCGCGCAGGTGCCCGCGCCCCGTGTTTCGGGTGAAGAGGCGGCACGGCCGCGAGGCCGGCGGCGGGGAGCCGCCCCCCCCCCGGTGCCCTGCTTCTGGTAGTCTGCGTTCCCGCCCGCTGGTCGGAGCAGGCGTAGATCCTTCCCTCCTCGCGTTTCGAAGCCAGCGAATCCCTTCTGCCTCGATGTATTTTTTTTTTTGTCTGGGAGCAGCGTCACGGTGGCAGCTGCCTCGGTCGCCGTGTGCCGGCGGGGAGACGCAGCTGGATTCGGGCCAAGACGGTGCCGCCGCCCCGGCAGCTGCTTTTCCCTACTTGTGTTCTGAGCCCGGCTGCCCCCTTGTAACCAGCTCAACCTGTTGCTTCTTTAAGGTTGCGCATGTCGGAACTAAATAGTAGGCGGGGAAATGCCTAAAGAGCGTTTGGTTTGGGTTGTCTTGGTTCTTTTTACGTTAAATTTTGCTGTGAAGTAGCTAAGGGAGAACAAAGTGAACGCTACGTGTTGAGTTATTTGATGTACATTTTCTGCTTGCTGGAGAATTGCAGCGATTAATGTCGGTGTTTTCCGGTGTGTACGAAGGTCCTGGCTTGTCGATTGCGTTTTAAGTTAGTTTATTGGTTCAGCTTTAAGGCGACGTAATTTGGGGCAGGAAACCCGCGTGGCAAGAGACACATCTTCTCTGTTTCTTAAGAGAGAAAGGGAAAAAACGCTAAGGGTTCTCGACCCGTCTCCAGCCGCTCGCTGCCGCGATAAGCCCGCTGGAGCTCGGTAGCAGATCACCGGTCTGAGTTTGGCCATCGGTAACTGGTCGCTTCGAGTTTACCCGAGTGCTTTGAGCTGATCCCATCGCTCGTCCCTGTTCCCGGCGGCGCGGTCACGCAGCGGGGCAGGGGAGCGTCAGAACCGCCGGCTGCCGCCGCACCGGCCCTTCACGCAGGCTCGTGGCAAGCGCGGAGGCGGCGTCCCCTGGTGCGGAGCGACGGGTGGGCTCTGCGGACGCCGCCGCGCCCCGAAGCCCTTCCGCTGTCCTGCCCCGAAGCGTGCGCGGAACCTGCTGCCGCACCGGCAAAACATTAGTCCTTGGGGCAAAGGCGAACGCCTCGGGCATCGCCGGCGCTGGAGGCGGCGGCGGCTACTGGGGAGCCGTCGCTGCAGCGCCTCGGCGCTTTCCGCACGGCTTTGCTCGCCACAGGCGCTTCTGTCGCCGCCGTCACGCACGCGAGACGCCGCTCGAAACAATGACGGCGCTTCAGATGTTTTCTGGCAGCATGATGAGAGGGTGGAAACGGAGATGACAGTTCAACGCTTTTACTCCTTAATTTTGCCTGCCTTCAGCCCGTATCGACTTCTAGATACCGCTGCTTTTCTTTTTTTACGGATTCCCAGACGGTTTCCCCTTGGTGGCCGTGGATGCGCTCAGGCGAGAGCGAGGAAGCCATTGGCAGGAGAAGCTAATCACAGCGTTTGCCATGCACGGGACCGCACGACGCTGGGCACAGATCGCGCTTTCTTGCCATCCTCCTCCTTCGGTTTTTAGGAAACTGGGATCGGCCATTGCAGCCCGCCGCACGTTAAAGCGGTTTGTTTTGGAGCGTGGATGTGTTGGCGTTTAATTTGTCACTGGTTCTCGTCTCCTTTTATTGAGTTCAAAACTAAAAATGATAACCCGAGCGGTCGGTCTGCTCGATGGGAGCATTAATCGCCTATTGCCGATAGCCACGCTGTAAATTAACAGTTCTGTCCCTGTGCAGAAGGGACGGCGTTTTCCGAGCTGGTGTGAGGATTCCCCCTCTGCAGTAAATGGGTTTTCAGTGACGGCGGTGGTTTGTGCGCGAGTGCAGACCCGAGCTTGAGGTTTGCTTTAACTGCCGTAGAAGCCCTGAGCTACACCGCGACTACTTTGCTGGTTACGGTGTAGCAGAAACTTCCCCAGGAGGGAACTCAGACAGACGCGCCCTGGCTTTGAGTGTTAGCACGGCTTTTGTCGGCCTTAAAATTGTTGGGTTTTCGTCTACGTTGGGTCAAGTTTTTGGTTTGTAGTATTTTTCTTCATGGTGCATGAGTCGGAGGGAAGTGGGCCTCGCTGCGCTAGGAACTGGTGGGTGTTGGACGTGCTGGTGGGCGACAGTTGCTGTCTTATGGTATCCGACTCTTCTGCTCAATGGTTTCAAAACCCTCAGAGGTCGGGGGTGACAACACGCAGTTAAACGACTCCAGTCTTAGCCAGATTTCGTCTCCCGGCCTATCTTGGACCTTCGAGAATCCTTCGATAAGTAAATCAGGGCAAACAGAACTGAGATCGCAACAGGCGCTCTCAGCACGTGAATCGAGGCGGCAGAACCGGTCACGGCATTTCCCTCCCCGCGCTTGTCTTGAAATGGATGTTCTTCAGATGGAAGCTGGGTTTGAGCCTTGTATCAACCCACTTAATGAACAAAAGTGTCTCTGAAAGTGAGGCAAAACCAAGAGAGTTGGTGCTTCTGCTGGAGAAAAGCACGTCTCAGTCGGAGACCATAAAGGCTCCTGAGGTGGCTTGTCCCAAACCGGGTCCGGCTGCAGAGGGCCGAACCTTCCCGCGCCCCGACGCCTGGCTTTTCGCAAGGGAATTTTCTGTATCAAATGTAGTTACAGCCTCACGCAGATAAAGCTCGAAGGGCGCCCTGTTCTGCAAGTAAGCCGAGAGGGGTGGTTTTAAGCGCAGTTGAGATTTTTAACTAGGAAAAACGCAGAGTTCCGGGGAAGTGTGTATCCCGCCCCAGGAATGCTGTTCTCGACCAGAGGCAAACTTGGCGAAACCTTTAAAGATTAATCAGAGGCCTGTGCAGACTCGTCCACCTTCGGTTCTTCAACGTGCAATGGAAGTTCTTCCCTCAGTAAGCTTAAATTGTCGTAACCGGGTCAGCGAAGGGAAGCCTCGGGTGAGGCTTCAGCTGGTGGTTGAGGTTTATCTTGGTGACGGATCGCGGCTAAGTCAGCGAAGGCAGGGCAGGGGTTTGGATGCGGGGGCAGTCGGAGCCGGGATCGATGGAATAGCGAAGTACAAAGCGACGTGCTGGAAGGGCGCTCTCTGTGCTGTCGCGAGGCGTCTGCTCTCAGAGCGCCGGGTCTCGCCCTGCCTTTGGAGCCGCTGCGTCCGGGCGGCGGAACGTAAAGTTCATTTCTACGCGTCCTGTGGATTATTCCCTCCAACTGTTTTATACTGTGGTTTAGGAAAAACGAAGGGATGGAAGGTCTCCACGTAGAAATTAATGTGAGAACTGGCTTCTGCCACCGGGGCAGTGGAGTCGTTGGTGTTTCCTTCAGAAATTCTACGGGCTTAAACGTGCTCATAGAAACCGAGTTGAATTATACGCCACCGAGGGCAATTTTTTAATTCAACAAAATCTGCTCTGGCGATGTGTCAAGAAAGAAAAGGAAGCAGGTCTCAAATACCCTTGCCTACGTATCATATCACGAGCCTCCGTTTGGAAGGAAAAGATGAAGCTTGGCTCAATTTTGGAATTTCCAAGACATTAAATACAGAGGAGATGTGGAGGTAGAGCTTCCGTCCTTGCAGAGTAGATGATGAATACAGACGTTACATGATAATACTGACGGGGCCAAATGTTGGGGGGGGAGGGGGGGGATAGGGCTTGCTTGAACCAAACTTTACTTCTTGGGTCCTGAATATTCATGGCACGAGCATCGGCGCAGTCGGAAGATAACTGTGTATCAATACCCCGTGTACCCGTGCACCGGGCTTCGGCCAGCGTTGTACAGCGTAGTGATGAAAGCATTGTGTTCAGTCAGCTCTTAACTAATGAGACAGTAGATATCGAGGCTTTATTTTGGGGAGGAGCTAGAGCTTTTAGATGCTTTTTCTTCTTACCTTAACGGAGCCCCCACCTGCAGAAGGGTTCCTTGTAAAAGAAATGGACGTTAAGTGTATTAGTGCTCACGAAGGGAAAGTTTGATTTTAATAAAATTAAATACAGCTGCTTTTGGCAGCTTCTCTCACAGACTGGCAGCTAAAAACAACTTTACGTAGTTCGTTGGGGCTTGGGGAAAAATGTCAGACTTATGCATTTCAGAGACAGTATAATATACTGTCCTTTACAAGCTAAACTTTTTCTATTCAGATAATTTGTGGATTATTTCACTGATATATGCAATCCTATATTCAGCTACAGCAGCGGTGGCACAGGAACTCTGGAAACGTTGTCCCTGCGACATTGAACTTTTATTTATTGTGTTTTTCTATAGGTAAAGTGGAAAACTGAAGTTGGCTTTAAGTGTTTGCAATCTGAGAAATGATGTGAAAAAGCAGCTCAACTAAATGTACATTCTTTTCAGTCTTTTTTTTTTGTGTGTGTGTGTGAAGGCTTTTGTCTTTGTATCTTTGCATTATTTGTAAATGAAATGTAATAAAAGTTCAAATGTTTTTGTCTCTGGCTGCTCAGCTTTTTCTCAGTTGTGTTTGTTGTTGGTTTGCTTTTCGACTGAAGCTTTTCAGAGCTGAAGTATTGGGTGGTTTCGGTGCTTGTGTCTCTCGAGAAACAGCAAAACTAAATTATTTCGGTTAGCTGGCTTCCTACAGCTGTGGGAACTCACCTCTGCGCTACTCTTCCAAGAGGAAACTGCGGAGGGAGCGAAAAGACCCAAAGCACTGGGATAAGTCTCAAAACGTAAACTGTCCGCAGAAGCGTCCCCCGCCTTCCGAAGTCTCTCGGCGGCGGCGTGGCGACTCTCCGCGAGTCTCAAGGCAGAGCATCGGTCACGCTTCTGGGCTGCTGCGTGACTTCAGAGCTGCCTGGGGTAAGGAGTGTCTGCCTGCCTACTGGCGTTGCTGGGTGTTTGAAAGAGAGAACGCGCACGTAAATGTTCAGAGCTGCCGAATTCGGCTGTCGTACGTGCGTGCTTCAGCAGCCGGGTGTGGCTGGCACTGCGGTAAAGCTCGCGTTAGCTAAAGCTTGCGCGGTAAAGCTTGCGTTAGGTTGGTCAGCGAGGTGAGTAGAGCCGGGGATGAAAAGAGGTACGGAGGCAGCTGGGGCAGAACAACCAACTCCCCTGGCTTGGGCTGTTACTTCATAGCTCTTTTGAAGGGAATTCATCTTTTTCTGGTGCTGCTTTATGCTCATCTGCGGGACGGGTTCCTCTGCAGTGAGTACTCTGACCCGCGGGAGGGGCGTGCTGGGGAGAAGGCCGGCCTTCTGGTTGAGTATTTTGTGTGAAGCGTCGCTAAGTCGACGCGCAGCGAGGCTGTGAGTGTACCCGACTTGCCAGTGACCGAGCAAGAGGTAGCTCGTTTCTGCTCTCAGCTTGGAAACGCACCATCTCTGCCCATACCCACCTTGCAGTCGGTTCCCTGGAGGCCACGTAACGCCCCTTCGCTACCTGAAACCGGTTTGCGCAGGGGATGGTGTACTCCGGGCTGCCTCACCTGCGGGTTTTGCTGCTGGGAGAACTTAGTGGCCGTGTTCGTGGCAGCCTTAGACTGGCGAAGGGCGATGTTCTCAAAGCGCCGCGATCTGCAAGCGGACAGCCTCTGAACGGGCCAGTCGTGCTCTTTTGGCAGGTCTCTGCTTACGCTGCTGCCGCCGGAGCGCGGAACTCAACCGCCCGAAGCTGTGGAGACCCGCGCGCGTGGTAAAGCCCAGCTTTTGCCACCAGCTTTCCAGGAGAAGTTGCAGTTGCACCTTGCTTGTGAACCCGCGTAGGGTATTTATCCTACGGCCTCGGTCTAGAGGGGAGCGTCTACCTGGCTTGCAGAACCGCGCTGTTAAGCCTTCGACAGGAGCTGCCTTTCTGATGAAACCGCGAGCAAGTTTCAGTATAATTAACGCAAACTGCTCACCCAGAAGCATCTTGCAAAATTTGGCTTTTATTATCTCTTTAGGCAGGCAGGAGCGCTGCTGGGTGGCTCTTTGCCTGGGAAAGACTCGGGATTACAGTAGTGCAGGCTTTACAACTTCCCAAGTTACCAACTGCAGAAAGCCTTCGCTGTTCCCAGCTCAGGTGAGCACCCCGATACGACCGGCTGCAGTTTCCCAGTTCCTCGGCTGTCTGTGCGAGCGCTGCCGTGGTGCCGTAAAGGCAAATCGAGCATACGTTTTTCGTTTTTCATTCTAAAACTTAAGTGCCAGTTACAAGAACCGGGTAGGACAGTCTAACTAGAGGGAGGCTCTTGAAAGAAAAAGGGGCGCTGTGCGTTTGTACTGCCGAGGGCTCGCTAGCAGCACGGCTGCTTTCAGCCGTTGGAGGGTTTCGCTGTTACGCGTCCGTATCGGAAGAGTTTTGGGAGAGGAAAAAGCAACATGCACGTGACCAAGGAGACGTCTATTATTTATTATTCAACATTCCAGATTATTTATTATCCAACATTCCAGAACAAAGACACTCTCCTTAAAGTGCTTTTTCTAATGTTTTGTGAGCAACTTGTACATAGGCCGCTCTCTGTGTCCTTTTCAGCCTAGCGCTGGGTTTGCTTCGCGGTAGGTCTTGGAAAGGAGCCCAACATTCACACGTGAGAGCCTTTGAGTAGGGAAAAGATTCCTGGGAATCATCCACGCTAAACTCACACAATTCCAGCTACCGCAGGTAGCTTCTCCGCCCATCTTCTTCCATGCAGCGTGGCGAGCTAGTGTTTTCAGCGGCGCAGGCACTTGCTGTCGACACCTCTGCCGGTCCAATAGGTTTTTGTAGCGTTTAAAGGAAGTTGCCGTTGTAGGAAAGATGCCAGGTAATGCGTTGACGCTTGGTGCTGCGCAGAGTGCGGTGGTACGTTACTTACAGTTCTTTATACAGCGTACCGGAGGCAGGAGTGGGGCAGCTGAGCGCTTTTTTTTTTTTAAAAGCAAGTGTTGCTGGACAGACGTTTAAATCGGAGGTTAGTCTTGCTGAACTCTAAACGTTTCGTAGTCTTCTGGAATGGTGTCTGAGGAGGAGGAGATTAAAGCAAATACAGATTAGAAGTACAATCAGAAGCGAGAAATAGAATAAGCTACTGCGTGACATCCCCTCCCAGTCATCTGCGCGGGCCAGGCGAGCACGAGTTCACATCTTGAGAGCAAAATGGCAAACACGTCTGTGTTTGACTTGCAAAACTGACTCACCGTTGCAGCGATAACGCAGGTTTGACCAAATAATGTTCTCTTGGGAGAAGCAGAAGACTCCCAGGCGCCCCCCTCGCATAGTTGTGTCAAGGACAACTCCGGTGTCGGCTACTACTTCAGGGCCTTCATAGAAGCGAGCTCTAGAAGAGAATAAGCACGTGTGGGACTTGAGCGGGAGACTGACAGAGCCTTGTAGCAATTGTTCCTCAGTCAGACGCTCTCCCTCCTCTTTACCGCAGGGCTGCGCTAGAGCTGCCTGTTCTCGGTGTTAAACGTCCCCTCCACCACGCGAAGGACACTGTAAGCCCCTTACCTGATGTATCCAACTTGAGGCCGATGTTGCAGGAACCAGCGGTAAGACGTCTTGTCCTTCCAGCCTGAATTGCGAGGGTCTTTCCAGAGCAGTTTGACCTGGTCTGTGGTGTCTCCCGTGTGCCAGAGGGAATTGCGGAGATACTCACCCGGGCCTGTTTTAGACTTCACTGCCTACGACAGAGGAGAGACTGGTAAAATGTGCAGACAGGGGATTGTCTGACCGTAGCTGCTTGCCCCGCTGTACAGCACAAGCAGCTTGTACATACAAGCAGCACAGCTAAGGAAAAAAGGCAAAAATCCCCTAATGATCTATTTTTCAGTGGCAGTTTTACCTTCAGTTGAATTCCAGGTTCTGCTACTGCTCGGAAGGGGTTTGCCTGCCAGTACGTCTGCTCCATCTGCTTCCACATGACCACATAAAAGCTGGAACTGTCCTGGTAGCCAAATATGAAGCCAGCATAATCGTCATCTGTGGCAGTGTTGACATGGAACGTGCCCTCAAAGTCCACTCCATTGAACGCCGTGTAACCTGTAAGAGGTAGGAAAACAAATACTCCGTGTTCTACAACAAAACATAGATCCTTTTCTTCCCGGATTCAGACGGGGGAGGTGGATTTTCCTAAGCCAAAGCTAAAGACTGCCTACTCCAGCAAGTATTTTCCCAGGAGGTGGATGGAATCATTAAGTAGTGCCTGAAATACTTGCAAAAGCTGCACCGAGAAGAGAGTTAACGAGCGATAATTTTCCAATAGGACAAAAATAAGCGCCTCACCTACAGCCAGGCCGGGATCGCTGTTCATGGTCTGGACAATTTCCATGCCCTGAGAAAGATGAATGTTGACCCGTTAGTGTAGTTCCAAAAGTCCCGACTTCACTGTTGTTAAGTGATGGGGGGAGACGTACCCCAAGGGCGAGACTCCACGACTGAGACACTGTTGGACGGTACCGTTAAACATGCAGAGTCTTTTAATGAAAACTGCGTCCAGTTGGGCCCAGGCTTGTTCCCGCCTGACTCACCAGCCCGTTCTGGAGTCCTACCTGGTTGAGGACAATCCAGTTGGGGTCAATCTGGGCATCACCCTCAGGGTCCAACACAACCGTCTGGAAAGCCCTGAAGTCTGTCAGTGTCACTTCTGCGTTCTCTGGGCACACATCAATTCTGTCAATCACCGCGTCTCTGTCAAAGTCATCTTCGCAAAGGTTTCCCACACCGTCACCTGAGAGCACGATGAAAGAAAAGGAGTAACGAGCTTTCATTAATTTCTCCTGCCCCTTGCGCCTGAGGTTTACTCAGGCAGCTTTGGGCTAGCACAAAGGTAGCCGTGGCTATGCCACTGTCAGAGCACTGTCACGCTCTTCCTTTATGGCAGTTGCAAAGAAACCCTGAGGCTTCTCTTGCTTGCGGAGATGCTGTGAACAGAAGGCACGCCTCAAGTTGGAGACACTCTGGAAGAGAACTTCTCCCAAATACGATCCTGATGTGAGGGTTGTTTGAGATCTGAAAATGACGTAGGACTGCCTCAAGTCAGTACTGTCTGTCTCTAGAGGTCAAACTGGTAGGCGCTGGCCACCGGGGAGGGAAGATCCCCACGCAGACGCAAGGGGTGTGTGTTTCCCTTACCGTCTGCGTCTTCTTGGCCAGGGTTAGGGACAAGCCGACAGTTGTCGGGGCCTGGAGGTTTCTCATCTGGAATGCCATCGTTGTCGTCATCGTCATCGCATTCATCTCCCAGCCCGTCGTTGTCTGTGTCCACCTGGGAGCTGTTGGGCACTGATGGGCAGTTATCCCGTGAATCTTGGTGGCCGTCTCCATCACTGGTGGAGAAAATGGCAGGCAAAGGTTATCTACTGACACGTGCTTTTAAAATAAGCCTTCCTTAGTGTTCTAGGAGCTCTCTAGGAGCTGGGACCCTTGACAAGAACAGCAGAAGCTAGTGACTTTAGCCTTATAAAGCCTTAAGCTATGAGTTACATCAACAATAGATCAGAAATATTCCAGCTGTAGTGTATGAACAAAGCTGAGAGTGGTAGCTATTGCACCCGCTAGCCTTTGGGCCATACTTCTACTGGCGAGTTTTTTTGAGGTCTGAAGAAAATTCCACCTCCCTTAATGTCTGTCTTTTTATCGGGTAAGGCCAAGCGAGGTTGTCACGGAGTTGCCAACGCATCCGTTTTTCCCCCTCCATCCCCAAGATTTCATGCAACCCAAGTACAATGTTGGCAGCAAGCTCTCACCTGTCCTGGTTGGTGTCACAGACATCTCCCACCAGATCGTGATCAGTATCTTTCTAGTAAAATAAAGCAATAATAATTTCAAATCAAGAGGAGGATTAGGCAAGAAAGAGAACAGAGGTGTTTGCTAGCCTCAGCGCCATGGTCGTTCCGACTGAAAACAGCGCTGACAACAGTGGAGGGTTCCTTCTGCAGGATTTACTAGTTGCCCCGATGAATTCAAGCAGGGCTGTTTCTAAACACAGGTGAGCAGGGCAGGAAGAGAGAAGCCCGGAGTGCAACACTTCCTCGCTTGCTCTCCTGTAGCCAGGCCGTCGGCTCTCGAGGGGCTGCGCTTTTGTGCTGCGGGATGGCAGCGAACGTTTGCAAGCGGTAATCTTGGTGCGTTACCAGGTCCGCACACCTTGGGCAGGTGGCAGAAGCGCCGTCTCGAGTGAGAAAGATTGAACCTGTCAGGCGACAAAACAGGGAGCGCTTACTGACCTGGTCGGGGTTACTGACTGTGGGGCAGCTGTCACACACATCTCCTACTCCATCGCCATCACCGTCTTTTTGATCAGGGTTAGGAACTCTCCTGCAGTTGTCCACTGGGTTTTTGATGCCTGTAACACGTGCAAAGCGAAGCCATCAAGGCAAGAGCGCTGTTAAGGTCTGTGCAGCAAGGTCTCTTTTGGATGTAAGAGATGGCGAAAATCTAGGACAGCTCAATTCATGTAGTAAAGCAACACTTTCAGTTTTTGTGTACGTTTTACACTCTCTTAATTTAAGTTACATCCTGGCAGCTAAGGAGGATGGAGATCAGCAGCAACTGGTCTTAAAACAGACTTCAGACTGCACCGTGATGGATGTCTGAGCGTGCTATTGCACACGAACCTGGGAGGAAGTGTCCTTAACTGCATTCCTTAGAGAAAGGTGAAGAACTGAAGACCATGTCTCCAACCTGGCGTCATACCTGTGCAGCAGTGAGTGGCCAAGAGGGTGAAGACAGAACTGTCTGTGGTTCCCTAAACCATGACAGTCTTTTTCCTCTAAAGTAGACGTCTATATAGTTATAAAATAAGTCAAGGTTAACCTTGGCTATTTGACATGGAAGATTTAGACAGCGCCTTTTCAAGGCCCGAGACAGGACAGGAGCAATCTAACTGGCAGCCTGTATGATTTCACTTCCCGCTTCTCTGCATTTACCTACTACACCAGCAAATCATGCCAGCAGGGAGCTGCTTGGCAGGATGTAGCCAGGGCCAAACAGCACTAGATGCACTGGAAATACTCTGTAAATAAATAAGTATGTCTCGAGCCAGCAGTAGGTGTGATTTCTGGTTTTTGAAAGCAGACTTTGTGCAAATACAGCATCATTAGCTCACAGATTTCGAAAGCCAGCCAGGTTATTTTTCCCCCCAGAAGACAGCCCGGACACACACTGCCTTGAGCCTGTAGCTGCTAATGACTTGGATATTCCCATACTTCTTCATAAATTTAAATTGCAGCACAAATAGTGTCCTTGTCTGGACTGAGACCAGTTCGCATGGTACATCTTTCTTTCTTAAGTCTGACACAGGTTTGATGTGATTGTGCACAGTAAAGGCACTAATAAAAATTGTCAGCACCATCCTGAAGATAGAGCTTTAAACCCTACAAGAGGTGACCTGTGAAGGATGCTGGCTTGACTGCTCATCTGAGCATCTTAAGAACTGAGCTGTGCTTCATCCCATCAGAAATTAGTTCTGCTCCTGCAGAGCTCAAGCCTCTGAAGGCTGGTACGTGCCACGGGGGTCTCTAGCTGTGTGCTGAATAGCTTTCTGGGCCTTAGCAGCATATATGCAGCTCTCTGAGCGCGCTCTCCAGCTGCTCTTACCATCTCCATCCATGTCATCGTCGCACTCATCTCCCTTCCCATCGCCATCGATGTCCCGTTGATCGTTGTTCTTCACTTGGCGACAGTTGTCACAGGCATCACCAAAGTTATCCTTGTCTGCGTTGCGCTGGTCTGTGTTGCGCGTGTACACGCAGTTGTCCTGCGGGAGAGAGGGGCTGGTTCGAGGAAATGTTTGGCACTGAGGGGTAAGGAATCCAAGAGTTCTGAGGTATGTGACCAGCCGCTCTGAGAAGCCCAGCAGCCTAACTGCAGCCAGCCTTGGGTTCCTCTGAACAGCCTAGTCACTGCCTGTTCGGGGAATACCGGTAGCACCTGAAAATAGCTCCAACCAGTGCTTGACCAAGTGAGGGAGCAATACTCCCTAGCTCTCAGGGGACCATGGCTTGTGAAGTCCCTTCAGTGCCATGATGTTCTCGCCTGTCTGCCTTTTTTTTAGTCTTCAGACCATCTGGATTAAAAGGCAACATTGCTGTGACCTGCAGGTTCACTAAATTCACATTAAAGGTGGAGGCAGTTGCTTTGCAGGACCTCTGGGTACATTTAGGTATGTCAGGGCTTAAGCATTAGAATTCAAACCTCAGCATTTAAAATCCCATCTCCGTCGGCATCATCATCACAAGCATCTCCGATTCCGTCCCTGTCTGCATCCTCCTGGCCAGAGTTGGGGACAGTCACGCAGTTATCCTGAAAGGAAAGCGACAAAAGGCCTGCTAGCGAGCTGCGCGTGTCATTTAGCCTGCGTTCCGAAGGTCGGGCAGGGTCTCGCCAGCACCCACGGCCTGCCCTCGGATCCGAATTGCCCAGTTCTGGTGAGGCGTTCCTCTGATAAGCTGCTTCCAGCAAAACGTGAGACAACCACATCTTACCTTGCGGCATTTTTTGTCAGAGCAGCGTTGCTTCTCATCAGGGACTCCATCAATGTCCGTATCCTTCCCACAGACATAGCCGTTCCCTGCCCACCCCACGAGGCACTGGAAGAGAGCAGATAAACAAAATGAGGCTGCCGCTAAGTCCCCTAATGGCCATATCCCTCCAAAATTCTCATGTGAAAACATGAGAACCAGCACAAAACCAGGTACAAAATGCTTACAGGAAAAATATTGTCTGGAAGAAACAGTTATGCTGTAAATAGCATTTTAAATAGCTCAGTGACAAGCTCTATGCTTGTTCCTGAGATCAGAAAGACAGACACAGCAGCAAAACTTCTTGGCTCCAGCAGGTTGCTGAACGGTGCTGCTCCCTGCTCGGCTGCGTGTAATGTTCCGTGACTGACAAATTTGTAGTGCTTCAGAGGAAAAAAAACAGCCCCAACCAACGAGCAGTGGATCTGAGATGCCAGGAGCTTCTCCAGAGAACGCTGAAAGAGATCTTGCCCTAGCTCAGGTGTTAACGGAGCGCGGGTCCGTGTCGGGAAGGCATGCTCTCCAGGAGAGGGCAGTGGCAGACCCAGGAGAGCAAGCGCAGTGCAAGGGAAACCAGAGCGAGCAGACCTCAATGGCAGGGAGGTTTGGACCTTACCACGCAGGAGAGGGACCCGTCGCGCTCCACGATGCACTGCGCTTTCTCGTGGCATGGACTAATTTCACCGTTAGGGCAGCGTCTCACTGCCTGGCTCTTGCAGCCAGACACTTGATCCCCAACAAAGCCAGGTTTACAAGCCCCGCACTTGTAGGATCCCTGCAAGGAAAAGCAACAGGGAATTAACTATGAGTCCAGGCAAACCTTTGCTGTAACCTGCCACAGCAGCTGGATTGCCGCAGCTAACAGAGAGCCCGGTGGCCGGGGAAGAGAGAGCCACGTGAGGCTTTGCACTAGTGTTTACCCGGGTGTTGATGCAGATGGAGTTCGGGACACAATTTCTGGCGGCACCTGTCTCGCATTCATTGATGTCGGTACAAACCTGCCCAGGAAGAACAAAATAGTCATTAATTTCACTCTTAAACAGCTGCCACATGAGAGTACAGAATTAGGGCACCACTAGATGCAGGAGCAAAGCCCCTGCCACACCTTACTAGGACCCACAGCTCAACATTTTCCTTTGGAGAAGCTCGAGTCAGGTCCCAGCGATACCCCTGACCCCAGGCAAGCGGTTCACCCTCTGCAGAGTCACCAGAGATTTTAGCCTGGCAAAACAGCTTAGCTCTGAGCTGAGCTGTCAGAGTATCTCCTTACTCTAAAAGGATAGAAGAGAGTCAATGGAGCAAGAAGGTCAAAGACTGCATCCTGTGACCAGCTAGCAGCTCTCTAAATAACACAAGCCACATGCCATTCCTGCTTTTGGCAATATATCCTCATAAACTGTACTAAGGCTAGGTGGTTTGTTTTGGGTTTGTTTTTTAACTTTAATCTGTCTATATCTGTCTGGGAAGGGGAGGGGGGCAGCAGCTGCACCAACTCTTCTGTGTCCTACTATGAAGGATTCCCCAGGCTGGCTTCACAGCCACAAAGACATAACACAGAGACATAAGATTTGGTCCAGCATAAATTCAGCAGAGGGAAAGTCCTGGAGTGGAGGTTGCTTTGCTGTTGGTGTGCTAGGACATCCTCGGCAAGTCACTCCTCTCACTGCACCAGTCTTCCCACCAATACAACCCAGTCAACTTGTATTTCCCTGCCATTTCTCCAAGGGCTCCAAGACCTTTGAATTAGTTACAGAGGGGAAAGAGTTAATGGCTTCTGCAGGAGACAGAAACCTTTCTGGCCCTTACCTGTTTGTTGGCCCTGGCGTAAGCTAGCCCAACTCCTTCGACCATTTGCCCAGTGAAGCCGGGAGGGCAGGGATCACAGCGGAAGCCAGGGCTGGTGTTAATGCACTGGACCTTCGGGAAGCAGGGGTTTGCGTTGCACTGCAAACAAGAAAGGGGTTGTGCAGAACTGTGAGGCGGGCTCGCTCAAGGCCAGCTGTGAAAGCAGCTCTCAGAGCAAGCCTTGCTGGGTGAGATCCAGCTATTGTGCTTTTATTTTTAAAGAATAGAACAAAAATGCATAGAAGTTCCTGGCTTTCCTTGCAAGTGGAAAATGCAGCTTCCCCATCTCAGTTTTCTCCCAAGTCCCAGTATGTGCAGACAAGTAAAACAAATCAACTTTCAGGACTAATTCTTCTTAGGGGACATCAATTGCCCAGGCAAAGAGCTGGCTTCACTTCACACTCTCCTTCCTGGCCGCCTCTGAATCCAGAGAACCGGATAATTTCTTACACTGGTTTTGAAAGACAAGAGCAGTTGTTTGTTTACTACGCTGGGAAGCAGGTGTCTTTCCTAAGTCGGCATTAACGCTTGCTTTATTTTCGCCGACACTTTCTTATTTTCACTGAATTCTTATGCTCTGTCCTGGCAGATGCGTTACATTAATACAGCAGTTCCCCCGTTTCGGTTACTAACAGATTAGCGTCAATCTTAAAATGTCTCATCGACCCTTTTAACTTCAGCAGGTTTTTAAACTGCAGTGTTATAGAGGTGATACGGCTTTGCAAGGCACTTGGAGTTGCTTGGTGGAGTAATCAGCCAGAATAGGAGTATGGTTTGGGAACCACAGAACTAAGGAGTCTTATGGACATGGAAAATTAATGGTTGAATAAAGCTTTACACACACACACAGAGAAAACTTGATGGAATGCCACACTTTCTAAAAAAAAAAAAAGAAAACTTAAACATCATCTGCCTAGCAAGGTTTGATTTAAAGGCAGAAGTAAAGCAATACAAGTAGTGTGGTAAGATTTATTGGACTATTATAATATATTATAGGATAAAGAATTATTTGGGAAGCATTTGATTCTCTTCCACATATAATAAATCTTATCTCTAACAACTCATCAGCCATTAGCTGAAAAGACTGTAAGACCAAAAGGGACCGTTCTGGTCTTCCAAACTCACCTCCCCGCGTGTTACAAACCAAAAGATTTATTTTGTTTGAGCCCATGTATCTTTTAGAAAGGAATGCCTAGCTAGACTGGATATAAAACCAGCATGGAACAGAGCTTAAGGGAGGGTGAGATAACAGACTTCCTTCCAGCGAAATGATGTTTCTCTTGAACTTCAGCTCCTAGGGGAATTGCAAGACTTTACAACCACAAGACAAACCCACAACACTCCAAGAAAAGCAAGCCGTTTTGTAACTTCCAGCCTGTCCTACTTGTTTTTTACCTCGTTGATATCTGTGCAGTGTGACCCATTGCCTGAATAACCCGGGGGACAGGGTCCGCAGCGGAAGCCCGTGCCAGTCTCAGTGCAGGCCACTCCAGGGAAGCAGGAGTTTGGGAGGCATCTGTTAAACTGTGTCATGGTGATGACAGGGCCTGTCGCCTCGGTGTGCATGCCTGGAGGACAAGAGGAACGTTAAGAACAGAGCTGTCACTGCCAGAGACTATCATCAGGTGGTCCCATCGTCTCAGACAGCATCAGTGTGCTTCATACACGTGACAGGTCCTTGCATCCTCTCTGAGGGTTGAGCAGTTGTAACTCTATTTTGTAAATGGAGAAAAATGAAGCCAGAAGCAGCAGCTTGACAGATTTCTGAGTCAGAGCAGACAAAAAATAAACAAGAAACCCCAGAAGTCTTAGCTCCCAGTCCAAAACTCTTGTCGCACTCCCCTCCTTGTTGGTGCAATGCCCTTGCTTTTGGAGTTCACAGAGATCAGTTCTCTCCCTGGTTCCTCTACAACTACACCTCGCTGGCAGTATGGACTCAGATGCCCGGGTAAAGCAGAACCCACTCAGCACAGGCTTAAGGCTGGGAAGCATTGTGGAGGGCTGTCAGCCAAAATCTCTGCTGTAGAAGGCAGGCATGTTAAAGAGGTCAGCTTGGTTTGAGGCAGGAATACACTCACATCGGGCTCACGTAAGGCTCTCATGCCATAATGTTATGCGCACCGTGCTACCTGTTATCTCCACGGGGCTAGGAAACCTCACTCCCTCCTGGCAGATGAGAAATCAGTCTGTTAGCCGGATGTTACTCGCTTCTAGGCTGGACTACAGCAATATGGTCTAGCTAAGCATGAAGCACTGTGACGTGTAGGAAATTCTAAGCCATATAAAATGCTACTGCAGTCCTACTCAAGCATATCCAGCCTGTCCCAACACCACCGCACACCAGCTTCCCTTGGAGTTTTCAGCCAAATGCCAGGTTTTTGTCCTTATCCTCGTGACGTGACCCACAGTGCAAGAGAACTTGCAAAATTAATCTGCACGGGACACAGAACTTCGCCGAAGGCCAATTCAGGACTGTGAATAAACTTTCCCGGAAACTAGATTTGTCACAAGTCTCCCACACCCGCTGCTCTAAGTGTCAGGGACACTTTTTGCTCCTGCTTTTTCTTGCTTAAAAGCCCAACATAAAAAACCTGAAACAAAACAAAAAACGAACACGCTACCACCACCACCAGCAAAGTCTTCACTAAAAACAAGGCCTCCTCTCTTCACGCTTCTCTTTCTGAGAAATAATGAGAGAAGCACACGACCCTGTGAGTCACATTGTTCGATGCATGACTAAAAGAGGCCGAAACTCTACAGCGAGGAGTACAGAAGAACTCATACAAAGCAGAATAGCAAGTGAGGAAGGCAGAAATCAAGTAACAGAGAGAAAGTTCAGGACAGTTTTATGAGCAAATTATTAAAACGACTGCTGCGGATGAATGCGTTTCTGTACTGCAGGTCCCAAAAGCTTCGGCTAATCTCTTTTCCAGCAGAAGTACAATTTCTCCAAATCCAGAAACGGTTATTGCTCCACCCTTTGAGTGTACTGGCAAATAACAGAGCATCTCCAAGAACCGTGCTTTCTGAAAGCCAGATATATTGGAAGTAAGTCCCAGTCTAGAAAAAAACGTTTACTGGGGAGCAGAGGGCAAGATTTGCATGGGAAAATTTAAGACCCTGTTTCCGAACCCTCTGTAAACAACCTCTTTGCTTGGACGGTGGCAGCACTAGGATGGAAGGAATAGCAGAGCGATGCCTCTTGGGGGTGATGTTCTCTTCCACTTGCAGCTCAGGAGTAGCCAGCTGTATCCCACAGGATACCCAGCGTGCGCTCCCAGGCAGTTCTACCACTGGCCGTGGGCTGTGTTGTTAGGAGACGTGGTTGGGCAGCTTTTGCACTGCAATGACGATAGCATGGTGTATCACATAACCACTAACAAAGCTTATTTCAGAAATAGTGGAAGTAAGAGAATGCTGGGGCTTTGCTGGAAGGAAAGACAAGCTTTTTAAGGCTACTTCTGCACCCCATGCTCAGGAAAGGGGTAATAGGTGCAGCGGCCATCGAACCACGAGAACAGCACGGAACACTGGTCCCCGCATGCAGAATGTCGTGGGGAAAGAAGTCGTCACTGAAATTGAGTATTACTTTGTGACACTCGGGATAAGTGTGAAACAAGCTACCTCCTTTGGGGAGATGGTCACAGGTGGCATTTCACTACTTGCTTGGACACAAAGGTATGAAGAACTTGGAGGAGGCAGCTGAACATAGGACTCAGCTCAGTAACTCACCACAGGCATCACACTCCATGACTGTGTTCTTCAGGAATGTTATCTCCTTAATCTAGAAGAAAACAAGAACCACCACTTAGCCAAAGGCTGAGTTTTGCTCCCACGAAAACCAATAGCCCCACTGCCAGAAAACAGGGTGTCTCTCAGAGGGCACAGCTACTTACAGATTAACTCTTACCCCAAAGTATGCTCCTGGAAGCGAGGTGGCTTGTATTCCATGCTGTAAGTTACTCCTACTGTACTGTTTCTACAGGCTAACGTGATAATACTGATAGAGGAACCCTCAAACTTGGATACAAGGCGTGTTAGCGTGAATCTAAGGAGTGTTACTTAGTGTGAATCTAAGGGATATTGTATATGATGAAGTTAGCGTGAATATAGACTCTTTCCTCCTTGATTAAGCATTGTTAATAGTTAATCTAAGACTAGGTGCGAGATGTCTTGGCCATCAGCTCACTCATTTAATTAATGACAAGCGTTTCTTTTTAGAAGAAAAATGAGTGAGAGTTGCTAAGAGAAAACAGTTCTAAGTTGTCTCTACGTAACAGGAGTTAGGATGCCCCATCCATCAAGATCACCAAAGACCCCTGAAGAAAGGAAAGCATGCGTGGAAGAAACCGAAGCGGAGCCAAGAAGAATGACTCAGTGTCAATTATATAATTTACGTAGATTAGAATGAAGATACATTAGATAGGTGTATTAGGTAGAATATCTATGGACATATTGTATAAATATGATAAGGTAGCCAGCTTCAGTGTGCTTGATTTGTGGAAAACCACAGAGCACCCAGGCTTGTGCAACCCTGAAATAAATTTGCAGTGTCTCTCCTGAGCGTGTGATCATCAGCTCGTTGCACACCGGGCGATGGATCCACTTTTCGGATAACAATACTATTCCATCACCGATGCAGGGAACATTTGAAGACACAGAAACAAGTGCCATAAAGAAACAGGTATCTACTTTGTTTGGGTCTTCTGCTCTAGATGCTGCTGAACTAGCATAGACAGGTCTGCTTTGCATAGGTCCACGTACTGCACAGGCGAAGTCAGGAGGAGGTTCCCCTCTGAGTCATTTTTGCATATATATGAATAATCTCTGACACTGCTTATGCCATTCTTTGGCCCTAATGCTCTTGCCATGAGGCTGTTTAGAATCTATTCACAAAAGCTCCTCCCTCCAGACTTTCCCTGATCTCCTCTACGCTCCTATTCCTTTAATCTTGCTTCAGTGAAGAGATAATCTGTAGCATCAGCAGCGCAAAGGTGCCATTCCTTTGGTGAAGAAAGGAATATGGGACAGGCACAAGTAAGCATGTCAGTCTCAGGCTAACATTTATACGACTCCCTAGCATCTTAGCAATCCTAGCAGCCTTCTTTCCTGCAGGAGCCTTACTGGCTATCTACAGCTGATGGTCAGGACCACCCTTCCACACCCTGTGGACTTGACAAAAGCTTCTACTTATGTCTCTCTGCCACCTCCCAGGTATAAGAGCAAGCTTTCATTCTGTGTTAGAGTCTCTCTTCCCTCCACCATGGCCTGGGGTCATGTATTTTGAATAGTTAATGCAGAGAGAGACCTAACCCAAATCGCCAGGCCATCTCCCATTAGAAGCGGGTGACAGCAGAGCGGAGAATTCGGAGCCCTTCTCAGGAGTATCGGTGATTCCTTTGTGCCAAGAATCCTTCAGCCTTTGGCTCAGGGGAGCCAAATGTGGCCTTTTATTGTTCTGCCTTTTGCCAACCTCATTGCCAACATCCCAAATGCTGAATCAAGGAAAAGTAGGTTTTAGAAAATCTTTGCACAAATTAAGAAATTATGAACTGCCACCTTGGCTCTCCAGTGGTATATGCAAGTTTGTCTTGTGAGGAAGCGTTTTCTTGAAAGCGCTGTTGAGAAAAAGGCCGTGGATATAAAAAAAAAAAAGGAGGTGGCAAGAGCGAGAGAAAGAACAAATAGAAAACCTGTATGGAGAAGCAGCCCTAAGCTGGAAGGGAACACTGGAAATCATTGCTCGAGGCTGCCAGGAACCATGTCTGACCTGATTCCTAGTAAACACTGGGTATTTATGCAGCAGCCTGAAATGTGAGAGTAACTCAATGCAACACATGTTTTTGCAGATTAGAGGCCGCCCAGTTTGCCCTGGCACAGAGACCCGTCTGCCATTCCAATTATCTGGCAGGCAGAGGCTGCTGCCCTCAGCTCCCAGAGTGGATAAAGGGAGAATGGAACCTTTTTCTATACTTAAAAAGAGAGTTGACCAGACAAACCACCATCTCGTCATTAAAACGGGAAAAGATCTAAGCACCCAAGAAGTTCCAAATTCCCCAAGAAATAACTGGAGCCAGAAAGGCTTAGGATTAACACAACAAGAGGAAAGAGTGAATACAGAGTTTGTTTAGACTCCACATGACTTCCCTTTCCAGGACCCTAATAGATGGCTGAAAGGTCTCTTCCATCTTCCAAGTTTGGACTCTCTACTGATTTCATGAGCCCACAAAAGCAAGGAAAAAGTTACTTGTTTTTCCAGTTAAATATATACCTGTGTGTGCGTGTCTCCTTCTCAAGCGCTCATTCTCCAAGTACGCTGTTTTTCAGCAGACGCGGTTCTAAGCAGCAGAATCTGGCGTTCAAATGCATCCGCTTTATCTCAGAATTACGGGTCTGATGGTGAGACCACCTCTTGATTCTGGTTTGCGGTGCAATATTTCCATTGCTCATTTCACTTAACGCAAGAAGAACAGCCCCCCACCTCCCCCCCAATTCCAGAACTCCGCAAACAGGGCCGACGATTCAGAGATCTCCCTTGTGCCGAATATAAGGAATTAGGCCCCTTTCTCACCTACCTGCTGTTTCAACAAGTCTCGAACTTCCATTAGCACACGGTTAGTTTCTCTCATCTCTTCCAGCATTTCTGGCCCAACTTCACCTCCTAAAACAACCAAAGCGGTTGGGAAAAACACAGAAGAGCCATTAGCAGTACAAACCAAGCGACGTTAACTTCAGCTTAATATTAAAGATACAGACTCCTCCACACCAATCTGCGCCAGTCCCTAACTAGAAGCTTGCTGGAATTAACAGAGACTTGCAGTTAGGGTAGGATTTGCGCTGGGGAGGGCAGACAGTGATAATCAGCCATGTCTGTCAGGTAGGTAGCAGCTACATCTCAGCAAACAAATTGGCCTGGCAGTCTGGCAGTTGTGGTAGCTGTTAATCTGGCGTGGTCTCTGCAGTTCACACATAGGAAAGCTTTGCTGCCAAAAGAAGCAAATTAATAATTCAGTGCTGTGGAAGCTGCTATGAAGGGCACCACTAAAGTAAGGCTCTTTGCTGAGTCTATCCCAAACGTGCTGCCAAGCACTGAACGTGGAAAACCAGCACATCAGCCGTTGCCTCGCCTGTTCTCAAGGTACAGGCTTTTTTTCTTGCTGGAGCTGGGTTCGTTTCGGGTAGCGGCAGTTTCAAACTGCGCGTAGTCGCTTTGGGACACAAAGGATACATCTGCTCATCCATGCAACACTGCAAAATCCTGTTTAAGCTATGCTGAACAGAGGATATAAATCATCTTACAAGGTCATCTAGGGCAGATGAATATGACTTTTCCCTCCCACGTGCTAGATTCCAGGCTCGCCTGGTCCTTTGAGACATGCTAAAAATGTAGCCTATACTCCAGCTTCACTCAAGAAGAATGAATGGAAGTGGCTCATTGTTTCTAGAATTATGTAAGTTTTAAGAAAACTTGAAGCATTTCAAAACAATTGGACGCAACATACAACTCTGGTATTCTCCCGTCTGCCACGAGAAAGTACAACCTCCTTTCTCTAGTTTTTTGCAGAGTCATCGATCCTCTAACAGAAGTCACACCTTGCCCTCAATGTAAGCAAACCTTTACACAAAGAGAGAAATAGCAGCATCTGCAAACAGCGCTGTGTGTTCAGGGGAAAATTAGCTGGAGTTAGGGGTCTGCCTCCTCGAGCACGAAGAGTTTGCCGGTGCCAAAGGCGGGGTGTGAGCCCATGCTACTGACTCAGTACAACGCTTCGGCATTCTTATGTGGCAGATGAGCCGAAAAGCCTCAGGGGTCTTCCCCGCACAGAACCAAGAGGGCTTCATGAATACCTGTAACCCCTCCAATACATTTTGGTTTGGGAACTAAATTGAAAATACCACAAATGTGTCATTCTAAGACAGAAAGATTGAATTAAAGTGACGTTTCTTATTTTATTGAAACAAGGAGCTTGCACATCATTTCCAACTTCAACCAGAGGTTTTGAGTAAGCTCTGCATGAAGGCTTCAGGCAGCTTCTGTTATTCTGGGGAATAATTTTCCATCCCTAGTAGCAAGATGTAATTTAAAATAAAAGTTTCGGGTTTTTTTTTTAAATATTTAAATTCACAGTAATGATTCAACCACTCAGGAGCAATTTCCAAAGGAACTCTCTGCACTTGCAGACTTTTCCATTACCATGCATCCTTCTCCGTGGACTCAGTCTGTGTCCAGGAGCACGCACCTGAATCTCTGGTACAAAGTCTGAGTCTGCCGGATCTTGCAGGCTCTCGGAGTTGAGCATTCCCCTAACAGGCTGTTCAGAGAAGTGGAACTGTTGTTGTGACTGTAGCATGGCTATGTTCCTAGAAGTCAGGGCTTCCCTGAGCTCTATGTGAACAAGCAGAATATCCAAGGATCCTGCCATAGGACATTCTGTACAATCTGTTTTTATAACTTAAATCACATCCAAAATGCAGACACATGTAAAGTGTCTCTTGCAGGTCTTTACAAAACACACCAAAATTTCCAGTTGCCCTAAATAAATGTTTTTTCTTAAAAAAAACTTCACTGCTGGGGGGGGGAGTGGGGAAAAATCTAAGACTGAACATTTACATAGTTAAGCTTCAAGTTTCATATGAAACTACAAAATCCCTAAATGTTTTTAGGCTTCAGTAGGTGCAGCTGAAATGTTACCTTCTTCCTCATTCCCTTCTGCAAAAGCATAATTTTCACAGTGGTCTAGAAAGCATACGAGTCCAGAAAATATAGAGGTAATTCAAATTACTTACCTGCTCTTCTCTGCTGACATGAGGAAAAAGGACAAGAGAGGCAGAGGAGAAAAACAAAGGCTAGAGCTGAAATCATCTTTGAATCTCCAGGCAGTGTGGATGGATGGGCTTCTCTTGCAACGAATTTTTAACCTGCAGGTTTGCCTCTGCTCCCCATTAGTGTCTGTGGTTTGCTATTTATGAAGTTGCATTCCTTCCTCTGAAGTTCTTATTCTCTGATGCTGGACGAGGGGTGGACGTCATTTCTGGCTGCTAGTCCACAGAGAACGTTACAAAAGTAAACAATATGAGAAACTCATCAGGAGAGTAGTTTAATTTTTTTTTTTTTTAGACCAGCTTGCACCAAAATAGGTCAGAAAATTCCAGAATTAAATGGATTTTTTGGATTGGGGTTTTTATTTCGTCTTCATAGACACAGGACAGACGGATGATTCATAGCCCTGTCCCTCACAGATTTTCCTTCTAAAACTGCTCAGAAGATCACAAAAGCTATGAGACATCTGGACTTCACTGGAGTTTCAGAAAAGGCTCTTTAAACTCTCAAAAGACAGTTTCACCACTCACACTTAGGGTAGAATTATTGAACCATCTTCCAACTCCAAAGAGGAGCTATCACATCCTATTTCAGAGAGGGACTGGGCAAAGGTACTAGCCTTTAGAGGCCGATGTTCTTATTACCCCCCCACCAGGAAGCATGCAGTGCAGAAGTGACGGCACGAAGGGAAGGTAGATTTTGCCATTCCTTGTCCGTGAAGGAATGAGTCTCAACCCAGCATTTTCCATCAGCCAGCTTCAATCCAGCACTTTCCATCAGAAGACACAGAGCAGATTGAGGAATCCATCTAGAACAGCCAAAGAAAATCTGCCCAAAGAAAATCTTAAAGCTCCTACATCAAGGAAATTGCAAGTTAAGCTGTGACCTGTAAAAAAGGTTAGTTTGAAGACCAGTGAAATTCTTGATCGCACATTATGTTCATCATACAACGCCCTTGGGGACACAGACAGGAAAGCCCCAGGAAACAGTAGCTCAGTCTTTCAAGTGTAATAGCAGCAGGATCCTTGCATATTTACATATAGAGTTTTTATTCATTTTGACCTCAGACCTCCCGTGTTTCAGGAAAAAACTTCCCATCCGTGTGGCTGCGCACAATTCTCGAAGGTAGCCGGGTGCAGCCTTGCAGGCGCTGGTGAGCATGCATGTTCGCTGAAGTAAGCAAATAAATATCATTAATTTTACATGGCAGGAATGCTGCAGCCGACAGATTTTATATTTTCTTGCACCAAGCAAATTTATACTGAAAGTAAAGTTAATTTGCATGTGTTACCTAGGTGGCATTTGTACGATCCCGCTCGTCTGGCGCGCATGCCATCTCCTGTTACACACAGCGAGGGACTTCTTGCTGTCAGCTCACAGGTGAATCAGCTTTGAGGGGCTGATACTTGTGGTAAGCAAGAGTGGTTTAGCTGGAACTCAGAACAACTGAGTTTCCCAGCTTTTAGCATTTCTGCGTCCTTCTGGACGAATCAAAACCATGGCAACTGATTATTAAAGAAAAGATATACTTTTTTTTCCAGTGATGTTCTGGGAAATATTATTTACAATTTCTATTTTATAGCAAGAAGTGGGGAGTGAATGAAAAATGCCCTTTCACCCCCCCAGAAGCCAAGACTTTCACCTGAAACAGTGACGGTTGATGCCCGTCCAGCTTATGTTTGAAGATGCTGTTGCCAAGAGGTGAGAGAGACATCCAGACTTTGCAGGCTGCTCGGTCCAGGGCCCTGCTAGCTGGCAAGCAGGGAGGCCCATCAGGACCTCTTATGGTAGCGGAGAGTTTTAAGGGAAAAGCGCGTTACTTCAGTGGAAGCCTGATAGGTCATTAATAAAGGAAGGTTCTTGCCAATTCTTCATTTTTTTCAACCGGGCCAAAGTCATAAAACTCCAGAAAGAAAGAGATGTAACTCACATGGAATGAAGAATGGACAAGGGTCACTTGTGAGCTCACCTCGGAAACAACTGACATCAGATTTGCTTCGTATGGAGAAACAGATGTCCATATAGGATGATGAGACAATCAAAATCCTAGTACTACAAAAAAGAAATTAAAAGAAAAAAGGAACTATTCCAATACAGGCAAATAGAACATGTGTGAGCAGTAATGATGTTTTCTGCTATCTAAGTATTAGTCAAGGATATCAGGACATAAAACCAACAAACTCATATAAAAATAAACCCTTAAAGTCAGACACCTAATAAAAATATTGCTTGAAAGTCCAGTGTCTAGCTAACCGGAGACTTCTCTAAGTGTTCAGGGGCCAAAAAACCTCCACTTTTTGAGAAGAGATAGTAGGCTGACTAGAAACAACCATTTCTGAGACCGTGTGAAATCGGCTTACAAAACAGTGTGACCCCCAGCCAGCAAGGGAGCAGTATCTGTATCCAGGAAGAGCTCGAAGACTATAAAGAGTCCTGCTTCCTCTGGACAGAGCTCTGCATTTTTCTGAACGCTTTCAGCGGCCCGGAATCACGTGCCCTTTTATAATACTATAAACTGGTAATCACGTTGTAGGTAAAATTCACTATATTTTCTAATATGCCTATTTTTTTAACATCCAAATGAACTCATCAGAGCTGTTTTGTAGAGAAGCTAGATCATCTTTGTTTTCCCTACGGACTGAAGAAAGTGAAGTAACTGACGATAAAAAGAAGAAATCTCCCAATCTCCCGGAGTCACCGCGAAGGGCAACAGGAAATGAGTGAACCCCCCTCTTCTGAAGAACACCTTGGGTGGACAAGCTGCAGTTCATCAGTTTAAAATATCCAAGGCCACCAGCAGCCAACCTTCCTTCGCAGGGCAGAGGAAAAGAGAACTCTGGCAATGTGGACAAGCTGCAGAGTGGACGATCTGCCAGTACATCAGCGTCTCTGTTCTGCTCTGCAAGAGTCACTAATCCTGAATTCACTAGTGGAGGCTGGGGACTGGCTCCCCAGGAGCACGTTACTTGTAACTTTGCAGTTAGCTGAGGTGTTACAGCACAAGAGGAAAACTCTGAGTACGTACTTAGAAGATGCAAGTTCTCAAACTCCGTGAAGTCAGGAACGTTCACTGCTGAAAAATGACATTCATTTCCCTCAGCAACGATTAGAGTAGGACAGCATGGTGACAGAACTGTGCTTATTATTGCTCACTTATTCTAAATGAAGCGAAGCAAAGCATATTACATCTGCATTACACCAGTTTTCAATATTTGAACAAATAAGTCTTCTGCATATTAAGGCCGCGGTCGGTATGTCTTTACATTCTGCTAGAAACCCAAAGCCATTTCTCTTTAGCCTCCAGCAGTTTCTGGGATCATTTCTATTCATTGACAGCAGCAAAATAACTGTACAATGAAAACGTAGCTAGCTTCTACAGAGCTTTCTTGAGTTGAGCAAGACATAGTGTCTCCACAGGGTGAGGTCACTCCTACCTTTATTTCCCTTGGACTTATTTTATACCTTTCTATATTCAGATCTGAGGGCTAGAAATCCCTGTAAATCACTGCTCTAATGCAGCTTAAACACACACAGCAGATCAGAAAGTGTTTGGTCACGACTTGGTTATTTCTTCGTGCCTGCGTCTGTTTAAAAAGGACAAATCCAGAAGTAGCTGATAGATCTGATCTTGTTATTATCTGATGGGGAAACATCTTCCAGATTCATCAATATAATTTTTTAAGCATTTCTGATTTAAAAAGACCAAAATAAAAAAAAAAGTGAGCAGTAGATAGTGTTTACTTGGCCTTCAGCATAAAAGTGTTTTTGCACTCTGTGCGGTGCCAGGTTAGTTACACCTTTTTCCCTGACTGGAGCTGACATCACAAATGAAAGCAGCACACAAACAAACAACAAAAAGAAAAGCTCGTACTAGTTGAAAGTTTAAATATTTTCCATCTCTGTGTTTTTAACTAATTTTTGCCAAGTGAAGGACAAAAGTCAGAAGGAAAAAGTTATTTTTCAGTCTCGTAAGGTCAAGTTCTAAAAATAAGTGAAAAACACCTACACCCTCTGAAATGGCATGCGAAGTGTTCTACAAAGTTTCTTATATATTTATGGTCACAAGAAACCAAATTATATAAAAGATGAGCAGTAAGGATTTCAAAAATCATCTCCTCCAGTTTCTCCCAACAGAGGATCAACAGTACCTATGGCATTCTTCAAGGAGACTTCTCTACCCGGTTCTTAAATGCTTCCAGCGATGGAGACACCACAACCACCCCAGGCAGCCTTCCAGCTGTTAGAAAATGTTTCCGAGAGATGCTGTTTAAGCCCATTGCTTCTTTTCTTATTCACCATGGACTCAGAGATTAGTCCCTCCGTTGAAGTAGCACTATATAGTCGAAAACTTGTGTTTCAATTCTATTCTTGCGGAAAAGAACCTGGCAATGTATGCAGCTCCCAAGTTTTATGCAACCAATATAGAAAGGCAGAGATGAAATATGAGCGTAGTCCTTGCAGGCTGTCAATGGTCAGTTCTAAGAGAAAGAAAAGTCTTGAAGTCTCCACTAAATCTTAATCAGTCATGATTTTTGTTAATTGTCACAATACATAAAGGGTCCATGACTCAGCAGATACACTATCTGTTGGGGTGACCTGCCAGGTTACAGCTGAAGTTGAACCAACCTGGTGCATTCATGCAATACTCACTTCTGGGTCACTCACGAGCGGATCACTAAGAAGCCCAATACGTCAGAATTTCACAGCACAGTTTTTTTCAGCTTGTACTTATTTCGAATGCTATTGTCTAACATTTGCAAATCCCGAAGATACACACTGTGGAAAGGACGGGACGCCCAAGTCTGAGGCCCAGCTGCCAGCAGAATCTCCAGTCTCTTCCTACCTTCCTACTATGTGCTTCCAGACAAAACAAAAACCTACTTTAAAAAGTTTGCAAAACATGATTTTACAGCTTGATTATGTACAAATACTTATTTCGTCTGTTGCTAAAACACAATGTCAACAAACAGGTTTCCTAAATGATCTGTACTTAGAGCTATTCGCAGTCCTGAGGTAGCAAAGTTTAGGCATTAACTAAATAACGTAAAGATTAGTGCCAATGCTTTATGGAAAACAGATTCATTCTCTGACATAAACACCTAAAGCGATGCAAATATTATACACAAAATCCATCAGTCAATAGGTAAGAACATCCCCATCCCCTCCCCACATGCCTCATTCATCGCAAGATGGAATAACCCATCACAGGTTGTGGTTTGTTACATGTTTGAAGAGTTACAGCTTGCTGCAGTCTGGTTTATATCTCAAACTCTGTATTCCTCAGGAAAACAAGGCACTGAAGGTCACCAAAGACCTTTTAGAAGCACTTCTAATGTGTTTTTTTTTTCATTTGATCAATGGCAAACTGCAACGACAGAGAATCAAGCCTGCAAAATACAATAAACCGGCATGGCTCCATGGTGCACTATGCTAACTGTATCATTCATTCTTCTTGTTTTCTACCCTACTAACGGAGTTGGAGTAACGTCAGTCAAGCCATTTACAGGAGCTAAAAAGAAAGTCACACAACTCGCTGTGGCAACAGGCAGGATGACATAACGCTGGGCCGCAACCACAGGATCACAGCAATGGGCACATGGCGACAGTCGCCTCCTGGGAGGGAGCTACTGCCCTACGCCTTTAGAAAGCAGGGCCTTCCTTGAAATAACATTGGAGTTCCAGAAGGATTGACTTTCCCACCTATTCCTCCCACGTGATTAGAAATTTGATAACTTTTATCCTTTCTGCATCTGAAAGGCTGACTGACTTTCAGGGGAACATGAGTTTTTACCCTGAACATTGTCTTGGAGTTTTAGAATGCTACAAAACACAAACACCATAACGTTAGAGTACAAAAATAGCTGCAAAATGGTTTCTGAAAAAAGGCGCGGAGATGCTTTCCAACATCTGAGGGAGGAATCCCACAAAAAAGAGACCGATGAGCCGAGAGCACATTCAAACTCTGTTTTACCCTCAGCTCCTAACCCTCAATGAAAAATAGTAACCAGAACCAGTACGACCTGAGTAGGGGTTTTCCAATATTTCCGCTGCTGAATAGCCAACACAACAAATGCACATTTAATAAGCAGGAGGCATTTGCAAGCCATCAAAGACATACCAAGGGCTGCCGTCTTTATTCCTTTTTCCTCTTTTTTTTTTTTTTAATTCTTTGAATACTGGGGTAGGAGGAAAAGGAAGGTGCTAGTCTGAAAATTCCTAAGTGAGTCATCAGGACAGATTCCTGTGCCCCTGGACCTGACCTAGGAGTTGGAAGCAGCTCCTGTCCCACAAGGTTTTTTGTTTCTTGATCTCTCTGACGAGACTGCCAACAAGGTAACCAATTTGGAGCAACCTTGAGAGAGCAAAATGGTCTGATTTTTTATTGCCACATTACCGAGGGGGAAAGAACCCTGCTCTATAGACATAGAGCTGAATCTCTCAGAAGCTAAGCAGCTTGCGCTAGGTCACACCATGCAAGTAGATTGAACCTGGTAGCCCAAAGCTCAAGCCAGCACTGCAATAACTAAATTGCCTTTCTTCTCTAAAGAAGGGGAGTCTTCGTTAGCAAGCATTGGCAGGGAAAGATGCTAGAAAACCCCCACATGTGCACATTCCTCTAAAAGAAGTGATACTACATATTGCCTGGGCAGCCACACCACCACTGTAAGTGGCTGATCTTCCTGGAACTGACATATTCTGCCCACATTGGCTGAGAGGACGACGCATGATGACGCAGGAACTCTGAGAAGCATCAGCAAGAAAAGCTGTACTTTTACAAGAGAAGAAAATATCGAACAACTATAGCCTCGCAACAACTAAAGTGTGTCTAAGTGCACAGTCAGAACACCACAGTTCGGTTTCATCACAGATGTGATACTGAACTTCCAACACTAGAGAGCAGCAGGAAGCATGAATGAGGCTCACCTAGACTGTTCAGGTAGTCTCGGTTACTCGATTACTTGGTTACCAGTAGCTGCACCCAGGGAGTCTACGCAGGAACAGCAGGAGACGAGGCCAGTGACAGGACTGGTGACAAAGCCACAGTGTAAGTCCAAGGTGTATCCAGAGACAGGGCTACAAGCTCACCCTGAACGTTATCCTTCATTTACGGGAAGGTCCAGGACTTCCCAGTGCCTTGCTGAGATTTCACATCTCTAATTCAATTTTTCCTTCAATCACATTTGTTGTCTTGAGAAAGGTTGCGGCACTCTCAAATGTTCTGCACTCCCGGGTCCCACACTGATAGTCCCACCGCTTCCAAAATGTCTGAGACATTGTGTCAACAGAATCCTGTCTGAGGAGAACTAAGACACCTGGAACTAAAATGCTTTTTACAACATGAGGGCAGGAGGCCAGTCACAAATTTCGTGTCGCCCCTCACGCAGTTTTGCTCTACCTCTCATTTGAGCCCGCCAAGGCCAAACTATGACAAACCAGAAGCCCAGGAGGCTGAAAAGCCGTGGCAAGTGCAGATCAAGAAGAGCTGTCTCCCATCCTTCCCTTCCTCTCAGGCAGCTCGCTGTAACGAGGGTCACAGATGGGGGTGTAAAATGCTGCCAGAGCTCCTTCTCCCCACCGCCACCCTGCTCAGAACTATTCCCCAGCATATGTTGTAATCACACACCCAGGAGGGTTGTTAAAACCTTACAGGAAACATCTCACATTTTTTCCTTTACTATTCATGCCATTTTCTATTAGGGACAATAAAGACTTCTAACATTGGATTAAACTCATTTGCAACAATGAGCTGCTATTGCTCCAGGAGCCAGTGGGAGCTCAGACTTGTTGAGAGAACTGGGAATAATTAACTGAATTGTACTGGAAAAAAAGGAGAAGACTGAGGGCTGTTTTGACCAAAGGAGATGCAAACTGATGCGATGGTTAAGCCATCATGTCTTGCTGGGAATTATTGTTGGGAGTATCATTAATGCTTAGAGTATGCAGGTTTTTTTCAGAAGAACTGCTTTGGCCGTAGTCTCCCTTTTTGGTTTTTGCTACTAAAAGACACCTCCCAGAGCCATAATGACAATAACACAGTTTTACTGATGGCTTTCACTCATTGCTCAGTATGCACTAAGTCACTTCCCAAAACTCTTAGGGATGGCAAACCTTAAAAACAAAAGCTCTTCTAAGCAGACTGGTTTTTCTTTTCCTCTAAATGATGTATATAATTCATCCCCGTGGTCAAACCTTCTTATTGTGTAATCCAGGGGTCTTCAACAAGAGTGTAAACAGGAATTGTCTCATTACAGAAGGGGCTGGAAGTGCTCAGCGCTCTGAGATCACACATGTAGGTGGGCAGACAGCACGTACACTTTTTAATAGTCTAGGGACCTCTCTTAGGGAGCACTGTCTTGGTCTTGATCATGTACCAAGACTGATTAACTCAAAAGAAACATCTGGCACTGACCCCTTCACAGGCAGAGTACTGAACCTGGGGGACCCTGGAAATCTACTCGGATACGTTGCTGGAGCTGTCTGCACGTGATTAGTTCGGTAGCTATACATAAATGCACGTACTGTGTGTGAATAATACTATTTCTGTATCATATATACAAGTTATATATACAGAAAATATACATGTTACACAGATGAGTATTTGCAGTCCTCAAATTACTGCCTTCTAGCCACAAGTTGGCACATGCCATTAGCCTTTTGACATGCAGCTTCAAAAAAAGATCAAGTATCCATCGATCCTTTCAGCAAGGAAGATCCCAAGGAACTTGACAATCTATTCATACCTAATACCACCAGAACATAGACACCTTTGGGACAGAGCGCACAGCCAAATACATAACAGAGTGCAGAACAGCAGGAAAAAAGGGAAACATTTGGCTTGGGACTCCAGAGAAAACCTTGCTTTTTATAGCGGGAGCCAAGGAATGGTTAGCATCCATTCACAGGAGACAGAACGGTGCTTTCTATGGTCACATCCCAAAGACCCACAGAGAAAATTTGAACTTCACAGTTTATTCTGTCTCAGAAGTATGAAGTGGTAAGTTACCTTTCCCAACAAGCTGGACCAGCAGTTCTAATAACTGTCTTCAGACAGACCACAAAGCTAACCTTTCTGTGGGCACCTCGAGGGAACATCAAGAAATTTTCCATGCCAGAAGTTATATTAAGCAAACCTGTTCAGGTCTCCTGGATACACGCAGCAAAAAGCTGTAGCTTTTTACTAAGTGTTGATTCAAGATTAATGATAGTTCTCTTGACATTTCCTCCCTTACTGACTACAACGGGCCATTTTTTTTCTTCCCATTTGCTCTTTTCCACATAACCTCTCCATAGCAATTAGCTCTACTGCATACATTTAAAAAAAAACTGCACGCCAAAAACCAGAAGGAAGATATCTAGTGTGATTTAACAGCTGGAAATAAGCAAAACCAGCACCAAGCAATCAGGTCTTTTCAGGACACCAGTGATCAAAAGACCACTGTTGAGGTACTCTGTAAAAATGGAATTTGCAGTCAGATGTTTGCAGGAAACACAAACCTTTTCACTGTTGAAAATTAAGAGTTATCTTGTACGAAAAGGAAGAAGGGATAGATAGCACTCTATTAACCCCCCCTCACATCTTCGCTGGCTGTGGGGATGTTGAAGGCTTTAGGTCAGAAGCCTGACCGTTGCTTTCTCCAAACTCAACTCTTCAAAATACTGGATGGGACAGAGAAAGGGGGAAAAGAACTCGATCACTAAATGCAATACTCTTCGTCCCTTCTCAGGACAAGGCTACACACTTAAGTTCAGTTTTAATAGGAGTAGTTTAACGCTTGCAGGCAGAAATATGACTTTTTCTTACACAAGGGAAATGGGGAAAAAGGCCTTTATAAATCACAGTGGAAATCGTTCAAGTGTAGGTGCTTTCTTTGATTGCCGTAGAATCAGGGTGACTGGGAGATTCATGGAGGGCACAAAGAGTGGGGGGATAGAGGAGGCACCAGCAGATTGTCAAGGCTGTTCTCTAAAGTGGTCTTATCCATATGTAAAATGAGAATCTTGAATATGAAAAAAGAAAATGGGTTTATTATTATAGCAGAGCCTTAGTATTCCACAAAAATCATTCTTCCTCCTATGATGGTGGTAGAGCAGAACATTGTCTCAATCTTTTTTGCTCATACCCCACTTGCAACTGATTAATAACTTTTGTTAGATTTCGAGCAAAGAAGAATGACTCTTCTTCCTGGAAACTGTCTTTTATGCCTTCATTAATTATTCCCAAAGTCTTGACCACAAAAGGATGCCAGCTCCTCGAGGATGAGCAGAGAATGACGAACACGGTATCTTCTAGACAGACCCCATTATATCACAAGGCAGTATATTCTCCACACTGCTGTCCCCCTTCCAGTGTTTGCCTGAGGCGTTCCATAGGCTTTCTGTCAAAGATAATTACAGCTGTCACAGGAATGAATAGACACAGATGTTCACAGGGCCCACGCTCTGGGGGTGGGGAAGGACAGGTATCGTCCTCAGAAGGAGCACTTTGTCTCTCTCAAAAGAGAGATCTCATACAATACGAAGATGAATTTTCAAACAGAAATAATAGCACAGAGCCAGGCAGCTGAGCCCTCATTCACGCCAGGTTAGATAACAACGTTAAATACTCAGCTATTATCATGCAGAAGTATCTCCCCACTCAGGGCTGAACGCATGCAGGTACGGCATGAAAATGGTATTCGAGCTGCAGCTTTCGCCAAGCTGAAGGGAGCGTCTACCTGTGCTACCTGGTCCAGACTACCTGGAAATTATTAACAGGTGCGAGTCAAAAGAATCGATTCAAGAGGCCTATTAGCCTTAAAGTAAACAGTTTCATTTGTGAAACTGCTGGTTTCACCAACGTCACGGATTGTGGAAACAAAGAAGCCACTGGCTACTAAAAGCCTGCTTTTCCTGGCGCACGTACTGTCAGCTCATCTTATCATACATCTCTTTTCACATGCACATTTTATTTTCATAAGCTTTGAGACATTACAGATTACTGGCTTTATCCGAAAATTGTGCTCCTTTGTACATCATTTATAAACTCAGAGGAAAATTCAACATCATCCAGACTATGGGTTGGGTTTTTTTCACCCCTAGAGAAATGGAAAAATGGCATGTACACAGGCTCGCAAGTGGTGGGAAGCTCTCCAGAAAGATGGAGTCTGGAGACTAATCCAAACCTCTTGAGTTTTCAAGAAAATATCAGACCAGAAATCTCACAGGAATGAACTGGCTCTGGAGATTTCTGGCAATTCCTTTTCCTGACCCCACCCAAAGCTGAAAAACAGCTAAAAAAGCAAATCTAAGCTTTTTCACAATATTTTTCAGTATCACTGTCTGCATAAAGATTCAGAGTAAGTCCTTGCTTCATCTAATCTGCTCTTCCCACTCAAAGGTTGCAGGGACACATATTTAGCCTAATGGCGACAGTGACAGAAGTACTCGAATTTTAATTCCACATGGAAACTAGAAGTTCGATCCTATGTATTTTTGCAATGCTTCCTTCAATAAAGGCCAATTGCTTTTGGCTAGCACAGCAGTTTCTTCCATTAACCTTTATTCAAGCCAAAACACTTCGGGTGTAAGCGACATTGAGTTCCTGAGACAACGACGGCCAGAGAAATACCTATCATGAGAGTGGAATCCGAGAGCTCTCCCTAAACTCCAGCTGCCTTGTCTCTCCTTGACATCTTTTCAGTCTTTGAATGCTTTCTGCACAAACCATTACACCCTTCAACACTTCTTCCAGGAAAGCGCACACAATTCCAGGAACCCCACGCCTCAGGTGAATAAACAGCAATGACAAAAGCAACTTTCTGCTGGCAAGGCAGGAGACAATGTTGAAACTTTGAGTCTCTATACACAGATGCAGTAAGGGCTACCGTGAAGGCCAATATTTCCCAAGGAAATCAAATATCAATGCATGGTTTGGATAGGAGATCTTCTGGAAAGAGTAACAAGCATGTCTAACCCTGTATACTCAGCAGAATCTGATCTCACAGCCTGAGATCATTCGCTGGCTTCAAGTCACATCTGGGAGTTACTCCTAACGCAGCGGGAAGACAAGTTGTTTCTAGGGAGATCCAAGTTCCACTTCTAAACCTCCCTATAAAACAGGAGCTTTTGCCATTTAGTACTGCGGATGCCCCCTCCTTTTCTTTTTTTTTTTTAATTTAGATGAGGTTTGTGGTGGCCTCTAGCGGAACATGGAACAAATAGTATATAAAGGAAAAAAGGCATGTGCAGCCTCCTACAAAGCTGACCAGGCCTTCAGCTATTCATAGCTGAATTCACTGGGAATTGGCTTAAAACTGTACATACTTGCTAGTACAGCGCTGATCTCCACACCCTAACTGAGAGTGATCCATCAATTCAGACCACAACAGCTCATTCAAGCAAGAAAACACCTGTAACAACAGTTTTGAAATTATATTTTTGATGCTTCCTAAGGTTTGTCAAGTTGTCAAGTCCACAGGAATAGTGTCCCTTGTCTTGTTTCAGCCTTTCTGCTTCCTCAGTAAGGAAGGTTATAACTGGATTTGTTCTGAGCCCCAAGAGAACAGGCCAAGATCAGTCTGGGATCTCAGCAATCACCCAGGCTGTTCCAGCGCGCCAGCTAGCCCAAGCTTTGGCTTCCGACTTCAAGGGACACGGGCTGATCATGAGTGAATACACTATTTGACTAGCATTATGATACCTTCCTCCCCTCCATTTCCTAGTAAGTCCTCACGCTCATTGAAAATCCTGGGTTATTTCTCCTGCCACTCCTCAGGATTCTTCTAATATGGCTTTTCCATCATGACCTTGCATGCTTTGGACTTTCCACAAGCTCTTTATTACACTGTGCAACTTCTCCTGCTGTAGAAGTTCTTCCGCGTCTTGGCTAGCGGCCCTGTGTTGCTCTCGATCCAAAGGAGTTCACTGCCCAATGTTTAACATTACTTTTTTGTTCAAATGACATCATTACTAAAGCGCTATTTAGAATTATTGCTCTCCAGACCTTCTTCATAACCTTTTTGCAATCACCTCTTCCAGCAAACTCATACACTAACCTGCTGCCAGGAAGGTGGCCTAATATGTTAGTATCTTGTCTCAAATTGGAACACTGCTCACTTGACACAAAGCTTGCTCTAGCACCTTTGCTCTGTCTTTATCCTACAGCTGAAATAAAGGCCGTAGGAACTAGTTCAACAATGTTTCATTTTCTTAATAGCATTTGCTAACAACCACATAAAAAATTCCTGTGTCCTGGGTTTCCTCCATATGACATAAGGCTCAGGGATTTCTGGACCAGAATTGAGAAGCCGTTCGAAAACTTCTGTTTGATCATAAATCAAGTCCAGTAATTACCTTTTTAGTAAAAACAGCCCCAGTTCACAGTTTCCAGGCTCCACGGTGGGTTCGTAGTGCTGCCATGGGCCTTGCTCAGGGTCCAGGAATTCAAGCAGACTCCACTTTCATTATAGCACCTGCAGCAGCTTCCACACCGTGACTCTCAAATGGCACCACTTGATAATTGCTGGTCTGCATGACACTGGAGGCAACAGCGTGGAAGGACTCCTTATCTCTCCATCTTTCCATAGCTCTTCCAGCACCCTGCCATTTATTTACTCGCTGTCACGCTGGCTGCCTTCCACAGCGGGAGCTCTGCCTCCTCACATGGCACATGGCGAAGCCAAAAGAAAAGGTTAGTTAATTTGGAAGTGCTGTTGAAAGCCTGGTTGAAGGCAGAATGGATTGGGACCAGAGAAGGTCCCGAGGCATTGCCATCAGGGTGCTGCTGCTCCCGCGGCAGGTCAGTGGGTCTCAAATAGTCCAGCCTGTGGCAGTCTCAGCAAGCAGCCCCGCCAAGTTGGGGTGAGAGAATCGCTCCATCTCTGCCCCAGCTTAGCAGCTGAAACCGTACTGAGAAAGGGAAAACCGACGACCCTTAGCAAAGGAACTACATGAGACACCCCTTCACATCAATCGGATGGCGTGAAACCTCGTTTCAAGCAAGCAGGGGCAAATCCACTGTATTTTAAGCCCACTGTGCTTAGGAAACAAGTGGTATAATCAACTGAAACATTTGCTCTCAGAAGTACTGTTAAAATCTGGGACCCCACTGGCCTCTTGATCTTTCCATGTGCTGTTTGATGAAATTCCACCAGTGGCCTGGGTACATTTCCAAGGAACTCATGACTTCTGGGAAGGCATTACACAGCTACACTGTAACCATTCATGACCTGTGTTCAGTTCTGGCTTGGTTCCTCCTCAAATCCACAGCATTCTGCAAAGAAAACATTCTTTCCATTTCAAGTAAGCTTCTCCATCCTGAAACCAGTCTGGTTCAGGCACCCAACCTCCCCTTGCCCTGCACTCACCCCCAGACTTCAGAAATACAGGGATTCTAATGGAAGGGCTTCCATGATGGCAAAACTCCTGCGAGACCTCACAGATTTGGTCTCCCTCAATTCTGGATCTGTTGTGGGTTTTTTTTTTTAGGCAAGAAGTAAAGGAAAAGCAACTGTTAATATTGCTAGTCCTACCTAGAGCTGCTACTACAGTATGAAAATTCATATACTCATTGTTTTCCGAACCTTTAATATTTGCCATGAAAAGATAAGGCCTAGCCGGTGAATTCTGCCTTTCACATCAAAAGGAACTGAGATGTCCATGAAAAAAAAAAAAAGGGAGGATTAATCTTGCGAGCTGGAGACCAGAAAATTAAATGGTTCGTTTTTCAGGACAAGGAGCATCTTGGATGCAGGTGTTTAGTCTAACAGGAATCTGAACCACTCACGTAAGTCATGTAGCCACATTATATGGCTAAACACACATTCCTACACGTGTGTTTAGATACCCCGGCAAAACCCAAAGGGCAACACACCTAATTATTGGATTGCTTACATTATTTCATTTTTAAGATGAGTGCCAAATTAACAGACTTCTCTCACAGCAGGAAGAAGGATTTACTTGGAAGGATTTACTTTATATGTAGAGAATGCAAGCATGTTATTCACTTAAACAAAGAGCAAAGAAAAAGGCAGGGTGGGACTCAAAAAATACTGTTCTTCAAACTATTCGTTCTCTTAAGCCACTCTTTACAAAAACGACCTCATATTTAACCCTGCGCACGTCACCTTCCCCAAAAGTTAAAAACACGTCTGTAAAGCGGTAATGCTTTGAGAAGAAAGCAAGCTGTTACCACGTTAGAAGTTGTGTTGCTAAAACTCAAAGTATTTATAAACTTCAATGAGACACCAGGGATAACCTGAAAATGCACCATGCTCCTATTTTCCCCACTAAAAGAGAGGGAGGAACACCAGTCCACAAGATTCAAACACACATCAAAACCCTTTGTGAAGTACTGGATTTTACATTATACCAAAATAACCTCACTGCTTCTCCATCTGCCTAGGAAAACTGCCAGAAATTAAAACAAAGAAACACGGACACTCTTTGTAGTCAATCAAGAGCTTCAAAATTTGTTTTTAAGCTCAGATACACCAACATCTGTTTTGAAGAAGTCCCGTTTAAAGAAACATTGATGCCCCTTTAGAAACCAAATATTTTTAACAAGTCTGCTCCTTCCAGAACTCCTACCAAAGACAGATTTAATAGGTAACAGATACTCTCAAATATCTGCTTGACTATATCCATCGATTCCAGCATTTTTTCTTGGGTTTTAGAAACTCTGCCTTTTTGCGAGCAAGCTTTAACTTCTGCGGCCAGTTAAAGAGAAGTGGATCACTTCACGTACTGCTTTTGCAACCAAAAACCTGCAGAAAGCCAGAAGCTCTGTTCATAAAAAGATTTTTCCCCCTACATTAGTTCCTTGAATTCAGATTCTGTGCTAACGTGGCATTGTTTAGGATGAACACACACTTCAGCTATTTTCAAGGAGTGGGAATTACGAAGGATTTTAATACATTTTCCAAGGGAAGGATTTAAAATTGTATGCTGAAATAATATTAAAGTACTAATTAAAAATATTTTAAGTTATGTTTTCACAGTTTATTAGCTTCTTAGCATCACTTAGCTTAGACAGTGAAAGAAAACTGGTTTATAGCATAGAGTTTATAGCTAGTTTCATTTACTGGCTTTCACATACTGCTATTGTCTCTTTATGTCACTCACAACCTTAATACCTAAGTACCTTCATTCAAGATCACTGAAGGAATGTCAAGATCTCCTCCTCCTTTTCCTTCATTGTTTTAAGTTACCTACCCATGACTTGCTTCAGGAATACTTTTTATAGCCACAACTGAACCTGCAGGTAAATCAGCTGAAACAGAAATCTTACACAACTTGCTGAAGGATAAAAGCCTTGCGATTCCCCCATAATGAGTAACAGCCCTTTGCTGTGAATTTTCTATACTACATCACTTGTACTGCTGAAATCAAAGCTGGGCTGCATTTGCTGTTGCACTTGGATTTCTGGCACCTTAGGGAAATTCTGAAATTTACAAAATAATACTTTTCTGATACGCTTTTAGCTTGTGAAAACATTGTGTGCATTAAGGGCCATTCAATCTAGTGCCACTTGACAGAGACCTTTTAACGTGATGTTAAAATACCTCTCATGTAAATTTAGGCATTAAGACTGAAGTCCATAAAGCTGTAATTAAAAAAAAAGGTCTTTATTTCCACCTTACTCAGAACAGCCCTGTCTCACAGTATTGCTGTTCAGATTCCATAAAGCAGCGTGCCCAGCTAGTGATGCCTCTGTCTCACCACGGCTGGAAGTAAAGCTTTACTGGCATTAGGGATTAATAGACTGCACATTCTTAAACATACATGCTGCGTTAGTTTCAATCTAATGCATGTTAGGACTGTGCTTTTCAATTCCACAAGAGCCCAATAAACCCTTCAATATTTACTTAAGGGGATTTTATGGTCCTCTTGTTTCATGAAGGCATTTATATGAGCTCTGATCTTATGCCATTTGCATCATTAGCCATTCATTTATGAAAATTAAATAAACAAAAATAGCTCCATGACTTTCTTCACATGCCCGCTAAATGCTGCAATATTTGTTGGTCCAAGAGCTAGAGATGGAACAAAAATACGGCCAGCCCAACCGCTCCCTGTCCTGACACTACTACAGACATTCCAATAGGAAAAGCTGAGGAAAGATTATGAAGTTCTGGGAAAAAATCCATTTTAGCTATTAATGCTTATTATCACATTTTCTAAGGTCTAGAAAGCTTTTTAAAGATTATTGGGGATGAAGAAAGCTATAGGAATGTTAGGATCCCAGAAGATCTTCCTAAACAAAAGGGAAATGTATGTTGCAATGAACCTGCGTCAAGCTGTTCTCTTGATTTTTTTTTTCCCAGCGCCGCATTAGCTTTCCTTCTATGTCCCTCTTGTGGTAACTGAGAAGAACTGTAACATCTGCAACGGAAGAGCTAATTCCCAGCCTTCAAAATTTTTTGCTTTGTTCCTGCATTTTTGGTGCAGTTTTTTTAATAAAAAATGTCTTTTATTAAGATTGTGTCGGTATACGGGGGATTAGTTTTTCTTTTTTTAAAAAAACCCAACAGGTATTCTTTGCTCTTCCATTTACTAGCACTGAGGCTGGGTAAACTAGGTAAAATTGTACAGAATTTTCATTTGAAGATTTGTTTTAGGGAAGAGGCAAGCAAAAGGAAAAACTGAGAGAGAGAGAGAAAATTAAGAACTCTAAAACCAATAGTTACCTGAACATTAAACAAAAAAGAAGAAATAGAGAGATGTTAAAATGCAGATGTGAAGTGACAGGGCAGACAAGGAGGTAAAGCGATTTAATATGCATAATAAATTTGCTGATTGCATTTATGGGTCTACAATATGTTAATGTATGGCCAACCACAGCACTAATTACACAGCCATCACCATCAGATGGGTAATGTGTGAGCGTTCCTTAAGCATTCTGTGCCAAGAGCATCCGATCCCCGCTGCGTGCTCTTTTCCCCCTAATCTGAATTGTTTTATCCCAGGATAAAAATACACTTTTTATTTAATCCAACCCTGTCATTCGAAGTAGCAGTTTTGCAAAGATCCCTCACACTCACTTTGATTGGCTCCGAACCCCCCACGTCACGCTGACACTTTCCAGCACTATCTCCATGGCTCGGAGTTTGCAGAGACCAATCAGTTCATTCCTTTTCGTAACAGCTTGTTTTCAGCCCTCTCTTGTGCAGTCCTGAGTAGAGGATGTTATCAAATCCCAGTGCTGGTGTGTCTTGGAACTGAAACGAGTTTCAAGGAAAGTCCTCTGGCAAAGCCAATTATTTTGAGTCAGGACTGTATTTCTACCAACACCTAAAACTGCTGCATGCATCAGTTTTACACTTAACTCATCAGGAACCTTTATTATCACCTCATCAGGAAAATCACCTTAAACTTTTTAGCTCATGGAAGCAACCAGAAAGCATCTTTTTTAAAATCAAATTCACCCACATTTGTTCTCTTGCATCGCTTCCTATGGCTAAGCATGTCCTGTGAATTCTAACCATGCATAAAAATGGTAAAGCAGCGACATTTTCAGAGAACGTGTTCCAGTTTTCTGAAGTGTTATCTTTTGAAATTACATATTGGATGCACAACAGTGAAGACCAATGAGTCAGAGTGCCATTTCTCTGCCTTAGCCCAGCTTTAAAAAAGAAAACTTTCACAAAACATGGCTTACACAAAAAATATTGTCTAGGAGCTTTGTAGCGTTGCCTGCGTATGTGCCTCCGTGTTTACATTTAAAAGCACCAAAGTAGCCCACAGTTTCCAGCATGCAGTGAACTATGATTAAGCGATAATGTTATGAAATTAAAATGTACCATTTTTACAAGCCATGCCTCTCTATTGGTATACGGACTAATCACAGCCTCCATTTTTAAACGCAGTAACCAGGAGCCCGATGGCCACAACTAACTGCCAGTTTGATCCCTCGTCAAAATACATCACAGCGAACCGCAGGCTCCCCACACGCGACTCGCTCCGGTTTTGCTTTTGCCACGTGGCGGGGAGCGGGACGTACCGTGGGGGGGATCCCCTCGCAGCCCTCCAGCTTCAGCACCTCAGACAGCAGCACCACCTCGCCCACGAACGCGGCCAAGGGTCGTTGGCGCCTCCGTAACCGAAGCCAAATTTACCTTCTGATGGCATAGTGAGCTAAGGACTTGCAATTTTCAGCAAGTTTTCCAAATAACTTAGCTTTAAAAGTATTGTTATTTCCTGTATTATGTAGGGGACAGAGAAAGAAATCCAGAAGCGCATCAAAACTTTGATCGGTTTCCAAAACTTTTGAAGATTCTGTAAACCAGCCAAATGCTGCAAGTACACTCTGTTTATTAATAAATAAGTGTTCATACCAAGCAGCCTACATGGTTTTATAAATGTCTTCTTCAATTCTGCTTTCATCCTCAGGAGGGATTTTGTATCTTTTCACAGTTATGCTTTTCTCTGAACTACAAAACAGTTCACTTCCAGTTTGTTTTTAAGAAAGCACCAGTTTAGTTCATCCATGGCTTTCCAACTAGGCTTTCCATGGGTTTAAATATAGTCTTTAGGAATCAAGAGTCTCATCATTCAAACTGCCTTGTAACACTGATGAATTTCTATATGGGCATACACTGACTTATCCTGATGTCGCCATGTTAAACTGGAGCCAATGTGACAGTCACAATTCAACAACCAATTTTCTATTCTGCCGTTTGATTTTTGTGGGTTGTTGGATTAACCTGAATCCTGAACTAGGATACATTTATGATAAACTATTGGTACAGCCTATTCTTCCTTGAGGCTTAAAGTGAAAGATTAATTCAAACAGTCTGTGTGCAGAAGTGATGACTCCTGTATTCTCTTTACTCATTCTTTTCCCTCCTGTATTTGGTGCACAGTATTCCCAGGACAAGGGTGCTTTTCAGTCTTCATCTAGATCTTTTCAGCTTAACAGCTGTAAATCTGGTACATGCTGTTTCACTTCCCGGCTTTATCCTACACCAAAAGCAAGAATAACATTAAAGTTACTTACAAAAGAAGATACATATTCACATCTTATAGCTGAAGGCTTTAGCAGGGAAGAGGGACTGAATATCTAGCCTTTCACGTCAATGTTTTTCACAACACGCAGAAGTCATCTTAAAAGAGATTTGTTGTATGCTAATAAAAGGATGTTGAAATGAGGGCACCCAACCCCAAACTTTCTGTTTGTTTATATATGGGCAGAAACATGTGCTACTCACCTTCTCTGCACAACCCACTCATTCACCCTCCCTGGCCTCGGAGAATCTCCGCGGCCAACTCTGCTACCCTCACCTCATAGCAACTGAGCTTTCTGACTATTGCACCCCGATATAGGACATTACAGCTACAACAGGTATTACAGCTAGAGCAGGTATTACTATAATACCAGATCCTTCTTAATTACTACGTCTGTCTCAAAACAAAGACTCAAAAAACCCTTACCCAGGCTACATCTCTGTTAGCAGAGACCCTGCACTCTCATTTCAAACAGGAACGTGAGGCAGGCAGGCCACAGAACCAGCGGTTGCAGCTCCAGGCTCCCAGCAGGCACAAGGTGATAAAGGGGACAAACCCTACATTGCCACCACAGTGGCAACCACCACCACACCTCCCCTCACACTGACCTGGTACCACCACAGGGCTCCCACCACAGAGACTGCAGCCTCCACAGGGCCCACCCACCACCACAGCCCCTTGACCCACCACAGGCCACTGCCACCACAGCCCCCCGTATCGCCTCCCCAGGGCCCATCCACCACCACAGACCCCCAACCCACTGCAGCCCACCGCCACCACAGCCCCCCGTATTGCCTCCACAGGGCCCATCCACCACCACAGCCCACTGCCACCACAGCCCCCCATATCACCTCCGCAAGGGTTGACATCCACTACAGCCCCCTGTATCGCCTCCACAGGGCTCGACAACCACCAGAGCCCCCCATATTACCACTGCAAGGGTTGACATCCACCACAGCCCCCTGTATCGCCTCCACAGGGCCCATCCACTGGCACAGTGCCCCGACCAACCGCAGCCCACCGCCACCACAGCCCCCTGTATCGCCTCCACAAGGGCCGACAACCACCGACAACCACCACAGCTCTCCCGCCGCCCCAGGGACCTTCGCCACCACAAGCGCCAACCGCCACCTCAGGGGCCACGCCGCCACCGCAGCCCGCCCTTCCTCCTCATCTCGAGGACCTATTGGCTGCCGGAGCAGTCACTCAGAAGCAGGCTCCGCCCCTCCCCGCGAGGTGGGTGTCAGTAGGGGGGAGGCCTCCCCCCCACCCGCCGCCCGCCAGGTGGCTAGCGGCGCCTCCCCCGCGCGGCGCGGCGCGAACCTCTTCGCGCCTTCTACCGAAGTCCCGCCCCCCCCACCCGCCTTGCCCTTCCCAGGTGTGTGCGTGCTACGTCACCCCTCCCACGCGTACGGGGCGTGCTGGCGTCGTCGTCCTCCGTGCGCTCCGCGTCACCGCTCCTGGCCTGGCGCGCGGCGGCGGCAGCAGCAGCGGCGGCCGGGGCCGGAGGGTTCCGCTCGCAGCGCCTCGGGGCTCGCTCCTCCGCCGGCGCTCGCCCGCCGCCTCCCTTCCTCCGCCGTTGGGGCCCCGCTTCGCGCGCGGGACCGCCCGAGCCGGGCGGCGGCGGCGACGGGTTGGTCGGTGAGCGGCGGCGCGGCCTGGTGCGCGCGGCCGATCCCGCCGCTCGCGTAACGCGGCGCCGCGGGTTCCCTGAGGTGAGGCCCGGGCTCGGGACGGGGAAGCGCCGCTTCTCCTCGCCGCCGCCATGAGCGTGGAGGCGTACGGCCCCAGCTCGCAGACTCTCACCTTCCTGGACACCGAGGAGGCCGAGCTGCTCGGCGCCGACACGCAGGGCTCCGAGTTCGAGTTCACCGACTTCACTCTTCCAAGCCAGACCCAAACCCCGCCCGGGCCCGGGCAGGCGGGACCGGGACAAGGCCAAGGACCCCCCGGAGCGGGACAGGGACCGCCGGGAGCGATCGAGGCACAGGTGAGTCGGCGGCGGGAGGCGGGGGGTGTGTTTGGGGCGGGGGGGTCAGGGCGGCTCCGTTGCGGGGGGGGGGTGTAGGGTGGGGGGGGTCCGGAAGGGGCGGGCGGGCCCGGCCGCGGGGCCGGCGAGGGGAAGCCCTGGGCGGGCGCTCTGTCCCCGGCACCGCCGGCCGGGGGAAGTGGAAGCGGCGTGTGGTTGTTCGCCTGCCCCGTGGAGGGGAGGCTGCCGGCTGCGGAGGCAGGGCCCGGCCGCCCGGCGCTTTGCTGCTGCTGCCCGGGAAATAGAGGCTAAAACTTAGGGCCGGCCGCCTGCTGGGAAACGGCTCCGCCGTCGTGTCGGGACGGTGGTGTCGCCTCTCGGTGCCACGTTAAAGAAACCAGAAATGCCTCTGGACGTCATTTCGGACTCGTTTCCTCTTTAAAGCGAGCGCGACTAGAGGTAGCGTTAGGTTCTCAAAACTCGAGTACTGTGGAAATTCAGCAGTACTTTTTGGGACTTTTTTCTTCCTAGGGCAAAAAGCAAAATATGCCTTTAATTTTTTTAATATATTTTTTTATCCTTTCTTCACCGCCGCGCGGTTGCTAGGCTGGTTTGTTTTGGGTCTGTACGGGAGCGACAGTCGATATGGCCTGCGGTTTAAGTTCAGAGGTCTGGTTCCTCAAAACTTAAAAACAGGTGATTTTTTTTTTTTAGTATCCTGTCTGTTGATGCTTGGTACTTAAATGGCAATTAAATCGCGTTTATTTAGCAATTCACAAAAGCAAAAGAAAAGTGGGAACTAGGGTTATATGCTCACAAGCGAAGAAGTGTTGCGCTGTGGCTGCGTCTGTAGTAAAAAAATAAACGAACCCAAAGAACTCTTCATGCTTTTTAAAAAGTCAGACTTTTCTCCATTTAAAGATCACGGAATATTCTGCTAAGTTTCATTACATCTGGGTAAATACTCATGTAGTCCCATTATTAACAACTAAACGTTTGTAAATTATCCACGTTTTAAAGGGTGAGTTTAAAGGGGAGTTGAAATGCTCTAGATAAATCTTCAATCCTGAACCAAACATGGTTTGAGTGGGCTTGATTTATCCTTTTACTTGCAAAACCTGATGTGTCGGGCTCTGTAAATACTAGAGCTGTGGAAACAGAAGTAAGCCAGCTGAAAATGGGCCAGCATGTCCGGGCACTGAGAATCTCCAGGTGTGCGGGGCGAGAAGGTGGTATTATCCCATCCAAGCCATATGGGGTTTATCCCAGGATGAATTCAATGACTTTCTTGTGCTTGAAAGCGCCCGGCGTAGGGCTTGGGCATAGCTGCTGCGCGGTGGCTTGCTCTGGGTTAGTGTGTTTCTAAGACAGAGTTAAGAGATGTGACCCCATGGGCTGTTTGTTTTTCTGTTTAATTCCAGCTTTGAATTTGGGGTTTGGTGGACTTCATCGGTTTTGAGCATTGAGAGATCAGAATTATTAAGCAGCTATAGGAAAATCGTGTCTGCGTAGAGTCAGAATGTAGACTAATTGATTAAAAAGACAGTTTTAATAAAATCTTAGTTTTTAAAGCTTTAATGGGTTGTGATCATTCCAGAACTTACAGTAGAGAAAGCGTGGCCAGAAGAAGAAGAAAAACCACCCTGAAATAAGCCTTGTAAGCTAAAAGACCAGACGAGAGGATTAATGTGTCTTTTTTCTTTTTTTTGTCTAAACATGTTTGCAAAGCCTTTGAAGTAAAAAGAAAAAAAAAAGTATCTGGAGAGCACATTCAGGCACTCGTATGCCTTCAACCACCCCTCCTGGCAAAAAGGGAGGGATTTTTTCTTTTTAAAAAAAACGAGTGTGTTTATGTTTCTGCAAACTCTTGCAGTCATTCTGATCCTTGTTTTGACTCCAGAAATGTAGGTTTGGGGGAGGGAAGGGACCTATTGCAACGAGAACTCTCAGAAGCGTAGCAAGTGGAGTGTCCTCCTGAGCTGGAGTGCAGCGAAGCCCAGATCCCTGGGTCTGTTCAGACTTGTACGCTTCAATGGTCTCGTGTGAGATAAGATTAGAAATGATGTGTTTTTAAAGATTCCGGGAGAATATGTCGCTGCCTTCAACAGATAATTTAGGCTCATTTTGTCTTTCAGCAGGGGACATACTAAATAGTAACTTCTAAGGCCCCAGAATTATCACATACATTTTGCTTAATTAAATGTTGTCACTCTGATTGTAATTAAGGCTACCTGAATAAATAATTTTGATTTGGAGCTGATAAACTTCAGAGGTGATGCTTTTACTCTGTTGCTTCATATTCTGATGTATTCTTAGTGTTTAAAGATTGAGTGACGCAGAGCACCTCATTTCTTAAAATGTGATCGATTTAGCTGCTCTAGAAGACCTTCCTTTCCCAACATATATTTAATAGTTTAAGAGGATGTTGTTACAACTGATCAGTGTCCCGCTGATGAAAGATAGTGAGGAGTTCGTAGCGCAGAAGCTGTTTTCTCTTTGGAAAACTATCTCCATTGTTTACATATAATTAAAATCAACCATAGGAATAGATTTTTCTGCCTTATTTTTTCGCCCTTCCAGGCAAGGACTTAGTTACGATGCTAGGAAGCAGTCGCACGCTCAGCGAGTCCGAGATGGGCAAGGCCCATGGCGTTAGTGTTAGCTGAGCTGTTTGAGTGAGTGGTGGAAGGAGGCTGGGTCACCTGTTGGAGTTTCGGTCTAGGCTATGGGGGCTGGATTTCATTTCCAGTTCCTCTAAGAACTTTTTGTGGTAGCAAAACAATCCATTCCTTGTTTCACAGGTCCCCATCTGGAAATACCGCTTGCTCCGCACTGCTTCGGAGGTGGTGTGGGGGTGAATGTTCTCAGTATATCCCCTTCCTTATTTAGGAAGGGAGAACAAATAAGTACAAGGGATTATAATAAGGTACAGTAAATAGTCTCTAGCTTTAAAGTAAAGAATCTACAAAGCACAAATAGTTGGGTTATCTCTGTGAGTCCAGAAGTGTGTATTTTCTTTTTTCCCTAAAGCACGAGGGGAAAATTGCCTGAAATCGGGACAGCATGACTGGGTGTCCTGCGGTTACTGCACGGGGTTGAAGTGCGTTGCCAAGACTGATTGGACTGCAGCCCTGTAACGAGAGTGCTCTTCTAGCAAAATACCTACTTACCTGCAATTATTTTTCTTGTTGCAGCTTGAAATGTACCACTTTAAAGTAGGGCTACATTAAGTGGATATAGCTGTGATCACCTGTGGATCAGCTGCTGACGTGGGTGGGGTTTGTTAGCCAGAAGCACCGTGAGAAATTGAGATGGTAATATTCTGTTACCTCTGATTTCGGGACTCGCTCCCAGGGTCGGTAGAAGCCACTACATAAATGGTGTCATCACATTTGGTATTCTGTAACTCAGTTCCCTGGGCCTTTACTGTTGTGTTTCGAACAGTATTTTAGAGGCCAGAAGAGGAGCGAGGGAGGGACTGGTACCATGGTGATAGCTTCAGAGCACCTCAGTGTTCAGATGGCTGTAGCTGTTAAACTTGCTGTGCCAGAAGTTTCAGTCAACGCTTTTAAAATAGAGAAGCCCCCCCCTTATACAACAGTAGATGGTGCCAGATTTTTAATAATATGCACATAGGCTAACATCACAGTAGGTTTTAGAACAAAAGTTGAGTCACTTCCTCATTGTGTGCCTGCCAAGGCCTAGTACTCGCTGCTGGATTTTCATAGTAACAGGTGACATCATTCCTGCCTGACTCCCTGAAAGGGTAGGAGCTCCCTGGGGTGCAACCAACACAGTCACCTGGTGCAGAAGCACAAATAGCTTGCAGTTGTTGTAGTTTCTTGGGGTTTTGCCTTAAAAAAAAAAGCTTTACAATTTTATTACTGTTTGGCGAAGGAATTTTTTGAGCATCCCCCCCAAAAATTGACTGAACTTGTGAACTGATGTGTATAATCATAGAATCGTAAAATGTCCTGAGTGTGAAGGGACCTGCAAGGATCATCGAGTCCGACTCCTGTCCCTGCACAGGACAACCCCAAAACTCACACCGTGTGTCTGAGGGTATTGTCCAAGTGCTTCGTGGCTCTTTGGAATAGGCTGACAGAAATGCACCTGCAAACATTGGGCATTCAGGCTTCTAAGAAATTCAGACTAACTTAAGGCTTTGGAATTCTGCCTCCTCTATGATCAGTGAAGTTATCTTTGTATTGTCTAAATGGCACTATTTATTTAAAATGGATATCTTCAAATGTCTGTGGAGATGCTATTACGCAGTGAGCTGATTGGATTTGGGTTCATCATACTAATGGGCTGTTGCATGCTGCTGCGGTTTCTTTCGGTTTCTCCTTTTTCCTTCTGCTGCTTCTGCACACTCTGTGCTGACGGTTCCTCTTGGCTGATTCTTTCTATTAAAAGCCAGTACTTGGAGGTAGCATCAATAGAAAGTCGCACCATTTAGATTGTTTTGCAAGCGCACCTCATATCATTTGAAGATAGTGAAACAAAGCTTGTGTCATTGAGTCCAGCTCCTTACTGCTGAGGGCAAATGTGAAGGGGCTTACACTTGTTTTTAAACTTAACTCTTGCAATTGGCTGTTAAATTCTAATGTGCAATACTGAAACTAGCTGGCGTGGAATCTAAATGAGACTTTCACAGAAGTAAGCTTGTTTGGTTTGCCTATGAGTTACAGCTTTAAAATGCTGCAGCAACTATTTTTATCAAATTCCTTTTAATAAAGATTTAGCATCGTTCTCACTGTGGCCAGCTGTCTCGTTTCTTGTCAGAGAATTAAGTTACAGATACCAGATAAATGGCATTAAATGTCTAAGTGCAGAAGAGTTACTAAAATCCCATATGGACAGACAAAGGCCTTGAGTGATTTTTATGCTCCCATTTTTTACCTAGTTAATATTGTCTCTTCTAACCCAATACCTTTAAAAACGTGGGGGTGGGGTGGGTGGTGTGGTGTGATGATTTTGCTGTGATAGGGAAACTACCTCACAGCACTCATATCAGATGTTTTCTTAATATTGTGCTAATGGCTGCAGTCACTGTGGTGGTCCCTTTCCCACCTTTTTCCATTCAACATTACCATGGATTATGGTGTGCTTGTCTCTCAGGTTTTAGTGAGATTTTGGCTGAACAAGGGGTTGAGTGACTAGAGTTCTGGGGAGTGTGGGGGTCTCAACAGCATGGTGCTGAGGTGCTGAAGCTCCCTGCGGCTGTTCGTCTGTAGAGATGCGGCAGTGGAATTAAACCAGAACAGCTGCAGGGCCCAAGGGGCAACGGCTGCACTAGCCATGCCGAAATCTGGTTTGTGATGTTCGTACTTCTTGGTGCCCCTTCCTGGTGGTACTCGGTATTGCCAAACTCTAGCCCAACTAGAACCATGCCAAAAAGGAGTTATTTTTAAGTCCGGAAGGACTCGGTGTGTTAAAGTTGCTGACTCAGCACCAAATGTTGCAGAACTTCACGGTTCTGGGAGTCGGGGCGCTGTCAGCAGAAGGAGAGCACACCTGTACGTGCTGTGTTGGCACACTCGATCTCTGCAGTGTGTTGCTTTGGAAGCTTGAGCTGCTTTACTAGTTTTGATGGACTTTTGCAGTTTTCTTGGGTAACTGAGAGAGGCCTCATTTGTTTTAAAGGAAAGCATATCATAGAACAAATGCAAAGTACCACAACAGTGACTGTCACACCTGATGTGTTTTGCAAGTATGTTTGATTCCGTATGTAACACGGTTGGTATATCCTGAACAACCGATACTGCCTGGAGAGTTAGATGCTGAAAACCAGTTTCTGTTACTTCTTGTGCTATTTCAATTTTACCTTTGTGGTTTTTTTTTTAATTAGGCTTAGATGAGAACAGGTTGCTTGATTACCTGCTCACTATTGTCCAAGTGTCATGAAGTCGTGTTTCTGATACGGTGGGGTGGAGGGGAAAGGTTGATTTAGTGACTAGAGAACAGCAGAAATAGGTGGGGAAGGTCCTATCCAATAAAGATGCTGATTTCAGGTAGGTTCCTAGAGTAAAATGAAGGATGAAAAACCAATGTTTGATACTGCAGGAATTGTTTAAATGGAATTTTGTGTGTTTTGTAAGACTGCGTAGAAAAAAGTGCAATCTGCAGAAAAGGAATCTCCTTTTGTTAACTTTTTTTCTACTCATCAGTTGGAGTTCAAGTAATCCTGTAAAATAGGAGCTAATGAAGCAAGTAGTGATTACATAACTGGTGTGCGCTTCAGCTCGTACCAGCATTTTATTTTCCTCTTGACGCTTGTCTAAATTAAACAAGTTTTTGCTTTGAGGAGTAGGGATTGCTGTCCTTGGCTTTACGTTTGAGTGTTTTGTCTATATAACAAGCACTGACCTTGTGTTTCAGGTTAATGGCCCTGATGGCATTTTACAGAACGGAGCTGTGGATGATAACGTGGCTAAAACCAGCCAGCTTCTGGCAGAGTTGAATTTTGAAGAAGATGAAGAAGATACCTATTACACAAAGGATCTTCCTGTGCACGCTTGCAGGTACGACCTAATCTTTGCGTCGGGCTTCTTTATATCCAGAGGCCAGGAGCACTTTGTGTGAGTGAAAGGTGCGTGCTTAGAGGATTTTTAGATTTTGAGAGCAACTTCCTTGGAGACAGCCACGTACTGGTAGGAAAATGGTGCCCTCTGGTGAGCTCTTGTGTATACTTACAGCTGCCGGGTCCAGCAGGCTTTGACCTCCCCCGAGGAACAGAAGGCTAAGCCAGCTGAGGGATGGTGATGGTGGGAAGTGTTAAAATACCCCAGACAAAGAGTTTAACTTGTGTTTGATGCTTTCACTAGCACTTGTGTTCCCTAATTTTCACTCCCCCTTGTTTTTGTACACTACTAGGTAGTTTAAATCTTGTATTTGAATTTTCCTATAAGTAACTTCCTGTTTGTTTTTAATTCCAGTTACTGTGGTATCCATGACCCTGCTTGTGTGGTTTACTGTAACACCAGCAAAAAGTGGTTCTGTAATGGGCGTGGAAATACATCTGGCAGGTAAATGGTCAAATGATGGAAATAACAATCTCATCTTTGGGTGTTTGTGTTGAAGTGTGATGATGGCTGTGACTTGCATTTTTGGTGATAATTGAAGTCTAGTGACTTAAATAGGAGCCTCCACTCTCCTGTTTAGCTTTTCCACTGTTACTGACTTAAACCTCGATCTCAGCAAAACTTGAATCACTTCTGTGAACTCGCTGCTTCCTCCCCCATCCTGTGTTCCTGCAAAGCACAGTAGAACTGATGCTCTAGACTTACGGAGCTTCAGGAGGCTTCTTTCAATTACCAGTAACATAAAAAGAATTTTTTGTTTCCTGTTCTTTCACTCTCAACTACCTTAAAGCATTTGTGCCCTGAGAAACTGTTGAAATGGTGTTAGCGGTATCTTTGCTTAGGTGAAAAGAGCAAGATCTTACCAGTGTCTGCCACAGCGAAAATAGGTTTTTGTTTGCGTCTCTTAATGACTGAGCTGATATATTAAGCTAGGACTAAATCTGATTTTCCTCTTAACCTCATAGAAATTTATGTCCTCTCTGGTTTCAGCCACATTGTTAATCATCTCGTGAGAGCGAAGTGCAAAGAGGTGACTCTCCATAAAGATGGACCTCTAGGAGAGACTGTCTTGGAATGTTATAACTGCGGATGTCGTAATGTGTTCCTCCTTGGCTTTATTCCAGCCAAGGCAGACTCTGTGGTGGTTTTGCTGTGCAGGTGAGAGAATGCCTTTGTTGGCATGTTTGTGTCAAGTCTATTGCATAACCTTTTTTCTAAATGGCAACCCTTGCTTTCATTTTGTACCGACATATATTTTATACTCTGCTTTGCCACCTTTTTTCCTTTAAATGATCGTATAGGCCTTGTGAATGGTATACAAGTAGGTGATGCAAAAAGGAAACATTCTGTTACGCTGGGCAAATGTCTTGGGTCTATAGAAGAGTGTTTCTCCCAAATGAAGCAGGATTTAATGGAAGAAAGGTGTGTTTTCCCCTTCGTTAAACTGGGATTTTCAGGTTTGGAAGAGTAACAGAGCAGTTCAGAAGTTACTCTGGAGCCCTACTGGAATAGTGATGCTATTACACAGCATGTTTTTCTGTCAGCTCGTAAAATCACTTGAAGATGGCAGTAAATTAGAAAGGTTCTATCAGAGAACAGTATCAGAAATCATGATTTTATAGTTGTATGTATTTTTATTAAATGCTGCCACTTACCATGTGTTTGACAGTAGAAGGTGTGTTTCTACAGAATGAGTTCCCCTATTCGTTTAAACAAGAGATGGGAAGTAATCCTGGGTGTTTCCTGATATATATGTGTGCATGATCTTAAAGGACTGTAACCACTTTCAAAGGTGAATGTCATAGTTAATATCTTAGATGCCGAAATTTTCAGTTTAGAAACGCCCAAGAAATACCACTTACAATACGGAGCCGTGCCAAGTGCTGGAACAGCGAACACGGGAGCTAAAGAACGCGTTGGCCCAGCAGGCTAGGTTGATTTGTGTTTTCCTTTGAAGTGAGGCACCCGAGTTGTTTTAAGAACACAATAAACCTATTTTTACACTTCACATGGTAGATTTTCTTACACTTGTCTAATTTAATAATTTTTTTCCGATATTTTGGTTGTGCAGGCAGCCATGTGCCAGTCAGAGCAGTTTAAAGGATATTAATTGGGACAGCTCCCAGTGGCAGCCTCTTATCCAAGATCGCTGTTTCCTTTCATGGCTGGTAAAGATTCCATCTGAACAGGAACAGCTGAGAGCGCGTCAGATTACAGCTCAACAGATTAACAAACTGGAAGAACTCTGGAAGGTACGTGCTGCTTTTCAAATAGTGATTAGATTTTACCAAGTGCTAGTTTTATGTTTTTATGAAGGAGGAACCAGACTTTTAGAAACTGTTTAAGGCAGGCATCACGTGAGGTTTAAATCTTGCAGATAGGACAAGTAATGCAACTGGGGATTGATCGAAGGATTCAGGAGGTCATTTATCAAAGTGGGAAGGTTTCATCCTTAGGTTCTTCTGCTGACTTAGGTCAAGCAATCTGAAAAAACAACTTTCCCATACCGATTCTTTCCCTTGCTTCTGCTTTGTGCGATGACTGGCTGAGTAGGGAACTGTTTGTCCACGCTTGGTATTCGGTAACTGCATTTTGAGAGGGTTTTCTATACATGCTTTAATGCATAACAAACCTGACTGGATGCGAGAGAGCACGACACACAATGTCTTGGTGGTGTTCTGACAGATTGTTACACCTTGCTGTGACTTCCTGTAGTAGTGAAAGCCAGTCTTATTGGTCCTGTCGCACAGTGAGAGCTTGTCGCTTTTGTGTACTTAAAACTTTGAAACAAAACATTTGTACTTCAAATTCTAGGAAAATCCATCTGCAACCCTTGAGGACTTAGAAAAACCTGGTGTTGATGAAGAACCCCAGCATGTCCTGCTTAGATATGAAGATGCTTATCAATACCAAAATATATTTGGTCCTCTAGTCAAGCTTGAGGCAGACTATGACAAGAAACTCAAGGAGTCTCAGGTAATATGCTTGAAATATGTCTGAGGGGGCTTTTGACCAGATCTCTGATACCAAAACACGTGGTCACTGTTAACAGCGTAGAAGGAAGGCTCAAGCGAAATAAATACCTTTACTGCAATGTAACAGTGCTGTAATAATTACAGTAGTAATGGTGGCATACGGTAACAGGGAGAGGAAAGAAAAATCCTCAAACTGAGGTTTTAAAAAAGAGCTTGACCCACTTCAGAACTTCCCTCTTTCCTGTGTTCAGAGTTTATCTTTCCAAGAACCATATTCTATCGTGGAACTGTGCAACTTGGCCACCTTCTTTTATGTTATCCTCATAACCTGCAGGTACCTTTGGCAGTCGGTTTCCAGTCAAACTTGAATTATATGAGGTCATGCAAGCACTTACTGAATGTTTTTAAGGAGAGAGGGGGAATAACGCAGATGGTGATTATGGCTTTGTTTCTCATTAAGTAACTCTTTTGTAGAACAGACTTATCTGCAGATGGCGTGAACTCAGTCTGTAAGAATAAATACAGATATCTGTCTGTACTGTGACATTGGAACAGCAAATTTTGTACTTTTCCACTGTTTTGAAGTATAGGACAGCAAGGACTGGTAATTCACAAACAGTTCTTTAAGAACATAACAATACCTTTTCTTTACTGTTAGACTCAAGATAACATCACGGTCAGATGGGACCTGGGCTTGAACAAGAAAAGAATCGCTTATTTCACTTTGCCAAAGACTGATTCAGGTATTGACAGCTTGATTGCATGTTTTTGTCTTTTTTTTATGCCTGGTAAATAACATCAGTATTTAAAGAACTGTGATGTTCTGGCCTGGGATGGTACTGTAAGAGCGTTGTGTTGGGGGGGGTGGTTGTTCGCTGGCGAATATCCTGAAAGCGTTGTTTTCCTTCCTTTGTAGATATGCGTCTTATGCAAGGAGACGAGATCTGCTTGAGGTATAAAGGAGACCTGGCCCCTTTATGGAAAGGAATTGGTCATGTTATCAAAGTTCCTGATAGTATCCTTTACTTAGCGAGCCTTCACGAGGGCTTACCTGAAGGTTGAATCTCTCTGAGAAATCAGTAAATGTGTGTAAAAGTAATTCTGAGAATTTTAATTTGCTGTGGGGATCTGCTAAAAAGAAATCAAAATTGGGAAAAAATAAAATTCAAATTTTTGCTATAGATTACTACTTAACGAGGTTCTACAGATTATGGTGATGAGATAGCCATTGAGCTGAGGAGCAGCGTTGGAGCGCCTGTGGAAGTTACTCATAACTTCCAAGTGGATTTTGTATGGAAGTCTACTTCGTTTGACAGGTATTGAGAAAGCGCTTTGAAACTTGGCAGGTAGCTGGTGCAGCTGGTGTACGTATTTTCCTATATCTTCAGTGGGAATTTGTGAACAAGAAAAGTTGTTTTGTTCTGGAACACTTGTGATCAGAAGACTCGATATGCCTGGTGTCACAGGTCTATGAACACACAATAGCCGGTTCATAGAGCGACAGGCCTAACTTTTACTAGAAATAGAGTTAATCTGAAAGCCATCAAACTTGGTTTTTTTGCCTTTTGAAGGCATGCTTAAGGTTTGTGGCAAATACATCAAGGGGGGAAATTTACCTTATGTTTAGGGATACTTGGAATGTAAGAAGAGAAACTGTTTTGTGGTTCAGCTTCCTGAACGCTGCTGCACCACGGAGTGCTCCCTGGCTTCAGCTGGCCTTCAGAAACTGTGAATCGCTTTAGCTGAAATTTCAAGGCATTTGAATCAGATCAACAGGCTTCAGACGTGTCTGTGCTGCATTTTGTAAGATAAGAGTTTGTTATCCTGGAAGATAATGAAGTTATCGTAGCAGAGACTGAGTGTACAAATCTTGCACCCAAAATTACTATTGCAGATTCTGTCAAAGGCTGGTGTTTCTCTACGGATTTTCCTGGTTATAATACTTTGTAGTATTTACGTGGGGAAAAAGATGATCTGTGTTCTTGAAGTCTAATTTTTCTCTTAACCCTTTAGGAAGCCTTCTACATTGTTCTCTTTTCCCAAGGTGTATTTTAATTTGTGCCTGATGTCTGATGAACCTTTGTGTAGGACACTTGTGGATAGTTGCCTTTGAGCTCACACTGACATTTTCCTGTCCTTCCCTCGCTTCAGAATGCAGAGTGCTTTAAAAACCTTTGCTGTGGATGAGACTTCGGTGTCTGGGTACATCTATCACAAGCTGTTAGGTCATGAGGTAGAAGATGTAATTATTAAATGCCAGTTGCCAAAGCGCTTTACAGCACAAGGACTTCCTGATCTCAACCATTCTCAGGTAACCTCATCTCCTTTTTACTGAACGCAGAGAATATGATCAAGGATTTACGAATAGAGGTTGAAGAGCTTTGTAACTTCCTGAGCATTGCATGCTAAATAGCAATTTAAAAAAATGTTACAGGTTTATGCTGTGAAGACTGTCCTGCAGCGTCCTCTGAGCCTTATTCAGGGTCCCCCTGGTACTGGGAAAACAGTGACATCAGCCACAATCGTCTATCATCTGGCTAGACAGGGCAATGGGTAAGAATTAATCTCTCTAAATCTTGATGTATGAGGTTACTTTATTAATGGCCAAAGAATCAACTTGTTTTTAAAAATGAAAATATTTTGAATCACTGAAGTGAAAAGATTTTCTAGAAGTATATTTTTCTGGGAAGACGCGCTTATTTCAGGAAATATTCTTCCCCAGCATATTTTTAGGGGACGTGTGTTGTAACACATGATTTTTTTGTGAGTCTATTGGAAAAGTTTACAGCTCATTGAGACTTTTTGCTTAATTTTTTTTTTTCAAGGCCTGTGTTAGTCTGTGCTCCAAGTAATATAGCTGTAGATCAGTTGACCGAGAAGATCCATCAAACCGGACTGAAAGTGGTTCGTCTGTGTGCTAAAAGCCGCGAGGCAATTGACTCTCCTGTGTCCTTCTTGGCATTGCATAACCAGATCAGAAACATGGATAGGTAAGAAATGGCTGAGGGGGGGCGGGAGAGTGAAAAACCCTAACTTAAGCGTTGTGGTGGACGCAGCTGATCAGCTGCGTAACGACGGCAACACGTATGTGCTTGATGCGGTAACTCTGGTTCTATACGTGCCATATTTAGTTTTACAAACGAGCTCTGCTGTAATCCTACCAAGTTGTTAATTAGGCCGTAAAGCAAAATTCCACTTCTTGCAGCATGCCAGAGCTTCAGAAACTGCAGCAGCTTAAAGATGAAACTGGAGAACTGTCATCTGCCGATGAGAAACGTTACCGTGCGCTGAAACGAACAGCAGAGCGCGAATTACTTATGGTAAGGTTCCATCAGCTTAAATAACTGCTTTCTGCCGCTTGAGGCTTAGTTGCAATTTGCTGGTGGAGATCAGAGTACAGTTTAACTTTGGCGGGGGGGATTTCTGGAATGGCGTTGAATGCTCTTCCGTGTAGAAATACTGTCCGTCGATACCCTGCGTGATTGATATCCATTGCGTTTCTGTCTCAGAATGCAGATGTGATCTGTTGCACGTGTGTGGGAGCTGGTGACCCGAGACTTGCAAAAATGCAGTTCCGCTCCATTCTGATCGATGAAAGCACCCAGGCTACCGAGCCAGAGTGCATGGTGCCAGTTGTCCTGGGAGCAAAGCAGGTAGGAGCCGTTGCATTTCATCAGAGAGAACAGTTTGTAAATGGAGGAAGTAGCGTCAAGCAGTAATGTTCGCAGTGTAGGCACGTAGAGATACAAAGTCCTTTCCTTTCACGGAAGATGCTTCCATAATATACATCTAAATGACTATTTTGCATCAGTCCCGTTGGTCTTCTATCTCCATAGCGTAATCTCTGCCTAGAACATGCTGGTCCTGTTGGAACAAGCTGGAGACTGAATAAGATTTTATTGGAAAATGATCAGCCCAATAGCTAGTTGACAGCAAAGGTTTCTAAGCCTTAGATTAGATCTGCAGCATATGAAAAATCAGATTAATTAGTCCCAAATATAGCAGGATATTGCTATCGTTTCTACCTCCTGGGCATGCTTCAGAAAATACCAGCTGAGATCTAACTTTCTTCTCCACAGCTTATTCTTGTGGGTGACCACTGCCAGCTTGGTCCTGTTGTGATGTGTAAAAAAGCTGCAAAGGCTGGCCTGTCTCAGTCCCTCTTTGAGAGGCTCGTGGTGCTGGGGATTCGTCCCATTCGCCTGCAGGTGCAGTATCGCATGCATCCCGCCCTCAGTGCGTTTCCATCCAATATCTTCTATGAGGGTTCACTCCAGAATGGTGTTACTGCAGGTAAGCGAGAGTAGTTCTTCTGCAAATTGCTTTCTTTTCCATTCATTAAGGATCAAAGGAAGGATTCTTTAATCTAGATGAGCTTTTTAATACATTTGCTGAAAAAGAATTGCTGCTATGGTCTACAGTTTTGAGTCTTTAAGGTGCTTTGATATGAAAATGAGTGTTCTTGCTAGTAAAGCAGTGCTAACTTTTTTTACTTACTGTTTTTGTGCTCCTCAGCGGACCGTGTGAAAAAGGGTTTTGATTTCCAGTGGCCACAGCCAGATAAGCCAATGTTTTTCTATGTTACACAAGGACAGGAAGAAATTGCCAGCTCAGGCACCTCTTACTTGAACAGGTAAAAGTCAACAGTGAGATGTAAGTTTACACTGGGACGCAGTACTTTAAGTATCTCAAATGTGAGGAGATTGTTAAAGGAATCTGAATAATCCTGTGACAGCCCTTGGAGACAGTCACAATTAATGAAGTCAAGGGAAAGTGCAGCACACGGTTCCCACTGCAAACCAAATAGTTCTCTGTCCTTCAGAGTCTCTGCTACAAAATCCATAGTGTTGGGTATTCACCCTACCTTGTGGTGCCTTGCGATGTGATGAAAGGCGTAACGGCTAAATAAAGGCTTCTGTTTTCAAAGAAGAGTTAGTTTCTGTTTCTGTGAGGGTGGTATCTGTGCTTCAAGTGAGCCAACCCACAGACCTCAAATGTACAGTGTGCTGGGCTACCGTGCTTCAGTGCTGTAATTCTTATGTCCTGCAGTACTCCTCCGAAATTAATAAAACGCTGTTTCTTGTTAACAGCTATGACTGAAACTGCCTGCGTGGTTTTTCTGATAAAAACTTGCCTTCAAGGATAGTGCAGGCTGGGCTGCATTTCAGAGTTCATTTGCCCCAGGCTCCCTTTACAGTAGACAAAGAGAAAAAGGCATCTCCACTGGGAGCAGTTCAGATCTTAGTGGGTTTGGATTCTTCTGTGGAGGTGCGTGTTTTCCTTCACTGGCAGCATAAGGAGCATGGGACGATGAAGTGCCTAATACGTGGGATGAATTTGGGCCGGCAGGTAAACTGGCTGCAGTTGCAGCAGGAAATGCTGATCAAGTCCCATTTCGAAGCCAAAATTCCAGTAGCTCCTGAAGCAGAGTCCCAAGTCTTAGATTTTGGTGGGGGTGCGAAAGGGATGGGAATTTAATTTTTTCTCTCGCTTGTTTTTTTTTTTTCCTGCACGTTCCAATTTCTTTATCAAAGACTGAGCTTGAAACGTTCTGCTCCTCTTAGTCATACGCATTTGTTCATGTGCCTGGAAGGGAAACCAGACCAACTTACGAAAAATATCTGCTGTGATATTTTTAATCTGTCTGTTTCATGAGCAGCATGTGCAAGACTGCTGAACGCAGCAAGCCAGATTGTGCACAAACAAATGGCACAATAGTTGGCTGACAGGGAGGTTGGCATTAAAAAACATTCTATATTTAAAACTTTAAGATAAAGCAACTGAAGGATCTGTTTGCACAGCAGGCCGGAACGTTTTTAATGATCTCGAAGTACCCGTGTACATTTAACTCTGCTAAGAAGTACCATTCCAGAACAATGGCCACTGCTAATTTTGCTGTCCTGGGGAAGTGTAGTCGTGTAGTTCTGAGAAGGCGGAGGTGTATATTAAAGAGAAATTGCTGCGTCATTCTGAGACCTTTTTTTGAGGTGTTGGCTTTTGCTCGTGTTCCTCTGGCTGAGAATATCTATGCGTGGCTTAAGTCAGGAGGTGATAGTTGAATTAACTGGAGTGCTCGAGCAGTGCAACGTGATCTTTTTCCTGAAGAAGCCTTTCCCACAAAGGCTAGCACAGCATATATGTTCAAGTTTTTTTAAGCCCATTAACATGCAGAAAGTTACACCTAATGCCTTGATTCTCCTTAGATAAACAAATCTCTCCTTGTAGGACGGAAGCTGCCAATGTGGAGAAGATAACCACAAAGCTATTGAAAGCTGGTGCCAAACCAGATCAGATTGGCATTATTACTCCTTATGAAGGTCAACGATCCTATCTGGTGCAGTACATGCAATTCAGTGGTTCATTGCATACGAAGCTCTACCAGGTAAGGAGTCCCTGCATGAACGAGGATGCTTGGATGCAGAGAAGCTGGAAAAGTCAGACATTGTGAAACTTCACAGTATTTTCATTTTTAGTCTGGCTTCTTGGGCTTCAGTCTGTGTTTATTCTTTAGTAATTTTAGAGTGCTTTAGTTGATTGTCATTAAAATAGACCAGGGAGAAGAGTTTAGGATCAAATGCCAGCAAGTGTTGGGGGAGCAGCTGGCCAGATGGAGGAGCCCTGTTAAGGTCTCTGTTGAAAGGAAGGCTTCAGTGAGTCCATCCTCTGAGGACTCATTGAGGCACAGAAGGGAGAGGCCATTAGTGCTTTGGCTGTGGAAAAGCTGTAGTCAGCTTGTGTCTTGGATAAAAGCATCAGGCCAAGAGAGACGCAGGAAACCAAGCTCCATAAATTCTGATGGTCATACTATTTATTTGCTTGGGAATATGTCCTCCCATCAGTGGAACTCCTCTACCAAACATCAAAATTTGTTGCTACAAACAAGGCGGTTGTATGTTTAATGTAGTCTGTTTTGCAATATTGAGAACTTGGTCAGTGTTTTCACTGAAGGAAAACTTGGTGGAAATAGTTTTACTTCTGCCAGGAATGATCTGTCCCTCTGATGCAGGTTTCTTGGTAGCTGGGAGCAGCAGTGCTAATTTGAGGCTGTCTTACTACGAGGTTTTGGAATAGTCAGAAGTCCTATTGGCACCATACCTAGAAAAGGATGCTTTCCATAGTGCGAATGCCAGTTTTGGGGAAATGCGAGAGCCATAAAACAGTGAACATAAAAGTAATTTGTCCTAAACTGAGACTGTCTGTTCTCCTTTAGGGAAACTATTTAATGACCAGTGGAATTATGAAATCATTCGTCATTAGAAAAATAACATTTTTGTTAAATGATGGGAACTGCTAGTGCTCGGCCAACGCGTTCTGTAATGCCTGTTGGTAGCATAACTGTTTTGCACTCTGCTTCCGTGATTTACGTGTTTTCCTCTCTTTCAGGAAGTGGAAATTGCAAGTGTGGATGCCTTCCAGGGACGAGAGAAGGACTTTATTATCCTTTCTTGTGTGAGGGCCAACGAACACCAAGGAATAGGGTTTCTGAATGACCCCAGGCGTCTTAATGTAGCCCTTACAAGAGCAAGGTGAAGTAAAATTGGGTAAACTTTTAGAATAAGAGACCTAATTTGGTCTGCTAAAGCATTGATACAGTCTGACTAACAAAAGGTCTGTGTTTCATGGGTAACGGGCCCATTCCCCACCCAGTTTAAGGGAGCCTTGAATGATTTCCACACTCCCTACAATTTCCAAGAGCAATCTCAACCTAATGGGGTACCCATTTGGCATCAGTAGTTTGCAGAAGCCACAGTGTCGTTTGCAGGACAGAACTCTTCCCTTCGTCTGCTTCTCCGTCCCTTCCAGCAACCACTTTCTTCTTTTTAACCATTTTGCTTCTCTTAAAATGGATTTGATTACTGAGAAGGGTAGTGTGGAGTCAGTAATCTATTGGTTGGCTTCCTTGGTTTCTGCAAGCTTTAAACCAGTACAGCGTGGCTGGTTGAGTACGCTGACGTGTTTGGCAAGCCTGCAGAAGGAAGCTTGTGATTATTGAGAAACTGGCTGGAGCAATCTTCTTTCCAGTGTTTTGTCATACTACAGAAATCATCTGCTGTAAACAAATTGAGTCAGGGCTTCCTACACCTACCGTCACGGGCTCCTGTTCGGTGCCTGGATGTACTGTGAGAGATTAACTTCGAGGCTGTTTTGACATTAACGTGTAGCATGGCTTTGTTTAGTCAAAGCTAATTTTTAGTTCCTCTGTCTGTTGTTGTACAGATATGGAGTAATTATTGTTGGGAACCCAAAAGCGCTGTCTAAACAACCACTTTGGAATCACCTGCTGAATTACTACAAGGAGCAGAAGGTTCTGGTGGAAGGACCACTGAATAACCTCCGGGAAAGCCTTATGCAGTTCAGCAAGCCCCGGAAACTCGTCAATACCATCAACCCAGTAAGTTGACCTCTCCTGTCTCTCAGATGTTTGTGGCACGAAGCAACTGGGGGTTGATTGATCAGTTATAAATGGATGGAAAAAAGTCACCCACAGCCTCACGCACCCATGACTTGCCATTTTTGTTGCCTAGTCAATGCGGTGTGACCCAAGTAAGTTGCTGCTTCAGCTGTTTTAAGTCGAGTGTGTGTAGAAAAGCCTCTCTGGTGCTTTTTTAATTGCCCTTTATTTACTGCAGAATTTGGTAAGGGGGTAACTTGTGAGGTGAATGAAACAGTGTCTTGTGTAGAAATGGCAAGGTCGTTGGCCTGTGTGCTTAATAGCGTTGTACTTCAGTCCTCAACCTGCAAGTTTTACACTTGGTGCTTTAACAGAAGCAGTCATTTGCGGGGGGAGGCAGCTTGTCAGCCATCACAGGGCAGCGGTAGGAACAGAGCAAGGGGAGAACTGTCATCAGAACCTCAAAACTGACTGAAAATTCATCACATGTTTCACAGCCTCCCTGTAGGATTACTTTTTTTCTCGTTGTCATGATGTAGTTGAAATAATAGTTGGATGTTTTCCATGTATTAGGACTAGTTTCTTCAGCACGTGTAAAGTATGCATTACCTGTGGAGTTTAACTGGATTTTTACCCACAATAACTTAGACTGAAGTAGCAATGCAAAGCTTTCTATGCAAAGGCTTTGTCTAACTCCTATAATGCTTCCAGGGTGCCCGTTTCATGACAACTGCCATGTATGATGCACGTGAGGCTATTATTCCAGGATCTGTCTATGACCGGAGCAGTCAAGGTAAAGGAAGCTATCAAAATTAACACCTTTTTTTTTTTCTTCCCCCAACTAGTCCTTGGGGTGTGGTATCTTACACGCTTCAAACTTTTACATGTTTGAAGAGCCACTACAGAAAAATACAGATTTGAGAGCTAAAAATGTTTGTGATATGCCTGGATTTTGCTCTCTGGATATAGAAGCCCCTCAGACTAACTTGATGTCTGTGGAGCAAGTAGGAAACAAGGGGAAAGGGGGTGTGTGGGTGTGTGTGTGTGTAAGCATTTCAGGGATCTTAGATGGTGCTGTGGAAGACTAACTGCGTAGGGATGAACATGTTAGATGAGTGTGTGAAATCTTCAATTGCGGAGTATATGGTGGACTAGAAATACCTGGCGGTTCTTGGCAGCGGTAGACTTGTCCTTTCAGTTTCTGGTTCTGATTTATCCTGCTCGCAAGTCCTCCCCTTACTGCTAGAAGCAGGAATAGGAATTGATTTTTAAATATTCGGGGTGCCTGGAATCACTGGCTCTTTTTCCCTGCCCCAGGGCGCCCATCCAACATGTACTTCCAAACCCACGACCAGATTGGGATGATTAGCGCCGGCCCCAGCCACGTCACTGCTATGAACATTCCTATCCCTTTCAACCTCGTGATGCCACCGATGCCACCGCCGGGATACTTTGGCCAGGCGAATGGACCAGCCGCAGGTACGGGGACACGGGTGAAATGGTACAAAAGCCCCATTTTAGGTCTGAAGTCGGAGAATGGTTTTTGCTACTCTCGCAGCGGTGTTGGTGAGAGTAGATAACAATGCGCTTCAGTAATAGATCGGAGTTGTGTGGAGTACAGACGCAATGGCACCGCGGCCTTCAGCGAGGGCTCCTTCGCCATGTCTACGCTGATGGTTCTGCCTTTTGAGTACTTATAAAATATTGCCTCTTGCGAGTCATCGAGTCTTTATAGAAACCTTAACTCTCACAAGTTTGCATGTGTAAGACTTCTCACTGTTGGTTGGAATAAATGCTTTTCCAGGACGTGGGGCGCCAAAAGGAAAGACTGGTCGTGGTGGGCGCCAGAAAAATCGTTTTGGGATTCCTGGAACTAGTCAGTCAAACCTTCCAAATAGTCAGGCGAGCCAAGATGTGGTGTCCCAGCCTTTCTCCCAGGGTCCACTGACTCAGGGGTATATCTCCATGAGTCAGCCATCACAGATGAGTCAGCCTGGGCTCTCCCAACCAGAATTATCACAGGTAAGCAGAATCTGATGTATAGTCTGCTCTTCTTCCTGGGTTTTATGTCGGTGATCCGCGTGCATGCACATCCCTGTTGCCTAGTGCTGAGGGAAACGGGAGCTAAAACTGTTTGCCAGTGACTCAGCCACAGCATTTCATACTCTTCCACTTGGTGGACTTCCCAGGTATCCTCAGGCATAAAAGTGAAATGCTGCGTGGACAGGCTTCAACTCGAGCCTTAACTTTGACCCGCTTCCCTGTTCCAACAGCCAGCTATCGCAGAAACCTTTTATTTGTGGAAATTCTGCAGCAAAAAGAGTCGATTTGAAAAAACAAAACACAACCAAACAAAAAAACCCTGACACGGCCTCTCAGACTCTTATCGTTAACCTTGGCTGCCAGCTATTCTGCTTTGTAAGGGAGCACTTGAGCTTGATAACAGGTTAAGAGGCTTAACACACACTTTCGTTTTCAGGACAGTTACCTTGGTGATGAGTTTAAATCTCAGATTGACGTGGCACTGTCACAGGACTCTACTTACCAGGGTGAACGTGCATATCAACATGGCGGAGTGACGGGACTGTCACAGTATTAGAGTGTAAGGCACCTGAGGTTCACGCCTCTGCTTCTTACTCCCTGATTTAAGCTCACGAACGCAGGGTCTGTCTTAAGAATGACGTCCCTAACGCGACTGTTGTTTTGCTTGCTTGCTTTCAGGTTGAGGAAGAAGAGCTAAGCTTGTGTGGAGCTTAGTTCATCGGCATTTTATTCTGGGTAATAAAAAAAATAAAATAAAATGGATACCTGTTTTCCACTGCTAAAACTGAAGCACCACTGTGTGAGAGCAACAGGAGAAAGAAACCAACCAACGGAGAGGAGAGAGAGAGAAAGGAGCGCGCGCGAGAGAGCCCACTGCTAGCTCACTGAGACAAGGAGACTGACCGGAGAGGAGAGAGAGCACCGAAGGACTGGCTGGCGCCTCACTGGGAAGGCAACTCACCCTGAAATGAGTGGTCAGCCGAGTCCCTGCTCCCCCAGTCAAACAAGCTCAAGAGAAGGGCCTTAAGCAGGTTTCACTTCATTCCATACTTCTCTTTGCGAGCAGGGCATTACTTTTCAGAGCAGATGGGGAGAGGAAAACCCTCATCTCAGAGTTGTTCTCGTTTTAAAGGGGTACTATATTTTAGCAGTAACTGTTTACATTTTTAGAAGCAGAGTATCGAGAGAGAGAGAGGGAGAGAGTTCCTGACTAAGCGACAGCAAGCCAAGCAGAAATCCAGCAGAACATAGCTGATGCTCAACTCTGAGATGCAGGTTTTGTTGTCCAACACTGGCTCTGAAATCCTAGTGTCATCGTGTCGCCCACATTCTGAACGGGTCTTTCGTGACAAGGTGGTTTTAAAGAGATTCTTTCAAAGGAGCACTGAATTTTTAGAAGTTCTGTCTCTGAATTCTTAGTGGTGGACCTGGGAGATCCTTGTTCTGAGAAGCTTACAAAAAGTTTAAAACAAAACTAAATTAGAGCACCAAACTTGAGAACTCTTCAGCGTGATTAAAAGTTGCAGCAATCAGCCTCTTCTTCCTACATTGGATAGCAGTTAGAGTGAAAGGAGCCTGCGCGCTCGAGCAGGAGGAGGGTTTCAAAGCGTTTTCTGTATGCTTTAATTGGCTACTGTCTGGACTCTACTCTGTGAAAAACAAGCCTTTCTGCAAGATGAACTTTGCGCTTGAAAGGGGATGGGTTCCTGTGCCCTTCGGCCCTGGAGGAAAAGATGCTAACAGGCCTGCTTTACTCGCTCCCTCAGATCTGGGGAAGAAGTAGTGGAAACTGGGGATTATATTGGTTTTGAAGTAAAGACTCTACAATGTTACCGAAGCAGGTTGGAAAAATGGACAAAGCAGGCAGTTGTTGGAAGGTGGCCTCTGATAGCTGGGTATAATTAGAGATAATGGGTTAGGCTTTTGTGTGGCTTCTTCGGTGACTAACGCAGATAGCTGAAAGATTCAGGTGTTGAAAACCAAACCCGGAGCCTATGTTTCAGGTAGCGGACACGGCCGTGCCATCAGTGCTGGCTTGAGAAATAGCTGCAAGTCAAAAGTGAAAACAGCACATAAGAGAAGCCATCCAATTTCTAAGTTGTACCCATGTCTTAACTAAGTCCTATGGGAACACTGGGAGCATTTTATTTCTGTCTAAACCTTTTTAGAAACAGCGCAGAGAATTTAAAATTCCTACAGACCCATTTTTATCAGATCCCTAAATTAGACTAACCTCTACCTCCTAATTGGCGAAGAACAGTAGAGTGTGGTTCACTAACCTTAGGTGTTTTTAAAGTTTGAATTCAGTTAGCTTTATACTCAAAGGGCTCCAAGTGTTTCTAGTCTTTTTTTTGGGGGGGAAACTCAAAAAATACCTCTCATGTGAATGTACTTAAATGACATAAAACCCACTTTTTGTAAACTGGGGGGGAAAAGCCCTTTCATTACTGTCCTTTCTGTAGATCGTTGACCCGCTTTCATAACCTGTATTTGCTGTAGTTTTTCAGGAGTGTCTCTCCCCCAGCGCAGACCTGGTGTAGCGTACCCACACCGCGTGAGTAGCGTGCACATAAACACGGAGCAGGTGTTCCAAATTTCTCGTTCAGTCCTGCAGCGAACGTAGTTCGAGAACTGCGAAAGAAACTTTCCAGAAATGAAAAAAAAAAACCAAACCAAAACCCATTCTTTTCTCATAAAAAGCCTCCAGAGTTTAGACTTCTAAAATGTGAAAGAATGGAGACACAGGCCACCTTCCTTCCTTGTAAGATGGACTGTTTTATTTATTAACATTGCCGAAGGGCTTTTTAATTTTTTTCCTTCCGTAGGCTGCGTAGTTGCATAGACTTTTCCGATAGGTTTGAGCTGTAACCCTCTGTGCAATGCAATCCATTGAGTAACGTAACCCCCTCCTCTCCCCTCGCCCCCGTTATTTCACTGATGGGAATGCTTGCCTCTGCTTTGTGCTGGTTTTTTCCTTTGTAGCAGTTACTCTGAGTTTTATAAATCCAGGCATCAGTGCTAGCACGGTGTTACTCTTTTTTGATTTTGTCTCAGTTTGTTTTAAACCTGTTTGTCATCGATTAAAATATTAATAAACAGCTCTTGCATTCAAGGTGGCCCCTAACTTTCAATGACGAAACCATGCAACATTCATTAAAGCTTAGTCTGATTGTATAAACTTCCAAGTTTATTACTTTGTTTAAACACAGACTAGTACAAAAAGGGGGGGGGGGGGGAGTGCATAGCGTACATGGGTGAGCAAATGAACTGTGACAGCTCTGTTAAATACCCTCCCCCCTTCCCTCCTCTGGCTCAGAGGGGACGGTGCTGAGCCCCTGGCGGCAGTTTGGGCCCGGGGTGCAGGGGGGAGCTGCCAGAGTTAAGGCTGGCTCTAGAGGTGACCAGTCCGGCCTGGAATATCCCCCTCCTGCTGCCCCTGCGCCGCAGTAAATGTGAACGTGGTGTTTTCCTGCGTTTCAGGTGCGTGTTTGGCAAAGCTCAGCCTGAGGCAGCCGGGGCTGGCCCAGGAGCGGCTCAGCATCTACTGCAACACGGTGCCAGTGTTTAGGCCTGGTCTTAGCACCACCCTGTGTCTAAGCTTCTTACAGCTACTCCCAGGCTCGCTCTCTGGTCGCTGCTGTAACCTGCATCCTGTTGGTGCTTGGTGGGGGGCCCAGAGGGGGACAGTCACCCTGCGGCACACGGGAGGCAGGTACGCAGTCACCCCTTCGTCTCCTGCAGCACAGGCACAAAACAACTAATACTTAAATGTTACTTAAATGTTTTCTTAGTCCTGCCTGTCTTAAACTGGAAAGAAAGGGCTCCTGCTTGCCTCAGTTAAGTCCTACTCTAAGCCCTTAAAACATTTAAGTGCTTGAAATGGGTTTCAGCATAGCTCTTGTTCAGCTGCTGCAGTAAAGCAGGGCCGACGGGCCCCGGAGTTCTCGGCAAGTCCACGGTGCTGCCAAGAAGCACGTTTGGATGTGAGAACGTTAGTGCACCACACAGCTAAAGTATGGGGGCTACTCCTGGCTTGGGCTTCAGCTACACAGGTGAGGGACGTTAGCAAAAACACTGTCACAGGGGCCAGGAAGACATTTCCTCTGCAAACCCAACAGTGGTTAAACCTTCAGTGCTTCCCTGGAGGGAGAAGGCCCAGCTTAGCTTGGCCCCCGCTTCATCAGACCTTGGAGACAATACAACATCAGTACAAAAAAACCAAAATAATCTCTGCTATGGGGTGAGATTCACATTTTTAAAAAAGAGAAAGCACACAAAAAGGTCAAGTCTAACACGGATTCCTTTTCTGTTCTACCCCCTTGCCCCAAAAATAAGCCGCGGGGGTGTCAGGAAAGCCGCAGGGGGAAGGGCTGGTGCTAAACCCCAGCACAGGGGCCCACGCGCGGCTGTGGCAGCTGTTGGACACCGGCCGGCACCGAGACGGGCCTGAGAGCGCTCGGCTGTGCCGCTGCAAGGGCTGGGTACCACAGCCAACGAGGGAAAAAACAAAGAAACAAACCAAAAAAAAGCCCAACAAATTAAACTAAGCCTAAATCGCACAGCCACGCGACTGTGGCACCTGCCGTAGCAGGGCTGTAGCGGTGCTGCACCGTGCGGAGCTGCCCTCGCCTGATGCTCGGCTGCGGGTCGGGCTGGGCCTGCGGCCGCCGGGGAGGTGGGGAACAGCCACGGGACGCGCCACGCTGGTCTCATCAGTTTGCAAATGAGGTAAATTAAATACTGACTCACAGCAGGGCTGAGAGGGAACAGACCAATGCCAACAGACCCCGTGCCCACCGCTGCAGTGGGGCACCACGGCCCCTCTTCACCCTTGCTTTCCTCAGCCAAAAACATCCTTCCCGCAGAACCCACGGGCTGGTTCAGACAAAGCCGCTGCACCTCTGAACCACGTACACCCCCAAACCACCCCATCCCCCGCCACAAAACCAGCTCAGGCCCGAGTTCCCGGAGGAACCGAGAACCCCGCGCTCCTCCAGGCTCTGCCGCCGCTGCGGGGAGGGATTCAGTCACGCAGCGACGCAGCTCGTGCCGTGACACCATACCTCTCCCTGCAGCGGGACCGGGGAGCTGCCGCCTCGCCTCCTCCCGGCCCACCCGTGCTGCAGCCCAGCCCGGCCCCCCAGCAGCATTATGTCACCCAAACAAGTTTCTTTATGCACTAAGCAAGCTGCAGGGTTTGGCCGAAGAGCGCGAGCCTAGCGGGTGCTGGCACCCGCAGCAGCTCGGGCAAGCACACGAGGGGGTCTGGGATTCACAGCCTGGTGCCACCACCGCCCATGGGGACTGGAATAACCAGCACCAGCCTTGATCATAATCCCACCTGAGGCTGGTGGCTGCGTGGAGGGCCGAGCACCAGCTGTTACCAAATCACAACTCCAGTAACGTTCCCTTGGTGCCAGACCTCGGCCCTGGCTGCGTGTGGGGAAAGGGCACTCTGACACTCATTGCCCCAACTGGGAAACTCCCTGAACACCAGCACAGGGGATTTAACGCACACAGATTTATTCCATCACTCATTCCTCGCTTCAGCCAGGACCCCATGGCACGCGCTCCCCCAGCCGCTCTGCTACCGGCAGCCACACTCATCCACCACCATGTCCTCGTAGTGCCTCAGCACCACGTTGTCGTTGTTATCGTAGTAGAGGATGGAGATGGGGGAGAGCCTGACGGGGACGCAGCAGGGCTGGGGGGTCCCCTCCGGGTCCAGCGAGTGCACCATGGTTTGGAGGATGGCGTGGTTGGTGCTGTTCAGCTCCGCCGTCAGGGGAAAGGGGCACTCGCCCAGGCAGTAATTAGCCATGTAGCCCTGTGGGGCGATGATCCAGTTCTCCCAGCCGACGTCGCTGAAGCTGATGTACAGGCGCCTGGGCTTGCAGAGGTTGCTCGGAGTGACGGGGGCGTAGCGAGCACTTCTCCTCCTCCTGGAAGCCTTGCACTGCTGCTGGCTGAGGGTCACCACCAGGAGAGAGGTGTCCAGGAAGGAGTCGATGCTGGCACAGAGGCTCTGCAGCCCCCCGTGCGTCAGGGATGCTGCACCATCGCCGCCGCTCACCGAGATCTCCAGGATTAAGCCCAGATTCCTGCTGTACAGTCTCCAGTCCTTCGCCACCCCGCTCAGGTTGAAGAGAAGAGACTTGTGCAGCTGGGCGAAGGATTGCTCCACCAGCAGCCTTCGGCTGTTCTTGGGGGTGGGCATCCCCCGTAGAGACATCTGCGAGGTTTGGTAAAGCCTCAGCTCAAAAACCTGCCCCTGGCTGGAGGTGTGGTAGGAGTTGTGGCTGAATTTGATCTCTAGCTGAGCCATTGTCAAGTGCTCGCCCTCCTCCAGCACGGAGAGGTTAAAGTACAGACGCTTCTGCAGGCACAGCAACCTCTGGGGCTGCCCGTTATGAATGAAGTGGCCTGACAAAGAAGGAGAAATAGAGGTGGTGGTGATTGAACCCTATTATGCCGAGCAGGATCAGCCTCCCCGTGCTTCAATTTAAGCTCTTGGCTGCGCAGCAAGAGGGAGCTGGGGCTGAGAGAGGCGGGCAGCCAAGCGTGCCCACGGTCGCTGGGTCGATGACAAGGCTATCAGCCCGATGGCACAGCATTCAGAAAGGTCTGGAGGTGCAAACGCTAGCCTGGGCTCCAGCCTGCGGCACCGGGATGCTACAGCCATTCCAGCATCTCCTGTAGATGCTACTTAACATCTTGGGGTGTTATTTTGCCCCAGTTGTAAATATCTCCCCCCCCTCCCCAGCACAGGGGGGTTGCTGTGGGCGCCGGCTGTTTGGGATGGAGGGGAAAGAAGGGCAAATAGCAGCAAATTTTAGGAGCTGGTAAGCTGCCTGTTTTAGCCAGCCCGAGGTTTCCACTGGAAACCTGGAGCCACAAGAGAAGTGAGCTCCGTGGTGTCCTGAGACCTAGAGGACACCGAGCAAACAGTCCCCATGTAACTGAGAACGGCTCAGAGAGGCCACAGGCTGAAGCAGCCAGACGTGCCACAGGGTCAGCCAGAGCCATGAGGAGAAAAAGGGGTGGGGGGGGACACAGGCAAATGGCCAGGCATCCCACCCCCGCCCAAAGCTGGGTGCTGGTCCCACCCGCTGCACCCACAGCCACGTTACCGCTGCCCAGGCGAGGAGTCACCTCCACCGCCACGAACCCAATGGGTCAGGTCAGGCCAGTCACCTGGGATCAAACCAGCACCTCTGGACTGGATCAGGCGACTCCAGGACTGAGCCTTGCGCAGCTCCACACCCTCACCCGCTGCCTCGTCTACAGACTCATTTCTAGACTGTAAATAATTATCTACAACATCCAGAGGGACCAGAGTTTACACAGCAGTGATTTCACCTGGAGACCAATTCTGCCCACTGCCCTGAACGCCTCCAGCCTCTCCTACCTACACCCAGAGACAGAAAAGGAAGGACTGGAGCAAAGTCTCCCAGCCCAGAGATCGGGGAAGGCTTCCAAAAGGCAGGACCCAAACCACAGCATTTCTGTACCTTGGTCAGCAAAGACGCGGATGATATTCCCAGGCACGTTGAATTCCTCCACCCTACAAGCATCCGCCAGGTCTTTGTTTGCAGAAGGCAGCATCTTTCTCTTCTGGAAGATCCTCCAGAGCACAGATGGCACAGGAATGGGGGTTTTCGGGCTGGGTTTGGTGCTCAAACCCAAGGATTTTAAAAGCAAACTTTCCTGCAAACTTAACTCCATCCCCAGAACCACGCTGAAGAGAGCCCAGGCAAGGCCGGCTCTGAAGCTGGCGTGCGTGGGGAGAAGCCACATTGCTCTGCTCTCCTTCCCGCAGACAAAGAGCAGCCGGGGCTGGGGACCTGAAGACAGGGGCCAGGGGGGTGTTGATTGCCTGATTGGAGCCTTTGATCTGCTTAGTGCTCAATTAGCACTGGGGGATTCCCAGGATTGGGCAGAGGGTGTGAACGGTCCCTCCAGGCTCCCTGGGACCTGTTAACCCTTTGAGGCTGCGTGGCAGGAGGGCAGCTGCCCTCCTCCCTCAGAGCTCCTACCATCTCTCCCACATCTCCACGCCATCGAGGTCCAACACAAAGTCCTTGGTGGCAGCAAAGAGGCTGCTTTTCCGCACACAAAGCTGCCAGCAAGTCCATCTGCTCCCATCCGCTGCAGACATCCCACCCAGATCCGGGGAAGATACAGATCAGGGTCTCCTCTCGCTCCCTCCTCCCAAATCAGTATTTTTTTTCCCCAGTCCAACACTTTTCTCTTAAGGCCGCCAACCTCCAGCACGCCAAACTCTCGCTTCAGCTCCCCTGCCGCACACACCGCCCTGCCCACGTGACATGCAGCCCCAGGGCCAGCACGGAAAGCCACCAGCACCCACCCCCAGCACCCACCCCCGGCACGGGGTCCCTGCCGCAGCCAGGCAGAGGGACCCCCGGGGCCTCCCCACTTGCACAGCCCCTTTCTAGCCCCCACAGCAGAACTGCAGGCAGCACACCTGATGCTACACACACAGACAACGCTGGCCGACGAGTTACCCAGCTAAATGTTGAAGCCTGGGCAAGACGGTACTATAAAGCTCAGTTTATGCACTGACTAGGTACCACCGTTACCCCAGCTCGGCACCGTCGCCGCCCCAGCGCTGCTATGAGGGAGCAGAAGAGAGGCCTGGGATATCGGTTCCCTTCGTTTCCTCCTTCCTGCAAATCCTGCTTGAAAGGCAAGGAACTAAAGCACCGAGGCGCTCCCCTCCGAAACCCTGCTAGGCGCTGGCGAGCGAGAAGGGGACGGATCCTGCCACAGCTTGGGGCAGTTTCCATCAGCCCAAGCCACATTCTGCTTTCTGTTTACCGAGGAACTTTCCCTGTGGCTCACACAATGAGCCTGGAGTTGGATCGATACGACAGACCAAAAACAGGAAAAAAAAAAAAAAACAAACTTAAAAAACCCACAATTAACCACCCTCTGATACCTGGGGTTAATGCCCTGGATCCCCCTCCACTGCCTGTTGTCCCTGCCCAGGAGGGAGCACACGGGAGCCGAGGGTCCTGGCCCCACGAGGGGAGAGCAAAGGGACACTCTTGGTCTGAGGGGCTGTAAAACCCACCGGGCACAAGGGCACAGAGCCCTGCCTCGGGGACCCGGCAAGGCTCGGGGCTGGTGCTGCCTGGAAAACCAGCACCGGGAGGAGAAACTATTTGTTCTTCACTCAAGCAAGCAGACATTACTGGGTGAGAGTCTAGAGATGCCTCATCAGGGGACCCTGCAGGACTGGGACTGGCTTTTTAAGCAACTGTAAGACTTACATTGGCTTTTTAAGCAAATTAAATCTCCTGGCCCTCATCCGGCAGGACAGGAGGCTGGGATGATGCTCCAGGGCTGGGTTTCCAGGCAGACCTGCTCATGGGAACCGTGCTGTACCTCCAGATACATGTGGGCAGCTCCGTATTGGTGACCCCTCCCAAGGGGGAAGGCTCAGAGGTGCGCTGCATCACCTCTCCAGTCCCTGCTTGGCAGCTAGAGAAGAGCTGGCTTTGGGCTCCCGTTGCCTGGGAGAGCGATGCCGACGGAGGAGAGGACGTTTCCCTCCCCAGTTTGATGCTGGGTCAGAGGACCCTTCCAGGGCTGCTGAGGAATGGTTGGCGGGAGGGTCCAAAGATAAAGACAGGGGAAATTGCAATGGGTCTGAGAAATAGCCGAGGGATGGCGTGACAGAAGAAACACCAGGGGACCTAAAGCCAGCTCCAAATCCTACCTGGACCAGCAAAGCCACCAGCCTCTCAACTGAACCAGCACGGACTGGTTACAGAAAACACATCAGCATCAGGTGAAGCCTGGTCACAGGCAAGCCCCGGGGGTGGGGGGGTGCCTGATCCTGTCAGTGGCATCTCTTCCCCGGCGCCGGGCAGGGGATGAAGGGGTATCGGGGATGAAGTTCTCCTTGTGCCTTTCATTTGCTGGGTTTGAGTGTAGGGTCCCGGGTCAGTCCCCGGATGCAGCCAGGCTGCAGCAGCCACGCTTCCCTTACAACCGCTTGTCTTTTACAAGTCCGTTCTTCAGGTGCATCCTGTGAAAGAGAGCACAGCAGACGGTGAGCCTTGGTCTCTGCACAGACTCTCCCTCTCTTACTTTCACAGATCACTACTGAGCTCAGGCCTGCCTTGACAGGCCCAGGCAGACAATTTGTCCCCGCTCAGCCAGACCTGCTCTGGGGGATCCAGCATCTGGCCAGGCTTTGTGCTCACCACATGAAGCGCAGATGCTGCTCAGAGAGAACAGCCTCAAGCAAATAGCCAGTCCTACAGGGTGAGCAGGGGAAGGGGCAGGTGAGGATTCACGGGACAGAAAGATGGACGGACACACCACAGTGCCTAGGCACGGAGAGACAACGTCCTTCCTGATGCCTGCAGCAGTGTTTTATATTCAGTATCAAGGCATCCTGCTGCTCTTCTGTTTTCCAGCTCAGTGGTGAACCCTTTGACAGTGGCTCCAGAGCCCTGGGAGGTGGGCCAGCACCCCTTCCCCGAGCAGATGCTGTGCACGTGTGTAATCCCCCCGCTGCCCACATACCCTTCTTTCAGAGCATTGGGGAGCTGGAGTCCAGCCTCTTTCTTCTTGGCCGTTGTGGTTTTCTTGCTGTCCTCCACGTCGTACTCACGCACGTCGTTCACCTCTTGCATCTGCCCCATCAGCACCTTGGCCACAAACAGGACGATGTACTGCGGGAGGAGAGACACCGTCAGCCACAAACCCCAAGGCTCAGAGCTGCTCGACCCAACCTCCGCACCCCCATTTGCTAAGTTGGACCTTTCTCCGCTGTCCTCAACCCCGAGAAGGGCAGGGCAGGTCTCTCTGGGATGGCCAAAGCCCTGCGACGCGGCTGATGACCTGCTGCAGCGCTGCTGCAACTACCCTCAACTGATTTAATCCCCACGTGATGATGAACTTGGATGCTGCCCAGGGTTGAGCTTGCTGGCGTGAGCCCTCCAAGTCCACCCTTTTCACCACCCCCCACCAAAGCTTCAGGGGATGCCAGAGCATTTACACCCATATCAAGTTCCAGCCTGCCGCAACTGCTGTTATCGCTCCCTCCCCACGGATCCGGGGGCTGCGAGACAGTCTGAATTCCAGCGCAGAGGAGCCCCCCCTCGGGCACTGACATGTGTTTCCCTCTTCCCATCCCAGCCACCCCCTGGGTCCTCCGAAGCCTCCCTGATCCCTGCGGTCCCCTCAGCTGCCCCCGGGACGATGCAGGAGCAGCAGAAGAGGGAGAAGCTAGCGCAGGGGTTGCTGAGCTCCCCCTACTCACCAGAAACCAGTAGATGTTCATCAGAGTGAGGACGAGGAGCAGAGCATTGAAGAAGAAGTAGAAGGGGATATTAGGGACCGACTGGAGGCTGGAGTAGCAAGTGGCGTAGAGCACCTTGAGGGGAAACCAGTAGAGACGGAACCAGAACCTGCCAGGGCAGAGGGAGCAGGGTGGGTTTAATGGCCCACGGGGAGCCCGGGAGAGGCGGGGGACCCAGCACAGCTTCCCCCAGCACAACCTTCTGCCTCCCAGCAGCCCCCACCAGCTCCCCTTGCAGTTCCTGCTCTTGGCATCTGGCTTGGGTTTACAGGTCTGGCTCTAGACAGGACTTCACACAGACCCTGGGAAAGGGCAGCTAGTGAAGGGAGAATACAATTTCTGTCTGCAGAAGAGGCTTGGCACCAGAGGCAGGGCAGAGAAAGGGCTTTCTCAGGGTAGGTCTACACTGCAGATTATCTCCGCTGGGCGGGGGACAGGAGGGGAATATAGCTGGAGGGTTTTCTTAGTCCTGCGCTTCCCTAGTTTATCACTAAAAGCCTTCGCTGCTCTCCCCCCCTCAAATTGAGGGCTCTTGTTGCCACCCCTGCTTTTCAGAGCAGCCCACAGAGAAGGAGGGAGACAAAGGGACAAATGAGGAGTGACAACCTGCAATTTACCAGTCTCTAGTCTTCATCTTTTTTTTTTCCTCCCGCCTTGCCCCAAGAGGAATAGCAAGGCTGGAATCTGGGACAGCCCTACCTCCCGTTTTCTTCTTGCAAAAGTGTTTCTTACTGCTAAAACCAAGCGAGTGAGAAAATGGAAACAGGTCCTCCTCCCCTGGGGTCATTTGTCATGCTGCAAGCGAGATTTCACAGGCACTTCTGTGGTGACAGACGGCAAAGTGACTACAGAAGGATTCCAAGCCCAGCATGGGGTCAGGCTCTGCAGGGAGCCTCTTCCCAAGCCGTTTTTGAAAGGGCTTGTTCCCATGGGCACAAACCCAGCCGCCCGTACCCCGAGGCACCGGGTGGGGGATTGCAAAAGCTGGCAAGGAGGGTTGGAAGTGGGATCAGGCAGGCAAACTCACCAGCTGACGCTGAAGGTGAGGCAGCCGATGTTGGAGATGACGTCGTTGAGGCGATGATAGACTCCCCCCCGGTGCTTGAAGTAGACGTTGAGCTTGGTGAATTCCAGCTGCACGTCATTGACGTCATGCAGGAAAAGCACAAGGATGCCCACGTTGTGGTACCTGTAGGAAAAAGGGGAGCAGGGAGGGAGATGTGTGGGGCGGTGGGTTGATGTTAGCACCCAGCACCCGCAGTCCATCACGCCAGGAGCAGCCAGACTCCCTCAGTAATCCAGCCAGCCAGACCTGGCACGGCACAGCGTAGCACTGTGCTGCAGGGAGGGTCTGGCACCGTGCAATGGCTCGCGAGGGCTGGGATTGCTGCGATAGCACAGAGGCAGGCAGAATCCACACCAATCCAGCACGAGCCCTCCTGCTATGTGCCCGTGAGCACAGCAAGGCCGCAGCTTTTGCTGCACAGCTGCCCAAGGCTGGCCCGGGCACACTGCAGAGGGGCAGTGTCCCAGCCAGGGACCTCACCTGAAAGCATAGGAGAAGGCTATGAGGGTCAGCGTGACGACGTGGTGCAGAAGCATGACCACCGAGTCCTTGCGCCACGTGTCCATGTAGGCGGTGGCATAGATGGAGTGCCCGTAGAAGCTGCACTGCAACAGGTAGGCGATGGCGATGTCCGTGGGCACGTCCATGCCCTTCTTCCAGTCTGGGGTGGGACAAAGACAGCTGGGTGAACCCAGAGCCTCCGTCAGCAGCAGAGAGACAGGAGTGCAAAGAGCACTGCCCCAGGCAGCCCCGGCACTTCGCCATGCTCAGGTCCTCCCATTCAGGACCTCACAGCTGCAAAGGAGGCAAAGGCTGGAACAGAACCCAGGTATCCTGGCTCCCAAACTCTGCCTTTGGCATTAGACCCATGCCCTCTCCTAGATCCAAGGGAGAAACCTTGACTGACTTCTCCCCTGCTTTAACTACGAGCCCGTTCCCCTCCGTAGCTGCCACGTCCCAGCCCCTGCTGTCTGCAATAGCCACTAGGTGACTCTCTCTGTAACGAAATGAACGGAGACAGCCTGGTGTGCCCTTTCTGTACCCACAGCATCACAGAAGAGGCAATTTAGGGGTTTAGTCTTCTCTTCCGTTCACCCCAACTCCCGTTCCCTTGTTCAACCCAGACGGCCTATGAACCTGGGCATCCTAATCCGTACCCACTTCTCCCTGGTTCCTACTGTACCGTAAAAGACAGATGGTGGGTCATAGAAGAAGGGGTAGTCGGTGAAGAAGAGCAGGTAGATGCCATACGACCAGGATAACGTGTAGAAAAGCAGCTTCCAGGCACTCTCAGGCATCTTGGCAGCATCTTTCGGCTGCAATTTGCACCACTCCCCGAAGGGCTGCAACAAGAGGGGAGAAGTGTAGTCACACAGGGCAAAACGACAGGCCCTGGGGAGGCCAGGGCAGAGCCCACCACATCTCCAAGAGACTCGAGCGTGCGTGCTGTGCGCTACCAGACAGGGCAAAACCAGGGGCAGGAACCCCATTTTCCTGGTCTTCTTTACAACATGAATACAGAGGTCAGAGAGGGTCTAGAGAGAGACTGAAGCAGGGGAAAACATGAGGCTAGAGACCCTTCCGCTCAGCCTTAGCCACCCCGGAGAGCTGCAAAAGCAGAGCCTCGCAGAGAAGGCGGAAGCTCAGGGCATGCGTCCCATGGTCTGGGCACCACTCCATCCCCCTCGCTCCAGGAGCAGGGCTGACCACAGCTAGCTTTTGCAGAACAGAGTCAATAACTAATAAAATAAAAATCAAGTCCTATCTGCACAAGGAGACCCAGAAGAGGAAGCTGTAACAATACTATCCTGCGCATACGGTCCTTGCAGCACTGCCAGCTCCCAGAAAGAGCCTTTCAGCTGAGGAAGCAAAGGCTTTGCAGAGTCCTAAACACACAGCCGCCGCCGCTGCTCCCCAGCCGGCACGGCACAAGACTCCCCTGCGTGTGCAGCCAGCGTGGGATGGGGCCAGCTTTGCAGGTCACCAGTCACTAAAGGCCGGGGCACGGGGTCCTCTTGCTCTCTCACACCTAGCCATGCTCACCCACGATCCCAGCAGCTTTTCCAGCTGACCAGTGCTGAAGCGCAGGTGGTTTTCTCCCCGTGTGGTTTGCAGCACCCCTCCCACTGGTCGGGACTCAGATATAGGAGGCAAAGCCTCCCCAAATATGGCCAAAGCAAGGGAAGGAAGGACGAGCAGCTCTGCAGATTGCTCGCACTATTCAGAACGAAACTTTCTCACCCTGAGCTCCCCGCGCTCTCGAGGACGATGGGTACGACCCAGCTCTCCCGACACTCGCGCTCTGCAACAGTGCGAGAGCTGGGACGCCGAGGCCAGGGACAACTTGGACATCACAGGACAAGCAAAGCCCCGGCAATAAACAGCCTCAGCTCCCCAGGAGTATATCGGAGCAGCTGAAGCCACCCTTCACGTTAGACCATGTGCCGGAGAGCGAGCGATGCTGCGCGCCGAGCGTGCCCTTAGCTCGGCCAGGGCTCCAGGCGTGGATATTTCCCTCCGTGGCAGCTGAGCAACGCCAGGCACCATTTCTGCTTCTCGTCATGAGAGTGACAGAGCCATATCAGCCCCGCCAACCTCCGCGGCCCCTGGCTGTGGCTGCAGGGGAGCAGTCAACACAGAGGAGTGTTGCTCAAGGTCCAGAGGGAATCATCACTGCCTGAAACACAGATAACGCCCAAAGGCCCCCCCGGCTGAGAGCTCTCCAGGGAGAGACCAGATAAGCTCGAGATGAAAACAAAATGCCTGCAGAGCAACCGTACCCTGCCCCAGGGTCAGCACTTTCTGCAGCCAGCGCTCAGCTCCTCGATGCTCAAAGGCTATATTAAGGCCCCAGCTGTCCCCAGGCAGTGGCTGGTCTGGCTTTAGCCCCTCTCCGCATCAGATTTTTCAAAGGACTCCACTCCAAGCATGGTCCCTGCTTTGTCCCAAGCTCTGAATTTCCCAGTGCTGGTCAGACCTGGAAGCACCAACCCCACAAAGCTCTGTCAAGTGGTCCGTATCCCCTCCAGCTAGAGAGGCTCAGCTCTGGCCTCCCCTTACGCCTCTCGCATTCAGAGCACGGCCGTCCTCATTGAGACCAGGAACACGCTGCTGCCAAGGCTCCTTCCAACAGGAGCCACGGCAGGAAAAAGAGGAGGAAGCTTGAAGGGTGAATAAATAATGCAGAGACAGAAAGTCCTGAGCCCAGAAAGCATGAATTATTTGTGTCTCCATACAGTGGAGCACAGAAGCAGCTCAGAAATGGGGACAGCTCATCACACTACCATGACAGCGAGCTGCAGAGCCCCTGCCACTCCTGCCCTCCTCAGCTGGGGCTGAATTTAGGATGCTGAGCTCAGCCTCAAATCCCTGTTGCAGCCTTGCAGCCGATCGCCAGCCAAGCCATTTCGCTGCTTCTCTGCTCCTCAGTTCCCTGCCTGCGAAGGGGGAAGGACACCGTGTTTCTACCCCAGGCAGGCAGAGCTGATGACAAGGACCAACACCCTCGGGGCAGGCACACGCTAGTGAGAGAACCGGCGTTTTATGGACTCTCGGACCCTCGGCAGAGATGGCAGTGGCGCAATAAATCGCTACCGTGAGCCTGCAGGCACGGCCTGAACAGCCCACTGCAGGCACAGCAGCAGCTCCCAGTCTGGAGCAAAAGCAAAACCCAGGGAAGGACTGCTCTGCTCCAGCTTGAGGTGGCTAATGCTCGGAGAGGTTTTAGCCCTCGCTGCGTATATAGTTAATGACAAGTCCTGCAGAGAGCCCTCCTCCTCCCTTAAATAGCCACAGAGCATCTCAGGCTGTACCCCGAGCACTGCAGAAGCCGAGCTGGCTCGGAAGCAGGCACGGGGAAGAATGGGAAGAGGACCAGCATCTCCCAGAACACTGACCCACACAGGGGAACAGGGGGACACATTAAAGTCCCCGGAGAGGCCCTGCCAAAACCTGGGCCGCTGGCTCAGGGAAGCGCAAGCCAAGGAGACGCAGAGGAACCCACAGCAGGCGGGAGGCGCATCTGCCCTCTCCCTGGGGGTGGGAGATGCTCAAAGGTGGGGGATTGTCCTCCCGCTACCCGGCTGCCGTTCCCATGGCAACGGTGCAGAGATGCCTGTTGCTAAGGGTGACGGGAACAGCGGATCTGGCTGCAGCTAAAAGAGCCCAAGGCTCTTGTGGCAAGTGATGTAATGGGGCTTTGCTTAAAGGGCAACCGGCTCTTCCTCCCCCCTCCTCCTCGTTACCCCCACACAAACGTTCACAGGCATCTTCTGATTCACTTGTAAAATTAACTGGTCGAGGGACGTGACTGTTCCCCCGCAGCACCGCCCCACACAACCCGGGGGGAGGGAAGGAGCAAAGCGGTGGGCGAGAGCACGCTGCGAGAGCGGTTTGAAGCTGGAAAGAGAAACCAAATGGAAACTGTCGCTGCCCACAGCTCTGCTGAAGTGTCAAAAAAATACTCGTAGCAAAAAGCAAACACATGCTCTCTCCCTTTTTACAGCCCCTGGCACTAGAGGAAAGCAGCCAGTCCCCTTAAACCTACAACCAGCTAAAGCAGCAGCACAGAATCCTTCCAGCAACCTGGCAGGCTTGCAGTGATGGGTGATGAATTGAGGCTTGTTACAGAGGAATTGTATCCCCCAGACCGCCCCCATCACCTCTGCCACCTCCCCAGCCTAGAGACGACGGCTTGGCCAAACCCCAGCCATGCTGTGTCTGGCTTCTGGGCACAACGAGTTCCCCAGAGGAACACAAAGGAATGGCTGGCACGAAGCATCCTCAGCCCAGGGAACTGGCAGCTGTACATCAGCTTTTACTCAATGCAGATGATAATGATGAGCAAGCAGAGGTCCAATTCAAAACCTGGCCACAGCCAACAGCTACTGCCCCTTCCGCAGCCATGGCACAGCTCCCCGCAGCCCGGTGTGCTGCTTCTCCGAGCTGCGATGGTGCCTTTCCCCTCCAAGGGACTACATCCCCTCTGAACGCTGCCTGGATGCTGCTCCCGGACCAGCCGCCCACCCCCTGCCACACCAGGGATGGGGCACAGAGCCTGCAGAAGGAAAGACCCAGTAAAACATCACTGTCCTCTGAACTCAAAGAAATGAATCTCCTGGAGTCTGTGGCCCCAAGGGCAGTGGCTGTCACCCCGCTAGGAAAGGGGAACGAACCAAGCACGGCACAGCTCTCGCTGCCCGGTGTAGGGATGGAGCCACGAGCTGCTCAGTGCCTCAGTTTCTCTGCCTGCACAGCAGTGAAGGCACCGGGAAGCTGCGCTAGGCTCTGGACAACACTTTCCAGATAAACATGTAGGAAAAGGCACTGTGACAATAGCAACAAACCAACAGACGTTATTTCTTCCTCGGTTCCTCTGCAAGCAGTAAAATTTGCCCCTAAGAGAGAAAAGCAATAGATGACACTCTTTGAAGACAAGACACAGCTGCCCACAGGGTGCTGTGGGGGCTGAATAACCGCCTCGTGCCTGACTGCTGACACAGCGGCACAGGGAGAGCAGCCCCCGCGCCGAGACGCAGCAGCCCAGCTTCATTCCCCGGGGTGAAGAAAAGACCCATTGTTGTGGCTTTCTCCTCTTGAGTCTTCAGGGTTTGCGCATCAAACAGCAGGCAGAGCGCAGCGGGACGAGGAAACGGCGGTGCGGCAGAGCCTTCTCCCACCCCCGGGCTCCGTCGGTGTCCTCTGCTCTCAGCAGAGACCGTGGTGTTGGGTGGCAGGTTTTGGGGACCAGCGATAATTCCCCCCTCAAGACACACAGCCAGTGCTGGGGCTTGGAAAAACAAGTCTTGAAAATACTGTGAGGTGGAGAAAAGTTGCATAAATCACTGGAAGGGATAAATAGGGATCCTTGCTTTCCAGCTTCCACATCCTTCCTGGGGCTAGACTGTATCGCTCGCCTACAAACTCTGCTTTCCAGAGCACATTTTTCAATTTAGACAACACTTTTCCTTGCAGAGGACACTACAAGGTCCTACAAATTTCAACACCACTAAGAGGGCGAGCCGACTGGCGTCCGGGCCAAAAATGGAAAGCATTTACCCACTGCAGAGAAAAGGCGGGCAGCCGTTAAGGACGGAGGCGATACCTGATGAACATCACCAGATTCAGAGGCGGCTTTTAATACAGAATGGATTTTGCTCACTTCTGGACTTACACTTGGCTGACTTCAGGGACTTTAACTCCCAGCAGCAAAGGTGGCTCAGGGTAGTTTAGGGCTGCAAGTGCCTGCCTAGGCTTGCCACAGCTATCCTGGATCATCCTTGTGCGTGAATCCAGGCGTGCTCTTAGTTTTATCTATTCGAGCTTGCTGCACCTCTCAAGACCTGCTTGGGAAAGGGAGGCTGCCCGCACAGGCTTGCTGAGCTCCAGGCGCTTCCCCGAGCCTTTCGCCAGCGGAGTTGCCTGGTGCTAATCCAACGGCGCTTGGCCTCGGCACTGCTGGGCTCAGCTGCCCTCCAGGATGTTTAACTAATGCAGGGATGTTCAGGTTGCTGCTTTTTAATCAAACTCCTCAGAGCCTGGCTCCAGCCACTCTCCACGCAGGGGACACCCCAAGGACGGCGGCTTTCGGAGACCGATGGAGCTCAGACACTGGCTGAGGCAGGAGAACGGGGCACGCAAACCGAGGAGGCTTTGAGGGGTGGGAAGGCTTGCCTAGACCCGGTTCGGTCTTCGTTTCTGAAGGTGGTCTGCAGCTGCAGCGAGCTCCTACAATCAGAGGCGCCCTGAGCATCATTCAAGTTTGCGCACTCAGAAGTCAACGGGACAGAGAGCAGAGGCTCTCAGGCCAGGCCCGAGAGGAAGGATATGTCCCTCAGGCCTTTGCAGGGAGGCCCGTGCCTCCAGTAGAGCTGGCGTTGGGGGTCTTTCCCTACCTAGCAATCCACACTTGCTCAGCTAAGGGGGATCTTTCCTTCGCCAAAACAACTCCTGTCCATATTTGCACCAAGTGAGGATTCCGTGAAGAGGCAACAGGCCAAAAAGTCTCTTTGCTCTAAGGACAATGGGAAAACCACACCTAACGCACCCGTTGTAACGGGTGAAAGTCCACACGTTCAAATCCCACCCAAACCCCTCCCATGGCAGGCACAACCTTTACCTCTTCTTCACCCCACCTGAGAGACCTTTTGTGACCAAGGTGTTGCAGGATAAATGCTGCTGCGGTCCTAGAAGAGAGCGGGGAGCCTACCTCCCCTCCATCCCGCTGATAGAAACGGGGCCACGCAGAGAGCACAGGAAGAGCTGTACGGCTTTAACGCACTCGCTTCTCAGAGGAGCGGTCACGGACAGAGCAAAGCAAGGTGCACTTTACGCTCCAGGCTTCGAAGCCTTGTGGTAAGAGTCACTTCCTTTTCAGATGCAGAGAATCACAATCCAAGCAGCAAGATTTATTATTTATAAATAACACGCAAGAAGGTAGTGCTCTCGGGACAGTGAGTGGATTCATTTTTATAACCGTGTTTCACTTCTTGCAGGGAGCACAGAGAGATCCCAAGCGAGGAAGGCTTTTTGAGTCTGCCCTGGGAAGCACAGAGTCCTGAGAACAGGAGAAGTTTTCCCCCAGAGTTAAACAGGAGGCCTTTTTTTCTCCCTGGCTTTCCTCCTGACCGACCCTGCTCCAGCACCGCCTGTGCAGGGCCACAAAATACAAACGGATTTCCTAAATACTGCCAGAGGTTTTAGAGGTAAGCCACGACCTCCAGCTTCCCCAATAGCAAGTCCAGCAGAATAAACAAAGAAAAGCTTCAGATCCTTTAAAAATATAGAGGGAGCAGGTTGCCTCTCCCTGCTGCTACCCTTCCACCTCTCCGCTGGGAGAAAACTGACGCTATCACGGTTTCGCTCAGCATCTCATTGCTGTCAGACATGCAGATGTAGCCGCAAGAACCGGCTCCGATCAACCCCCCTCACTCTTCTGCGATTACAAGCGTGACCCATTTCTCCAAGGGAAGGATACCTCGGCACTCACCCCAGCTGCCCAGCACCCTCCGAGGGCAGCGAGGGGACCCCGCAGCACGAAGACCTTTTTTCACGCTCTGATCACCGCTGGCTCTGTAAAGGCGAGCCTTACGCAAGGAGAAACGGGAACACATAGAAAATTAACCCCAATTTGTTACAACGGACCTAGGGTCACCTCCAACCTTGTTCAACCCAGTCCCAGCATTCCCAGGCACTCTACGCTGCCCATCGGTAGCCGTGAGCAGACAAGGGTGGAGGTAGCAAGGAGAAATTCAGCCCTACGTAAGAACCTAGCACGTTACCTTGCCTACACACCGCTTCAAATGGCTCCAGAGGACCTAGGCTGGAACCTTGCACAAGGTCAAGATCCACTTTGCATTACCAGAGGAGCAAAGACAACTCTGAACAGCAAAGGAGGAGCCACTTAAAAGGCAGGTAGGGCAGAGAGAGGACAGCAGTAACTCCTGACAGCCTGACTCTGGGGTGCAAGGTAGCCGTCTTCAATCTGCGAAGCAGCCTCTGAAGGAAGCAGCGCGCCCAGGGAACAAGGCCTGGCCCAAGCAGCCGCAAAGAACCACGCGTGCTCTCCCAGCTACTCAAGGCCTTGTGCCACTGTACGCATGGGTAGGCAAGAAACGGGTCGTCTCTGCGTCCCTGAGAGCTGAGGACTATCCCCCGACCCAAAACACCGCAACTCCATCGCTTCTGCCTTTTGAGGCCAGCGTAACTGCAAAGCGCACGGCATCTCCCTCGGAAAGCGGCATGGAAGAACTCGCCTCTGCTGGGACTGAGCCATCAGGAGGAGGGGGAGCTCTCACGTCGTTACATACGCTTTTCACAGCGAGAAATTCAACAGAGCCATTCTTCGCTCCCGGGGACGTCCTGCTCGCCCTGTCCCTTACAGAGCACTGGGTTGACGAGGAGGGGATGACGGCCAGCAAACCCGTTCGGAGGCTGCGAGGGTTGGCTGCTCGCATCCCCCACGCCACGAAGGAGGTCAGCCCAGCACTGCAGCGATCCCCACGCCATCCTCTCCGCCGCCGCGCCGTGGAGGGAGAGCGGGGAAGGACATCTTTCATGCAAACCACGGATGACATGCAAAAACGTGGTCTTCTCCTTCCCTGGAGAAAGAAGTACTCCCCCCGCGCACCCCAACCCCTCCCGAGATGCGGTTAAGCGACAGGGGGCGGGGGAAGCGCTCTCCCGTGCGCCGGGATGCTCGGTCCTCGGGGATGCTCGGTCCTCCGGGATGCAGCCCCGGGTGAAAGCGGGGGAAGGGGGATCTCATGCAACAACCCCCCCCCCCCTCACCCCCAGCCTGCAGCCCCAGGGGAAGGTGCTCTCCCATGCACCGGGGAGCCCTCCCGCAGCCCCGCCGCTCCCCGGTGCCCCCGTCCCTCCCGGGGGGTGGGGGGGGTCGCGGACTGACCCGAAAGACCCTGCGGGCGGCGGCGCGGCGCAGCGCGGTCCATCCCAGGGCGCAGAGCCCGCACAGCAGCACCTCGCCCCAGCCCAGGTGAGCGTTCTCGGCCCAGCTCCGCCGCGCCAGCTCCCAGCCGCAGTCCCCGCAGCCCCGCACGGCCGCCGCCAAGCTCCCGTAACCTCGCCGGAGGAGCTGCCCGTAGCCGGGCATGGGCTCGGGGGGCGGCATGGCCCTGCCGCCGCTCACCGCCGCCCGCCCATGGCCCGCCGGCTCCGCGCAGGCTCCGCACGGGGCGGGACGGGACTTAACCCCCCCCTTCCCCGCCGTTACCGGGCTCTAAGAGCCGCCCCCGGCCCGGCCCCTTCGGCCGCAGGAGCCGCCCCCCGCCGGCACCGGGGCTGCGCGCCCGGGGTGGGGGGGGGGAGGCGGGGAAGGAGCTCATTAGGCGCCCCTTAATCAACGCGGAGCAGCGACTCATTAGGTGCCTGTTAATCGGCGCTGAATGAAGTTATATCACAGCTTCTCACGCCAAAAAAAATAGATATACTATCAGCAATGCAACCGCTCTCTCGGGCAACGAGCCGCGGCGTTTCATGCCGGCAGCGAGAACCGGAGACAAACGCTAATATTTCAGTACCAGGAGATGACGATTGATGCTATGACAGCGGGAAATCGCCAAGGTGCGCCCTTCGGGTGGCCGTGGGGGCTGGAAGCGACCTGCAGCGCCCTGGCAACACCGTCCAACGCCACAGAGCTCCTACAGTCCTCCACATTCAAAACGCGTGACCAAACCTTCCCCCTTCAACCCTCCCTTGACGTGCAAAGAGAAACGTTTCTCCGCATCTTTCTTCTTTCCACACCTCTCAGCAAAAGCCTCCACGTAGCAGAAGGTTCACCTCTTCCTCCCGCAGCGTTTCAGTGTGAAGCGAGCGGGTGTTTCCACCCTTCGCCACAGCTGAACCTCAGCACCTGTTGCAGTTAAGGAGGGTCTGGAGTAAGGAGATGCACCTGCGAACTGCAAATGCACACTCCCCAAAGGCCACCCGGATGAACGGCTTGACCGAAGGCCTCCCCCAGAAGGCAGGCAGCTTGCACACCGGCTAGCTGCTGCTTCATAGAACGGACCTCTCATTCTGTGTATGTTTAAAATTAAAAATAATACATCCACGGTCACGTACGGACAGTGAGACGGTTAGCTTCCTAGGAGAAACGCAAGTTTAAGGTGAAGATTCTCCTAAAATGCCAACACTTAGGTTGTCTCGTGGAAAGGCACGATGGGAAGCTCAGACTGAGGGCACGGGAGCAGCGCAGCGGTATTTGGTTTCAGCCGTGGAGGAGTAAATTGTGTCCTAAAGCACCAAAACTATCAGGTAAATTGCAGCTGTGGGATCCCTACTACTAGAGACGGAGAACAGTCACCACTCACGGGACCGTGACTCAGACCAGCTTGATCGGGAAAGAAAAAGATAAGCTCTAAATGAGTTTTATCTCATTTAAAGTCATTCCTCCTTCAAGTTCTCTGGAACTTCTCTAATTGGTCTGTAACAACAACGAGAAAACACAAACTCATTCCTCTCGGAGGTCCGGACAACGCGGTCCCCTATTCCCACACTGACAGCACTGGCTCCTGCTATGCCACTTGCTTTTATTGTTTACATTTTTAAGTCAATTTATCATGGCCCATCAAGTGGGTAATGGCTGCCCCGAACACACAAGCCCCTTTCACGTCTCCCTCAGACAGCTCCACAAAGGAAACATTCATTCAAGAGCGGACCACGAATAACCCCTCATTGAAAATAGCTGCTCGCTGAACCAGCCAAGGGAAGAGACAATGAGCCCTTTCAGAGCAACCGCGGGCGAGGTGGGCACAAAGGAAATGCCGGTTAGACGCATTTACAGCATCGTATAAACCCCTCTTCTCCGTCTCCCCAAACTCAACCCAAAAGATAATTCGAGTATTAGAGTTCAGGAGGTCCCAGCTCGGACACCCGCTCTTCGCGCCTCCGATAGAACGCGATCGCTCGACACGGACGGCGGGCTGACGCGCGGGACAGGGGTCCGAGGCCACAGAAACACATAATCGCGTAGCGCTGGATCATGTTATGTTCCACGACGTGTCAGGTTCAACAACCAAGTGACTGGTGACAAGCGCCCTTCAGAGGCCAAACGCTTTCCTGGCCCCAGGACGCGAGCTACTGCATTTTACCAACTTAAGATTAAGGCTGAGCCTATTACAATCGGATTATTTTTATTTCGGGGGAGCTTTCCCTCTCACCAGCAGTAACCCCTACGGCTGCACATCCTTCTTCCAGAGGATGCTGAAGGTAAAGGAGGCATCATCAGCGTGAAAGAACATCCGTAAGGCGGGATTCGTCCATGTACTGAACACAGATGCTTAAAATTATCCTTCATACTCTTCCCACAGAGTGCCCTCAGTACAGAGGGCAGGGCTCACTTTGAGAGTGGAATTACCTGGATTCCAGAAATCAAGGGGCACGTCGATCCAGAAAAGGCTTTATTAGGAATGTTTAAGGTACAGCGTTGCATACTCTTGATTCCCACTCTATTTTAAACAGAGTTCAGGACCCAGGGAAGCCAGACCACAGGCTTTTCAGCTACCAAATTAGCGACAGTTACATATTATGTACAGGTTTCGCACCGGCTTGCTGGATTGCAAGACGCTGCCACGGTGAGTTAAGCCAGACTGGCTTTTTTCTGTGTTACCAGAGAGGCTTTGCCCATCAACCCCAGTTCCCGAGGTACCGCAGAGCGGGTCCGCAGCCTCGTTCCCCTCTCCTCAGGCGCTGGGGGCGTACTGCACAGCTAGGCGGTCAAAGTCATGCTCCTTCAAGTCGGAAACAAAAAGAAAATGAACAAACCTCAAACTTTACTGAAAATGTAACAAAACCTGCGTTAGCTGAAGAAAACGCTACTACCGCAGCTCGCTAAGGCAAAAGGAATTCCAAGAAGCAAGATCACCTGCAGCACTTAATTTTTTCAGTTTGTTCCATTTGCCCTTCACCCTTCTTTCCCCCTCCCCAGATTCTCTCTTCCAGAAGGACGTTTCCTCTATTTAAGCGTAACAAACTCCCGACTCGCATTAAGAGCCCGTATCTCAGAGATATTCTTTCAAGACGTGACCAGGTTCGGGTACGTCACTCCTTTGTTTAACACCTGGCTTGTGTTTCCCAACATCTCTCACAAAAACATGGACCAAGGAACGTGGACCTGCCCCCTCAGAACTGCAGTCGTGTTTACCGGTAAAGAATCCACTCGCCCCATCAGACACTGGGACAAGGCACGATGAATTCCATTTTGTATTAGGAAGTAATTGGTACCTTTGCCTGATACTCCTTTATGAATGGATGGTTTTTATGCGCGTCTTTCAACTGCGACAAATAGCGATTCGTAACCTGTGGGAAGAGACAGGTACATTTAAAAACTGAGATCGCGTGAGAAGCCGGAAGTTTAAAACATCACACTTTGATGTATTTGTCTGCAGCGAGCGAAGACCTGACTTTTTCAGTGTCCCAGATGTGAGCAGCCCCAGCTAAAACCAGTTAGACCGATGCATACTCTGCGCTTAAAAATTAGACCTTAACCAGCGGGTTCAAGAAAACAATGAGTGAGAACTGAACTCAGCCCTCAAGAGACTTCTTTTTCCACCCAGGCCTTCCTCTCAAGGCTACCACTGTCTACAGCATCGGCATTTCCACAAATGCTTTATTGAACGTCGAAGAGGCCGAGCCCCCCGCGCCCCAGAACGATTTTATTTCGCAAACGCCCGTGCTGATGAGAACACACAAAACTGCAAAACCCAAGCGAAGTTACCACGTGCGGCAGGAACACCCAACCTGCCCTCAGCGGCAGGAACAGGCCGAGGGTATCTGCTCGGTGAGCACAATAAACCAAGCCTCACCTCCGGTGGTTTGCCCAAGTGCTGTGACAGGACGACAAAGTTGATCAGGGTCTCAGGGTGGCCGCTGTCCTGGAAACAAGAAGAGTCACCTCATCTACCTGACTTACCCCCACCGCCACTCAGTGCCAACCGGCACGGTTCTGCAAGAACCAGTTCTGCCAAACCCACAGCTCACTTTACTGGAGGAGGCAAAGGAGGAAAAGGTAGATATTAACAGCGACCACCCGAGCGAGACATCTCGATATACCGGTATTTTCATGAAGTCTAACAGTGGAAGTCCTCGTTGTTTTACCCTATACCCCAATGAAAGCAAATCTGCCTGGAAAAACCATGGAGCACCTTGTCCAACGCCTCTTGAAGCACTCCCTCTGCGTCGTCCCACTTGCCCTGCGCCATGTAGCAGGCTGCTTGTCCGTTAAGTAGGAGGAGGGTGGAGGAACATTTGTCTGCCATCTCTTGGAAGATATAATAGGCATCTTGTAACTTCTCACCACCCTGCAAAGGGAGGAGACAAACACCCACAGCCCTGTTACGTGCTGCCAGGAAGCCTGTATGATCTTGCCCTGGTTGAAGGACTAGGCACAAAGTTTGTTTCTAGGGTTATAAAGCCCAGGTATAAAATATGTAAGAAGCAGCGCTAACAGCTGTTGGCATTCATGTGACCTGTACCACAACAGATCACTGTCAGACCGTAGATGAAAGAAATGTAAAAATATTACTTAAATGATCAAAAGATCCAGGTTTCTGTCAAAAAAAAAAGAAAAAAACCCACTTCAGACGAACCGCTTCAGGTGTTTTGACGTAATAAAGGATTACGAAATGAGGGTGTTTTTCATAATTAAATGCGGGTATGGAGACCTGGCTTTTCAAAAAGTTCCAGCTTCAGAAAGGTTACGCATGCAGCAGCTTCCACCAGTTAGAGGTGGGATCCCTTGTGGAAACTGAGGTCTTAAGGAAAATCTAGCTGCAGACTATTGTAAGGCAAGGGCTGTGTATGAGAGATTTCATAAAAAACCCAAGTGAATGCTAAAAAAAAAAAAAAGAAGTTTAATAGTGTAACAGGTTACTGCACGCATAACCTTGGACCTCACTGAATTTTAGGAGACTACTTATTTTCAACCACCTGACTACCTGGACTGCCAAACAGCGTATGGTTTTGTCTGATTCACAACATTCTCTAAGCAGAGAATTACATTTTTTTCCCCTCAGGGTTCAATTGCGAGGTCTGGATGCTAGTAACGCAGCAGCTTTCCATTTTATATTGTAACGTTTTGTGAATTATTTAAGCGTGGTTTAGGTCTTCCCTGTGTGAGCTGAAGGCTAAGGAGCACAGATGAAAGGCCGACAATCAAAACAGTCGGTTAGTTTGTGAAGCCAGCTACCAATATTTTCTGTGTCCTTGAAAGAAGGGGAAGAAAACCCCCAAACCCAACAAGAAACCTGCATGGTTTTCTGAAAGCACGGTGTGAAAGAGCAATCAGGAATGAGATACGGAGCGGTGTTCCTCAGATGATGTAGGCTACGGATCCCCATTTCAGATACTCACTATGGCCAGGTTCACCCAGGCAGTTGCCAGCTGAGTAAGGGTCGCATCCTCGTCTTGCTCCTGCATCTTCTTAAGTTCCTTGCTGCAGAAGCAAACATGGGCGTCACATAACAGAAAGACAAGACATCTTCTGCGCTTCTCCAAGGCAGAAACAAAAGGTTGTCGTTTCCTCTCTCAGTTCTTCCATCGCTATAGCATGTCAGCCACAGCAAGTCGGTAACACGGCACAAACAGCTCGTAATATTTTACTGAGACGATCTGTGAAAGACCTCCCTGTTTTACTTCCCTATGGGAAGTCAGAGATTCAAACCACATCCTGCTGAAGGTAAGATTAAACCTAGAGGTCCATCGCTTCCTTTAGCTGTACCCAGCTGTATCATCTCCACAACTTTTGCAACTTTAAGAATAAAAACCTCCTGCAGCGCACCCATAGCTACGCACAAGTTGTTCTGTCCACGGCAGGTGTTAAAATGCTGCACCTTGGGGGAGGCTGGGTGATGAAAATTCTCTCATCAACACCCACCCCACAAGGGCACGTCAAGAAGCAAAGGGACACGAACTTACTTACCGAGCCAGATCAAGCCTGTCGAGCTTCAGAAGAATCTGTATCATCATGGCCATGCTGCAACAAACAAGAGCAGAGCGATTTTCACAACTGCGGGCTTTACTGCTCCCCACGCTTTGCCTGGGAGGCTATGGCTTAGCAGACGGACGTACTGCCAGCGCCCAGGGACAAGCCCCCTGCTGTGGGGAAGCAAGAGAGCAGGCAGCTTGCTCCCAGCTCCAAAGCGCTCCCTCGCTGTACTGACATAATGCTCATTTCAGCAATTCTGAACACACATGAATCAATAAATCAGGTTCTTAAGTTTCACAAGGGAGCAATAGACTTGATATCATAGGGCAAGCACCAAATCACTTCCTGCTTAGAAGGCAAACCTCCAAGTAGTTTCTCAATGGTTTCAAAGCTTTTTAGAGATAAGCCAGACCATTTCTAGGGCTCCTCGCTCCAGACAAGAGAAGGGCTTTGCTAGCACACACCTCCGCCACGCCAGGGCGAGTTACACGTACCATTCCAAGCTCTCCCCTTGGTGCAGGGCACGCAGCGCTGCGTCAGGGTTTTTGTCGTGGAAATAGATGGAAGCAGCCATCAGCAAGAAAGTAGTATTGGTTATATCAACGCTTTTTCCCATGTTCTTGTCCAAATCAGCAACAATTGCATCCCTATGAAGAGCAAGGGTGAGAATTTGGGAGTGTTTTGTTACTAAGCAAGACAAAAAGATCTTGCCTCTGCACAATTCTGCCTTTTTGAGATTCGCTGCAAAACCACAGAAAATCATAAGAAATCCCACACTTCTACAAGAAACTTTCCACATGGAAACATATTCCCTGCTAGACAGCACTACGAGTTCTAACTTGTTATCAGGCTTACCTTTGACTCTCATTTGAAAGATATTCTGCAAACATCCTCACTGCCTGCAGCTCGGGACCAGCATTGGCTTTAATTTCATCCAGGACGACACCATATTTTCTCTATTGAAGGCAAAGATTAATAATGTCTAGTTTACTCATTTTTAAGAATAGATGAAATAATTGCTTATTTTCTAAAACCATTTTTAGAACAACCACCACCAGTAACGGCAAATTTCTACTCTATGTCCCCCCATCATACTCCACAAACACAGCCAAACTTCATAACTGAGAATTATTTTGCCATATTCTATTTTAAAGATAAAAAAGTACCTCTCAAAGAGGTCTTGTCAGGTCACCCTGACCCTACAAACAACACCCTGCATGCACAATTGCATTACTTTTGGGGGAGGTATTATGTTCCGGTGCTAAAGGAGGCCTTATCTGGGGTTCACGAGAAGGAGTATGGCCAGCAGGGCGAGGGAGGTTATCCTCCCCCTCTGCTCTGCCATAGTGAGGCCACATCTGGAGTGCTGCGTCCAGTTCTGGGCCCCCCAGTTCAAAAGAGACCGGGAACGATTGGAGAGAGTCCAGCAGAGAGCTACCAAGGTGATCAGGGGACTGGAGCATCTCCCTTATGAGGAAATGCTGAGAACCTGGGCTTGTTCAGCCTGGAGAAAAGAAGGTTGAGGGGGGATCTCATCAATGCTTATAAATATCTGAAGGGCGGGTGTCAGGAGGATGGGGCTGGGCTCTTTTCAGTGGTGCCCAGCGACAGGCCAAGGGGCAACGGGCACAAGTTGGAGCACAGAAACTTCCTGAAAAAGCTCCTGTCCTGTGCGGGTGCCAGAGCAGGGGCACAGGCTGCCCAGAGAGGCTGTGGAGTCCCTTCCCTGGAGACATTCAAACCCCGCCTGGATGCGGTCCTGTGCCCCTGCTCTGGGTGTGCCTGCTCAAGCAGGGGGTGGGATGGGATGAGCTCCAGAGGTCCCTTCCAACCCCTGCCAGTCTGTGATTATTACCAAACTGTATAATGCTGTATTCACAGGACTCAGATTCACAACCTCCCCATCTCCAGCCCTGTACTCGGATTGCACTGCTGCAAACACAGTGCTTGCAACCTCACCTGGGCGATGTAGGCTCGGAATAAGAAAACATCTCTCTCCACTTCCTTCTCCGGGTTAGACGGCTGAAGGGATGAGAAGAAACAAGAACCCCTCTGAGCGACCTGTACAACCATAACCCAACTCCACAACGACACAACTCCGCACAGTAGAGTTTCCCACAGGGAAACGACACCCCCTCCCATACACACACACCTATTCCCAGGGCCCACAGAAGCCCCCCCGCTGCTAGGGCAGGGAGACGGGGAGCACCAAAATCAGCCCAGGAGAAAGCGGGCCCGGACACGGGGCGCTCAGGGAGCCCCAGGTCCGCGCCTTCAACCGCGCGGGGGCCGTGGGGAGCCAGCGCTCAGGGAGCGGCACCGACCCATGGGCCAAAGGACGGCCTGCCCTCCCACCCCGCTCCCCGAGCCGCCCCCACCTTGACCCGCTGCGCCTCGTTGATGGCGGCCTGGTAGGCCCCAATGTAGAAGCTGTTCTTCACGTCGAAGAGCTCGTCGGCGTCGCCGCCGTGAGCAGCGGAGCCCGCACCCGCCCCGGACGCCATTTCCCCCCTCCTCAGACACGTCTCCCGGAAGCAGCGGAACGCCGGTCTCCATGGAGATCTCCCGCGCCAGCCAATAGGCACGCAAGGCGGTGAAGACGTCACCAGAGCGCCGGAAGCAGCTGCCGGGAAATGCTAGTCTGGGCGGGACTAGCAGGAGCCAGCCAATGAGGGGCGAGCGGGCCCTCTTGGCGTGGCGCGTGGGCGGAAGCGGCGGTGTGGGCAGTCAGGGTAATGGCGGAGTTTCGGGCGCTGGGGCTGGCGCCGTGGCTGGTGGAGCAGGCGCGGCAGGTGGGGCTGAGCCGGCCCACGCCCGTGCAGGCCGCCTGCATCCCACCCGTGCTGCAGGGTGAGCATTCCCGGTTCCCCCCCCCCCCCCCGGCTCCCCGCCCGGTTCTCCCCACCCCTCCCCCGCTCCCCGCCCGGTTCTCCCCCCCCCCTCCCCCCCCGGCGGCTCCCCGCCCGGTTCTCCCCCCCCCCCCCGGCTCCCCGCCCGGTTCTCCCCCGCCCCCGGCTCCCCGCCCGGTTCTCCCCCCCCCCCCCGGCTCCCCGCCCGGTTCTCCCCCCCCCTCCGGCTCCCCGCCCGGTTCTCCCCCCCCCCCCCCGGCTCCCCGCCCGGTTCTCCCCCCCCCCGCCGGCTCCCCCCCCGGCTCCCCGCCCGGCTCCCCGCCCCCCCCCGGCTCCCCGCCCGGTTACCCCCCCCCCGGTTCCCCGCTCACTGTCCCCGTCCCGCTGCCTGTCCCACGGTTAACGGCTGCTCCCGGTCTCTGCCCTTCTGCCTCCCTCACAGGTCGCGACTGCCTGGGCTGCGCCAAGACGGGCAGCGGGAAGACGGCAGCCTTCGTGCTGCCCGTGCTGCAGGTGCTCTCTGAGGATCCCTACGGTATCTTCTGCCTGGTGCTGACACCCACCAGGTACGGAGCGGCCCCGGGAGGGCCTCGGCCGGGCGAACCGGCCCCGGGAGGCCCCACCATGGTGGTCGGCACCGCTTCAGTGCTCTCATCCCCGGCAGGGAGCTGGCGTACCAGATCGCCGAGCAGTTCCGTGTCCTGGGGAAGCCCCTCGGCCTGAAGGACTGCGTGGTGGTGGGCGGCCTGGGTGAGTGCTGCTGCACGGGGGCTGGCACCTCTGGCACGCTCGGGTTGGGCAAGGGCAGAGCACCCGGGCAGGCTCTCCTTCTACGTGGCACACTTTCTTCACGCTGACGCGCTGTTATCCAGCGACCCAGGCAGCAGAGGCTGGTGGAAATAAGGAGAGCCATGTTGTCTAGCCTTACAGACCAAATGATTGTAGGGGTCCATGTTTGCTTGCCTGTAACTCGGCTCTGTGGTTCTGTTTGCAGACATGGTGGCGCAGGCATTGGAGCTCTCCCGTAAACCCCACGTTGTCATCGCTACGCCCGGCAGGCTGGCAGATCACCTCCGCAGTTCCAACACTTTCAGCCTTAAAAAACTGAAGTTCTTGGTAAGGTACCTCTCCAGCTTGTTCTTTTTTTTTTTAATGCTTTTAAAGTTTTTGGCTTTGTAGGTATGCATGGAAATGATCTCATTTATTCCTGGCTGTGCCTAGGTTTTGGATGAAGCTGACCGGTTGTTGGAGCAGGGCTGTGCTGACTTCACCGCAGACCTGGAGGTGATTCTGGAGGCTGTTCCAGCACGCAGACAGACGCTGCTCTTCAGCGCCACGCTAACCGATACGCTGAACGAGCTGAAGAGCCTGGCCGCCAACAGACCGTTCTTCTGGGAGGCTGTGTCCGAGTAAGTCTTCACCCATTCCACCGAGTGGATGAGGAATCCCGTTTCCTCTCCGTTATCTTGTCTCCTCACTGTCTTTCCCTGTGTTCCATCTTTACTTGCCAAACCTGTGCTCCTTGGTGCTTTGCCTTCTTCCCCCGACAGGGTGCGGACGGTGGATGAATTGGACCAACGCTACTTGCTCGTACCCGAAGCACTCAAGGACGCGTACCTCGTCCATTTAATCCAGACCTTCCAGGATGAGCACGAAGACTGGTCTATTATTATCTTTACCAAAACCTGCAAGTGAGTGGCATTGTTCCTCATGATTGCTCTTAATGTAGGGGTGCCTTTACGTTTCTAGTTCAGACTCCAAATTCCTACTGTATTCGGTGTAGGGCTGGGGTCGTATTTGCTTCCTTAGTCTATTCTGAAATCTGGTAGAGAAACACCTTTTCCTTTGAGCAGTCCGGTGCTGAAGGGCCTCCCAGAAATGTAGCACGCCAGAAGCTCAAGCTGCTTTGTCTCCCTGCCTCTTCCTTTCCTCTTGCTGATGGATACTGCAAAAGGGGTGGGGAAAATAGCACTGTCTGCTCCCCCGGGCTGTTCCCTTCCTTCGGGTGGTTCAGGGGACTGGGATCAAGCTGTGGAGCTGATGACATTCCCCTGAGCGCAGGTGGGGAGCCAGTCACTCGCTCTGGGGTGAGCGGGTGCGCTGTGCCCTGCCTCTGTCAGAGCGCTTCTTGAGGAACACCAGCTTTCTCCTGATCCATCAGCTTTACGTTTCCTTGTTACATTCTGATTACGTTTTTTTTCCTTCAAGGGACTGCCAGGTCTTGAATATGATGCTTAGGAAATACAGCTTTCCTTCCGTAGCTCTGCATTCCATGATGAAGCAGGTGAGTGGCGGGACAGATCTGGGAGATGGATGCTTCCAGCTGCATCCCTGCCATCTGCCCAAGCCCTACAGCTCCTGTGGATCACAACATCCCTCATACAGACGTTTCTCTTTACAGCGGCAACGATTTGCAGCTTTAGCAAAGTTCAAGTCCAGCATCTTTAAGATTCTCATTGCCACTGATGTTGCTGCCAGGTACGGGAAAAACGTGGTTGCTGTTGCCAAAGGTTTTAAGGCTGCTCTTTAAGTGCCAGAACCACTGTGGAGATTAGGCTGGGTTTAGTAAGAGGAGAGCTTTAAACTCCCTCACTTGGGTTGTAGAACATCTGAGCTGTGTTTTGGAGCCCGCTTGTGTGTGATGTAGCTCCGATCCCGGCTTGTTTTGCTGCAGTGTGTGGGGGGTGTGTGTGTTCTGGCAGGAGAATGATTTCTGGGAGGATTAGTGTGTTCTCTGGGTCTAGGAGGGAGCGGTGGGCTGCAAGGCAACATCGCATTTTGTGGCTGTTGGAGAGTCGCCTGAGGAGAGTTTGTCCTAAATAAGCCCAAGACAATAATGACTATCTTTGTGAGAATACGGGGCTCTTGGAGAAAGCAGAGGACAGGAACTTAAGCTGCATATATTAATATTAAAACAGCGTTTCTCAACTTCTGTTCTCTTTCTCTGCATTCCAGAGGTTTGGACATTCCTGCAGTACAAGTTGTCATCAATCACAACACTCCCGGCCTGCCGAAAATCTACATCCACCGGGTTGGCCGGACAGCCCGTGCGGGTGAGCAGGGACAACAGCGTGCCGTTTGCTGGCTAAAGCTGGGCTCCCAGCGCTGGGGCTGAGCCCTCAGCGGGTGCAAGGGGGGCTTCGCAGCAGCGCGGTCTTACTCAGATCACTGGCTCGGCCTTGAGGTTGCAGTGGTGGCTTTCCCCGACTTGTGTCTGGTCTGCACGAATAGTTAACTGAATTTTCAGAGCAAATAAAGACCCCTCTGAGCACCCTGTCACCATAATGTGACTCATGGGATGGACGGAATTGGGCATGGCTTAGGCTTCATCTCCTTCTGCTTGTCAAGATTCACTTATCGCTGTGTTTTCATCATCCAGGTCGGAAAGGAATAGCTATTACACTGGTGACGCAGTACGACATCCATCTTGTACATGCTATTGAGGAGGAAATCAGTAAGTAGAGCACCAGTAATGCTGCTAAAACGTGGGATCACGTGTGTTCCTTTGTGCTTGTGGTACTTGCAGTACTGATTTCATCAGTGTAGAATCATAGAGTCATTAAGGTTGGAAAAGACCCCCAGGCCTCCTAAACCATGTCCAAAGTGCCACGTCTGCACGTTGTTTGAACGCCCCCAGGGACGGTGACTCCCCCACCTCTCTGGGCAGCCTGTGCCGGGGCCTGACCGCTCTTGCAGTAAACACATTTTCCCTAATCTCCAATCTAAACCTCCTTGGCACAACTTGAGGCCATTTCTCGTCCTATTAGTAGTGAATTGGGAGAAGAGACCAACCCCCTCCTCACTATATCCTCCTTTCAGGCAGTTGCAGAGAGCGGTAAGGTCTCCCCTCAGCCTCTTCTCCAGGCTAAACCCCCCCAGCTCCCTCAGCCGCTCCTCATAAAGTTGAGATATAAGAATGTATGATCTAGAACATCAGCATAAAATGGTCTCTCTTCCCTGTGTGGCTCAGGCTTGGAAAAGAGCAGGAGCACTTGAATCTCCAGCTTGGATTCTGCTCCTGAGTGTGCCACACATGAACGTGTTTGTCTTCCTGCTGTTTCTAGTGGAGGAGAACCAGGGTGTTGAACTTCCTCTGTTACCTTTAAGGAGGAAGCCGGCTGCTTTAATATACTCCCTTGCTACTGTGAGTGCTGAGGTGGACAAAAAGAACAGGTTGCTTTGCATAGGTTCAGGCTTCATCTTTGTTTAGGAAGTAGATCTAATTAATGCAATATCTTGTGCTACGGGCAATCGTAGGCAGAGGGGAGGATTTAATCCTTTGTCGTAGGCATGAAGAAGTCAGTGACCATAGCATACGACAAAAATTTCGCTGATAATCCGAGGAACTATATTGGGTTTTTTATGAGTTGAGAATCTGCCCCTGGGTTCTGGAACCGACCACGGTCTGTAAATGTCTCGCCCTGATTTAGAACTGAAGCTGCAGGAGTTCTCCGTGGAGGAGCGGTTTGTGCTTGACATCCTCATCCAAGTGAACGTCACCAGGAGGGAATGTGAGATAGTAAGTGCGCAAAGGTGAAGCCCCGTTGTTCAGAGGGCTGGAGGTCCTGGGCCTCTGGGCGTAACCAGGAGAGTCGCTGCAGTCTAACGTGCGGCTCTGGATGTGCAGCTTTGCTCTTGAGCATGTAAATTAGAGTTTTTGCTCCTGTTTTTTAGTTGGAAGCACTTGGATGTGTGTGTGTGGAGGGTTGTTTTAGTTATCTTCCCTAGGTTTGCTCTATTATCGCACAGCTTTGCGGCATTTTTATGCTGCTGAGTGTTGAGGCTGGCAGCCTGGGGGGAAGGTGTGCAGATGTGTGCACACGGGTGAGGTCCGCTTTTCTCCGTGTCAGACTCGGTGCTTGGTTACTGATTGCCCTGCTGCGTTTTTGCTTTGACAGGAACTGGAGGGAATGGATTTTGATGAGAAGAAAGAAATAAATAAGCGGAAACAAATGATCCTTGAAGGGAAGGTGAGAGTTGCTGCTGCATAAACTGCTTTGATCAGTAGCTAGTATAACGCCATCGATGTGGAAGGGGAATGACAACTCCTCCCTCAGTGCTGTGGTGCGCCCGCCTCGCTCCCCTTCGGGGCGGTGAAGTTTTATCTTGCGGGGTGACTGATAAAAAACGCGTTGGAGTAGTGTCTGACTTGTGCAGGCTACTTGGTCATGGGCTAGAAGGCAGTGTGGGCGTCTAGGAAAGGCAAAGGGGCTGGCGCTGTCCCTAGGCATGTCACTAGTGTCCTGGCATTTGCCATTGCAGGATCCCGACCTGGAGGCAAAAAGGAAAGCAGAGCTAGCCAAGATCAAGAAGAAAAACAAGCAATGCCGTGAGAAGGTTCAGCAGACGCTGCAGAAGAAAAAGCAACTGCAGCTGAAGAGGAAACTGCAGAAGAAGATGGAGCGGCGGAACAAACTGCGTGCTGCAGAAGAGAAGTAACATCCTTCGGCCTGGCTCGCTTGGCTTGGCCTGCCCCGATGTCGCTGCTGCTTTGGGAATACTGGGCTCTAACGCGTCTTAATGTGGACGCTTCTGACCTGAAATCGGTGTTGGAGAGGGAGGAAGGTGGGTGAGGGGAGAAGGGACGTGTTGATAAACGATCCCCGTTATTTCTCCTTCCTGCACAACACCGCTGGTTTCGGCTGCTCCTGGCAGGCCGGATCAGTCTCCTGGAAGAATGTATTTCAAGAGCATTTTTCCTTCCTCCAGCAAAGCAGAGGCCAGACCTGAATTCTTGGTGACGTGAAGGGAAATAAAGATCTTCTCTCTTCCCCCTTCATTCAGTCATTGCTCTTTCCCTTTCAAGGGCTGGTGCTGGCCACTCACGCTTGTTTATATCAACAGATTGTCCCCTGAGCCAGAGTCTAAAAATACTGTGACAAAATGAGCTCAGCCCCTATCTGTGCCATAGCCCGGGGTTTTCGGAGAGGAAAATTCCTGGAATGCGTGGGGAGGTTGTATTGTGTGGCTGTCCTGGGGTCTTCTTGCGATAATTCTGCTTCATACATTTAAGTGATACTCTTGCCTGCGATTGCTGGCTCAGACTCTAGCCCTGGGCTGCTGTCCCCAGGGAGAGCAGAGCCATGGTTTGGGGACGGGGGCTGCCGGGGACTCTATTTTCCCAGATGATCTATTTTCTGGCACAGAACAACCACCCCAGGAGTAGGATTGCCTTGTTTCTTGTACCATCCAAGACTACCCAGAGTGGTTTATATTTGGGTCTGCTCTGTAGGTTTCTGGGCCTCCCTGTGTAGATTTGCATCGCATCTGTTTGGAACGGGAGGTTGGTTAGGCTGGAGGGGGCTGAGCTCTCCTAGGAAGCCGTTGTGTTTCCCTGTGGAGGCAGAGCTTAAAATCCCAGAGTAGCTCAGGCCAGAGTTTGGCCACCTCTGATCCGATGTCAGATTTGATCCTCGGTGCCTTCTTTAATGTTCTGAGCTTTCTATGACTCGAGAGTGAAAATCTGTTATTTCTGTCCTCAGGCTTATGACAATAATTTCTGTGGTCAGTGCCCAAATAAATATTTATTGCAATAAGTGACCGATGTTTGACCGTCTCTGACACATGGGGGAGTTGTGGGATCTGACGGGTGGGGAGCAGTACTTGTGTGAGCAAACAGCTTGGAGATAAAATCGGTTTTATTTCAAGAGATGAGGTGGATAAGGATTGAGCTTCCCCTGGGTGTTACATCCCTCAGACCCTTCCCACAACCTCAGCCAAGCTCCTTTCCTGGGAGCACGCGGTCTCTGTGCCGCCGCCGCCTGGCTCGAGCGTGGTCTGTGCGCAGTGAGGTCTCGCAGAGGAGAGCTGGTGTTTCCCTCGGGGAATCTCCAGCCTGGCACAGCAGGGCCTCCCGCTGCCCGCAGGAGTGCGGCGGGGCTGGGGAGGTGCGGGTCCATCGGCTGCCCGGTGGCAGAGATGGGTGTGGTACCGTCTGGCGTTTCAGAGGTGCCCAAACGCCTTCCTCCTCCTCGCTTTGTCCTCTTGGGTGCCCTCCAGGAAGAAAAACGCACTCGATTGCCTGCCTTGTAGCGCAGCTCACTGTCACCGGTGGCAGCCGCTGCAGCAGCAGCCAACAGGTTTGTATCGGACTGATGCTTTCTGAATACTAAATGCTCCTGCAGCCTCGTGCATGCTAATTTGTGGAACAAGCCTGTTTAGCTGTAGATTATAAAGACATCCTCTCTGGGACAGGCTGCTCCTGCCTTCCTGAGGAGGGTGCAGATACTGCCTTTGAGTGTCAGTTGATGCCCTCCCTCTCGCAGACACTTCTTAACCTGCCGTCTGAAGTCTCTTTGCTTTAGCCTGGTGGGGGTTTCTCAGTTCGTCTCCCTCCAGCATAATGTGACATGTGGGGTTTGATCAAGGCTCTTGTCTTGAAGCTTTATTCAAAATTCCTTTTAATACCTTCTTGTCTTTTCTTGAGCAGCCTTCTCTGTGAGGGTAGGACACGTGCTGGAAATAAGAGCGCTCTGGAGTGCTTCAGATCATCAGTTTTGGGAGTAGCCGAGTAGAAAAAGAGGTTTCTGTGCTAGTTGGGATGTAGAAAGATGGCTTAAATTCCCAAATTAGGAATTTACATCTTGGGTGACGTTTCTGTACGTGCTGTCAGTACTGCCCTCAAGTAGGATATTCCATTCTGGGGTCTCTAAGCATTGTCATAAACCTTTGGGATGCCCTAGGAATAAAAGGATTTCCTTCTCATCACAGCCTAGATTGCGTCTTGGCTGTAAAACCACCCTCCTCTGTGTGTGGCTCTGCCTGCCAGTCCCCCAGGCAGGCGCTCGCACGCTTCCCCGCCTGTGCTGCGCGAGAATCTGCCCCAGCACGGCTGCCTCTTTCTGCCCCGCTGGGCCCGAGCACGCCCTCACCTCTTGCCCTCTGCTCTCCCCCCTCTTCAGCCCAAGCTCCCCAGCTCTGGGGGGGGGGGTTTCCCTGCCTGGGTTGCCATGGAAACTTCTCAATTCAGCATCTCAGATCGCTCGCTCTTCTCTCACCCGGACCGAGTGCGGCCGCCGAACACCGCGCTGGCACAGGGGCTGTGCCGGGCTGTGCACAGAGGCAGGTCCTGCACCTGTGCCATCCTCATCCTCCTGTCATTCTCTGGGTGTGAAACCCTCGTCCGGCCCTGCTGCTCCGAGGGGCTTGGCACGCGCGTGCTCCTCTGCTCCCACCTCGCGGGGCAATTCTGTTGGGCTTTACACCGATGGGTCTGTAGGCACCTGCCAAAACTGGCTGCTTTAGCTGTGTTTAAGGAAATATTTGTCTCTTCCTGGAGCGTTTCCCCCCATCTCTGCCCCCCCCCTTATGGAGGAACAGGCATCTCTGAGGAGTGCTTCCCACCCGTTTTGCAGGGAGAAGGGCTGGGATCCTCCCAGGTGAGATACACAGTGTTTGATAAATCCCCCCCTTCTGCCGAACAAGGAACCGTGGCAGCGGGGACGGGTTTGGGAACACAGCGGTCACCGTCAGGGGCTGCCGCCTCCTCCGTACGTGGCTGCTGTATCAGGCAGCGAAGCTCTGGACCTCCACAGTGAAGAAAAGGCTGCTGCAATGAAATAGTCCAGGGTGATCTTTGGCCTGGGCTTTTGATTTCTCTCTGCTGAGGCAGCAGTGCTGCACTGGAGCCCGTGTTCCAGCTTCGCTGCTGCTGCTGGGCTGCGGGTGCAGCCATTGTCAGCTCCCCCCTCGCAGGGGCTGCACTTGGCGCACAAAAGCCGCCTCTGCGTGCGGTTAACACGGCTGTTCCTCCACGTGGGTCCTTCGTGCTGGCCAAAACCTCACTGGTCCAGCCTGCACTGTGTCAGCTGCCGCCTTACCTTTGGATGTTCTTTGCAAACACAGACTCAGCTGTGTCAAAAGCCTTCAAAAGCTGCTTAACAAGCTTTTCTACCAGGAATGGCCTTTTCCCCTCCGAGCCCTTCTCCTGGGGCTGCTTGTGTGCAGCCCTGGGGGGGCCCCGCCGCCAGGTTAGCCGGTAGATGGCAGCTGGTGTGCTCTGGATGCCCTCGCTGCTGGGTCTAATCCTTGTTCAGAGGGGAAATACGGCACAGGCCTTCTGGCTGGGCAGCTGGATTGTAAAGATTTGGCTTGAGAAAGCAGAGAGACAGTGGGGGGGGACGGGGCTGCCTGAACCCAAGCCTTGCCCACGCAGCAGTCAGACCCCAGCTGGGTGCTGCTGCTGCCGGGAGCCTCCTGGGTCAGTGCTTCAAGCCTCAGGATTTTCCCTTTTCTGATCCTGGGCCCTACAATGCTCCATCGTAGTTAGAAGCTGCTCCTCAGATCCAGGGCTCTCCTCCCAACTCCCTGCACTTTCTTTGCTGAACCTTCACCTTCCGCGCTGCACCTTAAAGCTTTTCCCTGCCAGTTTTTGCTGATTGAACTCCTTGCCTGTGGCACACGCTCGTTCAGGGCTTGACTGCAGATGCCCAGACACGTGTCTTCACTCTGGGTTTGACATGCCAGACACTGTAACTCCGCTAGTTCCTCCAAAAATGGGACAGAGGGAAGGAATACGTGGATTTTTTTTTTTTATCTTGTGTGCTAAGAAAAACCTCCCTGCTGGTTCCGGTTAATTCATACCCATCCCTCACTCCCTGCAGCAGCTCTGTCTCCTGGGAACGCATCCCTGCATGACTTGCTTTGGATTCCTGTCACCTCGGGGAGGGAGAGCAGTTGTCAAGGAGCAGAAGACTCTGCTCTGGCCTTGCAAAGAGAAGGTGTGAGCTCAGCACTAACCTGTTGCTGTGCCTCATCCCCATCCCTTCAGCTCTGCTCAGTACTTTGTGGTATCATTCTTGCATTCCCAAGCCCAACCATCGCAAGCTGTGCTGCTCCCAGCTTGAGGCCACAGGAGAAGTGGCACTTGTGCCACCAACCTCAAGGCTCAGACACTGTTTTAATCTACCCATAACAAGGTCTGGACATTAATATCTTCAGCGAGTAAGGCTAACGTGAAATGTTTTCTGGCTGTTGCCTGCGGGGATTTGAAACCCTGTTAGCCTGGCACTGGTGGAAACAGAAGGCAGCGGCTATACGCAGCACCCTCTCTCACTTGTTCTGCCAGCCCTTGGGAAAAATAAGCTAGCAAGAGGGTGAGGAGCTGGCGCTGAGGCGGAGAGGCTCGCTCCGGAGCACACAGCGTCACGCCCGTGCAGGCTGCGGGATGGGGGTGCGTGAGAAGGGGGTGACAATTCACGTTTGTGGCAGCCACCGCAAGTCCCAGCGCCCTACAAAGGGGACGTAGGCCCGGGAGTAGCTGGTGCTGCAGAGTGCAGGGCCCTTCCCTGCATGCCATGGGGAGAGAGGTGATGCCACGGGGCCAGAAGCGATGCCAGCCTCGTACAGCTGCGTTGCCGGCGGCATCCGAGGCGATGGAGTTTGGTACCTTTGAGTCTCGCTTCGCTGGCTTGCGCTCAGCAGAGCCCGGGGAGCTGCGCGGCTGCAAGCGGTGCTCCAGCTGTGAGCGGACTGGGGCGTGCAAGGGCTGCTCTTCTGCATTAGCTGTTGCTGGAGCTGCCACGTCTCTCGCGGCTGGAGCCTTGCTCGCTCTTACAAGTGTCCCAACGTTATTCCAGCTGCTGCTTTTTTGGTGCGGTGGAGGGAAGCTGATGGAAGAGGTAGGACCTTGTGCAGAGGTGATTAGTGCTGTAGCTCATGTTTTTTTCCCTCGGAGCAGAAACTGCCTTTACACACCACAGTCTAATAACGATAATAATTATAAATTACTCTGGGAAAGGGGACTGTGAACCTCGCTGGAGTTTTGGAGCTTTATTATGTGTTCATGGACATGTTCCAAAACACACATTTAATTGCCTTCTCTGGTGCACATGGAAATTGTCTTCTAGCGTGTGCATGTGTGTGTGGGGGGGTGTTCCTCTCCCAGAGTATGCCTGCCTGTGCAGTCAAGTGTAAACAGACCATTTCTGACCTAAAAATAACCTATCCTCTGAGTAACGGAGCAGCTGATCTCTGAAGCCCAGATGCAAGAGCTCAAAAGGATTAGGTCACCTATTTTTTCATTAATGGTGCTATTTATTTACAAATTCCCCTAAGTTTGAGCCTTTGGAGAGCTAAAACAAAGTGCTTAGTCGCTCTTCCTCCACCGAGACCTTGCTTCAGTGTGTTCTCACAGAACTACAGATAGCAAGGACAATCTGTTCAGCAACTGTGATGTGAGGCTGCCTAGTGACACAACACGCATTACCAGGGGGCTCCGCTGCTGCAATTTGGGAAGAGAAAGATTTCTACTTCTTGTTTAAAATCACTCAGCGGACTTAGGGTATTAACCAGCCCGGCCTGTGCTAACCTTTTCTTCTCTTGGCTCTCCAGGCGCTTCGTAGATGCTAGTAATTTAAGTCCAACAGTCCTTCAGGGAGGGTAATTATCTACTTTGCGGAGGAGGAGAAACCAAAGCCCGGAGAGGCGAGGGCGTTTGCAGAGCAAGGCAGCGGCAGAGCTGGTGGTGGTCTGCCACTCTGCCTGCCAGGTCAGCTCTAGGTCGGGACTGGATTTGCATTCCTGTTCAGCCCGGGAGGCCTGTACTGGCATCTGTCAGATGGAGTTTGCATGAGGCACATCCTTTTTTCTGAGGCTCTATTATTGGCACGTCCTGCAATAGCAAAGCTTCGTTTCCTCTTGCTGAGCTGGTCAGAAGGGCCTCGCCACGGGTCCGGCTCCGGAGCAGAGACTCGCACCTCGCCGCGGTTCATCAGACGCCGTGCGAAGAGGGGAAGGATGCATGATTTTTTTCATTTGCTCATCCTGATCTCAGACGGGAACCATTTCCCCCACGGTCCCTTTATTAATGTTCTGTCTAGGTTTTCTATGAATAATTAAGATCCTCATTTGCCAAAAGAATTAGGTCTCTCAAGGTACCCGCAATCAGCAGCATTTCTCCTCCAGCGAGGAACCTGCTGTTATTTAGTTGCTGACAGTAATCGTTATTGTGAGACAGAAGCAAACATTCATTGCTGGCTTTTGTAACACAATACTTTCCTCCTTTTGAAGCAAGAGAAGCATAAAGAGGGAAGGGGTGAGGGTTGGAAAGTGCGTGGTGGGGATGTGTTAGAGCGCTGCTGTTCTGAAACACAACTGAAGTCCTTTTTAAATGCTCACTAGAGTGGGGCAGATGGAATTAGTGCTTTGCTGCTCTGCCGTCTACAGTAGGGTTGTCTCATTGCTAACCACAGATTTTGGGCTTTTGTGGAAATAGCTGGTGATGAATGGGTTTTCATTAGTTTAGACGAGGGGAAGGCGGCAACGGAAAGCGCCTCCCAGAACCATCCATCACACCGCCCTGCAATGCCTCAATAAAAGACTTTTAACAAATGCCGAGCACAGGACAGATCTCATCAAAAAGCCACTATTCAGATTATTCTGGCAAGGAAAAGGATTGCAACCAGCACCCGTAGGGAAGAGTGTAAAGGCAAATGGCTTCTGTTCTTGGTTCCTGACAATGGAAGAGCAGCCAGGACCGCGATGCACAGCAAATGCATGAGAAGTACCGCCGGCCTCAAGGCATGCTGCGTGCAGGGAACCAGCGTCCAGCAGCCTGCCAGGGACGGGGCAGCTCCAACAGCCAAGTCTGCAGAGGCAGACAGCGCCGTTTGTTCGCAAGGAACAGGCTGTGCAGAAAGCTTAGTGACCGGGCTCCGTTTGCTCCCGCTGCAGAACTGATTTCACAGGAGCCGAGCAGAGGAATTTGCACTTAATGTGACTGGGTGCAACACCTCGCCCACTAGACTGAAACAATACTTCCAGGGGGTCACACCTCCTCAGGGTATCAGATCTCGGGGTGCTGAGTCTCGAGAGGAGGCACTATTTCAGGAGCCCTGCATGACCAGTACCTTGCACCCCTTCGTGTTGGTACCCCGACAGCCCATCCACAGTTTGAGCTCAGCAGCGCTCTCACCGCTGATTTTACACACCGGCATCATGAGACCTGGTGGGGCTGGGACTGCACCTGGTGTGCAGTCACACCTGGGCTTTGGCTTCACAGGGGATGGGAGGATAAGCAGCAGCCCAGAACTTGTGCTTTTCATAGCACTGTGGGGTTTTCATGGCTTTTTTTAAACAGAGCCTGGCCCTGGCTGACTCTTAGCCTGACACGAAGAGGTTGAACACTGTGTGAAACAAAGAGAGCTTCCTGCAGGATGGAAGATTAACTGCAGATTCCTTATATTTGTGACTTCTTGCATGGCTTGTAGGCCTTCTTCCACTCAACCTTGACTGTCAACGGTTCTGTCGTCTTTGCCGTAGGTCTGCTGCAGTTCTCCAGTGATGCCAGGTTGTACTTTGAGGATATAAAATGCATAAGGGACGAGAAAAGCCTTAAAGAGCATACGAGCTGGGTCTCCTGCTATTCTCTTGCCTGAGCCGGGTCAGCGCAGGTCCTGGGGAGAGCGGCCGGCAGCCCAGCGCTCCGTGAAGCTGTCAGAGCTGCCGCCTCAGCTGAGCACCACGCTGCAGCCTGCGCCTGCCTCCCGCAGAGGGAGTCCTGCTGGGATGCGCAGCAGCTTGACTCAAGTCCTCCCTCTCGCTTCCTGGGAACCGTCTGAGCATCGCCTCCCCCGGGAGAGATGATTCACCCAGGCGTGGCCCACGCCGGCCTGGTCAGCCCCCATCAATGGGCGATACAACCCCGGCCGAGGCGCGGGGCTACGAAATGGTCTCTGCCAGAATTTAAGGATCCATACCCAGCTCCACCTTGTGGGTCACGGCCACAGAAAAGTGGCGAGAGAGTAGTAGTACAGAACGTAAGAGACTTTTGCTCAACTTACTTTCTCCCATGCTCCCAAATCCCACCCTCCTCCCTCCGTATTACAGTGACGGAGACGCAAACCAAGCACGCCTTTCTCGGAGCTGGTCTCTATTTCAAAAGAAGGCTGCTCCTGTAGGAATAGAATATGAACACTGGTGTGGGGTGGTAAACAAGTCCCTAGAAATATCTGCCACCCAGTTACTTCCTTCCCTTCTTAAATACCCCGAAACAAACAAATATTACTACAGCAGCTCCAGCCCCGTACAATTGTGAGAACACTTCATGCAAAAAACAAAGTAAAAACCAACAGAAAAAAAAAGAACCAAAGCAAACAAAACCCAAACCCCAACCCCAACCAGAAAAGCCCTTCCCCAGCTATGCAGGTCTGGAAATCTCGGTGTTTCCTCATCACCCCTGGGAGAGGGAAGGGCTTTGCCTAGACACAATCGAGCACAGAGTCACCAGCAGTTCTCCGCTCCAGCAGGTTCCCAAGGTGCCAGACCTAATCCTGCCCCGACCTGCAGGCAGTGCGTGGAGCTGTGGGCTCCTCTCGTGGTCACCAGGTGAGCGAAAGGAGAGGCAGGCCCCGAGGAGCCTCTAACACAGGTCTGCCGAGGTTCGGCTGGGTGCGGAGAGGGCAGTACTTGCCAGCCAGTGCCAGGATTCCTGGATTTCCCAGGATTACTGCTGTCCTTCCCTAACTTATAGCGGCAAAGAGGGCCAAAAACCCAACAAAACCCAAATCCATCAACACTCCCGTAAGGTTACTAACTATTTCTACACAGACACTGCTTTGTCATTCAGCACAGGGCTAAGCATGCTCCTAGGTAACTACGGGGGCGCAGCGGGCGCCGTGGGGGGACACAGCTTTCCAGGTTTCTGCGGTGCCTCCCTCAGGCCTTGCTCAACTCCTATGACTAGACAACATCTACGGTAACTCACAAGGTTCCCACAGGCCCCGCAGGGCACCAGTCCCAGCACGCTCCAAATGCCTCCCGCTCTTGTTTAATCTGGCCAAGGATGGCAAGCTGGGACCCGCACCCTTCGCAAGGAATACTGCTCGGCTGACACGGAGCGGGACACCTCTGTGGACTGTTTCCCAATAAAAAATAAAAAAAAAAAAGAAAAAAAAAGAAAAAAAAAAAGAAACCAAGAGCAACTGCGATTTGCTCCATTTAATTTCAATTAACTGCAGCCCTCAGAGGCCAGGAGAGATGCCAATCGAGCAGTTTGTTGGCCATCCCCTCAGGGATGTCCCATTTCTCAAATGCCCCTTTCCCAATCAAGCCTCTACTCTTCTCAGCTTAAAGGAGTTTGAACAAGTCATTAAATCCCACTGTGTTAAACTAATAAGAGCTTTAAAACCTGCAGTTCCTTTTCCTCTGGAGGATGTGACTGAACAGTGGAAAGGACACACGGCCAGGCAAGCACCCTTCTCTGCAGCGGGGACTCTGCTACCTCTGGAAGCTCCTGACAGTGACCAGTGTTACTGGATTCTGTTGGAAAGACAGCCCAGTTAGGGCTGGGGAAGAGAAAAAGGAGCCACTGTTGTCCTCAGTGTGCTAGAACCTCTCCTCCCTCCCTAGGTGGGGAAACAGGCAGCTTATTTGCAAAAGGCAAGTGGTTTCCTAAAAAACTACTGAAAAAACCGCAAAGGCTGCTCAGCCCCTTCCCCTAGAAAACTGTAAAAACGTTGGAGACACAGTGTGGCAGCAGGGAGGCCGGGAAGGCAGCACGGGGACAGCTGCTGTCTCTGGACCGTGCCACAGCCATGGCAGGGTCCAGAGAGGTCTGGCTGTCACTTGTAGATGCTCCCTGTGAAGGTTTCAGGAGCTGGGGTCCTCTGTGCTCTGTCTGGGTGTTCAGTGGGCAGTAAGTGGCTGTGGCTGGTCTCCACACTGTCCAGGCAGCTGCTGGTATGTTGGCGTATCCTGCCCGAACAGGCCTCGGGGCTGTTCCGTGACTGTAATTGCTGTCAGTGACCAGTCCCAGCTCGGGCTCCCCTCCGCCGGAGGCGTCTCCTTTGAGCGTGCTGCTGCTCAGTTGCTCTCTACCAGCTTGGCTAGTCCCTGACGGATCTCACTGAGCTCAAATATCTTCACATCCATTATCTCGGCCACCTTGGTGACCTCATTCTGGATCTTCTCCCTCTCGGCCAGGGTCTCTGCCAGCGTCTGCTCAGCAAGATGAAGGCGTCGCTCCAGTTCTGCGTTGCACGCCTCCAGCTCCTGCCGAAGGACACAAGTGCGGTGAGGTGGCTGCCCCAGCACTGATACTCGCTGCTCTCAGACCACCACCCTTATCTCCGCAAAACAGCCCTGCTAGCACCCCAGCGCCAGGCTACCCACACCCAGCCAGCCCAGTCTCCATCAGTTCTTTCGCCGAGGGACCTCCCTCTCTTGCCAGCACCCCGGCATGCACGTGAGCAGATGTTCCCCAAACCCAGGCATCTGCCTACAGCTTGCAAAGGCGTATAAATGCACATCTCCTCACACGCCTATCATCTCCAGGTCTGATGGCATTTGATGTCTGGAGATATTTTTCTGCCCTGAAAGCCAGTGCCTGTGATTGGGGCTGAGCCCTGCAGCAGATCCCCTTGTTCAGCAGCTTGGAGGTGAACGCAGGCAGGCAGTTCCCCCCGAGACCGCACAACAGATCGTGCTTCCATCTGTGTCCTTGCCCTGAGGTGCAGAGCAGCTTGCATCCCTCCTGCCAGCCAGCCAGAGTCAGAGCTCTGCTCCCCAGCCATCCCTGTCCATCCAGCAAGGCAAGCAGGACTTCGGAGAGACACAGGGTCACAGGACATCAGGGGTCCTGCTCCAGTCTCATGTCAGGGGCTTCTGCAAGCTCTGGGGGAGAGCACGTGAAGGCTGGGTTTGCCGTTGCCTGCCGATTGTGCCCCATGCCACGTCTCTGAGGGATCCAGGGAGGGTGGAAGAAGGCAGGGACTTAGGCAAGGACCCGTTCCCATCATCCAGAGGCAGAGATAGGCGTGGCAGCTCTGCAGCATTCACTCTTTGGCTCAAAGGAGAAAAGGGGATGGATCCCTCTGCTCTGAGTGCAGAGGTGCCCCAGATCTGCCATCCTCACCTGCAGCTTCTGCAGCGTCTCCTCACGCTCACCCTCTGCTTCCCATCGGCCACACTTCTGGCTCTTTAGCATCTGAATCTCCTAAAACACAAGGAGGAAGAGCATCAGGTCAGACCCACTCCTGTCCCAGTGGGGCTGGCTCCTACCACATACCCCAGCCAAGGCCCCTTCCCTCTCTCCAAGGATCACATAACCACGCTCAGCTCCAAATTTTAATACCTGCCTTATTAACCTTCTACTTCTGCTGTACCCGCTACCTCCCGCTAAGCTGTCAGTCCTAATCAAGATGACCGGCTGAGTGCCAGCATGTTTCAGAGGTCTCTGCACCCTGCTGCGTCCTTGTTCAAGATCAGATCCCAGGCTTTTGGGGCCAGGGTCACTGCTCAGCTCTTGGGTGAAAGCCTTTGCACACCTTTGCCTTGCCCCAGCGTTTTCCCTCTAGCCTGAGTAGCTCTGGGGAGGGGGGAGACAGCCCTGCTTGCTAAGGATCAGGAACGCCAAAACGCCTCCCCTCCCCAACCCCTGCTTTGTGGCTCTGACCCTGAGGCTCTGTCCACCCACCCTGCAGAAGCACGGCCGCCAGAGAGCCGCAGATGTGCAAATCAGAGAGATTCTCTCCACATCTCCCTTCCATCACAGCCTCTGTAATTAAAACGCTGCTTTAAATCATTCATTTAAATGCAGTGAAAGCGAGAAGCAGTTACTACACTAGAGGCTAACTGCAGCTGCAGATGGCTGAGAGGGGAAGGGGTAAGACACATCCCTGGCGTTTGTGCCATGTCTGAGACTCTCCACTCGAGGCTATTTGCAGGGGAAACTCCCAGCGCATTACTCTCGCTCAGCTTCGCCTCTCTGGCAGGGGAGACCGCCGAGGGGGCTGTGCTGGCTTACAGAGGCTCCTGGCTTGCGCAGGCAGCATGTGCAACGGCGCGAGAGGCTCTCTGATCTCATACAAGCTGTGGTGACAGACGGGGTGTTGGTGATTGACAAGCCGCCCAGCCTCAGGCTTTACTCTGTTTTGTGGGGTATTACCTCGTCTTTAGCCTTGATCAGTAGTTCCAGCTCCTCCAGGGTTTGGCTCAGCTCTTCCTTGTTGTTCTCGCTGGAGGAATCGTGAGCACCCTGTGACTCCAGCTCTGCTACCTACACGGAAGCAAGCACAGGGAAGGCGTGCTCAGAGATCTAGGAATGTCCTGACACCTTATCACCCACAGTCACTCTCTGTCACAGTTTGGCTTCCTTGCAAACCCAACCAGGCTTACAACAGGATAGCAGCTCCCACCCCGGGGCTGCGCGGGAAAAAACGCTCTCCTGTTCCGCGTAGATCACGCACAGAAACGCATTGCGGCAAAGCTTTGTCTAGAGACTCTGCCTCCGCTTTCTCCTGCGGTCTTGCACTTCCAGCAAAGCCTCACTGGTGGGCATCAAGTGCGTGAGCCTACAAAGCCATAGCGACGGCTGGGTCCAGCTCCATTTGCATCCTTGGGCAGAGGTTGCCGAGGGCAAGGGAGTTACTGCATCTCAACCACGGCAGAGCTGGAAGGAAGGGTTTGCCCAAGTGTCCTCCCCATTCCTGAAAAACGCAGCCCAGTGGCTTAGATTATTCATGAAGAGGATTCATTTTTAAAAGCTCATCAGAAGGTCTGCGGCAGATATTGCTGGGACCCAAGTTCTCGCAGGGCCTGCACTGAGCTGTGCAAGAGCAGCTCCAGTGACGGGTACTGTGCCATAGGCAGGGCTCGGACCCTGGTGTGACACTCTTGCAGGGGCAGCAGGGCAACGCTGCCTGGACTGGGGCTCTGCCAGGGCCCACCGAAACAGTGGTTGTGAGCTGCCAGGCCACCATCACCCAGCTCTGGTCCCGGAGTGCTCCGGTTCAGGGACAACCATCTGGACGTTTCACTGAGTTACAGTTTCTTCTGAGATTCTGCAAGAGCCCCCAGGGGTTGCCCGTTGCCCAAGGCTCACAAAAGGCTGGCTCCTAGTCCCCAGCTGTGAGAACAGCTGCCGAACAGCTGTGTACGCACAGGGTGATGGCAGGGAAGAGCCAGCTCACCCCAGCCAGTCCCCAAACCACACATATATATATGCACAGCCACGATCTCTGCTGTACCTAGGGCAGGCTCCTGCTGCAGAGGAGAGAATTTGCTCCGAGCAGCTCTTTTACTGTCTGACTCCAGCACTGAGAGTTAGCAACGGGCACAGCAAGTCCTGGGGGACGGCTGTTTACTGCACAGGCTGGCCACACAACAGCCATCAAGTGGAAACAGCTGTTAATTGCTGTGAATCCCTGCTGTCTTTTCAATGAGCTATCTAGAAGTGAAATGGCTTTATGCCTTCTCCAAGGCTCCAGAGTCCTTTCCCAGCCAAACCCCAACTGTCCTAAAACCCTTTCCCCAAGTTACTCCGCAGTTCTTCCCTCCCAACAAACCCAACCGTGTGACTGTCACTCCACTGCCCAGATGCACACAGGCCTCCTCAGTTGATCTGTGACCCCTCTGATACTACGTAGGTCAAAAGATCCTATTATTCCAACCGAACAAGGGCCTGTTTGTATTGCGCCACCCGGGTTTCATGATGTGGCAGCTTGGATTCGAGCTAATTATAGCAGATAGAGCAATCTTCATCCTTCCTGTCAGCAGCCAGAAGATTGCCCTGATGCCCAGCTCAGGGGGAGCGCGGGCCTTAGTATCGCTGGCAGCTAAGAACTACCCCCAGAAAATCTGAAGGGAAGCTGGTATTCTTTGACTTTGTGCTCCGGCCTCCTCCCTTTATCCACGGGGACTCTGCACACCCCCACCTTGCTCTGCAGAAAACAGGAGCTCTTGTGAGAGCTCCCTAGTTACGTGGCCTTATTCCTTGACATGTTTTCCCTGCCAGGCTCATGCAGCATCCTGGATTTCCTTCTTATCTCCTGCTGACACCCATGAAAACTGATGGGAAAACGGGGTCAAGGGCACCATCTGGCTCTGGGACAGGGCTTCCTCTGACTTGCTCTGCAAGTGCCCTCCCATGCTCACCCGCTGCCGCAGGGTTTCCGTCTCCTCCTGATAAGCAGCCAGCTGCTTCTTCCACTGGTCCACGTTGGCGTTGGCTTCATGGAGAGCAGCGACGAGCTTGTTGTTGTTGTCCTGGAGGCTGAAGAATTCAGCCTCCCACTGGACCTCACTCACCGAACTGTGAGAGAGAACACAGGGAAGAGCGTGCAGGAGAGCGTTAGAGAGTCTCGGCATGAAGATTTCTTCCCCCAGTGCTAACACGCACTGAAACCACCCTCTTGGAAGCACTGGGCAGCTCCCTGTTTTCTATTTGGCTTTCAAATCACTTCCCAAATTTAAATGCTTCTTCCAGCCCTGAATCTGCATCTCTTTCCTTCATCCCTGGATAATATTTGACTTTGAGGCCATGTGGGCTTGCTTGAAACAGCAGAAACCACACTGTGAGATTAATGGGGTAGGGGGTGGGGGGAAGATACAGCTACTATAAAGGAGCTTTGCAACGTGGGACTGCGAATCCATTTTTAAAATCTTTGTTAGATCTGAGTTTGCTTCGAATAAAACCCTACCACCCCAGAATCAGGAGAAGGTAGCAAAGGACACTTGCTTTTGATTTAAAAGTATTCCAAGTGTTCAGCTGGGAGCTCAAAGGGAGCCACAGGGCAGAATCCAGCCCAGAGTCTTTTGAACAGACAAAGAGCGGAAGTAGGAGGGACTTTGCTGGAATCATAAGGGGAATTAACACAAATGCAGCCTTGGGCCAGCTGAAAAAGCGTGAACATCTTCTGGTATCACAAACTACTGATCTGTAGATAACTGGCATCAAATCATCCCCGCTGTGGGCACAAAGCATTCTCCTTCCCACGCTGCTTGAACAGCAGATTTCACCTCCAAGCTGGAATAACTTTCTACTGGGGAAGAGGGGAAATCGGTACAGCGGAGGGCTTGAGCAGCAGCGGACATGGGGCATTATCAGCTACCTAAAGAAGTACTGTTGGGTCAAAACCATTTGGGATGGCAGGGACATGCACCAAATCAGGACAGAATGGACAGCTTGGGGCTCAGGAGCAGAGAGCACTGGGGGCAACCTCACCCTTCTGAAAGCATCTTCTTCAGCCGCTCCTTCTCCGTTGTTATCTCAACATCGGCACTTTGGCTCCGGAATAGTTTATCTTCTCCTGGCCCATTGGAGCTGATGATGGGGCTGGGAAGTACCTGGGGGATGAGGAAGAGGAGGTTATCACACAGCAGTGAAGATAGGACACGTGGCCACAAGGCCTCTGCAAACTCATTCGCAGCCCGGGTTCACGGGGTTAGTTCTCAGTCCCTGTACTCTTGTGAGAAACGCTGGCTTTCAGTCCTAGCCCTTAGGTAGTGCTGTGCTTGTCTGCGCGACCAGGGGTGGTGAAGGTCCTCACTTACAGCTCAGCAGCACCAGTCGTGACATAGTGATGTCTTCAGAAGCGATGCGGACACAGGGCTTTCTCTTGGATACGTAGGTTAGTGCTTAGCTCTTCCAGCAGCTGCCCTGCTCCCGCGTCCTCCCTTTCCCTGTCTCCATGCCATGCTGGGGCAGCGATCCCAGTGCACAGACACCCTGAGCAGGTGGGCTCACAGCTTGCACGCACCAGCTATTCCTCCCTCCCGACTTGAGGTACTGAATTCTCTGGCCCTCAACTTCCCCTTGACAAATGCCAGCGACGTTACAGCCTGTAACCCGAGTCCCGCGGCCGTGGGCGACACTCCCAGCTGCTCAAGCCAGCCGTTTCAGGGGTTTGCTGAATTCTTAACAGGATTTTCTTGCTGGTTCTCAGAGCAGTGGAAAGACTCTAAACACAGACCTGCCAGGCCACGTGGGTTCAGTGGCAAGTCCAGCTTCTGTACCTCGAATTAAGACACCAGGTGCCATTTGGATAGTGTTTTTCAGGCTCAAGGGAGGGAAACTGCTATTGCTCAGATGACCGTGGCACCCGCTTTCCAAAGGTGTGGGAGAAGCAACTCACAGCCCCTGCACCAAAATACACCCTCCTCTATATTCCTGCGTACATCAGAACTAGCAGAGACAAACAATTTGTCCTCCCAGGCTGGAGGGAACTGACAGTGGAGCAGAGATGAATATGCAGAAGCCAAAGCAGCCTTTACATCCTCCGGCCCCTCCAGAAGACCCTGCCTGCACGGTCTCCTCTCACAGCAGGGAAGAAGCTTGGCACTGACAGGGCAAACTGAGCTATAAAAAGACTCTCTGAGCAAGCAATGAGCCTCTGGGATCCTAAGTTGGGGGCTGTGAGACCAGGTGGCTGGTGAGCCTGCTGGAATTGATAGGTAGCCCTCAAATGCCTGTGGTAAGGACAGCCACCTGCCTTCGGAGTCGGCTGACATCTATAAATAGAGCCGGACAGGGCCATGAGATGTATTGAACAGCAGCTCCACGAAGCCTTCCAGAGCGTGATTGAGGAGCAAGACCTGTAAGACACAACCCTGCCTCACCTTTACCACAAGGTGGGGAAACGGCGGCAGGGAAGGGGTAGAAGTTTCCTCTTCTGGTGTATTGAGCCCCTGTGAGCCCAGCTGAGGCTGGTAACGGTTGAAGATGCTCCACACTGTTTTGTTGCTTACATTATACTCTGTGATGGGGATGCTAAATGGGATGGGGATTGGCCTAAAAGGTACTAGAGGACAGAAGATTGCTGCTGTCCTGGGATTTCCTCAGCTCTGAAAATCTGAAGTCTAAGTAAACTAATGCGGATGCAGAAAATGAGGGAGCGCTGATTTAATTTCAGGAGACAGATCTGCTCTCTGCTCACTTGCAAACAGAAACACAATCAATTATTCAGGGATGAAGCTCATGTTTGACGCTCTACTAACGTAGAGCGTGAGAATCAGCCATGGGACAGAGGGAGAAGGGATGATGGGCTGATGTACGTACAGGCTGGGGACGGCAGGCCGAGGTCTGCATGCCCACGTGGCAGGGGACGCTGCACGTGTCACTGTGTCAGCACGCTGGCTGCGGGCAGGGGCCGTGCATGCTTGTGTCGGAGCTCTCCCACCGCCAGGCGAGGCGGGCTGAATGGGAGGAGTGAGTGTGGGTTCCCATTGTGGCAGTTTTAGCACTGCTGAGTCAGATAAGAGAGAACAGAGGCTTAGGCCATTTCCCTGATCTGTGTTTAACCTTCACCTTCTGGCCTCCTCATCCCTTCTGTCACAAGTTGCCATCGCAGCACAGGAGAGATGAACATGTCCATTTGTGGCAGGGGATAAAAGGAAATATCTCTACTCGCAGCCTCCATCTCCTGGCCAGGGGGGATAGGGATGGAAGCTGCAGCTGGCCATAAATCTCCATCTTGGGCAATTATTACTGGCCAGAGTCTTACCTAAAACTTTGGCTCTGCCATGAATGCTCTGCCCTACTCCCTTCTTCATTTGCCACCCATTAGGATGGGGCTTAGAGTTAGCAGGAGCCAAAGCTAGGCAGATTTTCCCCATTTTTGCACCCCACATGACATTTCCAGTCTCTGCAGAGCCACCGCCTTCACCTCCCCCTCTTTTTCCTGCAGGCCAAGGTACTGTTCACACTCCCTCCTCCTCCTCTGCTGCCACTCCATCTGTACTCAGCCCAGAGAACACAGTGTCCTCCATCCTACAGCTCCTCTCCTACTGCCAGCAGCTCTGGGAAACGCAGAATCACCTCTGGAGCGAACTATTTGGGATGGCACCTTCACCATCAGCACTGAACTGCTTCACCATGGGATAAAGCAGGGCAGAGTTCTCCACAGCTTGTCCTCTCCCTTCCGTCCCACTGCTGCTGGAGTTGGTTTAGCTACGCAGGGAGAAAGGGAACAGTTGCGAATGCAACACACGTGAGAACGATCTGTGATGGGCTTAAGCTTTCTGGCTTGGTCTCCTGGGGAAAAAGAAACTGAATGACTGGCTGTCATGCGTCCCAAGGAGGGGAGTGATTTCTACTCTCCCAGCACAGCTTCTCTTCCACAGTGGAAATATGACAGAAACAGAAGTCAGGCCAGCACTCCTCAGTCACCAGGTCTAAGAAATCACTTTGTCTTTCCATGGACCCCCATGAACAGCACCATCACCTATCATAGGCACTTGGAGAAAAACCCCCTGCGGCCCCAGGAGAGGAAGAAAAATGGTTGGAAATGCCACGCATCTCCCTTCCTATGACCTTCAACCAGGTGTCACGCACTCCTGCATGCTGCTTGCCTGTTATTCACACTGAGCCCGCAGCTCTAGAGAAACACAACAAAAACCACCAAAATAAAAAATCCCATCCACCACAACAAGAAAAACCCAACAAGAAAAACCTCCAGCATGGCTTTATAAGACACGGAATAGTTTTGACGGTTTAACTGGCAAAGAGGGAGGAGCGCGAACCTTCCCAGGAGCTCCACTTAAGCACTAATTAGTTAACCTACTTCATGTGTTTCAGCAGAGTGACCTCAGGGCCACAGGTGTCATCAAAATGTGAAGCTCCAACCTCAGTGTCTGGCAAGAAAGCTCTCAGGGAGAAGGGGATGAAAGCAAGAAGTTACTCGGGGAGATCAGCCCAGTGGCTGCTTTCCCTAGCCATCATCGCTCTGCAGCGAGCTTTACTCACGCCTCTTTCCGAGCATTACCTGGTGAGATGTGATGTTCAGGGCAGGATTGGTCAGCTCTGTTTTATCCTGGGACTTCTCCCTCGCCAAACGGGCAGCTTCTTTCACTTCCTGGAACTTCTCTGCAAACTAGAGGGGGGTGGCAAAGTCACTCCAGTGCTACACTGAAATGCGGAACGAACTAGAATTGATGCCTGGGTTACTCCCCTCTTTGCAACTCCATTCAACATGCTTTTTAATTTCTCTTCAACTAACAGTAGAATTCAGGGAACAGCCCCTTCCTGCCCTGGCCCATGATTCTGGCACTCAGGACTGTGGGATTAGCTGAACAGCAATGACAGAAGTTGAGCCTGGAGTCCTAATTCGTGATGCTCAAAACACTCTGCAAATATTCCTTTCGAGCTCTTCCTGCATCTTGCGTTAGATTTTGGCACAGCAGGTAGAGCATTGCATCAGGTTCCTAGAGTCTCCCCTTCAAGGGGGTCAGGGACGTTCCCCCTGCTAGCACCAGCTTTCTGCCGGCACCTGCAGCATTACCTGCGAGAGGTGTTGCTCCGAAGCAAAGCCCAACCCATAGACTGTGTTGGCTCGGCTGTCTGCCCATTGTCCAAATTTCTGGGATGTCTTTGTGAAGGTCATGTTGGGGGTAATAGTGCTGTTGATGATTGCCTGCAGAGAGAGGCAACAATGAGAGTCAGAGAAAACTCCAGCCTGCTGCCCTGGGGCGGTGGTGTGGGATCAACCAGCCCTGAGTACTCTAGGAACTAGGCATAGAAAGGTCTGCTTTTTAATCTATAACACAACAGTTTAGGCTTTTGGTGACCAAAAGTGTTTCTAATCTGGCTTTGTGGCATGAACAAATCTCAATCATCTTGTCTATTGAAAAAGGAAAAAAGCCTCAGTACCATCAGCTTCCTCCATTGCTGGAAAAGAAGATAAGAGACAGCGTGTCTCTGGGGACTTAACAGCTTTCTGATGTTCTCCATTTTTGTGGCAAGTAAGAAAAAAAAAAAATAAAAAGGGCTTAAAGAGCAGTCAGGACTAGCTATTACAAAACACTCTCTGCTGGTTAGGGCAGCAACAAAATAAATTGCCTGGGAAGATTGCCAAATCTCTGCATTGGACGCCTTCAAGAACAGGTCAGGAAAATGCCTATCAAGAACGGGTTAAGAGAGAGAGAGTTAATCGCGTTTTGTGGAAGCGACTGAACAGACCACCTCTGAGACTCCCTCAAACTCTGTCACTTCATCGTATCTACAGGGGTCGGTTTTAGCATAGGATAAAGGCTCTCAGAAAAAGCTTGTGTTTTGCGCACGCAGGGGGTGAGGTGAGAGTGGGGCAGGGAGGGACGACATCAGACCCTGGGGCACACGGTTCACCAGCACGGATTCTAATGTCCAACACAGACACTCGAGCACAGAGGCAGTGTTTTACCTTCCATTCCCTGCAGTGAGGATGCTAGAGTGCCCACGCTGAGAACTGACCAACTTGACACCAAAACCATCAACACCAGAGCAGACTTTGACTGGAGAAAAACCTGCTGTCAAGCTCGTGATGCTGCCGGCGAATCCCCCCCTACCTTGGTGCCCCCCACGCTGATGATCCGGTACACATTGCGCGTGGCATCGTAGAAGTAGGAGACGGTCAAAGCGTGCTTGCTGGCAGGGATCCAGTTCCGTTTGGTGGCAGGGTCGATCTGGAAAACATGGGCCCTGGTGCTGAAGATTGGCTGCTCCCTGCAAGAGAAACGGACAGGGTTGTCAGGGCAGAGGGGAAGCTGAGCAACGGGGGAGGCCCATCGGCTTCCTGGCACTTGGGTTGCATTCTGCACCGCCAGCAGCACTTCTGCTATTCGCCTTCTCGCCAGGGATCTGTGACACTAGGTGCTAAGCACTGCAGCCCCCAGGGACACAGCGTGTCTCGACCAGCAGCCCCGCACTGAGCCTCTATGCAGGGAGCAGCAGCTCCGCACTGTCCAGGCTGGCATCGTCTGGTGTCCCTTCTTATCTGGGGAGTCGTGACCCAAGTTCTCCACCATTCCTGTGAGTTGCTTTTCCAAGACCTCTGGCCTTCTCTGTGCTCTCGCCAGGAGCCCTCCACATTCTTGGCACTCTTCTAAAGCCCACTTTAGAAGCTGAGGGACTGCTGGCTGATGCCCCTGCAAAGTAAAAGCCTGTGGCTGTTTATGCCTCCTATTTGCTCACCATCCAGGCAGCCTGGCGACAGCAGCTTTCACTGCACGCGAGTGACCTTGGTCTATGAAAACACCCTTGGTGCAATAACAAAGCTACCAAGGGCGTTTAACCTACAGATACCGGTTTTTATCTTCCTCTAGAGCTTCTCTGTCCTCCCCTGCAGTCATCAGACATTTCCAAAGACCACAGCCAGGTCGTTCCAGCAACAACAGACTGTGCCCTCGGGTTAGTAGGTCTTAAATGCATGTTTGCCCAAGGACGGGCACAAAACTTGCAAGCAGAAGCGCAAATAGGACACGGCAATCTCATGTTTGGGGCATACCTGATGGTCCTTCACATCACAGCTGGTGTGGCAGAGTTATGCTAATGATCAGGGGTTATATTATTTTTAGCTTGACTTGAAGCTTTCTTTCACCATCCCTCTGTGCCTTAGTGGTCAGTTTGGTATTCGGTTTGGTCACCAGGTATATGATTTCCCTGGCTGCTCTATTATTTGTACTTTATAGGATATCTCCAAACCCTAGTGAAATGGATAGATGGAGGATGCATTTGGGATGTGAGAACAAAAAGCCCCTTCCTTTCAGCACAGCTCTTCCTCCCTTGACTCACGCTTGGGAAGCACATCCTGCAGTGAGGGGTCACATCGCAGGATCAAAAGCAAGTCACTTCACAAAGAATTAAAGGAAACACTTCACCGCACAACGCGCAGCTGCTGCAAGACAGCACTGAACCAAGCACTGCCCGGATTTTGTAACCGGTAATATCTGAGCTGAAATAGGAGTTGAATCTCAGGCACCAGGACGGAACTTGAGCTGTTCAGGAGGCAGGAAGGAATGTCTCCATGACACAACAGTCCAGGTGCATCAGGTCTTGGGGTCTTTGACTTTGGTTAAAACCCAAGGCGCCGGCCATTGCCACGTTCCTTCCCCAAACCTAGTGAAATCTGATGTGATTGGAAACATCCCACACCCCCGTGACAGCTGCCAACGAGGCAAAATCACAATCCTGCTACACGCGAGCTCCCGAAGTCCAGACATTTCTATTTCCTCCCCATTCCAAGCCCTCACAGCTGCAATGAGCAGACCTTCCCATCAATCCAAAGACCTCGTGCTTTCTGAACCCATCACCAAAACTTAGGAAGAAGAGAAAATGCTCCCTGCTACCTCCCAGTTTCCAGCCTGTTCCCAGGTTACAGCCCTGGCTCAGATTTCTTACTCAGAGGCAGACTCCACGAGGGTCTAAACTAGCCCCTTCTCAGCATCCCCTCTGGCTGGTTTTATTCATTCACAGTCTGTTTCTGGAATGAGATTCAAATTTTCCAGGCTCCACTAACAGACACTAAATTTTACGTGGGTCACGACCTATCCTTTGAAACGCCGTGTCTACAGAGTAGGGAAAAAGTAATGTTTCTGCACCTTAACCCCCACGTCCTGGGCTAGTGTCAGAAAGAACAGAGGAATGACATTACCTAGTTGTTGACATTTGTTAGTTAGGGTAAGACAGACTAGAGGCCAGTGGAGTTAGTATGCGTCTCCTCCAACAGCTTCCTTCTCAGGCCTCCTAGCTGGGCTGAGGCTCCTCTTTGGTTTTGCCTCCACAGTGATTCATTTCCTAGCGATGGAAAAGTCAGCTGTTATTTATCACACAGAGCACAGAGCGTTCAACCAGGCAGCGTTTAGGGGCTTCGTTTGTCCCAAACTCACAAAGCTTGTAATTTGTAATGATTTCTCATCACCAAACAAGTTTTCTTCCCTGTCACGGGAGATAATTGGATGAGCTGCGTAACTGGAGTTAATCCCTTTGGCAGCAGGCGCTGGCCATTGGGAGAAGGCCACAGAGGAGCCTTGAAGGCTCTAGGGTTTGCAGTCACACACACGTGATGCTGGCTGCAAGAGGGAAAACCCTCCCCAGAGATCACTCCTCACACGCACGGCAGCTATTCCTGTGCTCACTATTCATCAGCGAGGTCTGCACCCGGAGTCAGTGGAAACCGTCCTCTGACTGCGGCAGGTTTTGGACCCAGTGATATTTCAAGCAGCCCCTGCCGTGCACCCCTATGGAGCTCTCTGACATGGGGGTCGCAGCCACACCTGGGCCTTCACCCACCACGGAGCCAGGCACGATCCCAGACCCCAGCAGCGAGGAGCCCCTGTAGCTGCCCTGGACTGCCTCCCCATGACATGAGAGACAGCTGTGCTATTCATTTGCTTTGTAAATTAGTCTCTCCAGTAAATGGTCCCCACCCTGCTCTCCCCCATATCAACCGAGATTGCGTATCTCAAAAAGGGAGCACAAGGGTGAGAAAGTGAGTTTGCATGATGCAGGATGCCTGTTGAAGGGGTAGAGAGCCCAGATCTCCCAGCCTCTCTGCTAAGCCTGCCTTACAGTAGGTCAACTAAGAGTGTCTTAATACTTGGAAAACCCCACTGCCTTCCTACTGATCGCTCCAAGACAGGGGAGGCTCAGGAGGCCGCTTGGATGTCAACCGTCCTGTAATTACAGTGTCACTAACCACAAAAGCCAGCATTACTTTCCTTCTGAGCACCAGGAGTAGAAAATAAAATGCCACTGGGAGGCCTGGCAGACAGAAGAAAAGCCCGCCTTCAGAGGGGTTAGCTTATGCTTTTTCTGCTCCAGCGAGGCTGACTCGGCTGCCCCCTTGCCTGACACGCAGCCCCCGGGCATGCACGCTCTTCTCCTGGTCTCAGGTACGCCGAAATATGCACTGCTGACGGTGCTGATGGGGAAGGGGGCTCTACTTCTTGTGCCCTCACATAATCACCGCTGTCTTGACACTCCTCATACGTTTGTTCGTGCCTTACGGTCCTCCCTGGAGCAGCAAAACTTCATGGGGTCTGCGAGAGGTCTATCCCTTCCAGTTACAAACACGAAAGTCTCGCAGACTCTCCGAACAGGCCTGCTGCCAGCTACACCAGATGTGCTTTGCTTCCAACAGGCAGCAAACTGGCAGCAACAGCAGCAGGGCATGTCGGCTACTTCACCTGCCTGCCTGGTGCCAAGGAGGGAACTCCCGCACCCATCTCCCTCCGAGGGAAGCAAACTCTGCAGAACCTCCTGAAATTATCTTCCACATCTCCCTTTTCCTCAGTGCAATTGGGAACAGCTGCTGCCAACTTGCACGTCCCTAATAATGGTGACTGGAGATTGCTTTACGAGGCCAGCACGCCGTTGCCTTCTCTGGGTATAGCGCCAGCCTGGCATGGGGACAGTGCTTTCTAGGAAGCAGTTGCTTCAGCTCCGTAGGTAACGCTCAGGAGAGCTTTGTGCTCTGCTTGGGAACAGCACAGAGGTGTTCATGCTCCTTTTGCAGTGCTTGTGCAGGAAAAAAAAGTCTTTGTTTTAAATCCATCAAATGATACAAACTGTATCCAGCTAATACAAGAATTTCATTGTCAAGGATACTGGCTAGCCTGGAAACCAGCCTTTGGGTACTCACTCACTTGTCTGACAAGGTTAAAGCAAATGCTACAAAACAAAAGCTCTCCTAGAGTCCAAGTGGAGCACAATAAAAAACAGGAAGAGTAGGCAGCAACGCAAACCAAGAGAGAAGGAAAGCAAGAAAGCCTGCAAATCTAGGGGCACATCTCTAAGAAGTCACAAATGCCTTATTAAATGGAAAATGCCTCTACCTCACCCTTTCCACGATTCCTTTAGCAGCAAAGAACGCGGGCAGGGTTTGACGCGGCTGAGCGCAGCCGAGTGCATCAGCAAGGTGGGGACATGGGCAGCGCTGCGGGGCACTGGCGTACGTGCCGAGGGAAGTTCAGAGCAGGAAAAGCACAGGTGCTGAAAGCCAGATCCGAGATGCACAAGCGGAGCCATGCCTGAGGAGCACCCGCCTGTGTTCCGCTTGCTTCTGGCCAAGCTGCTGACCCCTTGTTTCCAAACCACTACAAAGCATTTAAAAATAGTCCCACAAGTGCCTAGGATTCAAACTGTCATGTTCTCTCTCCCACTACAGCCCTCTTTTCCCCTGTGTTTTAAGTGTATGTGCTGGATACACCACGCATCCCTAAACGCTGACGCTTCTTTTCCTGCTCCCAGCTGGGTGTCCCCATAACAACACAGACAGCAGTGAAAAGGACATGTGTAAATAAAACCACTTACATCCCTCCAGGGCTGTCCTTTGGGGATAATTAAGAAAAACCAAAGCAAATGACTCGAAGGGACAAAGATCTGGCTGAGACACAGACATGATCAGCAAGTGCCTGATGGCAACTGGAAGGGATCCAGGTCTCATCGCTGCCAGGATTTGTTCCCAACCCAGGGGGGAAGGGCAAAAATCAATATCCCATGCCCTGCTGATAGCTTAAAAATGACCTGTCCCCCATGAATGTTCCCTAACACTCCAGCAGCAGGCTCCCAGCTACCAGCAGCTGAAAGTGAAAAGAAAAGATGATCTAACTAATCTAGCTATTCCTAATGTGTTCTTCACATCGGCAAAGCACCTGGCTCCAGGATGCTGCCCAAGGAAAGACCTCAATGACTCCTCTTGTGGCTCCTCCTTCCAGAGAAGCTGGAAGAAGGTCACTGGGTGTTTGGGAAGGACACGTGAATATAGGGTACGGATCAATGGTTTCCGATTTGCTCACCAACTGGAGTCTCTGACTCAGTGGTCGTTACGATGACACGTAAAACCACATGCTGGTCTCATTTCCACCTTGGTTCTTATACTATTCCCCTCTCTACGGCATCCAAATTGATTTCTTAATGAATAGCTGCTTATTTCAACCATTGCCAGGAAAGCAAATCATTATTTGTCCTCTTAATTTATGGTCTCAGCAGAGTACCAAAGGACTGAGCAGGCTAAAGGAACCAAGTTTGCTAAGGCTGGGTGAGGGACCTCGTCAGGTTAGGACACACCAACGCACTGCCAAGACCCCGGAGGAGAAGCACGCCCTGCAAGCACCACCCTGTGCCAAGGAGGTACAGATGGCAGCAATTCAGTCCCTTGCACCAGCGCCAAGTTTCACCTAGCAGGGGAACAGCAGGCATAGAAGGTGCCAAATACTGGGGAAGACTAAAACCAGCGCTGCCCCCTCTGTTCTGTGTGATTTGAACACAGAATCATGGAATCACAGAATGGTGGGGTTTGGAAGGGACCTTGGAGATCATCGCGTCCAACCCCCCTGGCTTGAGCAGGCACACATATGTCACTGGATGCATGGACTGTCCTTGAGCGTCCTACCTAGATGTGGGCTCTACCCTCCTCCTCACAGGCACACAGGCCTCTTCCTAAGCAGGATCTTCTAAAATACCCCAGTGCTGCTACAGAGAGAACGCAACAGAAAGGGAGATGAGCCACCTCCCAGGGAAGCCTCTCTAAAGAGGGACTACACCATCCCCTGAGCAGGAGACAGCATCAGGGACCGGTGCCAGGGTCATCCATGATGCACCTGCAACGCGTGGGATTGGCACGTACAAGGCACAGCAGTGACGCAGGCCCACCACGCCGCAGTAAAACGACGTCCAAGCCGAAGCAAAGCTGCCGACACCAGGCTGCTGGGAGCTCAGCTCGCCGGCCCTGCCTCAGAGCCCATCTCGCATGGAGGGTTCCCCACGTGCATCTGCCGACGCTTTGAGCAAGCCACCTTGAATCCCTCCGCTAGGTATGGCTTTAATAGGGGGATTTCAGAGAGTCCTCTCTCTAATCCTCACCAGAAAAATACTCTCAAACCTGCAGACGAGTCCAATAAGGGAACAGAAGTAAAAAGGTGAAGAGATTTTTTTTTATTTAAGCCACAGGCAGAGCTGGGAACGGGGCATGTTCCCCACTGCGTCCTCCAGCCTCCTGCCACGAGGTAATGGTGTACAGTCCTCTAAAGAAATACCTCCTGTTTTAAGGAATAAGTTAAAGGAAGGGACAGACCACCTTTGAAAGAGCTGTTCAGCAAAACATTTATCTCTGTGTCTGAATTTCAGTAGCACAGTGTCTCCTTGGAGAATCTCTATTTTATTGCTTTTACTTTCTAACAGAATAGAATCATAGAATTGGTTAGGTTGGAAACGACCTTTAAGATGACCAAGTCCAACTGTTAACCCAGCACTGCTAAGTCCACCATTAAACCATGTCCCCAGGCACCACATCTACATGTCTTTCAAATACCTCCAGGGGTGGTAACTCAACCACTTCCCTGGGCAGCCTGTTCCAATGCTTGACAACCCTTTTGGTGAAGAAATGTTTCCTGACATCCAGTCTCAACCTCCCCAGCACCTCCTCTTTGTCTTATCACTTGTTACTAGGGAGAAGAGACCAGCCCCCCCCTCGCTCCAGCCCCTCTCGGGCAGCTGCAGAGAGCGAGAAGGGCTCCCCTCAGCCCCCCCTTCTCCAGGCTAAACCCCCCCAGCTCCCTCAGCCGCCCCCCAGCACACTTGTGCTCCAGACCCTGCCCCAGCCCCGCTGCCCTTCTCTGGACACGCTCCAGCCCCTCAAGGGCCTTCTTGTCCCGAGGGGCCCAAACCTGAGCCCAGCATTCGAGGTGGGGCCTCCCCAGGGCCGAGCACAGGGGCCCCATCCCTGCCCAGCTCCTGCTGGCCACACCAGGGCTGACACAAGCCCGGGGGCTGGTGGCCTCCTTGGCCACCTGGGCACTGCTGGCTCATGCCCAGCCGGCTGTCAGCCAGCACCCCCAGGGCCTTCTCCGCCGGGCACTTCCCAGCCCCTCTGCCCCAGGCCTGTAGCGTCGCCTGGGGTTGGTGTGACCCAAGGGCAGGACCTGGCACTTGGCCTTGTTAAACCTCACACAACTGGCCTCGGCCCATGGATCCAGCCTGTCCAGGTCCCTCTGCAGAGCCTTCCTGCCCTCCAGCAGATCGACACTCCCACCCAACTTGGTGTCATCTGCAACTCCCTGAGGGTGCACTCGCTCCCCTCGCCCAGATCATTAATAAAGACATTAAATAGGACTGGCCCCAACGCTGAGCCCTGGGGGACACCGCTCGCGACGGGCCACCAGCCGGTTTTAACTCCATTCACCACAACTCTTTGCGCCTGGCCATCCAGCCAGGTTTTTACCCAGCGAAGAGTTAGCCATTCCAGGGGCATCTCAGGGTATTTCCAATGCAAATAGCACCTCTTTGGGAAAAAATCCTGTTTGACAGTTACAGGGTCTCCCTCCCTCTCTTCAGCAGGTTCCTAAACCGAAGGGCAACTGCTAAAACAAAGCCCTCCTGCCAGACCTCTTCAAAAGGGAGAGAAAGAAATCAGGTTTTTATTGTTTGCTTTAGATCTTTTATTGCATCCAGCGATGTCTTTGCTCAATAGCTCCTACACCGGCTGTGGGGAGGGGTCTCTTTCTGACCGCACAGCTGCATTTGACTTAGGCTTTGTCCGTGTTCTCCTCTGATTTTCTGTGCCATCTGAAAGATTTTTCCCACTGAGATCTTTTCTTTTTTTCCTCTTCTCAGTAATTCTTGCCTCACAATCCTGTCTGCCTCCCTGTGGCATGCCCATTTAGTTAACCGAATTACCGATCACATCCTGCTCACCTGCCCCCACCCTTTGCTGCATGACCAGAGAGAAGAAACCTTACGTTTGCTCTGGAGGAGGAAGCTTTTAGAGTCATCGTTCCCCAAATTTATACTAATGTTTCTGTCCTGTTTTCGGTTCCAACACGAGGTGTGTGACAAAAGAGCAGGATTCAAACCTAGGCACAAGTATAGAGCCTTATGAGAGAGATTTGGTGGGTGAGACCGAGTTCAAAGCACTCCAGGAACACAAATAGTGAATAGGTCTGAGGTTTAGGAATAAAGTCTTTTAGCCACTTAAGGCAGCAGCTGGAATGTGCTGGGGAGGCTGAGCTCACTCCTCATTAACTGCATTTGCCTCTGTGCTCCTGGATGGGGTTCAGCCAAGGGCATCTCTAGGAAGCCCATGTGCTGCTCCCCAGCCTGCACCTCCTCTCGCTCACTGCAGCTTCTCTTTGCAGGGATATTCATTGACGCATCAGAGAAAGGAGCCTCGCCGCACTTGGACGCAGAGAAGACAATCACTTTTAAAATACTTTGCATGTAGCCAGCTTGTGGTCTCCCTTCATCTAAAAACCAAGCCAAAAATGCCTTGCAAGAAATCACAAAGTACCAGATCAGCAGAATCGTTTGCTTCTGTGGACCACGGGCACCGCAGTACTCAGCCACAAGGGCAGGGAAGGGCTCTGGGGCTGCGATGTTCCTGCTGACAGCAGCAGGACACCTTCAGAGCACAGAGACCAAGGAACGTAGTTTCACACTGATCCCTGTGGCTGGGCTCAATGTGCAGCCACAACGAGCAAGCCCCCAAAAAAGAGAACCTCTTCTGATAAAAGGCCACAGCAGGAGGTAAGGATTGCCCAGCCGCTGTGGCGGGAACTTCGCAATTCTCACTGCAATCTTCCCAAAAGTCCTTTCTCTCTGCAAGGTCTGGTTTCCTGGATGGGTGTTCACGGGGCAGCTTGTGCGGAGCAAAAAGGGGTATGTGAGAGCATGGGAGCATGAAAGATACATGCCTGAGCTCTGGCGCTCAGCCCGCCGCCACGCTGAGTCAGCCGGGAGGCCGTGCTGGCTGCGTCAGGGCCAGGGCTCTCCCTTCTGCTGGAGCCCCAGCCAGAGCGCTTGGGTGCAAGAAACCCCGCAAAGCAGCACGGTCCGGGATAATCTGAGGGAGGGGTGGGGGGAAACGTGTTTCAGACAGAGCCCCGTATTTCAAAAGGCAGAACTGGAGCGCAGAGAGGGCATGAGAACCAATCTCCTCCTCCACTGCTGTCTGTCTTTGTTTCCTTTTATCTTCCCTCAGCAGCTTGAATAGCTGCTGACTGTACGTCAGTGCTGGTTGGGGAAGAAGTGTGGGTTAATGAGAGTCAAACCTCATCTCTTTCCCTGTGCATTTCTCCCCAAAGTCTAACCCTTCCTCTGAGCCACCGACTGGGTGTAACCCCCTCCAGAGCCTATGGAAACTACTGCTTCACTGTAAATGGGTGCAGAGACCGTGCTTTGATATCGCCTACCCAGGGTTTGGGCACAAGTCCCCAGGACACCGACTGTTAGGCGCCAAACTGCTTCGGGAGTAAAGTTTGGGAGGGCTGATTCCCAGCCCTCTGTTCTAAACACCAGGCAGGTTTTCAAGCCCTCTTAGCTGCAGCTTCGCTTTCATTCTGTGCTGCATAATGTCACCTTGGGGAAAACGCACAGACGCCGCTTGCGTCCAGGTGGGATTGGAGGAGACTTCTACCCCTCAGCTGCAAAGGGAAGGTAGAGCGGTGCAGCTCCAGCTACGGGAGCTGGCTAGGGGCTGCTTTCCCTTCTGCCTCCCCCAGCTCCCAAGAGATTACCCGGCAGGGCTTAGCACAGGAATGAAAAGCAGCTGCCTCATGGCCTGTCTGCAGATAAAGGGCAGCAAAGGAATCCTGGCGGAATACGCTCCTGTTGGATCAGCGTGGGGAACGGCGACAAGCACGCAAGGTCAGGCGCAGAGGCAGGGCGTCAAGGGCGTTTAAAGACACAACACAGCTGAGAGAGGTTTTAGGGTTTTTCGCTTTTGGAAACCAGTCTCCATCTCCAGAGCGTCTTGGCTGCTGAACGCTATGCTACTGGGTGTCTACAACACAATCTGTGCATTCACCTTCCTGGGACAACTGTTACTCCTGCTGCTGAGCTTCAGCAGCTCTTTCTTTTGAGACACACAGAGCCATTACTGGAAGCCTGTACAGCAATTAAAGTTCAAAACCCCAGCAGAGCCAGACTGCAGCTAAGCAATTCTTTATGCATTCCAGAAAATACATCCAGTCATAATTAGAACCAGAGCAGTGGAGATACGTGCACATTTCAGAATGCTCCGTGCCTCCAACATGTTCTGCCTCCGCATCTTCATTGGAATCTGCAGGACCCGCAGCGCTTCCAGGCACAGATGCCTGCTCAGCTTCACTAGAACAAGTCCCCAAGACCTGCTGTTTTCCACCTGCCCTTGCCGGAGCTCCAGAGGCACAAGGAGCAGCCCCTCTGGCAAGGCCAGTTGGAATTGCCGGTTTAGCAGAGCTCGGTGGGATGACAGCATAGGTAAGAGTGGGCAAATTCATTTGCCTGATATGTGACAAGGAGGTAAACTCTCTACTGCTCAAATTAAAGGTGGCAAGTTGCATCTACCTGTACTTATGTTTGCCAATACTATCAGCTGAGAGTCAGGGAAATGGGAGCAAGTGTCTGCCAAGGACTGAGCTAGGACCTAACTAAACTCACCTCCCTCAGGATCAAGCGTTATGACCAACCATCCCCTTCAGAGGGCAAGTGCTGGTGCATTAATACATACGGTACAGTGGACACGAGAGCCCACGGAGAATTTATCCGTGAAAACCAGAACATGATGTTACAAAGAAATCTAATACAGAGGAACACGAGCAGAATCTCTGCTTTAAAAACCAGGTAACTAAAATGAACTGCCAAAACGTGATGTAAGAGGTGATGCGCTTTTAATCTCTGTTGTATCCAGAGGAATCTAAATGCTGCTGAAAGCTACTCACTCTCCCCGTGTGATCAATGTACAAGCAGAAAGACACTTGTATCTCAGGAGTTAAGTGGAAATAAGGAATTTGGGGTGGAAACGTCATCTCTGGCTTAACGACAGTCTTGCTACTACGCCACTATAATTACACAGCGACGTCTAAGCAGATTGAGGTGGGGACACCCTCTCGACGTCTTCCACGGGAGCTGGCGACCCTCTAAAGAACTCCCCTAGCCGCTGGGCATACCCGCGGTAAGTCCGAGGAAGATTCATCCACTAGCACTAATAAAGCACTAGTCCCAAACTATCTGCTTGTTAAACCCTTCGTAGCAGTTCCAGAAGTTTTACAGTAACTTTGTGGATCACAGGAAAAGTTGCAGGAAAATAGGGACACTTTGTGATTTAACCTGCATCGGCACACGTTGCCAGCTTCAAAGGATCTCCGCCACATTCACGCTGCTGTCACTTTTGATCCTTCGCCTCTGCCTTTTCTGCCTCGTGGATCCGTGTTTGACTGCTCAATCACTTTATCTAGACAGCCCAAGAGGAAAATTAGCAAAACAAGCCCCTAAGAACATCATTTATTTCTCTTGCATTGCCAAACGCACGCGTTCGGAGGGAGCAGATCACAGGCTCCCTGCAGGTCCACTGTGCTTTCAGACAGCCACCAAGAGTTTATTGCACAAGAAACTCACAACAACACGTCCTTAAAGTTGCACGATTGAGACTTGGAACTAGGACAGACACTAAATACCAGACTAAGCTCCTATTTCCATGCCAAAATCCGCTGCCACATCCATGCAGCATTATTTCACTCATGGAAAACCCAAGGGGGATCATAAGCTAAGTCATCAGGGATTTTTGATCAGCTATTTGTTCATTTAGAAACGCAAACAGGATCCATTTTACTGAATGCCAAAGTCACAGGAGCCACACAAAATCCCCGATTTCTAACTTCTGGAAAAGTTTGTGAACGCGACCCAGCTCCAATCCTCCCACCCAGCCTCCCAGTTTGGATTTCATACAACATGTAGATCACGAGAGGCTTCCCTTACAGACGAGTTTATTTAAAGAAGTTGCAGAGATTTGCAATTCCCTACTTTGTAGCCCGTAAAATAAAAAGCAAGCCTAAACTTTAAATCTTGCAGTGTGGAAAAAACGCAATGTAAAGCCTTCATTTCTTTTGCAATTACCTTAAAAATAGCTCGGCGGCCACAAATAATAAAAGCAATTCAAGAATAATATACTGCCAGGCTCACCCCATCGCTGCCTGGGTGTCAGCTTCTTTCTCTCCCGTCCTTTCTTCAGCTGCCGGGGACTCTCTCCACGTTTTGATTTATTTCTCCCTTCCTCTTTCTTTCTGTCTTTCTCCGGATCCGGATGCTCTTTAAATTTCCTCCGGAATTTCACTTTGAGATCTTGCTAGTTTTGCTGTTGGCTCGAAACGCCCAGCAACGCCCGCGGGTGCGGGGCAGGGAGGGCAGGGGCAGCCGGAGCCCCCCGGAGCCAGCCCCAGCCGCCGCCCGGAGCGCCCGGCGGGGACCTCGGGCACCCCCGGCCGCCGCAGCTCCCCCTCTCCGGCTCCCAGGATCCCGCCTTCCCTTCAGCATGGGAGGGGAGCGCCGGGGCGAGGTGGTGCTTTGCGAGCCCTTCCAGACAAAGCCGGCTGCTGCTCCGGCAGCCCCGCAAGTTCCTCCCCGCAGCCCGCGAAGTGCGGCCACCTCCTGAGCGCCGTTTCTTTGTTCTCGCTCTCTCTTCTTTCCCTCCCCGCGTCCTCCCTCCGCCAATTGCCCCAGCGCCGTCACATTTCTCCGCTTCTTCTCCCGACTTTATTCCCGGGGCTGGGGCCGGGGCCGGCTCGGCGGCACCACCTGCCGGCCCGACCGGGCAGAGCCGGGCTCGGCCGGGATGGGCTGGGCTCGGCTGGGCTCGGCTCGGCTCGGCTGGGCTCGGCTCGGCTCGGCTCGGCTCGGCTCGGCTCGGCTCGACCGGACCGGACCGAGCCGGGCCCGGCTCGGCTGGGCTAGGTTAGGCTAGACCAGTCTGGACCAAGCTGAGCCAAGCCAGGCCCAGCTGGGCTGGGTTCGCTAGGCTGGGCTGGACTGAGCCGGGCCTGGCTGGGCTGGGCTAGGCTAGGCTAGGCCAGACTGGACTGAGCCAAGCTGATCTGAGCCGAGCCAGGCAGAGCCGGGCCCGGCTGGGCTGGGCTGGGCTGGACTGGACTGGACTGGACTAGGCCGGGCCTGGCTCGGCTGGGCTGGGCTGGGCTAGGCTAGGCTAGGCTAGACCAGACTGGACTGAGCCGGGCCGAGCCGAGCCAAGCCGGGCAGAGGTGGGCTCGACTAGGCTGGGCTGGGCTGGACTGGACTGGGCCGGGCCTGGCAGGGCAGGGGAGGGCAGGACTGAGCTGGGCCCATCCAGGCTGGGCTGGGCTGAGCTGAGCTGGGCTGGGTTGAACCGAGCAGAGCCGGGCTGGGCAGGACAGGGCATGGAGAGCTGGGCCAGGCCGAGCTGAGCCAGTCCTGCACTCACTGCCCCGGGCCTGGCTGGGGCCCCCGGAGGGTTCTGGCAGGCTGGATCCCAGAACTGCACTGGGATTTTAATGGGCACTGGCTACCTGTGAAAACCAAAATTGTGTTCTTTTTTCTTAGCCTAGACATCTATCAGAAATAGGAAACTCTTTGTTGTTCTGTCTTTCATGAAGTCACTTATACAAGGGGAAAATTAACAGAAACCATGAATACATTTTTATGAAATGGGAAAACACCCTGGGAAGAAGGGAGGCTGAAAAGGCTTGGTCGAGCGGAGCAGATCATTGGCAATCGGCCACCCCCAGCGTGTAGCCAGAGGAGGGGATGCAGTCCTCAGCTGTGACACCCGGGCACGGAGAGGAGAGAGGAGAGGGATCCCTCTGCCCAGGTCTAAACCCCACACCTCTGCGATGCCCAACAACTGGAGAGGGCTCGTGGGATAGCCGTGAGAGAGAACAAAACAGGCTCTCTATTGAAAGAATAAAAGTGCTTCATCTGTTCGTCAAAGAAAAGTGACTCGATCATAACCGTAAAAAACTTCCTGGTGCTTTTCAGTTTAGCCAGCACAGGTGTAACAAGCTCTGAGGGCTGGAGGCAGGCGCTGAACAGGTCAGTCTAGGAATAAGAGGCGCTTTTAATCATGAGGGTAGAGCTGCACCAGCAGCCTGGCCTCGTGAAGACAACAGAAGGCCAGACCAGGAACAGATCTTTGCATGCCTGCTCCTTCTCAGCATCATCTCCAACAGGTTCACAGCAGAGGTTTTGCAGACGGCAGCTGCTCCGGGCGCTGCTCGTGTCCTGCAAAGCCCGATGTGCGTCCAGCCTGGTGTTTCCACAGAAGAGGACAAGAATGGGGGCCTGCTCGTGAACTCTGAATTCTACCTATTCTGTTTGTGAGAAAAATGAGAATTGACCAGTATCAACTGCACTGGGCGCAGTTATTTGGGGCTTTAAGTCAGTAACTTTAAAGCTGTGGACAAGTTTTGCACAGTTTTTAGAGCAGATGATAACTGTGCAAGCGTCTCATACAAAAAGCCTAGGAAAGAACCCGCAGCTTGGCTGTGGCAGGAAACTACTTCCATGTTGTCTCCTGGACAGCCCTACCAGAACACCTGGATCCCATTGAACACCAACACTCCTCACTCAGTTCCCACAAGTGCCTCAGTTTTGCCTTAAAATATTCCGCTACCCTAACACGAAGCTTCCCACGAGCAGACTCAGCGGTGCTGAGTTATGTCGCTGCTGGGGGATCCCAGCCCCCTTCATGCTCCTTACTTATCAGGACACTTTAATAGGAAACCTTCCCAAGAGAGATTTTGTTAATCCCTGACAGTTCTGCACATTAATTGCTCCGTGGGTTAATAACTTCGGAACTTGCACCAAAATAGTAAGGACTGTACTAGTAATTTTACAATAAAAGGTGGAAGTAGCATTCATAATTTAGCAATATTCATCTCAGGGTGCAATACCAGCAGCAGAAACACTAGCAATAACACTTCTGACACTCCGCTTTCAGCGTTTTCCCTCCACCATTTTGCGTAAGGTATTTATGGACGGGAGGTTTGCTGAGACGGGTTAATTCCTTGTCCGCAGTGTCCCCACCACTACTGCCCCTGTGCTTGGGGTTACAGTGTGCTGCTGGTTATCTGAAGTGTAACATCGGACAGATACGTTCTGAGCGCACTAAGGTAATGCTCTCTTTGAAACAACGGCAGCAGCTGTCAGCACAGAAGGCTTTTGGCACCAAGAGAGGTGAACCAACGTCAGAAGCGATGGGGAAGGCCTGCGATTTCCCAGCGGATTGGTGTACGCTCGGACAAGTCATTGCAGGGTGCGAGCTGGAGCAGCGCTGGACGGCTCTTCCGGGCTGGCAGCTGAAGAAGCAGCTCAAGGACTACCTCGGCTCCGTCCCCTTGCCCCCTGTTTCTGCCCTTCCTCTGTGCGGCGTGGCAACCAATGACAAAAGGACTAAAACTGCACTGAAGACACTACTGAAAGTAGGGCACAGTATCTTTCATATCGACCTGTTAACTGTAACTTATCTACGGCTTCTCTTAGAAGCTAATTATTTTACACATTTAAATTAGGGTAATTAGATCAGCAGGAATTGAACTAACACCAAATGCTGGTAGCCTTGTGAGGATTTTCTGAAATGGGGTTTTGTACTCCATCTGCACTTCCTGCCACCGAGGGAAGAGACGAAGTGTCCCCAAAGATAAGAATGGAAATTTTGATCACTTCCTCTGTTATGAGTTACACACCTCTATCCCGTCGGCACCATTAATTTCCATACCGACATGTAGCCGGTAGGAATATAGGTAAAGGAACCCTGCAAGGAAGTAGACTCCCTCTCAAACCGTGAGGTGAGGTGAGATAAGCACCTCAGATCTTGCTTCTGCATTGTGCTGATACAGTCACTGGAACGCAGCCAGGCGGGTCCTGGTATAACGGTTTAACCTGTCCGGTCTTCCGATTTCCAGAGGTCCGTTGTATGTAGTCCTCTTGTCCGCACATGGTGCCTATGGCTTCACCTTGCCACAAAGGCTGACGTTGTTCCTGCCTTTACATCCTTCCACGGAAGCACAAACACCGCTGTCTTGGGAAGCGGCAGCGTAGCAGAGACGCAGTAATCTATGAATTTGCTTCTTCTGAGTCCAACAGCTGGCCTCGCCTTCCTTCTACGGTATTTGCACAAAATACACAAGAACCTGTTGTTATGAAGCGTAACAGGAGAATAACGTGATCTGGGAGAAAGAAGGCATAAAGAAAAAGACTGTGACTTTGCTCCAATGTAAAGCAGCTTCATCTATTTATATTTTAGGGGAGAAAAAACATGGAATAGCCGCTTATCTGGTCTTTCTTCCTACCCAGGTAGCTACGCTGTACACGTCGTCTTCATTCCCAAGCATTCCTGTTTAACTTGAAAGCAGGTGTCTTGCTACAGCAGGTACAGCCCTCCACAGAGTAGAATCCATTTCCAAGCAGGTTTCTCCTTCCATAGCTATGTGAAAACTGGAAAAAAAAAAGTGCTGCGTCTAGAAGAGAACCAACCGTGTACTTTTATGCGTGTCTGGCAAGAGACAGGGTGAGGCAGCCCAGCCTTTTGTTCAGGGATTTCTGTGATCAAGAAGCCGTGTTATTTTCCGAACAAGAAAACGTAAGAAAACATTTATTTGAAAATGAAGAAAAAAGTGTCTCAGAAAAAATGCTCAACTTTCAATGGCCTTTAACAAAAGGAGCTACGATGCCTGAATTTTGACCACACCTCCGAAATAAAGTCAGAACGACGATGCAGAACCTAAGCTGATTCATGACAGTTTTGGACGGAGGAAGATGTATCATAAAGGTCACTGAAAACACAGGAGAAAAATAAATGTGTGGAAAGTGTTTTGCAAGCTGAAAGAAAGGGAAAGGAGAGGGAAATGGAGAAAGATAAAATACAGGAAGATGAGTCAGGAACTTCTAACAAAGCACCAGATCTGACACCAATACTCACTATGGTCAGCGACAAGTAATTTAACCTCACATGTAAAACGAGGATAGTAGCAACCTCTTGGGGCATTGGGAGACTTAATTAGTTGCTATTTGTAGATTCAACAGAAAGTCTGAAGGTGAAAGCACTAAAGGCTCAGTATTATTAGCTTCTGAAGTATTAATTTCTGTAATGGGGCAACCCCAGCATTACAAAAAAGTGGATCAGTGTCAATTTTTGAAAGAAATTTATTCGTACGGTTCTATCACACCAAAAAGGTACCCGAACAAGGAATTTTGCTTTTAAAAGCAGTAACTGGTAACACTTCTATGTAATACACAATGCAGCTCGTCATCGTCAATTCAGAGCTTCTGACTCCTACCCAGATTTACATTTCACATTCCTTAGCAGGAAACATCACGTCGTCTTAACCAAACAGCTCTGCGAGCTGCAAGCTCCCAGTGCAGCTTGCACCGCTCCACATTCCCGCCGTGCTCCTTAAGAAAAGCTCAGGAGCACCGATTCATTAACACAAGACATGTTCGTTTGTGTGGCTGAACTCTTCCTCCCACCGCCTGGGCCCTCCGTAGCCAGTGCCGGACTTCCCAAGCCAGCTGTGCTGGTGGGTTTTGAGCTGGTTTCTCTGCTCTTCCAAGGCAGAGAGAAATGGCCCCTGTAGAAGTTCCAAACCAACAAGAAAAGGAAAAGAAGAGCAAACCCAGCCCCCAAGAGTTTTAAAGCAAGCTTCTCTCTTTGGCTGTCCACAGATTTGTGTCTTGCTGCCTCGTTGGGTAAAGAAGGTGGTACTGAAGACTGAAACCCCTCAGCTCCTGCTTCGTGATACTTGTTTGCTGTGGCAGTGACATTTGCTTCCTCTGTCCTTCCTTGGGCATAAAGGGCATAGCGGGCCACGGTGATAAGGAATTCCTTCCCTTTGGATTGCTCTACCGAGAGGCAATCATAGAATCCGGCCGCATCCACTGTCACATTAAATATTGCTATTCCTCCATCATAGAGGAGATATTTAGAGTCCTCGGCCTGAAGTCGGCTCCCATTAAACTTCCACACTACGCTTGCCAGATTCGACAGAGGAACACATTTAAGATGAACATTGTTTCCAAGGGTAAAGAGACATTTTCTCACACTATTTTCTGAAATTAGGAAGATAATTTTTTTTAAGTAAGAACCCCGGGGATTTAGTTTAACTTACATAAGCAAATCCATATTCAAATAAATATAAAATTTAATTCACCAGTCTGACAATGGGTAATGAACAGGTGAGGGGTAAAGACAAAGCAATCCCATTACTAACGGGTCTGACTGTCGGTGACATCTTGCTTCCACTGATGTGGAACGGAATGAACACGGGACTAGAAATTCTGGAAGAAACTTCCAGATTTTACTCTGATTTTGCCTCAGCTGTATACATAGCCTTGCAGAAATAAATTCACCTTCTTATGCCTCAGCCTCTATGTTGGTTAATGACATCTCTTCACAGAGATGCTTTGATGTTTCAGTTTGCCTGCACGAGGTTTGTATCAGCTATGTAAAAGTTCCCCAACTGTCCCACTGATTATTATAACTTGTTGTGCAGTCTAAAATATACAAGACTAAAGAGAGCTCTGGCTTTAAAGAGGCATAAATGGAGGTGAGAGATACATCTTGTGTCACGAAGAAAGCAATATATCTTGCGACTCATTACAAAGTCACCGCATGATACCACCAGATTACACACCCCTGCAATTCTACAGTAAAAGTAATTTATTTCCCAAACCCACTAAAAATAATAAAAGTAATCTGAAATGGCCGATAACAAACACCCTTCTTTTTAAGTGCATGGCAGCGTCCCAAAGCAGTGTCAGATTTAGTAGGACAGCCGATGTGTCGTGTGATTTCTGCAAAGTGGGTGCGGGACGGACACCAATAACCTCAAACAGGTCACATTTATGCTTCCCTTGGGAATAAGTTTCAATCTGAACCGAAGTATTCTGACATTTGGATTGAGAGGGTTAAGAGCATTAGGCAGTACCAGCTCAGCGTGGGTTTTTTTTGGTTTTAGTTCAAAAGTAATAATCAACATTATTTTAATTCTGTGGTTTTCTGTAGTGCAAGAATTCCAGTGAGCACAAAGCATTTTGATCACATGAAGTTCAAGTATTCTTTCTTAAAACAAGCGTTCACATACCTACACTAAGGCAGCTGGAAGCATCCCCATATTTCACACTTTGAATTAAATGCCTGGAAAAAAAAAAAAAAAAGGAAAAAAACAACCCAAAACCAAACAGATGAGAACACAGACAAGAAGTGTTCCAGCTTGCTTCATCCCATGTCTAGGAATCATCCTAGTGTTGCGTTACAGACCCGAAGAGTGCACTGACAGAGTGATCTCAGGTGCGCAGCTGAAACAGCAGCTCGTTACTTACTTCCTATGACCGGTCTGGTTTGCCAGTAGGACGCATTCGTTAGCTGGCTGCGACCACGCACAGTAAGGATCCCTCGCCAGGATGCAATCCGGGCACGACTGGTATCGGCGGCACTCCGAAACTGGAAGCTGCACCACTTGAGACAGGGACCCTGCGTAGAGCATGCCCTAGAAATGCAGGAAGGAGTTCTTTTACGCCAGTGAGCGAGGTTTTAAGCTGTTATTTTCTAATATGGATTGTAAGATTTTCTGGTGTGTGTTAAAAATATCAAGAAACTAAAAATCTTGTAAGAACAGATGGTGACATGAATGAGAAAACCCCCCTAGCTTTCCATCGCATGTAAAATGACAGAGTTCCTCCCCTGATTTTTTAATGAACATGAAGGCTTGTTTCAGTTACGTTTTGACACACACAAATTCTTCTTCTACAGGAAAATGATGTTTTGTGCTTCTGTTATTAACGAACACGTGGTAGAAGCAGAATTATGAGACATTTACAGGCTACTTAAAAGCCAGAAGAACAACAGAGAGGAGCAAGGCCTGAGGCAAGCGATTAGAGCAGTCACTTCCCATATGTAGGGACAGAAGTTGTACCTTTTCAGAAGACAGCTGGAGAGATTGTACGGGCTCAGGAGACAGGAACAGCTGTAGCTCCTCCACAATGAACATTTCCCCATCACAATTGAAAGCTTTATGCAAATAGCCATCATCTACATAAAATGAAATGTATTTCTAAAGATAAACTTGTTTAAACATAGCATAACGTTTTAGCCTGACAATTCATGTTGAAATTAGATAGAGATTTAGACGACATTCCTGGGCACAGGGAATTTTTTAAATTCTTCAAAGCAATTCTTATTTCTTCTTTCAATGAGAAGCAGTGATTTTTTTTTTTCAGGGGAAAAAAGACCTCAAACAATCCCTGAATTTGCAAATATTATTATGTCAGGTCCCCTTTGATATGGAAAGTTTCTAAAGGGAGCCTTTTAATATCCAACAAGCCAAACACCCATTTAATCTAACTGGGATGAAAATATTAAACTAGCAAGACGGCTTCTGAATGCAAAACTTCAAACAGAGCTGATGAATACTTTTACTTTTTTGAATCCTCAGAAAAGAATTTGGGAACAAAATACATAAAAATGTGAAGTATCTTGTCCTAAAATAAAAACACTTACCTGTTCCTAGAAACATAACATCGTATGTTTGTTTATCGAGGCCAGTGACTCTGTCTACTACAATCCTGGTGTAGTTTGAGTCTCTCTTCAGCAGCACCGGTCTATTACCGATTGGATTTACAGAATTATCCATTAGAGGGTGATCTCTAGCAAACTGCAAAACTTTGTCAGGCAAGTCAAAAGAAGTATTATACCCAATACTCCGGGCAAAATTATCAATGCACTAGAAACAAAACATAAGGAACATGATTACAATTGCTTTTACACTTCACCAAGGTATATAAAAAAAGGTGTGTTTCCTTCTAAACACTCGCTTATTTCTACTTATCTTCAAAAGATTTTCCTCACGCTTTAAGAACTAGCTAATAACCCTGCATCTCTTGTGGGGTGGAACTCTAAGCAAGGCAGCTTTTTTTTAGGAGCCTTCATATGATGGAATGAGAAAGAAGGCATCTCTTTGCTGGTTATAAACACTCCATTTATACTGGTAAAGCGTGAGGTAATGATTTGCTACCAAAAACCTATATAATCCAGAGGCTATTCTTTAATTAGAACAAGGAAATTCATATTTACAGCACCAGGACGTGGAACAGGCACTTCTCCCCTATACACCATCCACTTAACAGGGGAATGTTCTACAGGGACTGGTCCTTTGTAGCTTCCTTTGGAGAAGACTTCCTGAATCTTGCTCATACTGTAAGCACAAACCGCCGATATGTCTAATCTTCCCCTTAGAAGGAAAAACAAAACAAAACAAAACAAAACAACACACAAAATAAAAGCCAGTTTTATTGGCTTTTATGAAAAAAGAAATACTGCAAAATACCCCAATCCCCACAGCGCACACTGCTACATCTTTTTCAGCATTAGTCAAAAGAGACCCAACTCTAAAAATACATCTCTGTTGCCGCTTTCATGATTCACTAAGAGAATAAACCAAAGACATTCATAAAAGATGGTATTAAATATGTTTCTGTTAAAAATCAAGTAACTGCCCTCAAATAAATGGAAACAACTTAGAGAATGAGGACCTTGTGACACCCTTTCTTGTAAACAGACAGATGAGCATTACGGTAATCAACGTTTTGACAGGATTCTCCTCCCTTTGGCTCCACGCTTCTGACACAGACCATTAATTCTTCTTCTAATCCTTTTAACTCACTGAAAAACACAATACTTTTCCTCTTTACCTCCCATTATAAATGATGACTGAAAATTTAGACTCTTAGGAGTGTCTGGATCAGACAGTGATGTGATTTCAGTTCTACCAGTGAATACCAAGCGTCCGTCTCTTTGCCACACCCAAAGGAATAAATGTTCCACAAATTCCTGTCTTAGGACACGTTGAACCCAACCTGCCATAACCAGAAATAAAACTCACATGAGCTCCAGTGGGTATAAACTGATGGGTAAATAGGTGGCAGCGGGTTAAGCTGGACAGTGCTGGCTCTGATTCCGGTAATCCTGATGCTTCTATAAAACAGAACTACCTACTCACAGCTCCGTTGTCACTGGTATTTTTTGACATGTAAAGTTTTGATACACTTTGTCTTGGTTTTCTTCACGAGTCAGAGAACTGAGAAAAAGCTAGTTAACCCTAAAACCTGTAAGGTATTTTGTTTGGAGTTCAGTTTTCATTTTCACAGAACATTACATAAGACAAGCAGGCCATGTTTTGCAACAGGAGTATAATTCTGCACCTTGAAATGTCAGCTATTCCCTTTAGTGCTATAAAGACCAGAAGAATCCAGGGCTTTGTGCATGTAATTATGTAATTTCATATGTAATTAGTTTTAATTGCCCCACCATCCGACTAGAGAAAACATAACTCTCAAAACTTGGCTTAGGAGCAGCTTTTGGTTAGTCTTTAATTGAAGGCTTTGGCCCAGGAACCAAAACCATTTTGTTTTGGATGATAATGTTTGCGCAGTTGGATCAAGCTGTAAGAAAAACAAACGTGGTCCATTAAAACATGCAGCATAAGTAGCTGGTAGCTTCTTGTTCTGAGCTAAAGCCAAAAGGCTGTACCCAGGCTGTTAATACTGAAGGGAGAACCCTTACTCAGTTCATTACAAACTGTCGTAGCACACGGAGCCCTCCATCTCACCATTGCTGGGAAAAGATTCCATAAAATACGCTGTCCTGCCACTTCCTTCTCCTAAGTAAAAAGACGTCCTGGATAATATTGAAATGGAAGTTTAATTCTGGAACGGAGCAGGTAAGGCGGGATTTTAAAAATGACGTCCATCTTCTCTGCAATATGCGTTTTCCACCAAGATCACCCTAAATGAAGGAATAACATCAACACCGTAAATGCATAAAGAAATAAGCATAATTTGCACCTAATAGTGTTGCTGTGGGGAAGAATATCCTTGGGCTTTCGTTACAAATCTGGGTTCAAAGGCAAAGAAAAAAGATTTAAATGTCAAATGCAACCTGAACTGCTGGTTCTGTTCTAGCAGGAAAGAGAGGAAGCCAGTTCAGAAATAAAAGGTATATGACAGAGTTTGGCTCGGTTAGCCAGTGCAGATGCCACTGTTAATCACTCGGCTATGAAACTTCATCTGAAATCCACTAAACAAAATATTTAGACTACAAATACTAACTCTGCAGATACGGGCAATTCTGGACACCAGAAGCTTGTCATAGAATTCAAATTCAACAGCTGTTTCAGTGAAGAACACGTAAATTTTATCATCATCTCCATTTGGGTTAGATTCACTTTCGCGCACGATTTCCATGTTGACAAAGCTTGGTTCTGAAATGCATAAACACACAAAACGTTTTAAGTTCATTCCAAGAAAAACATAAATGCCAGATGTTATATTAAAATTAAGTCTAATTGAACTTTTTTGTGGACTAGTGGACAAGGAAAGGGCTGAAAAGTATTTATGAATCTATCAAACATTAAGAGAAGGAACTGGGCTTTCATAAAGGGAGAGCGGCTGTGGCTCGCCTCATCCCTGCAGTCTGTAGTCAGGAATTTCTTTTAAATTCTGTCCTTAGTTTAAAAGCTCACCCTACAAAATCAAAACGTAACATACCACTACATTCTAGAGAGAATTCATACACCAAATTAAAGTTCAAGATACTGAAATATATACAAAAAACCTTCTTACCATTTAGCCATGATATCTTCAACTCTGTCCTTAGAGGACTTCTCATACTGCGAAGTATTATAGGTTCTGTTCCCAAGAAATTATTTGAAGTAGCTGAATAAAATTCCCCATCTGTAAAGATTTGGAAGAAACAAAAAAATATGAAGTACTTGTTTTTAAAATGCAGAGGCATATCACAAGGAACAAATTGGGGTTGACCTGCAAAAAATAGAATTAGGATAACAGTATCCAATAACTTAGTTTCGGTGAGGAAAACCATGTCAGGTTGCATGTCAGTCCAAACATACCTACAAAAACAGACGCGTGCTTTAGAGTTGGCTCAAATGGACACTTTCCTCTGCTCTCCTCAGCTCTTCCTTGCAAGCTTATGTTTGTCCCATGGATAACCTATGGCAAACAATCATTGAAACAGGATTAAAAAAAAAACATTTGACAAGCATTTTTCTGGTCTTTCGTACTTTTATAAAAGGATTAGGAAAGTTTCTAATTTTCAACAGGACTATTTTGAGAAAGGCGGCCAAAGATCTGCCGTACTACTCAAATATCTTCAGTAAAACCTGTATTCAAACATAATTACCATATGATCACAAGTGGGGTGATACGCGTTGGTTCCACAAACATATAAGTTAGAGTTGTTTATCTTATGCAGGAAGAGGATGTAGTTCTGGCACCTTATCTAAAATAGAAAATGAAATATAAAATTTACATAGCGTAGCGGTTTGCATCTGAAAATATCCTGGTGTCTTGGCAGCAAGCAAACAAACCCACCAGATTTAAATGAACTTGCTTTTACTTCATTTATCAAGAAGCAGCTTGATAATGTAGCCGTTTTCATCGTAGTTAATAACTCAAAGGGGAAACAGAAGTTCCTACCTTGTCCTTTCCTCTACGAATACATTCCAGTTGCCTTTCCTGTGTAGCAAACCAGTATTCCTAGGAGCCAAGAACACTTGTAAGGTGATATGTTGAAACTGTTCTCCACAAAATTATGTGTGAAAAAATCCCTAAATAACCCTAACTTTGACCCTATCGGCTAAATAAGCATTTTTCTTTGTACCTCTGTAACAGACAAGGCACGACAAATAATGTGACGAAAGGTATCACTTTGCTTCAAAGATTCTGTGATAAAGTTTCAAGCATTGAAAGAGTAACACTTTTATACATTTAAAATCGGAACTTTAGGTTCATATTAAGAAAACCACAGGAAAGTATTACTTTTTTTAAAGAAGGCATGGCAAAAAAAAGTCTGTCATTTACCCTGGCTATTTCTCTAGAAATATTATTCAAGTCAAGAGCAAATATTGCATCTCTGCCTCCAACAAATAAGGTATCGGTTTCCTCACTAACAAGGAGAGTGGAAACATTGGATAATCCTTCTTTCATAAAAGTGTTTATATTTCCAGCTGTAAAACACAGAAGACAAGTTCTTCTTAAAATATTTATCACTAGAATCACAGTGTTACGTAGTAAAAATTCCAGATTGAAACCAAATTGTAACAAAGGCAAAAGCTTATACACATTTCCAGAACATTTTCTAAATAGTATGAAAGTATTTCAATCAACACGTACATACTTGTTTCCCAATTTATTACTGGAAAATAAACAACACTATTATTATTACCCATAAGCCAGAACCTCCACAGTTATTGTTCAGGCATTCCTCACTGTCATTGGGATGAGTGCATCCGCAACGTGAAGTGAAACAGTCCATAGCATTCTTTCTATGCCTAATAAAAAATAAACTCCCAACACTGTGCTGTGCTTCTTTCTGCTTGTGAAATTACTATTTTTCACTTACTTTGGTATTTCACTGTTTTTCTGGGAATGCAGTTCCCAACAGATGCGTTTATCTCTTGTATTAATTGCAAAACAAGGTAAAGGACGACAGCAGTGCTACCCATTTTCAGAGAGTCAACTAGAAATAAGTTCTTCCCAGTTTTCATTCCTTGTCATTAAATAATTACAGGCAGCAATTTCTTCAAGGCTCTTGACAATGTCCCGCGGAAGCCCTCCAAAGGAAGCGACTGCGGTCTTCAACTGTTTTCTGAAACTTGTCAAAACCTCTTACATTTTCCATTCAGATAACTACTTCCAGACGCCCTAAAATTGAAAGCACTTTAAGTTCACTGTAATATTTGGTTACCTTCATTTCTCTAAGAGATGTAGAGCCGTGTCCTTTCACAAGATTTTGTAGCTATTATCTCTGGTTATACTAATCAGAAGTAGACGCTAATCTGACGGCAATTCCAAGCTATTACCAGCAAACCAAGCTTTGCGCCAGGTCTGTGATTCTCGTTTGCAGGCTGCGGTGTTTCAGGTTTTCTCAGGGTATCTCAGTATTACTTCACAAAGAATAAGAACAAGTGGGAACATTTTGCAGCAGTCAGCTCTTTTAAGTATTTAAGAAAAATCATAGCTAAAACTGCTTTATTTACAGTAGTCCACCTGTATTTATATAGATGTTATATAAAAATAATATATATACAAGTCAAATCAACCATACGTTATCAAAAAAGAGTTTATATTTTATTAAGTTAATTAGAATCAGGTACTCTTATGCCTGGAATTTTGGCAGCGCGTCAAAATGAATATGCCCTCCAGCCAACGCTAGAAAATTGAGCAAAATTAAAGCTAGGTAGTTGTCATCTGCAATTAGAGAAATCACAAAGCCAGATTCCAAATCCGCTTTCATAGAGAAGGGCATCTCTGCTCTTTCTGCACTTTCATCTGTAGGCAAATGCCAACAGCTGAGGAAACCGTTTGCATTAGCATAAGCCAAGTAATATATTGTTTGGGTTAGAATATTTTTAAATTAGTACATCAGGCTGGAAACTGCAGAAAACTATTAAATAACTTCAGTTAGCCCCTGTACTGTACGCAGCCCAGGTGTGAGTCTGCACAGGCAGATGTTGCCCATGTGCCAAGGCATTTCTCAGCCAACAGCACCCATCTCCTAGGACATACGGCATTCGAGAACAGGCTTTTTCCACCATTTTTTTCATACTTTCCTGTGACCAGCTTTCTCCACAGCGCCTGGGACGGCTGGTCCTGGCAATAACGGACACCAGATCTGTCCTGTCCCATCACATCTTGGTTTCAGTGGACAGATCTTAATTCTGACCCCAGGTTCCCACAGCACGCTTCGCTTTAACGCCCTCCCTGACGGGCACTTCTGGACCGCGTGTGTGGCGCGACGCAGCAGAGGCGGCCCAGGCCTGAGGGACAGGAGGCGTGTGACCGCTTGTGGCCCCAGACTCTCCAAACTACACCCCAACCCACCATCCCTGAGCCTCGTCACCCCTCCGGGGACACTCCTGCACCCCGCCGGGCCCCGGCAGCCCACGGCGCCGCGCCTCAGGCCTCGCTCCCCAGGCCCCGCTCCCCTCAGCCCACACACCCCCAAAATGGCGCCGCCTCCCTCAGCCCTCCCCGGCCTGAGGAGCGACCGTTGGCACCTCGCGACACCGGCCAGCCCGGCCACACGGCGAGGCCCGGCGGGGCACAGGCCCTGCAGCCTCGCACCCGTTGCTGCTGCGGTGGCGGAACGGGGCGACCCCGGTCCCCAGGGCACAGCCCCAGCCGTCCCCCCGCCGGGGACCAGGAGAGCACAGTGCCAGAGCCATACGCACTCCTGCGGGAAGGACCACGCGGTGCCGGAGGCTCGTGGGAGAGGTGGGTGCTGTGAAACGGAGGTACCAACCTCCCTCGTCTACGGGTGTATTGAGACCGGCCGAGAAATCTGAACAAAAACCTTCTCCTCGCTTCAGAGTAAAGCCTGTCTGTCTCCCCCCGGCCTGTCGTAATGTTTGGTTTCTTGCTAGATGGCCATGGCGGGACCAGCCTATGGAAGCGACTGCTGATGCTCAGCAAGTTGCCTTTCTCTGTGTCTGCTTGCACCCCGAAACACTTTATCGTATTTGGTATTTATATTCACTCTGGGGAGTTAGAGAAATATACATAAATTACCTATGCATATAGGTGAGAAGTGATTGCATCCTCTTAGTGGCTTGGATTTAATTACCGGGATTGAACCCCAAAATCAGCCATGGATTTTTCTGTGCTTGGCCTTCACGACAAATGAGAACTTTGCAGAACTCCCTCTGCCAGTCTTCCCCTGACAATTGGTATATCACACACTGTAACTGATAAGGCATCAAATAAAGCCAGAACTCACGGATTCTCTTTTCATGTTTGTGTTGTGTGACCTCTTATTGATCTCAATTTAGATTGTTTTTCAAAATTATTTCCCATCCAACAATAGTTCCGGTTTCTGAAACAGGCCTCGTAAACTGTTCGAAGACCAAACTTTAGTTCGCCCCACGAATCAGGCAGCCTATAACGAACTGCTGCCAAAGAGGCAGCTGTTTTAAAAATCAGATTCTATTGCTTAGTACTTGCTGCTTTACTACTGCTTTATTACCCAGTGGCAGGATAACGAAATATGACTTCCCCGTGAAAGGAAAGACTTGTCTAGGAGATAATTTTCAAGGAAATTAGCACAACCTTCTAATGACACGAATTAGGCACAAAAAGCTGAAGAGAACACACTGTGTGCTAGCGCTTTCTTAAACAGCAGTAACTTTATTGCCCACAGATAATGCAAACATTTTCCACACTTGCTGCAATTCAGCAAGTTACCTACTTAACAAGGTTCACAAAAACTATGTATTTCAGAAGTACCCTATTGTTCTTTGAGCATATTCTCGTTTAAGGTGTTTATTATTGCTCAAATCTACAGTCTGGTTGTGATTGGCCACTCAGTCATGAGATATGCAGAATTAAAGATGATACAGGACTTTCAGGAACTCATTTTTAATTAGAAAATATACCTGCTTGTAGGATAAAAAACAATCCAAACTAACAATATTTGAATTTCTGAGTCCAGACTTTCTTTGGGCACGATACATCAGGATTAACTTTAAGCAGAACGGAACAGCAATAGAAAAAAATACTGTACATTGATTGCGAGAAGTAACATCTCAGCACAGATTAAGTGTTCACACTAAGGATGCTGTAGTGCTTCTAAAAAACTCCAAAAAATAAATAGGAAAAATGTCATTGGTTTGACACCAAAGAAAAGCTCTGAAGGCAAAAAAAAAAAAAAAAGAAACCATCTTTCAGTCCCACACAATTACTCCAAACAGTGTATTATTGACTGTAGTTCTCTTACTCTGTTAGGGCACCTCCCCCAAAATGGGGATCTCCTCATTTCTCTCCAACGAGAGCAAACGTCCTTTCTTCTAGAACCAGGTCCTTACGTACAACAAATTTTTGAAGGAAAAGGAGGAAAAAGGTGTAGCCAGGGCTTGAACTTGCCTCTGTAAAGCTTTTCCTAGCTGTCAGTATAAAAGCAAGGGACAGGAGACCTAGGTGGTACCTTCGCAATGAACACTCTCACTTTACCTCTCGATAGAAGGCGGCTGCGCAAGTGCTAAATTTCAGTTCGTTGCAATTTTCCCCCTCATATCCTGTCTAAAAAAGGAATTTGAATTTAAAGGCAACAGTAAACCACGCACGTATGTAAAGAGAAAGACTTGCTGTTTTAAAGTCAGTACACCAAGAAAATCAGAGAGACAACTAATGCCTGGGATATGTGAATAAAGGGTAAAATTCTGACAGGGGCACAACGGTTTTGGCGTTCATGTGGAAAGTAACACTGTTGTGTATGGATTTAATGCACTAGAAGCCACGTGAAAAAGTAACTAAGAAATGATTTAGTGGGTATTCCCAACAGAGACATTTAGCAGCACAGAAACGGAGGGACCTTCCTTCCCTCGTACACTATAAAATCCTGCTTTACACTAACGTCACACTGCATAATCTCAATTCCACTTGTTAGTGCCAAAATGATGCATATCTCTTACAAATGGCCAAATTCACAAGCAACACATTTAAACCAGAAATTGTTTAGTTCTACATTTATTGCAGATATTAAAAGATTAACAATGCTAACATGTTTACTTACACTAAAAAGAAATGTCAGTTATCCAATAACATAAGCATCTAATTGTTACTCGCTTAGCACTACTGCCAATTTGCACGGAACAGAAACTAGGAAATTGCTCTACAAGATTAATGGCAAAAAACAACCAAAAGACAGTAGACACACCACTGAAGTTAGTTAAAATGTTCACTGAAGCTTGCAGTCTTCATGGAAGAGAGCCTGGAACTAAAATAACAGAAAAGAAGCTAGTAAACTTTAAACAAGGCAACGTATCTGCATAACAAATGTTTCACATGTACAAGTATTTAAAATTTTCAAATCAGAGCTGCCTGCAAAAGCAGGTCAAAATAAAAGGAAATTCCTTTTGCAAAAGGAGCGTAAGGTCATCTCTTGGTAAAACAAGATAAAAGTGGCAAACGGTAACTCACTTGAGAGCAACACTGGAATCTCAGCACCGGTACTGCTCTGCTGATATCTTGTCCAAAGTTAAAGTTTGGCACAAGAAAGACAGACCGTACTACAGTCATCCAGGGTAGCAGATTAAGATTTTTCCCAACGTTATTCTCAAGACAGCATTATACTCTAAATTGGAATTGCACTCGGAAAGGACGGTACCACTTGCCAATCTGGATACCAACAATTTCCCCAGATCGGGTAAGCAGGTGTTTAGCAAACGCACCCCGAATGGTACCGCACCCAACAACCTCAGGTTAAATCAGAGCAGCGGGGAATGCCCGTCTGGGTTTGAGAGAGTGGATTTCAATCTAGTGTGAAGCTACGCTTTGCCTTGCGCCTTTCTGCAAACAGCATAACATATAATCCAGAATCCTTCCAAAATGTGCATGCGAACAAAGAGGTGAACGGGAAGTTTGCAGGGAGATAAAAATTGCGAGCGGCAACACTGGCAGCTTCATCAATGAAACGAAAAGAAAAGCTAAACCCTTTGAGTGGGTCTGAGAAATAAATCAGAGGCCAACAATACTGGGTCCAGTGTGTCATTCGAAAACAGCCCGTGGCCGATAGATCTCCGCTTCGAAAGGCTCACGTTTTACACTGCGGAACGGCTAATTAGGCACAGGAAAGAAAGGGGGGGGGCAGCGAAGAACACACCCAAATAGGAACATAACAGGTAAGCATACGCTGCCAAATACTGTAGCTGATGATCTTTCAAGTAGCCTCTGATCCAAAGCATTTAAGGATTTTAAACATCTCCAAGTAAAACCTACGAGAAACGTCAGGGCTATCAAACGTCCTTAATCAAGTGTGACAACCCGACATATTTATTTGTATTTATAGCCTCCATGCTTCAATTTCTTGCAATGTAAAGGTGAAGACATGTGTGATGTTCATGGAAAAACAGAACTACCAGCATATTTTTCCATACCCGCCATCGTGGTTTTATTTAGTGATTACGTGCTTCAAGGCAGTGAAAACTGAGTGATCAGAAAATTACACTGCGACATGATTTTGTTTCTCATGGTTTCAAAGACCCATACAGTAAAGAAAAAAAAATACTTGCATTCAGAAACTAAAACTGGTTGTTACAAGCAAGGAAAAGTGCGTTGCTGCAGAATGAAAATGAAGACACTCCCTTTCGACCAGCTGGGTTTTTAATGGAGCAAGAATATAATTTTGTTCTTTAACCAGCAGGCACAGGCAAGTTGATAACTGAAGAACACATTTTCTTGCATATTTGTCAGTTAGGAACTTGAGATGCTGCCACATTCCTGGGGGGTGCTATTAGTGGTGTACCACAAGCTCTTTGCTCTACAAGAAGCATGGTGCGGGATGAAAACAACAGCAAGACAGCACTCACTCCTATAAGCAAAACATGCGTCAGCTCAAGATAAACTCGTTAAAGAAAATGTCGGTGAAGTAGGTTTTGGTACTATAACATTCAAGTGAAGACTTTCGACTAGTTTTAGAAAGGCAATGATGGAGAAGGAGTACACTAAAAAGTGCGATATATTAAATTCTGTCACTTTCAGTAACCCAGTCACAGATCCCTTATTGATGTGCAAGCCGGGAAAAGATGAATGATCAGACCTTGGGCGTTCAGTTGTGGTAACACTGCTAAATCTTTCACGTCTTCAGAACTGCTTCACCAAGCAGTTAGGCAATGCTTTTTGTTGAAGCACAGCAGATTAATCCAGTCTTCTCTTTCAGTAAGTTCTGGAATCGTCCCTTAAAAGTATAAGCTTTTTGTCTTATTTCTCAGGGCTTTTCAATAAAAGAACTTCTGCAAAGCAAATACTGAATAGAAACAGAAATGACTCTCTAAACTGATGGTCTTATAAAACCGATGATCCGCTTCCAGATGACTTCCGAATATCTGACTTCCAAGTATTTTCTTCAGCGTTTTCTGCAGATGCATGAATTGCCCCTGCTCATGGCTTAAACTTCGAGAAGGAAAGAAACTATTCAAGAATTTGTTGGAGAAGAGCTGCAAATTTGTGTAAAAACAAAAAGTACACTTAAAATATGTACTACTTGTTCATTACAATGAAAAACCTTAGCAGCCGAGGCTTTCAAGGAAGAGCTTAGTGTTCTCAGGCTCAGTTATTCATCCTACACTTAAAGTCTAGAATCCTATACCAAATAAGCACGCAGGTAGAGACTCTTCTTAAAACTGGCGTATGGAGGAAAGGAAACTGCTTTATGCAGACTCCGGAAGTAGATCAGAAGATTAGCCCAGCAATAAAATGTAGTAAAATAAAATCTGAACTGCCTTGCAAGAAGATCTGAATTTGAGAAGACTCTTAGCTTCAGAAAGGATCAGAGCCAAACCAGGCTAGTCATATTTTTCATGTTGCTTATTCCATTTTTTGGTAAGCCACCTCATCACAAAACAGGCAAGCTTGGCCAAAGAGAGAGGTAAACAGGCACTTCCGAGAACAAAATCAGTTGTTTCTTCCTCAGAAGATGACATCCAAGTTGTTAGCTTGCACAATTGAATACAAGACTAACTTTAATCTTGGAAAAATGTTTTAATACATTAGTATTCAAGTCCACTACTATAGAACAAAGCGTTCTTCATACTGGCATACTCTGCCGAAGATCTTTCACACAGCAGCCTTTGCAAATCCGTGCACTTCCTAGCGAGCGAGGCTCTTATGTCAAACCTAGGAAGCAAGATTTGGGGTAATTCAGCAGTTCAGAGCAGTTCAACGTAGGTCTGGATTTTCATGAAATGTTAAGAAGCCAGATATACTCATGGAAACAGTAATATTTTCTTGGTAAAGGAAGACTTAAAAACCCCTGGTATTTTAATGTTTGCAGGAATTCATAAACCAGACGTGTCCATTGCACATACCTATTTACTTGCTCTTTTCTGCCTGTACATTTGTATCATTCTTTGACGGAAAACATCAAATGCATCTTCTTTATTTTCTTCCCCTGCAACACCCAAGCCCTCCCCTGCAGAGGTAGCACCCCTAGGGAGTAAAATGAATAGTTAGAACACTCTGTTTCCGTTACATTGGACAACGTGCAGAGAGATCTAAACAGTAGCTTCCAACATAGACACAATTCAAGTGGAGAGTAATTCTGCTCTGTTTCGGGGAGAAGGGGAGCGGAGGCTTGGTACCTGGCATACCAGATCAACTATAAAACAGTTCCCACCTCCCATTACACATGCAAATACCCACCAGAAGATAAACGCTCCTATGGTATTAAGGGAGCAGTGAAGATATAGTCATCTAACGGATCAAATTCTCACATGAACTCTTGTATTAAACACTTTATCCATGGTAGGTAGGATCCTCTGTTGAAAAGATAGCAAAAATTGCCTCATTTCTTACATTTCAAAAATGACAGAAGTCAGAGGCTTCGAGGAATGAGTAGGAAACACTACATACCTCTGGAAAAGAGAGGAAATTTTTACCAAGGGATCATAATGCTGCTTGCTTAAAGTTTCTAGCGCCCAAAGCAAGCTGAAGTCTTGCAGGACACATACCATAGACAAAACCTGGAGCTCCTGCCCTTCCAAGAAAAATGAGTCATTAACTCATCTCTCTTCACCCAGACATGCCAACAGAAGCAGACAGGCCTCAACAATATCAAAACAACTTTCTGCTCTGGAAGTAGATGGAGAGGATGACCCACAAGAACGTAGAGATACAAACAATTAAAAACCACCTCTTTCTCCAGGCTATGTGCATAGAACGCAGATATTACAAAGCTAAGATTAATGAAACCTCTGCCACAGGAGTGATCCTCTGTGCCAGTTTTATCCTCCAAGTCAGTATCATTGGCATTCTCTATTAAAGAGTTCATTACGTGAAGTAAGAAAATTTAGACTGCCCCATGTGCGGAAATTGGGATTTCTGTGCTATCAGAGTGAAACCAGAGGACCTTAAGTAAAACAAAGAAAAATGATTCTTAGCCAGTTTCTGTAATAATAGGTACACTTAAGCCAAGACTGTTGTGCAATTCTAAAAGAATATTCACAGACTCTAAAAAGCAAATCCAATTTACAGGCCACAGCAGAACCCCTGAGTGCTCTTTCTTCTTCTGAACAGTACAGAGTCCGACTTGGCAGCTGTATGATCAAGTGAAGTTACGTTTTAAATTACGGTTAGAAGTCAAATCACCTAAAAGACCTCCCAAAACTTTGCGCTTTTTTTTCACCTTTTAGAGTATGACCTGTCTGAAGCAGAGTCTCTTCACTGGCTGTTTCCATGTCACAACGGCCGCTTCACACTTCCAAACAGGAAGAACAGATATTTTTTTTTTTCTATTTACACCACTGTTCCTCTTCTAGATTAGTTTTTTTATACTGAAAGTAGTCGAAGACATGAGATAATGATTCACAGGAGGTTCTATCCCCTAACAATGTTCTGCCTTTGACTGCGTTTTGGTTTGGTTTTAAAAGTCTCTTGAACCACAGAATTGGTCAGACCCATAGCTGTGACAAGTTCTTAAGAGAGGGAACAGCTCACAAAATTAACATGAAACTCCATTTAAAACTTCTGGACCCACCATTTCTGTAAGGAGTCACCATGCAATTCATACATCTTCTACAGTAACATAAATAAAAATCTCCTCAGACCCCCAAATATTACTTGCTCTCACAGCCAAAGACAAGCTTTAAGCTTTCCTAACAAAAAAAGGGCCTCGAGTTTCTTTGTGTAACAACCGATGTGCTTGAATACATCAGTTTTAGATATCAGTGTTACATAATGATGAAGATATGCTCTACAATTGGAGTGTCTCCAATTATTAATCCATCCCCTTTTGCTCAGAGAATGAGATTAGACAGCACGTGGCCTTTTAAACAAGTCAACAATAGAAGAGCTGGTAGTTTTCAAAAGGGGAGGAAAGAGTAGAGGCTACACATTACTAAATGGAAAAAAACCACCCTGTATCGTATCAAAGCAACGAACAAGAGAAAGCAAAACGTTAAATGGCACTGGTTTCATCCTCACTGAGGTTGTCCTGAAGTATTGTCCAAAGAATGGCTCTGGTGGGAAAGCGGAGAGGGGGCACACCACGGAAATAATAATATGGAGCTCTCGCTACATTACAAGTCAACAAGTTTTTGTAAGAGGTACAGAAAGCAGTTCTTCATTACTCTTCGCAGGTGTCTTTACAGAAGTGACACAGCAATGGACTCGAGCTGGAAAAACTGCATTTTCGCACATTAAAAATGCAGTTCTTAGTGATGGCCAGAAACTTTTAGAATGCGGTGGGCCAGCTGTCACACCAGATACAACCGAATAGCTCGTGATTAGCTGTGCAGCGGAGCTTGGGCCAGGAGCTACAGGAACAAAAAAATTTATTAATATATTTGGTCGCAACAAGTTTTGAGGCTCAGAATCAAGGTTCTAACACTGGTGAACACAAGAGAGCTACAGGCGAAGTAAGCTGCTTTCTCATTGTCCATGTGCTGCTGAGGAAGGAAATATAGGACAAATAGCGACGGCCACCGGACCACAGGGAGCACTAAGGAAAAAAAGCAAGCAAGCAGCCAGAAGGATCCCACAGCTACAATGACCAGAACTGTCCAAGGCATGAAAATAGAAATCCCTGGAGAAAGAAGACTGTTAAACCACAGATTATGTGTGCGGACTAGAAAGCTTGTCCTATGGGTTCAGGGAGAAATTAATAGTTTCTGCCTCCTTATTCAGTCAGGGAGTTGAAGGAGAATCATTTCTGCCTCCTTATGCAGTCAGGGACTTGAAGGAGGTATTATCCATTCTCCGGGCTGGCAGCAGTGGATACTGGATACAGCAACTTTAAAAGACAAAAATGAAGATTCAAACCCAAAAGTGTATTTTAAAGGAAAAAGCACACTTACCTTCTGGCAGATGCACTTACCTCTTTCAGTATGCAGTGGAATGAATCACATAATTAGAGTGCAAATAAATTTGTGGCCTAAACCTAGAAGCACTGTGCATGGCATTCCTAAAGTTTACTTTTATATTATGTAGCTGGTGTGGTAGCAAGGAGGTCCCCAGGATAATACTATGTGTTAAAAAAATAAAACCCCCAAACAACTAAATATACCAAACACCAAAAAACACCTGCTGAAGAACAGGGGCACCCATGTACCTTCAGAAAGTGTCTGCACACTGCGGCATTCACGCTGCAGCCCTCAGTGACGTCAAATTGGATGGCAAGAAACAGCCCCCTTCCAGACCAGACTCTGCCCAACCTGGCCAGAAAAAGGCGTGAATTCTCCATGCTCAACTTTGCTGAGGCCAGAGGCCAGCGCCAAGAAGGAAACAAACCACGGAACCGGCCACATCTAGGCGGGTTAGACAAACATAGCTACTGTTAGAATCCCAGCCTTTTCCAGAGCTGCCAAATTTCTGTAGCGTGTGCCCATTACATACACTTTTACAGGCTCTCTGATTCCTTTTCCTCGTGTACCAAGGCCATGTCCTTCTTGCCAGCCCATCTTCTGGAGCATCTGGAAACCCACATTCCTGTTTGTCAGTTTCTTGTGTGAAAATTCTAAGTCTTTTGGTTTCTGTGGAGAGGAAATAACAGAAAAGCAAAGGGGGGAGTTTGTTATACAGGGAGATCGTGTAATAAAAATCCCTTAAAAAAAAAACCCGCTTATAGAACTAAGTGTGTTTGAATTTCCGGATATACAGAAATATCTTCTAAGGAGCACTTCTCTAGATACCCAGGAAAGGCCTATCAAAGAGTAATATCTGCCTTGCTAGTTTAAAAAAACCCAAAAATTAACAAATTTATTTCAGAGTCTCAAACTGTTTAATTACATTATTAAAACAGCAAAGAGTACACCTTCATATTTTAAAAGGTATTTATGGTTTTTTAGTAATAAATACTGACTGATCCGATGACTGAATCCCTACTACAAATACAGAAGCAGTCAAATAACATCTCACCAATTTTGGAAAACGACAATATATATTCCAGACAGCAACACACTGATTTCTTTTTTTTTTTTTTTAATAGAAGACAAGACTAACACAGAGCTGTTCAATAGTGCTCTGAGCATAAAATCTTTAATTATGACACAGGTAATTAAAAGACAACAGGAGCCATGGCTCTCGTCAGATTTAGCCCAGTCTTTTTCAGGATCAGGCTCTTCAGGTTTTAATTCGATTTTCTGACCATAACACATTTTCAGCGGCTGTCTCTTGTAAAGACAGTCGATTCTCAGAATGCAATGGTAAACCAGAAGTGTCCTTTACCTTCTTCTTCTTTGTAACTGGGCAACCACGAGGCCTATCATAAGCAATTCTGACAGGTTCATGCACTGCAAGTCAAATCAAAGACAAAATTCAGCTGTAAAGAAAACCAATTTTAATAGAGAATTCCAAAATACGTCTCAACTGGGATGCCACTAACTCAATGCCTTGGTCTCAAATCAGAGCCAAGAAAAAAGATGAGAATAAAACAAATAAACAAAAAGACAACAAACCCCAAAAAACAAACCACAAAAGAAATTATACAACATTTTTTCCCCTCCACCACAAAACAGGCGTTTAGTACATACATGTATTTAGTTTTGGACATATCATGCCAGCAATACACTGATATATGATATGCTGTAAGGACTTTAGATCTCTCATTTCCCTGAGCTTCTGTAGTATTTGATAGAAAATTCAGACTAGACTTAAATGAGGTTATTGTACATCGCCTTCATAGCACAAATGACAACCTTCATGAAAAAAAATCATTATGCAAAGACAAGACATTTGTTAAAGTAGCTGCAGAGCACATATAATCAGTTTTAAGCTACTTCTTTCCCAGTTCTTAGAATATCATGACCCACCCCTGCTGTGGCCATACTGACAAAATTTGACAGGCCAATCCAAAGTCTAAACATATTTAGTCAAACACTCGGAATATGTTCAGTGCAGTACTTAAGTCTGTTAAACCTTCCGTACACTGATAAAACAAACCCCACAAAAAACTACTGCCGTGTGATTTTTAAGCAGGAGAGGGAGGATAACACTCACATACACTTCGAGAATATTTGAGGAGTGACGCTTGACACAAACTTTGCTATTGCACTCTAACACAAGAACTGTTATGCAATTTTTTCAGATTCCCCTTTGTCAGTTGAATGAACCTTTAAATGAACAGCGTGTTCATTTTTGTATTAAAGAAATGTAATTCTTTTAGCCAATAACAGTAACAAAGTACATAAAAATCAGGAATTCTCTACTGATGCCTACAAAATATCTTTTAATTAATGCTCACCTTTTGGTTCTTCTATGAGGCAAATCCTTTTAGATGCAGGAATCATGCCGACTTTCAGAGACTTGCTGCTGATTCGTTTGCGAGGAAATAGGGTACCAGGAGCAGGAGTTGATGCCTGTGTCGACAGATTTGGTATAGCACCATCAGATGATGTGGCTAGCTGCATTTCACCTGTTGAAATTTCCTCTCCTGTTTTGGAAATCATCTCTTCAGCTACGTTTTCCACACTTCTACCTGCTGACACGTCATCCTCTTCTCCCTCCTCTGCTTGCTCCATTTCCATTTCTTCCAAAGGCTGGGAGATATCCTCCTCAAACTCAGCTTCCTCCTCATTTTCTTCTTCCTCTTCTTCTTCATCCTCCTCCTCTTCTGAAATATCTGGATTTCTCTCTTCAGGTTTAGCACCTTCCCCAGCATCAGACACTTCTGACACAGCACTGAAGTTAATAGACGGACATAACTCATAGACTTTCATTCGGTAAAACTTGAAAGCAGAACTGTTTCGATCCTGTAGAAACCTGAGCAAAAATTACAGTGAAAATAACATCAGAAAGACATTTTCTTTAGCAAGCATGAAGCAAGACACTAGAAGTAAATATCTTAATAATCTTTTGAACGGTCCTTCCAGGTGTGTTTTTGTAGAACTGCAGGATTCCCCGACGACACGTACTAAGAGCAGCAATCATTCTCCTCAGTTCTTATAGGCTACTGTTAATCAGCACTTCTCTAACTGCGCAGTAAAGAACTCGCTACTCTTCACTATAGAGATGGAGAAACTAAGACAAGACGCTAGCTCTGGATGACCCAGAAGGCAAACCACAGACCCCAGAAGAGAATTCAAGTTTTCCAGATTTCAGTCCTGCGGTCTATGTGGAAGGAGGTGTATCGATTCTGAGAGACAGAAGAGAGAACAGGGCTCCGCTTCTGTTGGCACAGCGTGACTAAAAGGAAAAAACCTGTGCTAATTGACACCAGAGCACTTAGGCCTTCCTAATCAAAGCCTCGCTTAAAGAAAATAACGAGATTGAAAATACTGTGGCAGAGCACTGTTTCAAGATGCAAGCTGATTACTTAAGATATAAGAGAAGAGATACTATATCAGTGCATGTACGCATTTGGGAGAAGCGTTTGTCTGTCTTAGATATTTCAGATATTCACCATTAATGGAGGTGCTGAGCAGGACAACAGGGAGTATTGCTCAAAGTCCTCTGTTCCTAAACACATCGAATAAAAGCACACATCTCAACAAACGATAAAAGCAAATATCTCTCTAGCAATTGTTTAGATGTATTTTGATTTTTCGTATTGGCCCATTTACGCAGATAAATGTGTAGGTTACTCACCAAAGATCTGGGTTATCTGCACTGTTGTCTATGCTGAACTGCTCAATTTCTGGTCCTACCTGAGCGACAAACTTGGCAAGTTTCTCTGCAGTTTCCATTGTTTTAGCATCCACTGCAAGAAACAGAACGGCCATTATCTATAGCTTCATACAAAACCTGCATCACTGGAAGGTCATTACAGTTGAGAAGTATCTACTTTAGCAAAATAAATCCTTTTTAGAATTTCCAGCAGAACATTATTCGATTTTTCTCTCACATAATTTACAATTTAAAATCTAATCTTGAATCTTCGCTTACCGTCAGGAAACTGAGAGGACAATGGTGGGAAGAGTTCAGGCGGTGCTAGTAAATCCTCAGAATCCGCCCTTTCTTCTGCTGGCAGAGGGACCTCCGAACTGGTGGCACACTGTGACGATAAGGTTGCATCGAGGGAAGAACTCTTCTCAGACAGGCTGGGTTCCGCTACGGAAGGCTTTGTCTGGACTGAACCTTGAAGATGCTTGTCTTGGTGCTTCAGCACCGTACCAGCCGAAAGCACGGTCTGGGTCCCTATGGTTGCTCTCCTCACCTTCCTTCCTCGAATACCATGTTGTGTGATAATCCCAAGCCTTTTTCTTTTAAACAGCCTTCTCTTAATACTTGCGACTTTCCTGGCATACAACATGGCCCTGACTGATTCTGTCGCAGATTCTTCTAGCGTTCTGCCCTCACCACCCTCTTCCTTTCCCGATGATGTCCGCCTTTGCATCTCCGATAACTTCAGTCTGTAATACTTGTATTCTAGACTATCTTCATCAGACAAGAACCTAAACAAAATCATATAAATAAAAGGAAAGCCTAAGCTGAAAGCACAACCAACCTCAAATTCTCAGATCAGAAACTCAGCAGCAATTGATCCTTTTTTCCAGGGGCCTACACAAGTTGCTACATTAACGTTGGCCAGCAGAGGTTCTTCTCAGAAGAACATACAACTCCACTTCTACAGCAGTGAGTAAAGCATGCCAAGCAAATAAATGATGGAGGGGTTTGACATAAATCATTTGGCTAGTAATTAATCAGCTGGGCTGCAATTCACACACGAAGAGATACTGTTGTATTAAAGGTCATCACACTTGGAAGTGTCTCAGCTTTCCCTTCCCAACATTATTCATAGAACACCAGATCCGTGAGCCTGTTGCCTTCCTGTGCGGTGATATTAACTACATTTGCTTACTATTTTCATCTTGTAAAAGTAAATTGCTTCTAACATCATCTATTTGGATTGACAGACAGTCATTATTGACAGATCAAAAGGAATGTGGTCTACTAGACAAAGCAGAAGCAACAGGACAGTTTCCAGGGATATCAGGAAGTATAATTAGCTGAGGAAACATCTCCAAGAAGTCTCATTAAATATACAATATGCTTTGATCTTACACCCCTGGAATGAAATAGTGAATTTAATTAAATATATTCCAAATATCTTCAGCAGAGAGTAGTATTACGACATACTGTTCAAACACACCTACCAATATTCAGGACAGTTCTTTTGAGCGTTTCTCTCTTTGGCAGACAATGTTCCTGAAACAATGCTATTCACCAGCTGTTCAATTGTCTCTACAACTTTCCGATCAGCTCGCTGTGGGGCTGCAGGAAGAAATAAAATGCAGTCGTATTATTCTCATCAACAGAGTATCAATATGGCATCCTCGTTATTCTTTGACATACTGACATTTGCAATTTTTCAACACGTTAATATTAAAAAGGCTGCACTTAATACTAGAATAAACTAAGGAAACCTTGGAAACTTTCCAACTGTTTTCTCAACTCAACTTAGATTCTGGGACAGTTTATTATGAGAAGGACTGTGGTTTAGGAAACTTAACCTTTGCCGTCCTGGGCAAGTCAAGCCATCCTTTAAATGGCAATTACTTATTGCATCAACAGGATTTTGTGCAAAAGAAGCATATTTGAACAGTGCTCTGAAGGGGACATCTCCAAATTATTAGCTATTCAGTGTCAGTGCCACAAGACCTCCCTGCGGAAGTATCTGAAGTTCAATTAGGAAAAAACAGATGAGTAAAGTGAGGGAGGATGCTTCAGGGAGGACAAACTCGGTGGCCCGACAGAATAGAGGAGACAGTACTCCTATAGATGGTAATATATAAACAACTTCAAAGAAATACACCTGCATCTGATAAACGCAGTAACCGTAACATCTCTGACTTTGCTTACACGCAAGCACTTACTGTGTGGCACAGCCAGCTCCAGCTGTGGTCCTGCCTTCCCCACCTCGAAGCTGTGAAGCTGGAGGGCAGGGCAGCTGAAGCAGCCACAGGCACAAGGTGAAAAGCCTAGAGTTCAACTGTAAGGATGTGCAGGAGAGGGGAGGAAGGAGACGCGCTTTCATCCACAAAGCTGAAAGCAATTGCTACAACAGATAGTATCTACTACCTGCCTCGGCACTGCTAGGGATGCACATGGGATTCCCAGAACCAGGAATTCTTGACCTAATGACACCATAAAAATTAAGCTAAAATGCTAGCGACAAATAAAGACATTATATAGTGCAAAGTATCTTATAGCAGTTCACTCACTTTTAACTTTTGTGTCAGGGGAGGGTTTTTTAAGCTGTACTGTGGACTCTGGTTCAGCTTTTTTCATCTGAATCGGATACCCGCTCTTCTCCAACCAAGCCTTCAAGTTTTCAATGTACTCTCTTCCAAACAACGTTGAATCATCGAAGTTTGGGAATAGTGTTGGTGCCGGAGCCATCTCCTGGAGCCCCACGGCTTCAAGTATTTTCTCTTGCCTAAAAACAGAGGCTAGCGCGAAGGTCTGACCCAGAAGTGCTAAAGACTTACGACACAGAGAAACAGTGGTCTCGAAAGCACTTGCCATTTCTCTTGGATTACCAAAACCGCTCGTCTTAATGCTTAACTCGTAAGCATTGCAGGCCATAAGCAGCGGCGTAACACCTTTTAGGAGCCGGTCTTGTAGCCTCATTATGTATTTATCAAAAGGTTTTATTATTTCAAAGAAGCAGTTCTTTGTTTTCACAGCACCCTTGTCCAATAGCATATTTAAAAACTCATTGTCCACTTTGGGAGTTTTCAGAGCAGCATGTTGTAAACTCTTGATAGTAAAGAAACAATAATCTCTGTGTTCTGGCTTCAAGGAGCATTTGAACGAAGCAAGCATTTTTGCACAGGTTTCTGTCTCTAGCTCAAAGAGAGCTCCAAAGAGCCGGGAAAACTCTGCGTCGTTTTTTATTGCATGAAACCCAGCCCATTTTATAATTTCTATTCCAAACGTTGAAAAAATGTCCGATTTGTCCACAAGGTCAAAATTGAGATTTCTGAAAACATGCGCAGGCTTTGGGAGCCTGAGAATAGGTCTCTGGGTTGTTATAGTCGGCCTCTGAGTAGGTCGTGGGGGCAGCTTCTGATTAGGGCGCTGGATGGCCACCGGCCGCTGGTTAGGGCGTTCAGCAGCGTCCGGCATTTGATCAGGTTGCATAGCTGGCTTCTGATCAGGGCCCAGTGGCAGTTTTTTAGTGTTCCATTTCTTCAGGGGAGTTTTGATATCTCCTTTGAATACTTTCGTTTTAACAGCGCCCCTTGTAATACGCTTCCCTCGCAGAGGTCTTCCCCTGCCAATGTTGCCCCTCCGTATCGGGGGTCGGAACTCGCTGTCAGATTGAATTCCAAAGTCTACGTCATACTCCTGATTCTCCATGTTGCCATACTCGTCTTCCATGAGTCCTGGTGATCTAAAATCACCTAAAATATCTGAAGAACTGAAGTCAGTTTCGTGTGGTCCGGTGGATTCCCAAGCATCAGGAGGGCCATAGTCCTGGTCATGAGAAGCCAGGCCCCCATACTCCCGGTCATGGGATGTCGGGCGTCCGTACTCCCGATCGCGAGATGCCGGACGCCCATACTCCCGATCGTGCGACGCTGGACGCCCATACTCCCTGTCATGCGAAGCTGGATGCCCATACTCCCTGTCACGAGATGCCGGGCGGCCAAATTCCCGGTCACAAGACGCCGGGCGGCCATACTGTTCATGGTAATAGTTATCTTTCCTTATGAGAGGACTAGTAGATCTGTAAGAAGGTCCTGGATAGTCATCTCTAGGGTCTTCACTCCAGTCATCATGTGGATGGTGCTGGGCATTGTCATGAGTATATCTTCCATCATCATGAAAACTGTCTTCATATCGTGGTCTTGGGACTGGCCTTGAATGAGCTGAAACGATAAAAACATAAATACACCAATGCACTGCAAGCAGTGCTGAGAAAAAAATTTATGAACACATTTAGACACTTACAGGAGTCAACGCATCAAAACTTCTGAAGAACAGCACATGTGTCTGACTTCAGGATATTCCCATTTGCTTTCTTACGTACATTGAATAATTCATAATAAGCAAAAAGCAACAAATGATCAACAAAGGCTAAACACACCCAACAAAACAATTTATTAAAAATTCCACTCTCAGTAAAGCCGAAACGCAAATTCTGCTATAAACCCCATTTTCTACTTGCTCACAACTTTCTCGGTCTAGGAAGACGCTAACGTTGTGCTCATAATGCTTCTGCTCGGATTTCTCTGATGCAAAAATATCAAAAGCGTGCACTTTCTGTTTCCACGCTGAATGTTCGAATTCCACAGTTGAAGAGAAGACCATATTTTCTACAAACTCATACACAATTATCTAAGATAATGTTAAAGTAAAAAACACTAGAATTTCCTGCAAAGTATCCAAGAACCCCTATTCCCCAGTTCAGGTAGTTAAATTCAGAAAGTAAAGAATATTCAAAGAAATTAAGTATTTAAAAGAAATTATTTCTTCGGAACTTATTCAACTTTACGAGAACAGAAGAGACGTCATTTTAAAACTCTCAATTTCCTATGAATGGAATCCAAGTTACTTTTCTAGACGTTTTAAATGTCAAATTTAGAAGAATTCGCAGATCATGTTTTGTATATGTTCACTAGATTAGTGTCCTTTCTCTAGCTTTTTCTCCAAAACCAACATGAAATACGCAGTCCTACATTTATTTAGCTTATCAGATATCAACAGAATTCTGTCCCGCAGCGATGGCTCTGGAGACCTCCCTGAAATCAGACCCACTCTCTGATGCAGCCCGAACAGAATTCCTTTGTTTGAAATTCTTTTTTTTTTTTTTGCCTGGAATTTGCATTCCACATTGAAATAGTGTCAGTCATACCAAGCTATTAGCCTCTTGGATAAAATAGGTGTTGAAAAGCACCAGCACAAGTCCATGTTTTAGGCAAATATACGTAAATGGAAGGCAAGGAATCTAACAGACCAGCACAAGTCCATGTTTCAGGCAAATATACGTAAATAGAAGGCAAGGAATCTCACAGAGCTGTTAGCAGAAGAGCAGGTATAATCTACGGCACAGCACGCCGGGGCTTCATTACCTTTGAAATGATGGATTGTGTCCTCTAGAGCATCACCCCGGTCCATGCGATACCTTTTAACTTTGTCCTGCACTACAGCATCAAACGTCTCCCGTGTGATCCGCCGAGAGGCCATTTTTATCCTGTAGCAAAACAGCACAATGCCGTCCCTGACCGGGGCACGGACGCCGGGGACGGTCTTCCCGCTACCCGAGCGCTGCCGGCACCTTCCCGGCGCCCCGGACCCCCCCGCTGGGCTCGGCCCGGGGGGATCCCCGTGAGCACTGAGCAGGGGTGCAGGCAGTTCCCTCCACCGGTTCCCCGCACGGGGTGGGGGGGACCAACCTGAGGTAAAACGCAGCTTGAGGGGGGGACCCGCGGCCGCCTCCCGCCTTCCCGCCCCTCACCGGACGATTCCCCCCCCCCCCCCCCCCCCCCAGCACCCCACCGCCCACCGCCCCGCGCTGCCGCGGGCACCGGGAGGAGGGGGGGGGGAAGGAGGAGGGGAGGGGCCGCCGCCGCCCCGCCCCGCGGCCCGCCCCCGCCCTCACCGAGGCCGCCCCCCCGCCCCGGTCCCGCAGCCTCCCCGCCACACGGGAATCTCCCAGCAGCCCCCGCGGCACGCCGCTCGCCCGCTGCCCTGCCCTCAGCCGCGCCTGCGCAGTGCGGGCCCTGCCGCGACACCTCATCCCCTCAAGGCGGGTGCTTTCGGGGAAGGTGCTGCTTTAGCGCCTATTGGTACTAACGGTGAGGGCGCGGTCCCGGGTCAGACGGCACCGTAAGCGGAGCGAGCGGGCCGCAGCCTTCCGCTCCTTCGGCGGGGCCCCGGGGCGCCCGCTGGCCTGCAGGCCCGCCTCAGCGAGTCCCCGCATACCGCGCTTGCGCAGAAGGCAGCCGACCGCATGTGTGTGGCGGGGCAGCGCGTTACGGGACAGGACGCATGCGCACTGGGACACCCCGGGTTCTTTTTCGCGCCGCATTTTTTTTCCGATGAGGGGGGATTGGTGTGACTTTTTGCCTTGGCGCATGCGCGCTGTGAGGGGCGGGGCCGGCCCGTGTACGGTGGCCGAGTGGGGCCGGTCCCCTCAGCTTGCTGCTCTTTGTCAGGCGCGGGGAGCCCGTCGGGAAGCGGCGCTGCGGGCGGCGAGGGACGGAGGTGGGTCGTGAGGAGAACCGGGGGCCGTTGTGCGGCCCGGAGCTCCCCCGGCACCTGCGCCCGGTGCCTGGGGCCCCTCCGGGGCCAGCCTCGCCGAAAGACTGAGGGGCTGGGCCGGCCTGGGCGGCTGGGCCTGCTGCGGGGGGTGCGGGGGTGAGCCGGGCCCCGCTGCGGGAGTGGGGACGGGGGCAGGCCCAGGGGTTCCGGGCTGTGTCGGCCCTCGGGGCCGTGCGTTTCTGGGCAGGCTGCCCTCTGTGCCCCAGCGAGCCGTGTCACAGTAACACACCCATCGGCACCAGAGCGGCAACGGCTTCCAAGTCCAGGTCCTGGGCCTCTGGAATTCCTCCTTATTCCTTTTAATTGGTATATTTCTACCTATTAAAAAAAAAAAAAACAAAAACGAAAGAAACCAAAACCCATCCCTTTGTCTTTTTTTTTTTCAAGTTCTGTGCTTTTTGTTTTGGAAAGAGCAAGTCACTCCCTTTGTTTCTGATTAACCTTAGATGGTTTCGCACCAAAACTAACTGTGGACTATCTTAATGACAGGACGAGGAAGCCTTTTATCCCATTCGAGTAAAATGGGATCAAAACAGATTGCGCAGGAAACATTTGATGATGCAGTGCAAGAAAACATTACAGAATTTGAAATGGATCCAGAAGAGGCTGTGAGAGAAGCCGTGCAGCAGTTTGAGTCCCAAGGTATTGTAAATTCATCTGCTTCGCAGTTCAGGTTATTACAGACTGACGTTTTACATATCTCAAAGTTGAAGACAACTTGTACGCCAATATTGATCATCCAGCATTGAAAAGAAGCCTTTCTGAGGTAGAACATAGATACTGTTAATGCTAACCTAGTTTGATTAAATAATTATGACTGCAAAGCTGCTTTAGGTGACACTGCAGGGTATAATTTCCCACCCCCAGTTGACATTTAGCTAGAATTGATACTTTGTGCCAGGTCATATTTGACCATTACAGTTAGCTGGAACTTTGGCAGCCTTTCAGCGTCTTTGTGCGTTGACCCAGGCTTTACAATAAGTTTGTCTTTGTTCGCTGTGGTTAACTTGACAAATTTGCCCCAAGCTCCTGTAACTATTATTAATCTCAGGTTTGTTTTTCCTTCTAGGTGTTGACCTAAGCAATATTGTGAAAGCTGTGCGGCAGCCTGCCTCTGAGAACGGTCAAAAGCAAAAGCATGAAATTTTGCTGGTAGGAGCGCAAATTTATGTTGTCTTCTAAGGATCAGGGTAATATCGTAGTTTAAGTAATAGACTAAAAATAATGAGACATACCTTCTGCCTCTGTCCCATTTCTTTGTGAGCTCTTCAACAAGCAGTTAATCCCATCTATTCTGCAAACGAGGAATAATGTGAAAGTTCGAAGAGCTAGCTTGCGCTTTCCAGTGGAAGTATCTGCATAAGTGCAGAAAGCCAGCGTTTCCTGCCTAGGAAATGCAGGGGCTGCCTTTCATAACTTAGAAACAGATCCTGCTGTTGTCAGGTAAACTCAAACCGCAGAAGACCTCGAATGAAAGAAATCCAAGTAACCCAAGCGGTAGCCGTTATCTAGCCCATCTGAGGGTAGCTGAAAAGATTGAATCCAGCAGGAATATAGAAGCACTCGTGCACGCCACTGACCCCTGTGAAATGTGCTGGTTGGACACAACCACCTGCTACTGGTCAGGCTGGCATAGGGGGATGGCATGACGATGGCAGGAGTACGGAGAAACCCCTGTTCCTCCGAGGGTCCTGTGCGTGACACAAAATGCTGCTCTTTGTGACAGCTGTTACTTCATATGCCAAACTAATTTTAAATTTAAAGGAAGGCTTTTATTAGAAATAAACAAATTTGATTGACTCTAAAGAACCGTTCTTGTTCCTTCACAGTTTGGATCAAAAAGTAACCCTTGTTCTCTTCTTTAGACTTTGGATTCCCTTGGGAGAGCCGTTGCTGACTCTGATCTTGCCGAGATGGCCGAGCACCTCGTGGTCTTCACTGATCAGTGCAAAGAACAGCTGGCTTTCCGCTACCTGGCTGGGCAGAATGGTGCCTATTCTGTGGTATTCTCTGCCTGCCAGTTGGCTTCAGGAGACAGAAATTTAATGCTGAAAGCCTTTTATACTCTGTCTGCCATCTTGGATGGGCAGCCAGACCTACTTGACTCTGCTGGCCAGGATCTACTGCTACAAACTCTGAAAGAACATAGGGAGGATGCGGAAATGTCGGTGGCTGGGATCCGATGCATTCGGCATGCCTGTCTGAAACACGAGCAGAATCGTCAGGACTTTGTGAAAGGCGGGGTTCTCCCGCTTCTGACCGGAGCTATAGTCCAGCATGGAGACAGCGCTGATGTTGTCCGAACGGCCGCCTCAGCACTCCGGATCATGACGTTTGATGATGACATCCGCGTGCCCTTTGGTCACGCTCACGATCATGCCAAAATGATTGTGTTGGAAAACGATGGGTTAAGAGTCCTCATTGAAGCTGCAAAAGGTAAAATTAACCCTGTGACTGTTGATCCTAATTTTGAATCATCCCTTCTTTCTTATCTCAGAGCTGTGCTTTGTCGTAACTTGAAGCTCCCCAGAGATGATTCAGAAACGTGCCACTGAAACGATGTTTAATTCTTTCGATGAAATGTGCCCCGAGAGAGAAAAATAGCCTCTGGAGCAGTCATGTTAGCAGCAGCACCAAGGTGGCAGTTATCAGAGCTATTTGTCAGTCTCTCTAGGAAGTATTTTACAGCCCAGTGCAGGTTTACAGACAGGTTATCTGTGCTGAGGTGCTGCATCCTTGCCAAGGAAAGAGGCTCTGTCTCTGTCTAGATACAGGGTGAGCCGGATGTCATCTGTGCCTATGTTTTTTAATATATAAAGGGAAAGTCACTGTTTCCTGTTTCTATTTTTTAATGGAGCAAAGTAAAACACCTTGATTCTGCAGCACCCTTCCTTCCTCACAGTTACCCCATGCATCATCTCTCCTCTGCAGCGTTCACAGATAACTCCAGTGTTCTCAGTGAACTGTGTGCCACCCTTTCTCGCCTCTCTGTCAGGAATGAATTCTGTCAAGAAATCGTGGACCTTGGTGGCTTAAATTTTATGGTGGCTCTCCTGGCTGACTGCATCGACCATCCGGTGAGTGATTTAAAGTCTGCTTGGGAGTGGAGATAGTGCAGCAGGGAGTGCTTCTCAGTTTCAAGTCCTGGCTGGGAATGGGCCATAGACTATGTGTTATTTTAGGTGCAGTTAGGGTCGAAACCCACCCACTGATCTCTGTTTACCTCCCTATTTTGGCCTTACACTCAGCACTAGGTTACATACGCTCTGTCAGATATGACTACAGTCATTCAGAGCTCCTGGCTTCTAGTTATTGCTCGGTCCTCCACAAGCAGAACTCTGCTTGCTCCCAGAAAAGCTGAGCTGCTGGTCTTCCACCATTCCAGCTGGAAGAGATTCAAGAGGATTTAGATGCTGGGGTCCCAGAGGGTTGATGTTTGATTCTTTAAGCTGCTTTGAAAACCTCTGCCAAACTACCAAGGTTCCTTATTGCTCTGTCTAGCAAGAAAGTGTGTCTGAGGTGTGAGGGACTGAGAATAGCATTGCTGTTCATAACTGGGAATTACAAGGGTTGCTGGGGGATGTTCTGGTTGCTTTTCAAAAGCCTGTAAGACCATCTCCGCAGCTCTCTAAGCTGTTTTTCCCTGACGAACGCAGGACGTGGTGAAGCAGGTACTGAGTGCCATCCGAGCGGTTGCGGGTAACGACGACGTGAAAGATGCCATCGTCAACGCTGGGGGAACGGACCTCATTGTGCTCGCTATAAGCCATCACCTTGCCAACCCTCAGGTACGCACCTGGGTGGCTGACGGAGTCCCACCGGGGCTGGGAGGGGACATCAGGTTTGGGCTGCGTAGTGTGGCTGTGTTATCTCGGCTTCGTGTGGGGGAACAACCCACAGCATTGCTCTGACTTGTGATAAACAGCTTATGCTGAGAGCAGATATATTCTAAGAGCAGTTGTTAAATGATTGCAACTGAGCAATGTATGAAACCTCTAACAGGCAGTAGTTGCAGAGCAGTTAAGCGCGTGCTTTGGCAAATACTTGTGTAAATGTAAAGTTATGTCCACCTTTTTTATGAGGGTTTTATCTTGTTTCTGAATCAGGTGGATATTGGATACAGCATTTTACACCTCTAGGGTGTACAAATTGGTTTACCTGCCGGAGAAGCAGGAAGTTTCAGTGGAAGAAACTTATAAAAATAAACTTTAAGAATTGCCAAAAAAGGAAGCAAACTCCAAACATTTCATTTTTTTACTTAAAGCAACGTTTTCAGCCCCTGAGCCTTTCTTTCCCTTTATCTTGCAGATCTGCGAGCAAGGCTGTGCAGCCTTGTGCATGTTGGCTTTGCGCAAACCTGAGAACTGTAATGTCATCATGGAAGGTGGAGGGGCGTTGGCAGCTCTTCAGGCTATGAAAGCACACCCACGGGAAGTGGCCGTGCAGGTATTTGCCTCAGAGCACTTGATTATTTCTTCAGGACTGGCGTTGGCTGTGTTCGCTGCTTCATTGGAGTTTTGTGCTTCCCTTGACAAACACCAAAACGCTCTGAATGGGTTGGGAACGCGGCGGCTGAAGGCAGGACTGCCTGCATCTGTCACCCTGATGTGATCAGAGCAGAATTCAGTTTGGGTGCCAAATCCACCTGAATGCAGGTTCAAGCGACTGTGGAATGCCATGATTCTCTTCCAGACATTACTTCTCCTCCTCCTCGAAAGAGCAGGATGAGGATAGGCTCTTTCAGACCCAGCCTGTACTATGATGTTACCTGGCCTATAGGAGACATTGCCGTCTGTTCTCCAGAGTCCAGTAAAAACACCCACACGGCAAGAAGTTAGCCTCTGGTTTCTCATGCAAGTCTCAGTAGGCCTTATGTCTACTTTTGTGCTCTTCAGAGTATTAAAATACCATAGAAAATATTTTCTGAAAGAGTAGTTTAAGCTAAGTGCCAGGGAAGGTGCCTGGAACAGTGTACAAGCGGGTGGAAAAGTGAGCCTGCTGTAGCAGGAGAGGTCTGTCTTTGCATTATTTAAAGAAGTACTTGGTATTGCCTGGCTGGTGCTTGAGATTTGCTGGTGTTCTGGCAGAGGCAGGAGGTTTTGTTGTACAAACTTCAGTGTGAAATAGCAGCCATGCTTTTGTCCGTGGATTTTATTCTTCCAGAAAATAGTTTGTTGCCGTCTAGAGCATCTAACCTTTGGTTGACCAGAAAAGGTTCTGTAGTTGGAGCCAGATCTGCTCTGTGTGTGCCAGCATCCTATATGGAAGGTATTTCCCTGCAAAAGACGCTAATATCTCTCATTTACCTCTCTCCTCAGAAACAGGCTTGCATGCTGATCCGCAACCTGGTCTCCCGGAGCCGGGACTTTTCTCAGCCCATCTTAGAGATGGGAGCTGAGAACTTAATAACAGAAGCTCGTGCGACACACAGGGACTGCGATGATGTGGCCAAAGCCGCGCTGAGGGACCTTGGCTGCAAAGTGGAGCTCCGAGAGCTGTGGACAGGTCAGAAGGGAAGCCTAGCTCAGTGAATCATCTTCCCACTGAGCAGCGGAGCTTCAAGACATGAAGCCTAAGGGGGGGGAAACCAAGGGGCATGGATTAATTTGCAGTTACATTGAACTGGACTATCTGAAGCAAATGCCTGGCTTGTGAGGCTGCAGTGAACTTTTTATTGGGAGCTACAGCTGAAATGGCTTTATGCATTCACAGGCTGCAAATCAACCCTGTGTAGTAATCATTCCCCGCATCATCTAATGCCTGAAGATGATCTGCTCCCCCCTGTTGTTGCGTATGTTGCTTGTGCACAGAGCGGGGCCGTTCCCGCGTGTGCTGCTCTATACGGGAGGAGCAAAAGTGAATCTTTTCTGGTCGGAGTTGGGTACATACCGTGGCAGCTGGCTCTGATTTGTTCCTCCGCTCTCTGCCGATGGAGGCTAGCAGTGTGGTCTGCTAATGGGATGGATGAGGAGGAATAATCCCATCATTTGTGAATGTGTTCTGTCCTGTTGTACTTTTCTACTAACTGTTGTTTTACTGCTCACCATGTGCTGTGTTGCTTCTCTGTTTCGGATTTTCAGCTGACATTTTAAAGAAAAGCAAAGTAAGGATTACCGTAGTACGGCCCAAAGCAATGTACTTTATGATGTTGCCGTTTGCATCCAGGAGGAAAGTTCATCTTCTCTTTCAGGGAGATGAGCAAGTCAGGGACTGGTGGCGAGGATGGTAGTTTCAAAGCAGGGACAAACTGGCAGTGGTAGCACGCAGCAGGACGCCAGCGCTGGGGAGCCCGGGCTTTGCTCACATCTTAGCAGGGCGGTGCTTCCCTGAATCCCCGAGTGCTGTAATTGTAACGAAGAGCCTGTGCGCCACGTGGACTGAAGACAACTGCGGAGTTGGGGGCAAAACAGGAGAGGTGAAACATCCAGAAGGGTTCTGAAGCCTCAGCTAAAGGCTTCTGTGTGCCCCCAGCCACGTGGTTCTTATTTCTTGCTTGCTGGGCTCTGGCGTTACCACCTCTGCCCTGGGTGCTGAACCTTCCTCCTGCGCTGCTGGTGTTGTATGTGAGTGGATGTTTTCTAATGTGATATTCTCTGTAGAAATGTTGACCTTATAAAACATTAAAATGTACAAGGGTGGTTGGCTCTTCATGGAGCCTTTTTGAGACAGGAAAAGAAAGGTGGTGGAAGTGCCTTCCTGATGAGTTTGTAAGTAAAGCCCCCTGCAGCCCTGCGCTATCTGGCAGCGGGTAGCAAAGGTCGCTGCGTTCTCCAAAGGCTTCTGACCCCGCAAGAGTGTCTGTACGAGAAGGAGCTGCCTGGGTCTCCTCTCTTCCTGCTGTGTGAAACACTTGGGTCTGCGTCGGCTCTGACCTCCCAGCTGGCATCCTCTGGTGGAGGTACCCCGCTCCTTTGTGGCAGAGTTGATGAAGAAACCCTGAGGTCCCAAGTCCTGTGGGTGCCCTGTGTTGGAGGGAGCACCTGAGTGCTCTGGGGACCACATTTGCAGCCTAGCTCTCTCGGGGCTTTGCCTCGCTGGTGGGTCTGGGGTGGGTGAGAAGCAGCACCGAGGCATAACATGGTGCTGTGAGAGAATCAAACGTGGAGTTCCCCTACAGTGGCAGGAAGGCTTGGGTTTATTTTCCTTCCACTTTAAACATGTGTAGGTGGAATGCTGAGCTTCTTGTAGCTACAGTCTTGGGGTTAACCCCTGACTGGGACACGGGGAATGGGCAAAGCCCTGCTGGGTTGCAGCTGCGAGCCAGGCACGGCATGCTGCCTTGCAGGACCTGCCAGCCACGCATGGGCGTGCCGCCTTCCAGGCTGCACCAGCCAGGCGCTGCATGCCCCCCTGGGGCACGCCGCCGGGGCCAGGCACCCCGCAATGCTGTGTGGGACGCGGGGGCTGGGCGCAGCCGCCTTTGGGGGACGCGGGGGCCGGACGGGGCGCGCAGCCGTGCCGGACAGGCGCCGGGGGAGCGGAGCACTGCGCGCAGGTGGAGCGGGCAGAGCCTGGGGGCTGAGCTGGGCCCTGCGCGGGATCTGCGCGGGATCTGCGTGCTCCGGCCGGGCGCACCCCGCCTCCCTCCGGCCCACCCCCTCTCAGCCCGCCCCTTCCCGGCACCGGTTGGCTGCCGTCACCGCCCGTCTTCCGCCGTGCAGCCACTCCCCGGCCGCCGTACTGCCCCTACCGCGGCCATTGGTGGGCCGTCAGGGCTGGCCCCGCCTCCCGCGGGCGCAGGGGAGGGAGGGGGAGGCCTGGCGGCCGTGGGCAGACGGCGGCTGAGGCGGTGGCGATCGCGGAGCGGAGCCGGTGAGTGTGGGGCGGCCCCGCGCCCCTCCGCGGCCCCCTTCCCCCACCAACCCCTGCACGGTCCCCGGGCGCCCGTCGCCGCGGCCTCGCTCCTGACGGCCGGGCGGTCCCGGGCTGTGTCGCGGCGTGCGGGGCCGGGTGACATTGCCGCGGCCTCCCGCGGGGTCACCCTCTCTTCGCCCCCGCCTTCCCCGCCGGCCCGGCCCGGCGGGGCTCGGGTTTCTCCGGCCGGGCTGTCTCCTCCGCCGCCGCCTTCTGCCCGGGAGTTGCGGGGGAGCGGGGCTGGAGCCGCGCCGGGAGCCGGCCCCGCGCTGCAGGAGAGCGGCGCTGGCCTCCGCCGTGGTCACCCCGCCGAGCTGCGGCACCGCGGCGGAGGCACGGCCCGCCCCCGGCTCGCCCTGCCTGCCCGGCCCATGCCCCGCCGCCCGCCTGCCCGGTCCCCTGCCTGCCCGGGTCCCCTGCCTGCCTTCACGGCCCCGCCTGCCCGGCCTGCCCTCCCGGCGCCTGCCTGCCCTCCTCGCTGCCCACCCTGCCCGCCCGCCCGGTCCCTTGCCCTCCCTGCCTGCCTGTCCTGGCCCCTGCCTGCCCACCTGCCTGCCCTGTCACCTTGTCGGCCTATCTCGCCCCTCACCTCGTCCGCCTCCTGCCCACCCCCCGCCAGCCCGTACTTCTCAGGTGCGAGGCGGCTGCCTGTGTGGCACAGACACGGCACATGAGGCTCCTCTTCCCTTCAGAGCCTTTCACTCAAAGCTGGGCTCAGAGGAGCGCGTGTCTCCAGACATGAGATGTGGTTTTTGTTTTGTCTTTTAAGTTGATGTGAACCCGCCAATAAGGCAAGCTTGAGTTTCTCTGCTGAGGGCGTGGAAGATACTAAATGCGCATCTCTCGACGTCTTCTGCTTCTATCCCGCTTCAGCGTAAGCAAAAAGTTGCAGAGCAGGGGTGACTTTCCTGCTTCGCCTTCAAGTGTGGAAATGGAAGAAGCGTCTCGGATTGGGTTTAAACTGTAACGTGAAAAGGCACATGGAAAATGCTGGAAGTGGTCGCGCAGGGTTAATAAACACCGTTCCACCTTCGGGGCGGCATGCAAACGTGTAACTCGCTGAACCGCAGGCGCAGCGCTTGGTGCTGCAGTTGCTGTGTTGACCGTAAACCTGCGCTCCCCTGAAGTTCGGAGGGGTTGAAGATGCCGTTTGCGTTTGTTGACTGGGTTTTTCCAGTTGGCTGTTAATTTAGCAAACCATGTAGGGTGGGTTTGGAGTCTGCTGTCACTTGGCTCTTTTTTGTGTTCAGTTCTTGTGCTTTATGGTCACATTAAGTGCAAAGCTTTTTCCGGAGGTTGTGTGCTCCTCCGATGTTTTTCTGTGGTTTGATGAATTTAAAGTGTTTTGAAAACATTCTGCTTTTTATATGGCTCTAGTTTGGGAGAAGGGTGCATGTGTAAAGGAACAGAAGAGATGTCTGTGGGTGTTGGAAAACAGCTGACGAAAGAGAGACACTGTAATAAAGGTACCAGAGGGTTGGTATAATTGTACCAGCAACCTGTGGGTGAATGTATTTAAAAACAGTTGTGAGACTGGGTGTCTGAAACACCAGGGCTGGATTCTCTGTAACTCTGAGCACCTTTGCAAGCTTCTAGAGCTGTGCATACTCAACACTTATTTTTCTTTCCCGCTGCAAGTCAAAATCAGTGTTCAGGACCTCTGAACGTCGGTCTTGAGGAGAGTCACGGTGTAGGGGGGGACTGGGACTGTCCTTGATGTTGGATTTCAGCAAGAACTCTCTGACCCTGGTGATTGCTTCAGGCAGGGGAATTTTAGCTCTTGATAGCGCAGCAGCATGAGTCAGGAGCTGCAGTCGCTTCTTTTTGCTTGACCTGCAACTGTAGCCAGCAGAGTGATTTAGGCAAGTGCATGTTTTGGGCATACCTGGTGTGCTAAACCTGGCTTCAAGAGCAAAATAAGGTGCGCACCGAGGCGGCCTTGAGTGTGTGGTTACTTGGTGAAGCAGACGGGCTTGGTACAGGTCAGACAGGTTTGCTGTTAGAAAAAAGCTCAGGAACCAGGAATAATCCTCTTCTAGTAACTTTGCTGCTAAAGGTAGGAAGACATTTTCGGGTTTGTACCGTCCTTATGTGAAACTGATACCGGTACTTGGCTCTGCAGTGCTCTTCTCTGTTTTCTGGGTGATCTGTAAGTACTCCTGGTATAGCTGTCTTACAAAGGAGGTTGCTTTCTGCGTTGTATGGCAAGGTGAACAGAAATGCAAGCAGCTTACTCCAGGTCACAAAATAAATGAGTGTTGGAGGAGTTCTTTGCTGTCTAGTTGTGCTTTAAATCTGCTACTCCTTGCTGTTGTGCAGTTAACGGTGAAGGTCTGTGCCGTGTGTCAGCGCTGCTGGGCCCCAGGTACCGTAAGGTACTCAAACTTAGTCGAAATTGGCAACGCTTTGGCTAAGCAGGGCTGATGCTAAACTTGGCTTTAGTCTTTGTACCATTTAGAGCAAGTACGAGAGAGCAGGGTGGGTAACGCGCGCTCTAGCGTGTCTCCATACAGTCAACACGGAAAGTGTTGCTGCTAGGAAATGCCGCCTGCTTGGCACACTGGTGGGGCATTCTGCTTGTCGATGGAAGATTTTAGTTCTTTATTTTCCTTTTTTTTTTTTTTTTTTAATAGGCAATTTAAACTGCTGGGGTTTTAGAGCAGAGATTGTAATTATCCGTTACTGTGTTGAAATAGTTCCTGGCAAAGGTTGCTCATGTATTGGCTGGGGGTTGCTTGTATTCCAAATAATCTCAGTTTTAATTCCACAATTTAGTCTGTGCTGGGATCGGTCACTTTGGGACCTCTTATGTGCCCGTGGTGACGGTCAGGTGAGCATATCTACGGACCGCTGATGGGAAAGCTTGGGTTTGCGTGGACCTGCCGGAGGTCACACATAATGTTGTTATTTCTTTATGACATTACCTTTCAGAAGTAATTTCTGGGAGGATGCTTGGGGATTTGTGTGGTCGTTGGTTTTGGTTGTTTTTCAGCCTTTGTTTCTGCAGGAAGGTGGTTGCTGTCTGACACATGGAGGGGCTTCTGCAGAGGGCCCCTGTGATTCAGTCCCCTTGGTTAAGTGCTCTGTCCTCCCCCAGCTGAAGCCATTATCTGCCTCGAAGATAAGAACAGGTCTTCAGTTTTTGGCTGTGGAAAGTATAGTTGAGGTGTTCCCAGCAACAGTCAGTCTTTAGCAGCTGAAGAATGAAGCACTGTTTTTTCTTGCCAAGATTTTCTCTGTTCTGTGGCTCATGCCTTCCTTCCAAGCTTAGTTCAAAACATGAGTCTCCTGGACTCCTCTGAATAATACAGCTGGCTTTGCTCGCAGAGATTTATATTTAACTGTTTCTCAGTGTTCTGCAACTGGCTTAATTGAAGTCAGATAATCTGAAGCCACGCAAAGAATTTGTATCCTCACCCTCAATTTTATTGGCAGGCTTGAGTTGTATCTGGCTGAGGGAGGCAGGAGGAGCTTTGGAGCTAAGAAAGCGTGTAGAAAAAATTAAACTCTTCCAGATATTCTAATTTAGTGAGTCTTCTAGCCAATGATTCTTTAAAATCACGCTAACAGTTTCTGTACAGACCTTCAAAGGAAGAAATGCAATGGGCTATTCACGGCTAATGTTTTGGGATCGGATTTGTATGCAACTGAAAGGTGAACGTGACTGAGGGGAGTTGAGTCTGCAGGGCATATCTGGCTTTGATTTTTAATGGCTTAATCAAACTGGAAGGCAAAGATGGACCTCAAGGGGCCATCTGACTATGGTTCATCCCCCTGTTCCGAGTGTTTCAGCCCTTTTTTCTGTGATTTCCTGCGATGCTTTGGCTGCAAGGGTGAATTTAGGGCCGTAGTAATCTCAGCTCTTAACCACATCTCCTCCTCTGTCAGGCTCAATTGCTCAGTTTAACAGTAACAATTGAAGGAAACCTAATTGAGCAACTTCCCTGGGTACTGTTTAACTTCAGCTTGCCTGGGATTATGTGTGAAAATTTCTGTAGGAGCTGTCTTGATTTTCTTTTTTCCTAATTTAATTATACGCTTTCATTAGTGATGTTAATGACATAGTAAAAAAAAAACTAAACCAAGAATTAGGAACTGGATAGCTGGTGAGTAATGAGGGGAGCTGGCACGGCTGAATGGAGCGTACGAGTGACTTTACCCGAATGAACTTGAAATTCCGCCCCAGAGGTGAACTGTGACTTCATCAAAGTTTGTGTAACGAACATCTGTGAGCCGTAAGTATGGGGGTGCTGTACGCAGCTCCCAGTTACTGAACACAAAAGTGTGCTAAGCTCCTGAGTGCACCTTATGTTGTCTCCTCAGAAGCAGTTACCCGGCCTTGGCTTTGCTGACGATGAGAGAGAAGTGGATAGCAGGACTACGTTTCTTCCGCCTGCCTTATGAGCGCGGAGTATTCTGTGGGCATCGAGCCATAGCAGCTCTTCCCTGCTGAAACTACGTGGCTCTGCCATTACCTGTCTGTCAGGACACTCCCATGTCCAGGGCTCTAAACTACTTTTATAATTACTAGTGGGATTGTTCGAGGTAAAAGCAAACATTTCTTTGCAAATAGCTGCTGTTGGATTCAGATAGCTGATGGTGCTGACTGTTTGCTTTGCAGTATAGATGGATGGATGGCATTCTTTCAGAAATCTTGGGATTTTGTGACAGGTCTAAATTCCGCTGGAGAAGATCAGACAAACTTGTTTTTCGGTAAATGACATGTTGCGAGCCAGTCTCTGGGCTGGATGCCCGGCCTTCTCCTGATTTCTGACCATATAGTAACGTGAAAACCGTAATGACTAGGTCTGCTTTTGTAGTTAAGGTATTTTATTATGAACAGGTCGTTTTGGGTCTGCCCGGGTGTTGGCAGAATGGGAGCGGTTAGGACGATGGTGAAGCTTGGAGAGGATGGGCATCGTGATTTCTGCCTCCATCGGCTGTGAGTTCTGTGCAAACCCCAGTTGTTCTCCTTCCGTCCCTCCTGCTGCTCCTGGGAGCTGCTGGGGTCGATCTGCCAGGGGAAAGCATGTGCGTAGCTGATAAAATACATAAAGGAGGAATTTTGGGCAGGTCGTGCTGTAATGGTGTGAAGTCAAACGTTTAAATAAGGTTTAATTCTGAAATATGGAACTGTATAATAACCTGCAAGCCTCTACGTTAGCAGTGTGATTTTTAATTGTACGCACCCGAACTGGAGAATTTGTGCTTATTTCTTAGTTGTGATGCTGGTCTCTGAAACTCGTTGGCTTTTCTGCTGAGGAACTAATTGTCTCTCTGTGTAATTTAAAACACGTTTGAATGAAATAGCTGAAATACAGCCTCATGACTGGATTCACAAGTGGCTTGGACAGCTAGAGCTGGTTTTTTCTCTGCACCCCCACCCCTGCTTTGGGCAATGAACTGGCACCTGCCTGTAAGACATCCTTCCTAGTAGGTTGCTTTTATCATCTGAATAACTTGATTCTGTCTCGCCTGTCCTTTTAATCAAAATCACCACCAAGAAAAGCAGAATGTCTGACTTGTCAGAGAGTCAATTTGACAGCTTGATTGAACTTGCTCAGGTATTCATTAAGTGCCGCTAGAGAGAGCTGGGAGAATGGAAAGGAGACACTAACAATGCTCTACTTTTTAATGTGCAGAGCATATTCCGTGCATCTCCTGGTATGCAGGGAACGAAACTTGTTTTCGCGCACAGATGTTTCTGCAATTGCTAGAACACGGGCAGGATCCCTAGAAAGAGTCCCGGGGCTCGGAGGACCGTCACAAAGCAGACCGTTGCAGCCGGGTTCAGCACTTTGTCTAAGACGCCACTGCCAGAAACGAAGGGCCTGAGCTTCCCTGCTTCGCAGCTTGGTAAATAAGCTTTAATCAGTGACTGTGAATTAGCGTGGCTGCAGTACAGATGGAGCTGAAACTGGATGCCAGAGTGAGCGCTTTGTACTTTCAATAAACTGTCGTGAATTTTGTTGTAAAAGCACGGGGTGTGTTACTCATTAAACCTCTTTAACTTTTGAACTCGCCTTCGCCAGCAGTTCTGCTTTCTGATTATATATTCCCTTAGGGAAGTGGTTCGCTCTACAGCGTGTAGTAACGAGGAGCCTGGATCCAGATGTGTGACGAGGAGCCTGGATCCAGATGTGTGACAAGGACCCATGTAACTACAACATAAATAACACAGAAGCGTGTTACCAAAAAAAAAAAAAAAATATCTAATCCGCAGCTATTTTTTTCTCGCTTCTTGTGACTTTGTAAACATAAGTAATGACTGTGTACGGGGCTATACGAAATACAAGGATTTAGAAAATATCCAGCTGCTCCACGCTGGGTTTCAGCGGATTACTTCATGAGCGAGTCAGATTGCTGCATATGCAAAATAACGTCTGGCTTCTAATGGCCTGGCGCTACAAATTCACACCGAAACTTTAAGGCAAAGCTTTGTTACCAGTGGCTGCTGTATGTATTATTGGTCAGAACAGCCAGAATTCAGTTAATAACTCACCGATGGCAGAATCCGGCCCAACTCCAAAAGAAAATAAATCTGCGTTGCTTTGCAGAGAGCAGATGTGAATAAAAATAATAAATGCTATTTTTACACTTAAGCCCCTGCAAGTTTAGGGCCTATATTTATGTAGAGCATGTGGGCAGTTTTAATATGTAAAATTGAGCCTAAAGGCAGGTGTTTGTAAGACCAGGGCACTGGGCACTAAAAATAATAAAAAAAGACCATCTCTGAGTAGGATCAAAGAGAATATTGTTGAGTAAATGGGTATCATCTTTATGCATGTGCATGTTCTGAAATAAGTCCAGGCTTAATAACATCAGTTTAGTATTTAAAATTTCCTTTTAGTCATCTCTTTCTCAATCATCTTTCAAAATCATGTTTTAAAATAAAGTAGCATATTGCATTTCTAAGCTCTTTAGCATGATTTCTATTTTTGTGGGCTTATTTTTGGTAGAGATAAATCTGATACTGTGACCTACATTTCTTTATTGGAGATAGCTGGGGATAACGTCTCTACCTGTGAATTCTTTCCTGCTTTTGCTGAAAGATGTTGTTTTACAATACGTTTTCCAGGTACGTGAGATAAAAAGAAGGGAAGCAGCTACAGAGAGTAATTAGAAATAATCAACAGTCTGTGTTCTTCAAAATAATGTAATGAAATGCTCTGCTCCGTGGTGTTATGAATCATCTTTGCTCTTGATCTATACGGGAGTTTTTGTTCACGTGGACTGATGTGACCAGGCTTCCGTGGTAGAACTTTCCAAGTGCAAACGTTGGTGCTGTTTAGGTCGTGCTTTGGACAATCAGATGTTTATCTTTCATTAAAATGTTGAGGTTTTACTCTCTGAGCAACACCCTGCCATCTCCTCTTTCCGAAAACACCCTCGGGAGTTGTAAACACATTGATACGTGTCTTCCTAAAGCTCTAGCAAGTGGTGCCTGGCATTAAAGAAAGCCAGGTGTGTTTGTCCTCCCTTGGACTGAGTGCTGGGGTCATGCGTAGCTTCATCATCCCAAATCGGTCATGCACGAATACAGACAAAGCTGATCCGCCTCTGGCTTTGCGTTAATATCTCTGCTGCAACCGAGGGGTTTTGGAAGTGAAGTCTGGCACTAATTTATGAGAGCGATGTGGGGGAAAAAATAGGTCAGCAAGTATGAAAGGTGCTGACAAGCATATAATATCTAGAGATTGTTAAAAAAAAGGGGGGGGGAGGGGGGAAGCCTTAAGACAGCCTTTCCAAGCAAGCAAGCTGTTGTGCCTGAGGTTTCCCAGGCACCAGAGCGGGGAAGAGGTGAAGTAACTTGCTGGAGGACATGTGAGAGGGCTGTGGTGGAACTGGGGAGCGATGTAGGAATTCAGGTTTCCAAATACCACGTTCCTTGAAAAGAAGCTGACGAAATGGGAATGTGGCTGTTTGAGCAGGCTTGTTGCTTAGAAAACTGATCTTTGTGGTTGCACATCCCATTTGTGAATAGGTTCAGAACTCGGAGAGGCCGCCTTTCTGCGCTAACTCAAGTTCTTCAAAATTCAGCTCTCCCGTTCCTGCTTATTTAAGGATGAAAAAAACCCGCATCATAAAAAGCAGAAATATTAGAAAGTTCGATGCTAAAGCGATAGCTTCTATTTGAAGCATTATTTCTACATTTATACTCCGCACTGAGGTTAGACTGACCTTGCCTTTCATGAGGCAAATGAGAGCTTGTATCACAGCCAGAAACATCTGTGCAAACTGCACCGATCCACGGCTACAAGCACGTGTGCGCTGCGACTGTGAAGAAAGGGACTTCTGAAATCACTGCTGTGCTGCTTGCAGTCAAATCGCGAGCGTCATCAAAATAGCCTTTATGGCACGTGTGAGGCATTGGATCTTTCCTAAAATAACCTCCTATTGCTTAGGGCAGGCTTTCGGGACTTACTGCTGTGACTATTTTTTCTACTTTCCAGGGCTGGGTTTTAAATTTCTGTGTGCCCTCTCCAGTATCTAAACGCTCAGCCATCAGACTGAGCAGCAACCAGAATTCCTTACTGTAAGCGATGGAAGAGGACAGAGCAGGGTCCGATTCTTCTGTCTTAGAAACCATGGATATTTTGATGTTGTAGCTGGGTTTCTTGTGGGCTGAAAAGAGTGAATATGATTGCCACAGTTTTTGCATAGCACCAAAATACCCCCCCACACAAACACACACCTTAAAGGAAGGAAATGGCGCTGAGATCCTGGAAACGCTCAGCTTGGGATGGGGGTTTTCCTGCAGAAAGTGGCCCTGGGAGTAGGTCGCTCTTGTTCTTGTACGGGATTTTCATTACCTGCATATCTCCTACTTTTGACGCTAACTCTTGCTTTGTTCTTGTTTTCAATTTAGGAGCCGTAGCTCTTCTGCCCACTCGTAAGTGCAACTGGTATGGGTAATGGTGTGAGAGAAGGTCAAGTGGATTTCAAACGGCAGGATGCGGAGCCGATTACATCAACCCATCTTCCATCAGAGGTAAGAGCAGGAGATTGTTGGGTATATGCAGTGGGTTTGAGAGAAGGGCTGCGTGGCTGCTCTCCAAAGGAAGCATCTCAATGGGATTTGAGCTGCAGAGTCCTGAAAGAGTCGCGGTGTACACGCAAGCCACGTAATGCATAACTCTGGCTTTATCAGAGGACAGCCCAGCAGTTCCAGTCCTCTGGGAAGAGGCTGGACATCGCTCACAGCTGACGGGCAGGCAGGGCTGTGTTTCGCCTTCAAGGTTACGTCTTGTTATGTCTTCAGTGGCAGGGCTGGGAAGAGAGCCATAGGTCTTAGTTTCCCTGCTCTTGCTGCTATTACTAGACTCCTGCTAGAAACAATGGAAGAGACGCTGAACCTTGGTCTGATTTAGACCAAAACTCAGGCTCAGGTTCACGCAGTGCTGCCTTTGCATGGCTACTCTCATGCTTAGCACCAGACAGGCAAAGGCTGAAATGGAAAATTGGACTGAACCATGTATTTTGGTAATGAACATTAACACTTTAGCTGTGAAAAATTCTGGAAAATAGAAAAATGTTAACTCTTTTTCTCCATGAAAACATAAAGCATATCAAAAGTTAACATTCTTAAGCCTTGTCTTGACTTGACTTTCAGTCCATAACCTTCAGTGTTAGATTTCAAGTCGTTTACTTGCTTTCTGCCCATGTGTTATGAGAAGATAGCTGCTTTATAAATATGAGCTGTGGCAGGAATGTCAATAACAAAAACATTCCCATTCAGTTTATCATAGTAGGAAACCTGTCTTGTTTTATCTTGGGAACATGTGGAAATAGGGCGTGCGTGTTACTGGATGGGCAAGAAAGAAACTTACCTTCTGTACGTGGCTAAATCATGAGGAGGTAGTGGCTTAGCTGTCAGGAATCTTAACAGAGAGAAAACAGTGCATGTAAGAGGTGGCAGACCTTGGAACTTTGCATCTTGGCAGACAAGTCTAACCTTGTTCTTCACGATCGGAGCAGGAATTTACTGTGCTTGAAATTTTGAAGAGAATTCTGACCCAAGTCCTCGAGAGAGGGTAAACGCTGCCGCAAAGGTAAAATATTACAACTTTTGCTTAGGACTGACTGTGTCGTACTGAACAATGCTTTGTTCCAGGATAACCGGGAGAAGAAGAAAGTACTCAACTCCCTGATGTCTGGTGCATTGGCTGGCGCTGTCGCTAAAACTGCGGTAGCTCCACTGGATAGGACAAAAATCATGTTTCAAGGTGAGTCCCGTCGGCTTTCACAAAATGCTATTGCTTTATTGTTAGCAGAATCCAAACCAGCTTCTCTGATCTGCTCAGCCGGCTTGTTCTCCAGTGCTTTGCCCTCCTTCAGGCCGCAGAGACCTGGCGGGATGCGGGCAGAATAGTGACATCAAAGAATTGAGTCTAAAAACCTATTGTTTGACTCATGGTAGGATTATTGCAGGTGTCAATCAGCTGCGCATCTGGCCCGTACTCTTGGATCCAAGTCTCGTGGTAGTCAGCCAGAGCTTGGCTATTTCAGTGTAACGCAGATGCACGTATTGCTGGTTAGAGGCGATGCCTGTGGCTCCCAAATGTTGGCTGGGCCACGTGTGTTCTGTCACATACGGAAGAGTTTTGGAGCGCAGAGTAAATAGCCGCTGTAAAGGCAGTGTTTGAGGGGAGGATTGGTAACTCTCCGGAGTTCCGTGTCTGTTCAGCTTGGAGAAATAAGGTGGGGAGGGGAACGGAGCGATATAAGATGTGGCGACACTGGAGGGAGGTAACTGAGCTGTTTGAGTTTCTTGCTAAAGGTTGGATGCCAGGCTGTGCCCGCTCAAATGCATGCAGTCTTTTGTACTCCGAGTTGCGTTGCGTTGCAGCTGAATTGGTTTGCTTCGAGTTAAAATTCATGACGAAAAGTACTGCAAGAGGCATCAAAGCTGGCGTACCTAGCTTTGTATTACAAAGCCCTTTTTGCAACCCGTAAAGTGTGTAACTGAAAATGAAATTCATCTAATTGGAATAGAAAACTGTCACGTGTTTAGTGGGATTTGGGATTCAGCCCCATCATGGGCTCTGGTCGGTTCCCCTGTTTCAGTGCAGGAACCGTCAGCTGCACTAATTGTCCCAAAGGGAGGGGCGCAGACAGTTAATAGAGCAGGCATTTGGTGAGGCCAAGAATTTTAAATCTGGTTGACATCCCCGATTAAATGAACTGGGTAGCTTTAATCTAATCCCTGGATGAGATTTAATTTTGAATTGACTTTCATTTGACATGATTTTCATTCTCAACATACCAGGGGCTGAGGTCTGCAATAGCAGGGATATAGATCGGGGAGTTCAGGCTGCAGGGAGCTAAAGCCTGGGCTGGCTGCAGGCTGGGCTCGCATCTGGGACCAGATGCTCGTGCAGCAGCGAGTACGCGCTGTGCTTTCGCGCCAGAACAAACGCTGTAGTTCACCTAAGGTTAGAAATGTCAGGATCAGAGGTGAGATGAAAGCGGCAGAACTGGAGTGAGTCAACAGCTGTCCGTATAAATCACCTCTAATTTGTTCAAGCCTACGTTTAGAAAAAGACCTGTTTGGTTTGGCCCATTAAACTCGCTGCGAAGGATGTGATTAAAAATTGCCTGTTCTGACTAATTTGTTTGTATCTAATGGATTTCTTAGTCTCGTGCTCTCCTGAAGGTTTTTACTACGGGACCTCTTCCCTGTCTGTGAAGAGGAAAAGCATCTTTGGGTCATACGAGCTAGGAAGGTTAAGCCTTGAACTAGAGACTGAAGAATTTTCCTTTGGGAGAGGGAGAAGAGCTCTTTTCCATTGCAGAGCCAGCTGCAATTGGTTATCGAGGTGGTTTTGTTTCTTAAAAAAAAAAAAACAACAAGTGTTGAATTGCATAAAGGAGCAGCGTGGTGAAAATGTATTTGCATGCGATTGTTTGATACACTTGAGAGGTTACAAGTCTCGAAGGAGTTTGAAAGAAACTGCAGCAGACACTTAATTGGAACCATGTTTCATTAGCGTTGCTGTTCGCGTTTTAGCCTGGGTTTCCTTCCTGCTGTAGGAACGTTACAAAACAGAGCTGCTGTATGCCAAATAAATCTTGCTTCCAAATGCCTTGTGTATTACATAGTTAAAGAGATGCTGTCAGTTTGAATGGATGCAAGAAGAGAAACTGAGTGTTCATTTGAGTTTCGCTAGGATGAAACCATTCTTGCGTGGAGCCTCACTAAACAGACCCGTTCTTTGCTGGATTCTGGCATTGGGCTGGAACCTGTGCATGGAAATGCTCTACTAAAATAAGCGGTCGGTGCAGGTTTTTGGGTTTTTTTTAATTTTTTATTTATTCATTTATTTTTGGTGCTTTAACGTAAGAAATGTGACAGAAACTGAGCGTTTTCATAACAGTAGCTGGAAAAATGAACTTATGTGCTAAAGAGAGTTTGGAAGCACTTACCAGTGAATGTCTTTGTTTATTATAAAGAATCTCTATTTTTCTCTTGCATTAATTCATTTGCTTCTATTTTTATCCCTGAGATAAAATGCCTGTATGGTTTATTTGATCCATCTCAATGTATTGCAAGACCTAATGCTCATTTTTTCTTTTTAGTGTCTTCGAAAAGATTTTCTGCCAAGGTGAGGTGATGTGTCTGTCTCCTGTTGACCTGAAATGTTTGATTAATGGTAGTAATAGCCCTAACAGCATCTTTTGTTTGTATTTATTTAACTTTCTCGCTTGGTTTTATTAGCAGCACTCATAGTGAAGGAGCCTAGAGGGAAAGGCTGGAAACAGTCGTGTTTATAATGTTCCCTAGGACGGTGCCCTTTCATGTTCATGGTTTTGTCCGGTGCCTGGCACAGAGGGGCCTCGGTCCTCGTTGATGCTCCGGGTTCTACCTGTGACATGACAGTAAATGTTGTGGCATCGCTCAGGGCTTTGTTTTGTTAGGCCTTCTCCTTTAGTGGCTGCTTTCTTTCCCCCAACCACCACCGGAGTTGTTTCAGAGTATATAAGGAATTTGAATTTTGGGGGCTGATCGCTCTCATGGCTTGCCGAGTGTTTTGTTGCATGTGCGTTATGGCTGTTCCACGTGTGGTGTGCTAATATGTGTAACCCAAATGTTTCTGTCTTATGCTAAGAAGATTAATTTGGGTTGAGGAATGGTTTTTGCAAACAGCAGCCCAGCTCTGTGCCTTGCCCTCCGAGGGAAAGTGAAGGTGTTTTGAATGTAAAACTCTGTCTTCCTGACTCCAGTTCTTTTTCGCTCTAATGTGTCTGATTCAGTCTCCCCAGAGAAGACGTTTTAGTTGTCTTATTCCAGAGTCAGGGTTGCGAGCGTGAGCAGCTGATATCAGCTTACTGTGGCTGGGGTGGGAAGGAGGATTTGGAGAGGTTAAGCTGTAGGGTCACCTTTTCCCCCTCTATTGTTTGGACTCCCTCTTATCATGATCTCCCCGTCTGACCTTTGCTCCCTCGCCTGCAGGAGGCCTACAGGCTGATTTATCGCACCTACCTCAACGAAGGCTTCTGGAGTCTCTGGCGGGGGAACTCAGCCACCATGGTCCGTGTGATCCCTTACGCTGCCATCCAGTTCTGCGCGCACGAAGAGTACAAGCAGCTCCTGGGGAGTTACTACGGCTTCCAGGGAAAGTAAGATGCAGCGTGGCTTTGGTCCTTGCAGAGGAGGATGGAGCAGCCTGTGGGACCGTAGATCGTAGGGAGGGAGTGCGTTTCTGTGTGCAGGCCTGCTGAGTTGAAGGCTCTGTTGGTGCAGAGCTGTGCCGGCCCCTCTCGTGATGGCTTCGCAGATCAGGGGGTGCGTAAGGGTGCGAAGCAAAGGGCTGGGCAGAAGACCAGAAAGTCTTGCACAGGGGAGATCTTTGTAAGAAGACGACCCCCATCTTCTAGAGGCATGAGCAAGAAGTGGCCTAGACATTGAGTTAGCACTTCCCTGTGCTGAGAGCGGGCAGGCAAAACAAAGAGCTTTTCTCTGCAGGAGAAGCAAGAAGATCCAGCCTTGCACTGTTATCCGAGCCACACACGTGGCCTGAGCCTCTTGCTCTTGGGCATGTAGCGTATGAAACACCCCAAGTCAGGCTTTCTGTCCTCAGCAGATACTTTTCTAAGCCTATGTCATGAATGGCTGTGGCAAACCACAGCTGCTTCAACCCCACCCCAACTCTCTTCAGTACCCAGGCGGGGCAGGGATTCAGTAGCTGATAGAGTAGAGCCATCCTCAAAAGCCACATACTATTTCCATCTCCAGGTGATCTATTTGGTCTCTTCTCTCACCTTACTTTAGAGCGCTGACACCCTTTCCTCGATTCATTGCTGGCTCTCTGGCAGGCACAACGGCTGCCATGTTAACCTACCCCTTGGATATGGTCCGTGCTCGAATGGCTGTCACGCCGAAGGAGATGTAAGTGCCTAACGAAAGCAAGTACAAGCACCACGAACAAATGCAGAACTTTTCTTTTAAGGTCAGATGACTTTATTGCCATTTTCTGGGTCACTTCTTGCTCGGAGCCTTTGGTGTAATAAACCTCTTACTGCTGGGGTCTGAGCACTGATTAAATGACCAGAGTCCTGGTTAGTCCAGGGGCTGGAAGGAGATCGATACCGAAAGACTTCACTAGTAAAACCTGTGTGTTGGTTCTTTAGGAGGCCAGCTGGCATGATGCCTCTGGAAGAGATCTAACAGACAGGACAGCACGTTGTGATAGGGCTGTAGGAGAGCTAGTGACTGGCTTCTCCGTTGGCAGACAGGCTTCTGAAATCCCTTCTGAGCTGTTTGATGAGCTCAGAGCCAAATTAATTAATTGCTGATCCTTCAGAAAGTCCTGTTGGAAATATTTCTTGTGTGTGCAGTCACTAACCAGCACAGATTTGCTTTTCCTGTGTCCACATGCTAGGTACAGCAATATTGTTCATGTCTTCATCCGGATATCCCGAGAGGAAGGATTGAAGACGTTGTATAGGGGATTTACACCGACCATCCTTGGAGTGATTCCATATGCTGGGCTTAGCTTCTTCACCTACGAGACGTTCAAGAAACTACATGCAGGTAAAGGCAACTCGGTTTGCTTTCAAATGACGTGGTGTAGGCTTTTGGCCAATTTGAAATGTTTGAATTCAGCGGTACGAGGCCTTTTCCTGGCCCTGAAGCCAATTGCACAGTCCTGTGCTCGTGGAGGATGCCTTGTGCCCTCATCTCTCCAGTTCCAGACTATGAAGAAGGCAGGCTGCAGAAAAGCAGTATCTTTGTCTTGCAGAGGAACAAGAAGGTGCAAGCCCTGGGTGCAGAAGGACTCGGATGCATACCGAGTCAGCTAACAACCAAGTTGGGAACAAAATCTCGGGAGCTCTGGCACTCAGTACTCTCTTTGGCTCTCAGCCCACTTGACCTTAATCGTGTGTTTGTTCAAGAAGCTTTCTACACTCTGCTACTTTCTCTTTCCCAGATCACAGTGGGAAATCGCAGCCTTCCCCCCCGGAGCGGCTTTTGTTTGGTGCCTGTGCAGGCTTGATTGGCCAGTCGGCTTCTTACCCCCTGGACGTGGTTCGCCGACGAATGCAGACGGCGGGGGTTATGGGACACACGTACAGTTCCATCCTTCTCACCATGCAGGAGATTATAAGAGAAGAGGGACTAATCCGCGGCTTGTACAAAGGACTCAGCATGAACTGGGTCAAAGGTCCAATTGCAGTGGGAATAAGCTTCACAACCTTTGACCTGACGCAGATCCTTCTCCGTAAATTACAGCACAGCGCTAATATTGAAAGGTAGTAGCGTAATCCCCACGTCCCTCGCTGGGGAAAAGTACAACACGTGTCAAAAGAGCAATGCTAGTGTTCCCTCACTTTGTACATGCAGCTGAAAACTTGTTTGGTTGGTTGGTTTTTCTGTTGTTGTTGGATTTTTTTTTTTTTCTTTTTAATGAGCCTCGGAGTTATTTGGAAACCTCGACCTGAAACTAACTCTTCCCTAAACAAAATTCTTCTTACAGTTCTGCAGAACTGAGTCCTCTAAAGTAGCTGCCTCACCCTTCTGTTTTACTCTTCGATACCAGGAGCGGAGCCTCTCAAACAAACCCGTGCTGCTGCTGGCTCCTCACCTGGTCTCTGTGGGCAGATGAAGCGGTGGATGATGAAAGAGAGGACTCGGTGCTGTTGGAGTGAACCCCTGAATCTGGGAAGTGTGGCTGCTGCTCCTGGTAGGCGGTTTGTAGTCACTGAACATGTGTTAGCTGGAGGCAGTCTGCCAAGTGCAATATTCCAGTTAGTCTGTAGGGAATTCCAGATTCCTCCGACGTGTAGGCATCGGTCTCTGTAAAACAGGATGCAGCAGGATTTAACAGGTCCAGGTCACCACTTTTGTTCTGGAAGTTGAATGCGAGCTCTGCCTGGAAACGCCGCCCTCTTTCAAATGTTCTTCTCATTTATGGGTTTTGTTGCATAAAAGCCCTTGCTTGCAGTGTCCCTCTGAGATTACCAAAGATTGCAGACAGCAGGGGAGGAAAGCTCTGAGCGGTTCTGTAAATCAAATTCTCATGTTCGTTGTCAGTGTTGCTGAGTTGGGACTGAGCCTGGATTCACAAACTGGATTGAGTGGAACTCCAGTAGTGCTTTCGGGCTACCCAAACCCTTCCGTGTTGTCGTGGTCCTGAAGGCAGTGTTTTGCAAGGGATTTGGCAGGCTGAACTGTCAATGCGCAGGAAAAGGAAGTGTTACAAGCTTAAAATTGAAGCAGTTTTATCCTTCAGTATTACCGTTGCTGCTTTACGCACGATGCAAGAACAAACATCTCCAAAAGACGCGCGTGTGATGCAGGCTTGGCTGTCCCGAAAGGCTCTTCACGTCTGGTGAATGCAGCTGACTCAAGCTGCTGGCCCTGCTTCTGAACAACCTTGTTGTCTTTTGGTGCCTGCTGTGTAGGTTCTGTCACCTCCGTTCATTACTCCGCACCTAAGCCAGCTTGCTTTTATTCCTAGAGTTCCTCTGGACCAACTGGGTCCTTGGGAGAATGGGCTCCACAGCTGGTATTGACCCTTCAGAAATTACATATAGTGCCAATCATTTCCAATTGCAATTTGAAAACGAATGGTAAAGTACCTTTCAGTGTTTCTATTTCAAACAGTCTTCAAGGAAATGGAGATTTGGGGGTGGTTTTGTTTTATGTTCCATTCCTATATTAAATTTGGAGTGCAGGAGAGGTCAGAGCAAACTTTAGACTTCTCTGAGAATCAGATTACGTAAACCAAGATTAAAAATCCTTTTCCAGCTGATATAGTCGGTAATGTATAAAAGAAAAATAAGTTTAAAAGCTGTCCTTTTCTGGTGCATGTATTTTAGCCGTTGTAGTTTGAGCCTTGTGTCATTGCTTTATTAATGGGAATGGAGGTAATTGCACAACCGGTAGAAATAGCTTTCTCCTTTCTTTTGTCTTTGCACTTGTTCTTGGAGCATAACTTGCTTCTAATGCCAAATATTTCCCTAGGAATTGAGCACCTACGCTTCCATTTTGTGGACTGGCAGAGCGCCAGCAGACCGAAGTATTAACGTGCATGTTGTTCCCAGAACACGTGGGATCAATCATGCTTTAATGGTTGTGGATGGGCGGGGTATTAACCTCAGTAATTTCTGCCTCCGAGCCCACAAATGATGATTTTTGTTGTGAAACTTGACTGCAGTCACTGATTTACCTTGTAGTTAAAGAAACGTTAGGTGGTGGTGTTCTAAGAGTCTTTAGAGATGATAGCCAGGACTTCTGTATATTTTTAGCTCCCATTGCTAATGGAAGATGATAAGCTGTTCCCTTCGTTTGGGTAAAACTCTGTTCAGTCCTTTGCAAGAGCTCTGATTTCTTTTCTCCAATGGAGAAGCCAATTACTCGTGCTCTTGTCTTTATCTTGTCTGGCCCAGTGAGGAAATACTAAGGCAGTCGCATCCTACCACAGAAGCGAGGTACAGACCAGCACCTAGGTGTGTCGGCAGCTGACGGCGCGTACATGCGTGTCTGACTGTGTGCACAATCCATGCCAGGGTCTCTCTCGGCTTGGAGGCTGCCAGTTGGAAGCTCAGTCCTTTCTGCACAGCCGACGGGTACTATATGAAGCCAAGAGGAAGCTGAGCTGGGGCACCCAAGTTAGGGCGGGCTCCTTTGCTCCACAACACGGTAGGTCATCTCGGAGGCAAGCGCAGCAGACCTTGTCTTATGAGATGTTGAGCATCACTGAACCCCTATGGTAACGGAGGTGGCTTAATTCCTCCTGGGTCCTGACTGAGAAGGGATTTACACTGGATGACTAGCCTCTTGTTTGGGACTGAGTGGGAGGGCAGATCCGCACACGGTACCTTCTGCCACGCCAGGAGCGCAGCGAGTGTATTGAGTGAACGGGGAAGCGTGCGGAGGAGGCGGCGCTTGGGCGGCCCGGGCAGCACCCGCCTTGCAGCTGAAACGCGGGGCAGGCAGCTCGGCCAGAGCCTGGCGACTCTGAGCTGAGAAACAAGACCTGAAGCGCAGCCAGACTTGGAAGCGCTGGGCTCAGATAAGTTGTTCCTTAATTAGCAGCTGCGCCTGATTTGAATTCAACGGAATTTTAGCCAAACACGTTTTTCCAAGTTTTGCAGGCTGAGTGTTCAAGGGCAGACCTTCGAATTCAGTCTGGAATGGTTTTGGTGCTTTTGTTTCTTGGGCAAAAGTGTTCAGAGCAACTGTGTGTTACTGCTTGGGGTTGTTTTAAATAGCTTTTTTTTTTTTTTTCCCTTCGATTTGAATGTAGAAAAGGAGAAACAGTGTGTTCTCTTCCCTTCCTTTAATCCTTGCATGTATTAAGACACGTTCCAGATCTCTCTGCTGCCTGGAGTGAGTGCCCGAGGAGTTTGGGGCACGCTGATTTGGACAGGGAGGGTGCCTGTGTGCTGGCCAAGAAGGTCCGTTGCCTTTAGCTGTGAGAAAGGAGGCAAGTCGAACAGGAATGTTCTCTAGTCCTTCTTTTCTTTAGAACTTCTTTACTACCCCAAATTCCCCATATTTTTTTTTTGTCACTTTATTCTTCTCAAATTTCTTGCTTTTATTTTCCAGTCGTGTTTCTCCTTGTTCCTTAATGCGTTACCACCAAACATTAATTTCTACTCCTTTTTTTTTTTCGTGTCTACTCTCCCTTCCTGCTTCTGCACCTTTAGTCCCGCACTAGCACTTCAAGAGAATCGGATCCAATGAAACGCATCCAAAATGACAAAATTGCAGCTTTGATAGCGATGCCCAAACAGCCCAACTCGGCTTCCCACGCGCAGGCGAGGGTGCTCGCGTGCGGGGCCACGAAGTTAAAGGCACTAGATGGTGGGGCACGTGGTTTTCTTGCAAGGTTCTTCAACTACTTGTCCAGCCTAGCGCCTTTCCTTCACAAGCTGCGAAACGCTGCTGCTTCTCATCGTTTCCTCTTTCGGTACCGCCACGTGATGCCCGCTGTGCCCTGTGGAAGTGGCTGCTTGCTGGGTAGGGAGCTCGGGGAGCCTCGGAGGGTCCCTTAGGGAGCTCCAGTGTGTGAGAGGTGGGATCTGAGCTGGCTTCTTGCAAACCCCTTTGCCCTGCATGCCCCGTGCAGCCCTCTGCTAGTTCCCTGGGAAGACAGAGCTGCCGAAGAGCCAGCTGGTGGTTGGCAGGGCTGTGGTGGAAGGATCAGGAGAGGAATCGTGGCCTCCTGAGGCATGAAATCACTGAAAGCCATGGGGTGGGTAGTGTGGTGTAGCATTGGTACTCTGTGGAAGCTCCCCAAAAGCGGTTTCGCAGCTTCTGTGGAAAAGCAGTGGTAATTCGGTTAACTTTTTACGGCCTTCCACGTAGGAGGACTCAAGCACTATCGTCTTCACCTCTGGTGTCTTTAACACAAAAGCAGATGAGGCATGAAAGGAAACTTTGAGCAGAAGCACTGTGGCAACCCTGAGCGAGTCTGGTGCCAGTCCTGGGCGGGCAGGAGGAGGAGGAGGAGGAAATGCAGTGGGATAAATCCCAGGGCATTTCCCCAGTGCCTGACTGGGTACTTGGGCATCTTCTGGACCTTCCCTACCTGGACTGGGCCAGAGGAGGAGGTGGCCTTCCTACAAAACACCCCTTTTTTGTTTTTTTTTTTATTATTGTAGGGGCTGATTCCTCCTGCTACCCCCATCTGCCCCTTAAAGCCGTGTGATGCGGGGTTTCCCAGCGCTGTTCGCTGCCTGTGTGGTCTATGCATATGTTAGCACAAACACTGTTAAATGCCTTTCGTCAAGACGTGTCCTCACCATCGATGTGTGCGTGTATGCGTGTGTGTCAATTTTGACTGCTTTTCTTGGATCTGGAGTTCTATTTTATTGCAGTGAAGATACTTTGTTACATAATGTTTATATATTTTAAGATTTGTGCCAAGAGAGGATGTATATTTAATAAAAAATATAATTGACTTCGCAGGCTCTCTGAGGGTGTCTCCTATTACACGTTGCTCATCAGAGAAGAGGGGTCTGGCACATCTGGGTGCGTTTATCGAAGGATAAATGTCTGGGGGGGGGGGGGACGACTGTGGCTGGGGGTACCTCTTGGGCTGACTGTGCCCCCCACCACGCAGGTCCCCTGTAAGTGGCCCTCCCTCCACGGTCCCTCCCGTGGAAGGTGGGAGAAGGAAGGAAAGCCCCTCTGGAGCTGGATCCAGAGCTGGCGGGTGCTGTCCCCCTCCCCAGCGCCGCAGTGTGGGACGGGGACGGGTGTGCAATGGCAGCAGGTGGCACTGTCGGCTTAGGCATGGCCCGAAGTTGGGGGTCCCCCCCGCCCCGGCTGCTGCTCAGCCCTGCTCAGCTCTTGGGGCTTTCAGTGCTTGCAGCTGCGTTTCAGGTTTAGCGTGGATGCGCCGTTGTGGTGCTTTGCCATCTTCCCCGCGTCCTTCCTTCGCTACCTTCCTTGCAAGGTAGGAAGGTCTCGGCAGCGAGGACAGACACAGCCCATGTCCTGGTTGTACCCCAAGGGAAACTGAGACCCAGAGGCTGAGACTTGCGCTAAACCTTGCGGGAAGCCCGTGGCAGAGCTGGAGAAGGGTCCCCATCTACCTCCCCTGGAGCGGCTGCCTCCGCACCCTGCCAGCCGAGGGTAGCATCCCTACCTTCGGCTCCCTGCGCGCAGGGGAGCATCCACTCGGCTTGGTTTGGGGCTGCCAGCCACGGAGGGAGCTGCGATTAGAAATTTCCCTCTGCTCCAAGCAGGCACCGCTCTGCAGGATGCAAGGGGATCTCATTTTGGATGGAAGTGGGGTGGGAAGGCAGCCCTCACTGCTTCCCTCCCTGCCAGGGCGTGAAGGAAGACCTCCGGGAGCTGCTGCAGTCCAAGCCCTCTCCCCAGACTGTGGTGTCTTGCCAAGTTTGGCTCAGCGGGAGCCGCAGGTAGGCGTGCACCCGGCGAGCAGGGGCGCTGCGAGGCCAGATGCGGGTCACCGCAGGGCCTCCTGGTGCCAGCCTCAACCCTGGTGCCAGCGGAGCCTCTGCAGCAACGCAACCCCTCGGCCCCAGCTGCTCCCCTCTCTGCTGAGAGCCTGAGCGTGGCCCTTCGCAGCGCCCGTACCCCGTGTAAAGCAAAGCTACAAAGAGTAAAAATAATTCTGGGGAGAGGAAGATGGGGGGGCTCTTTCATTTTATTTGATGTGGCCCAATTTCAGTGCCTGTGGATCTGTCTCCTGCTCTTGGCTAGTCTATCAGTCATTGTCCCCGCCTGAGAGGGTCACGTCTGGGCAGATCTCAGGGGAGGAACTGTCTGCATGTCTGAATGCAGCACAACCCCAGGCCCTAGCAACCGTCCTCCTGCTGCGAAGGCTTCCCTGCCAGCTCAGCCCCCCGGCTGCTTGCTCCACATGCTTAAGGAAAATTAGATAAATGAGCCATCAAGGCAGTCGGACTAGCTTTTAATGGGACAGGGTAGGCTGGAACAAGTCCCTCTGCACCCTGGCCCTGGGGGAATTGCTTCTTCCTTGCACCTTTCCACCCATATCCCGGTGACGGTGCTGCTGGAGCCAAATTCCTCCTGGCCCTGTGCTGGTTAATGGTGCCGCGCTGGGCTCTGGTTTCCCCAGCTCTTTGCTAAAGAGGAATTTACCCATAATTTTTTTTTGCAAAAGGGCTTTTACTGCTTCTGCAGCCTGGGCACTTGGGAACCAGGCAGAGGAGGGCTGTCCAGAATAGCCCTTTAACACGGGGCAAAGGGCTGCCTTCTCATCTCAGCCCTTAGCAAGAGGGAATTAAGACCATTACAAGGCTATCAAATAGGATCAGAGCCTCTCCCTTTCTCTGAGCAGCCCAGACCTACTAATCCTTTTTCATGCAGCTGGACCAGCACCCACCATGCGGTGGGGAAGAGCTTGGCTGAGATGGACAAGGGGCCGTGGACCCCGTCCCCCTCCCCGGGCTGAGCAGTGCCTCATCGGCCCGGGTGTGATCCCAGTGCCGAGGGGAGGAAGGGCCAAGAACAGGCACCGAGCTGGGCTGTGACGGGGTGAATGTGAGGTCCCCTCCTGGAGCGTGGCGGGGACGGCTGCAGGGTCTGGGCAAGTGCTCAGCCTCTTCCCATTGCTGCAATACCACGTACGGGGTCTTTGCTGCTCGCCCGCCTGCCCGGAGGCAGCTGCCCTCGCACCGTGGGACCCCCAGCCCCGCTCGAGGGGCTTCAGGGCCACAAAGCGCAAACAAAGCCCCAGCTTTCAGCACGGCAAATGGCCTCTGGGTTAACTTATTTATTTCTAAAAGAGTCAACAGCCGAGGCTGCTGGGTCGGAGGATTTCACACAAAGCAGAGGGGTGGCCCCAAGGAGCTCTGACCTGGCTGGCCAGAGCAGTGACCCTACAAAAATACACTCACCCTCAGCCGGGTGAGGCAATTGCTAGGCAGAGCAAACCCCAAAGTCTGTGCTGGCACGCCACGCTGTTGCTCTAGCCCGGCTGTGAGGTCTCCACCACACAAGGGCGATCCCCACCAAGTCCTCTGCCTGGCACGTACAGCCCGGCGTGGGCAGGAGCTGCCGCCCTCAAAAACACAGCAGCAGAGCCTTGGGCAGCCGTGACGGGTCAGAGCAGGCAGCAGCAAACCTGGCTGCGGGGCTTCGCCTCCTCCATCACCGTGCGGGGCCGGGAAGGGTAAGAGGGGCCGGAGGGACACAGCCCGGAGCAGCAGCAGGACGAGAGCAGGCACGGTGGTGAGGGGCGGCAGGAGCAGGTGATGCCCGTGCCAGTCCAGAGGCATAAAACCCGTCACACTGAGAGCTGGTGGCAGAAGTGACCCCATGTGCATGTCCATGTGTGCCACAGGCATGTGCAAAGGGGGAAAGGAGCTGAGGCAGGAGCAAGGGGACCAGCAGCCGGGCACCGACTGTGCCCTGAGGCAGGTCCCAGCTTCCCCCACTCAGGAGGCTGCCAGGTACTGGTGAAAGTAGAGGCCGAAGAGGCTGGTGACAACCTGGCAGGCAGCCACCCACCAGGTGAGGAAGGCAAAGAGTCCACGGAAGAAGAGTGGGGTGAAGATGCCACCCAAGACGCCTGTGATCTGCTCCACCGCAGCACGCACGTCCTCCCCATCCTCGCCGCCGGGACGTGGCGACGCTGCGGTCGCTGCCGAAGGGAGGGCAGGGGGCTCCGGGTACAGCCCCCACGAGTGCTGCCCTGCATGACAAAGGGAAGGGTCCGCAGGGGTCAGTCCCTGCGCTGCAGCCCCCTCCCCATGCTACAGACGTGCTTACGGCCAAGTCCCAGCACGCTTGCTGCACGCGTTAGGTTCGTGCCAACTGCAAACCATGTCTTGAGAGCCTGGGGATGCCTCGGATGCTGACAGCTTGACGATGTCTTGCAGGTTTCATCCTGCCCCTCCTGAGCCCCCAAGTCCCCTGTGACCCCCCCTCCCACCTGCTTACCCAGTGTCTTGAGGAGCAGCGTGCAGTGGAGGGTGAGGATGACGGGTCCCAGGTACTGCAGGCTGACCACGGAGACGTAGCAGTAAATCCTCGTGATCTGTGGGCAGCAGTGGGGGATCAGCAGGAGGCCGGCGGCCGTGCCCGGACCCCCGCTCCCCAGCTCCCGCGTCCGGACCTTGCGCTGGATCTCCAGGACAGTGATGCGCCCGGCTTCCTTCCTCATCTGCTCCACCCAGCGCTCGGCCAGGCCCAGGTACGCCTGGAGGTGGTGGCGGGTGACGGCCAGGCGCAACAGGCAGAGGCCGACGATGGTCCAGAGGCGCGCGGTGTTGTAGGCAGAGTCCGACATGCTGGGGCAAGAGGAGGGGGCTGTCAGGGGGCTCTCAGCATCCACAAAACCCCCTATGCCCCAGAGAGGGTGTCTGATGGGAGATGTGGTGGTGGTGGGATGACAGTGGGGGGTACTGGTGTTGGAGGAGATAGACCGGTGCACCCGTGCCTCAGTTTCCCCTCGGAGCAAGGATGCTGGGGCACAGAGTTGGACCCACTGTCGGTGCCCCACTTACATCTGCACCGTCTGCTTGCCCATGGGTGCGTGGAGCAGGAAATCCCGTGAGATGGGCTTGATCCACATCACCACCACGAGTACCGGCGCCAAGAAACTCAGGTGGAGCAGGACCCTGTGGCAGAGCCGTCAGAGACCCCCATGCAGCCTGGTGCCCCCCACTCCCTCCCTCCCCCTCTCCGCAGGCACGGACCAGTCCTCACCCACGCTCCACCTACCCTCTCCCACCACCCAACCCCTCGCCGCCCTGCAGCCACAGAGGCAGGAGGTCCCGGTCCCTGAATACCAACACTGACCCCCCTCTTGCCTCCTTCCCCACCCACAGATTTCACCCAACTGGGTCAGGGGCTTGTCGGCCGCCATCCGGAGGGCGTCGAGGTGTGTCTGGGCCAGGCGCAGCCCCGGGAAGGTCAGGCAGGCACCCAGGAAGGAGCACAGGGCCACCAGCCCCACCTTGAAGGCCAGCTTGGCGAGGGGCAGCCTGTGGGGAGAGAGAAAGCAGTGTGGGGGGGGACAGGTCGGCCCTGGTGAGCCCAAGAGGAATTCCCACTCCAGACTTCCAAAAAACCTCCCCAAAACCCCATTTCCCTCCCCGCCCTACCACCAACTCACGTCCACTCCCAGCCCCGCTGCTTCAGGATGCTCTCCAGGTTGCTGCTGACGCCGGCCAGCCCTGTGGGGAGCGACTCCCCATGAGTGGGGGGGCCCGCAGCCCCCAGGGACCACCTGCCTACCCACCTCTCCCCATCCCCCCATACCCACCGGGCTCGAGGCCGAACTCCAAGTAGTCCTCACGGATGACCAGGGCCACCATGGCGAGGAGGAGGAAGAAGAAGGCAAAGGTGAGGCAGACAGAGCGCTCGCCCCCTTCCTCCGAGCGGAAGTAATGGCGCATCACCATGAAGAAGACCTTGCTGCGGGTGAGGGGTGGCCGTCAAGGAAACCAGGGGCTTCAGGACCACACCCCAACGCCAGCAGGACCCCCCTGCTCATTAACACATCATAAACTATCCATGCCGTTAGGCCACCACCACCTTCTCCACAGGGAAGGCTCTCATAAGGCACCTTCGCAGATCATCAGTGAGCGGTTTATAAATCCATAAATTTCCATTTTCTACCTCAACTGGCTTTTAATGGGGAAAAAACCAAGGACGGTGGGTTTCCACCCCCACCCATCGGCAGCCCGGACCCGGCACGTAGCAGCAATTGTACCCCGAAAGCCGGCAGAAGGATACATGGTGAAGACGACCGTCAGCAGGCACCAGAGCACCCCGATGTTCGTCTCCTTCTGGGGGTCCGCCAGGCAGTAGTAGCCCTCGGTGAAGACGTACACGGCGGCGGAGTAAACAGCAAAATCCACAAACCACTGGTACTCCAGGAAATAACGCAGCACTGGTGTGACACAGGGACATGTCACCTCGCTGCGGGGACCCGTGGGGGGTCCCCAGGTGTGGGCGAGGGTCCCGGGTCCAGGGCGACGCCGCGTGCCAGGATGGCTGGGTGCTGCGTGCACGGGAAGGGTGCTGGGGCTGAGGTTGCGGGGGTTACCGAGAGCATCCACGGCGGTGATGGGGCTGGTGTCCAGGCGGAGGTCGATGTCCCGGGGCACGGAGAGGGGCTTGTCATCCATCACACCGTTCATCCTCCTGCAAGGGAAATCCGGGCTCGGGACAGCAGGGAAAGAGCTGGCTCATCCCTCGTGTGGGATGGTGCCAAAAGCCCCTCGAGCGGTGGCACGTCCCCAGCGTGGGGCCCCTCATCACCAGCACCAGCCCCGAGCCCGTCTGTGGCCAAGGCTCAGTGCCGTGCCTCCCCAGGAGAGTCCCGCAGCACACCAGGATGACTTCTGTTAGCACCAAACCAACATATTTATCGTTTTAAGTCCTTCCCGCCCGCCGGTGCCAGGGGCGCGAGCTGAGCTGACCTGTCCCGCTTGGCCTTGGGGCGCTGCTTGCCTGCCAGGGCGCAGAGCTCCTCGTCCGAGGGGTGCTTGTAGCGGTGCAGGCTGGAAGGGAGTAGTTGGGTGTCAGTGGCACCGGGTGTCCCTGGGGCCCCGCGGGGACGGGCAGGGAGGGACGGGCCACGTACCTGCCGTTGCAGAGCAGCCAGCGAGCAAAGGAGTAGTGCGGGGCCATCTTCTGCATGATGCTGGCTGCCAGCAGGCTCACCACCACCTGCACCCCCATCACCGCCTGCGCTGGGGACACCCTCAGGGGTCGACCCCAGGACCCAGTCTCCCAGAGCCAGGGAGAGCTGGGGACCCTCCCACCAACCTGCAGTGCTGGGGCGGTCTGCTCCCCACAGCCCCTGTCCCTGCCACGGGCACCCTGGGCATGCACCCTCCGTGCATGCAACCCCCCGGGACACCGCGAGCATGCACCCTGTGCATGCAATCCCCCGGGTGTGCACCCCCTGAGACACCCCGAGCATGCACCCTCCTTGCATGCAACCCCCCGGGACAGCCTGAAGCATGAACCCGCCGGGACACCCCCAGCACGCACCCTCCGTACATGCACCCCCGAGCTTGTAACCCCCTGGGAAAGCCTGAGCATGCACCCCCCGGTCAGAGACCCCCGGGGGCAGCCGCCGGCAGCCCCCCGCTCACCATGCCGGGGTCAGTGCAAAGGCGGCCGCAGGAAGCCCGCCCGCTGCCCTCTCGCTGATTGGCAGCTTCTCGACCAATGGAGAAGCGGCACCGGGCGGGGGCGGGCCCTCCGCGGCGCGCGGTTCCGCGGGCGCTGCCTGCTGGGAGCTGTGGTTCCCGCGCGGCCCCGGAGGTCGCGGGTTCGAGCCCCGACTGCGCCGTGCGGGTCAGCGGCACGGTCCCCGCCCCAGCTGCAGGTATGTCTATAAATTAAACCATATGCATGTATACGCCTGCACCCCCTATGTATCTACCTGCACGCATGTGGGTATGTATTTGCACCTGAAGGGCCCCTTCGGGCCGAGGCTCTGCGATACCCATCCCTGCACGCAGCCCCTTGGGCGCTGCATTTCAGGGGCAAAGCAGGACACGGGTTTGGGCAGCAGCAGCTCGAGCCCCGTGACCTCCCCGTCGTGCTCCCCCCTGGGCCCGGGGCTGGCTAAGTTGGGACCTTCCCCTCCTCAGTGCTCTCTGTGGAGCGATGATGCCACGGGGCAGGCTGTGACCCTGCTGTGTCCTTTTGCCCATGTCTTCCTTGCAAGACAAACGGGCTCCTCTCCTGCACTTATCCCCCGTTGCTCCCTGCTGCGGCTCCCTGCGAGCACTGGAGGAGCAAAAGGTGGCCGAGGCCCGAGCACAGCCCGCTGGGTGCAGCTCGTCCCGGCTGGCGGTGGGTGAGGGGCTTCAGGGCCCACCACGATGCCAGCTCCTGCTCACAGCAGGGACCTGCAGGCATTTCAGCTGAGCTCGGGGTTATTTAGGGCTGTGACAGCCCTGCCCTGCAAGAAGCACCCACTCACCCACGTGGGGGGCTCTGCAGGTGCTGGTGGGTGCCCCTGGCAGGGTGCTGATGGCCCCGAGGGTTGCCATGGATATCGATCTCCCAGGCGAAGGGATGCGCTTCCCGCTAGATGTCGCTTCCGCCCGTGCCCCGAGCATCCCCTGTGGGTTGGGGTACCCAGGTTTGGGGGGGTGCCACATCCCTGCCCGCCCCAGGCATCCCCAGGGCGGCCTGGGCACGCAGCCCCCAGTGTGCCCCCCCGTGCCAGCTGAGCAGCCCCTCCGCCCGACGGCAGGGAGAACTCAGGGGCTGTGAAGCCAAAAACCCCCCTCGCCCACCCCAAGTGGCCCGATCCTGGCTGCCAGGTACCCCTGGCTGCGAGCCGAGCTGGGGTCGGGGAAGCACCTGCTCCATCACCTTTGCTGTCTGGGCACAGCCCGTGTCCTGGCCCCCCGAGAACCCCCAGATCCCCCCAGCCCTTGCACCGGGACGCAGCACTGGCTGCAGGGTCTGCACAAACCGGTGGCTGCGTATCTCTGGAACGAATGCAGGGCCCCAGGATCCTCGCAGCCCCCACAGCGTCAGCTTTCAGCCCCGCCGAGACACAAGAAAAGGAGGGAAAGGTGGAAGATGGATGCTCGGAGCACCCCCAGCCCGGCTGCCCTCCCCCAGGACACAAAAGCCCCTTTGAGGATTGATTTTACACCGCTCCTGCAGAGACGCCCAAATTAGCATCAGCAAAGGGAGCTGCCACGACGGACGGACGTTGTCAGTGCTGCTGTAAAGTCATTGAATTAACGGGGCGCCCCGGCCCTGCGCCCAGTTAAGGGGTGCCAGGCCCAGCACAGACCCCGTACGCACCGGGGGGACGTTTCTTTGAAGGGCTGGGACTTGGCAGCTACACGGTGCCCACCAAGCCGGAGCCAATCCCTGGACAACCGAGCTCCTGCTGGTCCCGCAGCCGGGGGACCCCGTGGGAACAGCCGCGGGACCCCTTGGGCACCGTGGCCGGGGACTGGCTGGGGGACTTTCCACCTCCGGACGATGCTGGGGGCAGCTGGCGGGCCGGGAGCCGGTCTGTGCCCATTCCCCGCAGCAGAAGTTTCCCATTTTGCACAAAGACGGCGGCGGTGGGCATTGTCCGGGCTGCATCGCATTACCCAGGGCTCCCGGAGAAATCACTTGTATTTCACGCTCCATTGAGCAGCTGCCTGTATATATTTTCTGTGTTGCATTTTTAGCATGACAAAAGGAGAGGGCCTGTGAACTCCTTGCTCTTCAGACCTCTCCGACACGTCCCCTGAGCGGAGCCCCCCTCGGTTAGCATAACAAACTGCCACGCTCCCTCCAACGTGCTCCGGCTCCCTCCGGTCCCTTTTCCCGGGGTTATTTAATGTATAGCTCAATATTTGGGCGTCTGGGTTGCTGGCGGCAGCGGGCGAGCGCGTTCTGGGGGGGGTTGGAGGCAGGGATTTCGGTGAGGATGTCCTTCTGACGCATCCGTAGGGGAGCCAGCCCGGCCCCACATCACCCACGCTGTGTTTAACTGGTCACCAGCAACACTGGTGGGACCCCACAGCCCTCCCTGGGGAGGGGACTGAGCCACGGCAGCCCCGGCTGGACCCAGCACCAGCTCCACAGCTCTGGCACCCCGATGCCGAGTGAGCAACCAGAGTCACCAACCTCTGCGGTGACGCTGTGCACCGTCCCCTGTCTGCTCCTGGAGCTGCAGGTCTCCAGGCTCTGTTTTTGTCTTGAAATTTGATTTAAAGACAGAAAAGTATGGGCTGGAGGGCTGGAGTGAGTCTCAGAAGCAGCAGCACCAGCTGGGGCTGGAGCAACCAGTCAGTGCACTGGGAGCTGGTGGTGTTGGCTGGGCGTTTGTCCCTCCCGGGTCCCCGTTTGTCCCGCCTGTCCCCCATCAGGGCCAACCCCGGGGAGCCCTGTGGATGGGCAAAGCAGGGCCAGACCCAGTTCCCAGGTCTGGGGTGGAAATGAGGGGAGGGAGAGGGAGCGAGGGTGAGGTGAGTCATGCCCATCCTCAAACCGGCCAAGCCCGAAGCTGGGCTCCTCCTGCCTCTCCCCAGCCCAAAAGGGATGGGACACGATCCCCTCTGGGGCTGGGACCACCTCGGGGCACCCCTCACCTCCTGCCGTGAGGAAGGAGAGGGCTGGCAAGATAAAAACTCGACACGCTGGGAAGGAAACACACCCTGCACATGGGGTCTCTCAGGGATTTGGGGTGTCCTGTAAGAAAAAGGGGCAAAATCCTGCCCGAACACCAGTGGCGCGAGGGAGACCAGGCTGTGACACAGTGGGGGCTTTGAACACCTTTAATGCACGTGATTTTTTTTTAATCCTTTAGCCTTGTCAACCTCGTCCTCCTGATGCCTGAGGCTCGGTGGCAGCAGCTCTGTGTCCCTCCAGCTTCCCAGGATGTCACCTCGTGGTCCATGCTCCCCATCTGGCACCGAGGTGTGGGGGGACCCCCAGGTGGGAGCCCCCGGGCACATCTGGCTTCAGTTTATATAGGAAGGGAGGGAGCAAGCCCTTACCCTGGGGATAGGAAGGGCGTCCGCACGGATCCTGCCCACGCTTCAAACCAAGCCTTGGCTTTTCTCCAGCCTTCCTTGGTCACCTGGACCCCACGGAATCCGCTCGTGTCAACTGTTAATGGGAGACACTGGTGTGAGCCCAGTCCCAACCCCGTGAGAACCAGGGCCACGTCCCAGCGGGATGGCCGGGAGGTGACCATGTCACCACCGCGCCGACTCCCTGCCCGAACAACTCCACAGCTGCCATCCCACCATGCACCCAGGGACGTTTCTAACAGGGTCCAGCAGTGGGGACAGGCAGGAGTCTGGGGTCAGCGTCTGTTCAAGTGGCTGGTGACCCCTCGGGACATCTTGAAAGAAGGCAGGTGACAGCGGGAGCAGGAAAACCCACGTCGCTGCTGGTGTCTAATGGAGAGAGCTCCCAGCAGGCAGGAGAAGGGGTTGTGTCCCCTCTGTGCGCAAGACTCATGCAAGACCTTTAAGGTGCAAGACCTTTCAGCAGCGAGAGCTCTGGGGGGAACCTGGGCACTGCTGTGGGGTTCACGGGGTGCCCACCTCCCGCCCCGCTCCCGCAGGTTGCTCCAAAAACTCCTCACCAAGAGCCATGCTTCGTGCTGGGTCTCTTGCAAACAGGGTGACCCCAACGCCGTCCCCGGCCCATGCGGTGGCACCTCTTCACTCATGTCCTTGTTGCTGCCGGTCGCTTGCAGGGGGTCCCAATGACCCAACTGTGGGGCGCGGTCAGCAAAGCCCCCCGTGTGCTGCCAGCAGCTGCCTGCGGATGAACACACAAAGCGTTAGCTGCTGCCTGCACCGGGGCTGCCACGCCACGTCGCAGCATATACACCCCTTCCCTAATTCCAGCTTCCTCCTGCATTTTCCCCCTCCTCCCCATGGCTGCGTCCCCCCGCAGCCTTTCCCTTACACAGCTTTGCAGGGCCTGAGCCCAAATTTGCTCATTAATTGGCCAGTCGGGCCATCCTTGTGCTCTCCCTTCACGTTCAGCCTTCGGCATTGCTTTATGGGGTGCTAAAGCTGCGCTGACAAGCGCTGCATGGCATAAATCCCCAAGAAGTGCCTGTTCTTGCTGGCTCACCCAGCCCTGAACCCCCACGAGGGCTCTGCCAGCTTTGGGGTTCGGGTCCATCTCCCTCCGTGGTCTGCGTGGGGCGGGAAATCAGTGCAGGCTCCTTCCCCTGAGCCCCTCCGATCCCGCGCACACCGATGCCCGCAGGGATGCGCACGCGGGGCCGGGCATCCCCGCCGTGCGTAGGGATGCCCGTGCAGGGCTGGGGAAGGCCTAAGCGCTTTCGTATGTGCCGAGATCACCTGATGCTCCAGCAGGAATATTGTGCTTAAAGACACTCCTCCTCGATGTTTTTATGTTTGGGCTTTGCCAGAGCCCGGCTGGGCTCTCCCTCCAGGATGCTGCAAAGCCGCCGGGGTGCTGGGAAGATGCTCACTGCCGGGGGGGTCCCTCGCACAGCCAGGCTCCCTGCAAACCCAACCTTTCCCACCACAATCCCTCATCAAACCCTCTTCCCAGATCCCCCTTGCCCCTTGCCTGCGCTGACAATACCACATCTGTGCCCCATCTCAAAGAAGCCTTGCCCGGGGGATGCAGATGCCCTGGATCCCCCTCTCCGAGGGCAGTTGCATTGCTTCCCCGGAGCTTGGGGGATCACAGTGGTGCTTGCTCTGCCTCCCTGTAGCTAAGGGGTTCCCCATCTGCCCCCCACCTCCCCTATCTTATGGGGTGAGACCACTCGAGCCGAGGATCTGTGCAGCACCTGGCACAGGGATGGCTGGGAGGGATGAGGATCTCAGCAGCTCATCCAATGTGATGGGAATGGGAAGGGCTCGATCTCGCTGCTGCACACAGTGTGAAATTCATTAATTAACCAGGGTGTGTTTTGGGCAGCAAAACCGGTATTTCGTATTTATTGAAATGCTCAGCTAATTTCTCTATTCCCCAACGAACTGACCAAGCCCAGCTGCTTACAGGGCACAAAGCAACCTGTTCAGATGTTCTCCCCGGCCCTTCACCAAGGCGCAGCGAGAGCCACCGGCATCTTTTCCCTGCTCTGACCTTGAGGTGAGACACAAGCGACCCTTCCTGGAGCCCCGGGGCAATCTGTTGGTCCAAACCTGGGTTTGTGGCGCGGCCGAGCACCGCTGGGACAACTTCTTGGTGGGGGGAATAACCCTGTGAGATGTGGCTGTAATATGGGAATGGGGGTCCGCGGGGGGCCAGCGCTCCCTCCTTCCCCGGCTGCCCTGCCCTCGCCAGGCTGGGAACAGCTTGAGTGTCCGGGCAGGGAATTCATTTAAATAAATTTCCATAGGGATTAATTTCACCCCTTCTCCAGCGGCGTGGCGGAGGCAAGCGTGTGTCTGTGTGTGCACGCAAGAAAAGCTCAGCCTGTTTTGGGGAAGCTGGGGAGATGAGGAGGATGAGGGGCACCATCCTCCCCCCGCAGCCCCATCCACCCTCGCTGCCCTTCATCCCTTCATTTCCAGCTTCGGGAAGGTTTCGAGCCTGTCCTCGCCCACACACGAGCCTGGCCCAGCGGGTGCTCGGTGCCAGAGATGCTGGACCCAAGCAGGGGGGGATCATCCAGCGCAAAACATCCAGCACCCAAAAATTGCAAAACTTTCCAAACAGAGTTACAGTGAGCAAAGGGTCGGCATCGGGTGGCTTGAAATACCATCAGGGAGAGAGATTTGGGCTGCGCAAGCCAGTGGGGAAGAAAATCCACGGGATTTGCCATGATTGAAAGCCCTTGGAAGTCCCCCAGCCCCACCAGAGCCTTGTCCTGGCCTCATCCTGGCACGGGGTCTGCCCTGAGGGTGCCTGACCTGGGTCCTTCTGCGCCAAAAATCTGCATTTTGCTTTTCAGTGCTCCCCGGACCCAAAACCACGGCGGAGCCAGGACAAGGAGGGACGCAGCGAGGGCTTCTCCATCCGCACCGATGGGCGCCGGCGTGGGGGACCCCCGGCGCGTGGCAGAGGGGGTGCACGGGGTTGCCACCAGCAATTCTCGCTGCTCAGTGCTCCCACGCTCCTGAGTAATTCAGCCCACGGGTCACCCCGAGCTCTGCTCACCCGCAGCCCCAGCAGCCTCCCCCACCACAAATGGGGATATCGAGGGCTGGGAAAAATACTCCTCAAGCCGCAGCACAGTCCAGATGCTTGGAAATCCTGGGAGCTGATAATGCCATGTTGTCTTTCAGCTTTTCCAGCCCTTCCCAGGACCCCCAGCGCAGGGGACACCCTTTCGGCGAGGAGAAATTATAATTCCCCCCCCATTAAATGGGTGCAAGAGCATCAAAATGACACATGCAGGGGTTTTTTTTTCTATTCTGCTTAGGGTTTGGGATTCAAAGTGCACGACGGATTCAAATAACCGGGGTAAATAAATCAGGGCTAGTGAATACTTGGAAACAAGCAGAGCAATAGCTATTTTTGGCCGTCAAATTTGGGAGGTTTTAAGGTTTCAGGGTACAAACTGCTGCGAGAAGTCGTTACCTCTGCAGCAAAATAAAAGCACAGCGAGGAAGGAGTTTCAGTTCTCCTCCCATGGAGATGGAGACGGGCAAACCCAGCAATGCCAGGTCTGCCAGGGGTCTTGTACCCACAGAAATACCGATTTTGGGCCCTGGGGCGGAAAACAGGGATCCTGGCTGATTTCTGGAGGGAATGTTCCCCTGGAGGAAGTGGAGCTTTATTCCACTGAGGATGGATAAGTCAGGATTAAACCTATTTCTTTGAAAATGCCAAGCAAAGCGCAGACCATCACCGGGGGTTTTAAAAACTAAAAAATACCCTTTCCATTTGGATTTTTTTTAGTAATTCTGATTTTCAAATGACTCGCCTACCCCTTTGGAAAAGCGAGGCTGCTGGAAGGGCAGTTCTCACCGTGCAGTGCCAGCCCCCACCAACTCAGGCTCTAAAGCACCCACCCCCTTTTTGGTTTGGTGCTGCAGCCCCCCACTGGCACCCAGTGCTGTCCCAGTGTCCTGCACCTCCTTTGCTTGAGTTCGTTAAGTCTTGGAGACACGGGAAAGCAGGGATGGAAGGAAATCCCCCAGTGCTGCTGGCAGCTGGGCTCGTTAGAGCCATTTCAGAAGCCTGGGCTGCCCCGCAGCTGGGCACGGCTCTGCCTTGAAACCCCAGAAGCTCCAGAGCTGGGCTTGCAGGTGATGGAAACCAGCGTTTTTGGGGTGCACAGTGTGGCCCAAGGTCCTCTTTTTTTGCAAGAAGAGGCTCTGCATGCTGCACACCTCCTCCTCCCAGGTAATCCACCCTTGCTTTGTGTCCCCAGCCTGGCCTGGAGCCCAGAACAGGAACCTGTGGTCTGTCCCAGGGTGGGTGGCTCCCATGGGTGCTGGGGACCTGGCCCACGGGGCTGTGGCCAAGTGAAATGAGCTGAATTATAGTTTAAGGCAAAGCTCGGCATCAGCATGGAGGTTCTCTGCTCTTTGCCATGGAAACAAGCGTTGCTAAGGGATTGCTTAATAGGGAGTAAAATATTCTAAAAATCTAAGTTTATGAGGCTGCAGGATTGAACCCTCCCAATCCTGGGGGGTGGATGGGGCTGTGGGGGGCTGCCCTCGCAGCAGCTCCCATGTGCAGCTGAAAGCTCCAGTTCTCCGTCCATATGGAGAAACCCCTGGCACGGGGAGAACTGGGCGCAGGGTGCTGGGTGATTTGGGGTGGGCACGGGCTCCCCACCAACGTTGGCATGGTCCTGGGGGTGCTGCAGCACAGAGCTGGCGATGTCAAGTCCGCCACCCTTTAAAACAAGCATATATATTATTAAACAGACTCACAAAAGGGTCCCCAAGGGATAAAGACACCAGTGCTGCCCCCTCAGAGTGCATGCAATGCCAGGCTCTTGCTCGGCGCCTCAGTTTCCCCTCCTGCACGACCAAGGTGGGGGCTGCCGTCAGCACCCACTTCTCCCGGCATCCTCCGTGGGCACGCTGAGCCGGCGATACCCAGTTAACTTTACTAATTTTATGGGCATGAGCAAAAGGGCTGGGGGTGGGGGGGGGAAATAATACGGGCAGGGGCCACCTCTGACCTTGACCCCCATCCTGGCTCCCCGCGGCAGCTGGGCCGTCGCGCCTCCGCCGACAGCTCAATGGGCGCTTTGTCTGCGCCCGCCGGCCCCGCGCAGCCCCGTCGCCCCCAATAATATTTATGGAGTCAGCAGTCACCTTCTCCCCTGCTCCCTGCATCTCAATAACAGCCGGGCTGGTGAGATCCAGGGAATCTGGGAATTTATAGTCCGGCGAGTTGCTGCTCTTTAGCCCCGTGGGGTGTGGAGTGGTGGATCCGGCCCCTCGGATAGCATGTGTGCGTGAATAACCTGCCCCGGCCTGGCTCCGGGTACTGTTCACAGCCCTCGAGTCTTTTTTTTTTTTCCTTAAAAAACGCCTGTTTAAAAGCAAACAAGTGGGGGAATTTTCTCACTTTTCCCAAGTCTTGTGGAGCCGCTTTGCTCCCAAACCAGCTTTGGGGGGTGGAGAAGGCGATGAAAACGCTCTGCTGACTTATTTTACTGTGTTTCTGCTCACTGCCCAGTTCCTCCATCAATTAAAACAACAGAGAGCTCCTTTCCAAAGCTCCAGCAAAGAATATTTTAAGATCCTCCTGCCAGAGATGCTGCAGATGGGTGCAGCCATGGTACCCCCGGGGTGGGGGGGATTTGGGTCTGCCCTGAGATCACCGGAGTCCCTAGGAGGCTCCCTCGGCACCCTGGGCTCCAGAGCAGATGTTTGAAGCAAAGGTGTTTGTTCAGGAAAGGATCAACCAGGGAAACCTTAACATTTGGGGAGGAAGGAGGGTCGGTGAAGGCGCAGGGCACAGTGATGACCCTGGTTTGGTGGGATTTGGACAATCCTGATAAAGGGTAACTTCTCCCTGATGGGTGATTCGGGGCAAGAAGGGACCGGGCGTGAATCCAGGTTCCTGCAGAGTTATATCAAATGCTACCAAACCCAGGGCTGAAGCAGTGGATCTCTGCAGGTGGGAAATGGGGCCAATGTGGGCTGTTTTGGTTGTTCCCAGATGCTCCAGCTGCGCAGAAATTGGTCAGTTGAGTCGGATGCTACCGCCGCTATTCCCACGTGGGTAAGAGTGGGAGCCTCTCGCTGTGGACCAGCTGCTGAGTGACGGGGAATTGCCAAGGCTTACATCCTTCCCCGCTTCCTGGGGGGAAAAAACAGCCCAGAAAGGATCCAGCAAATCCCCCAAATGACTCACCAGGCACCTGGGGACTGACACCGACAGCTCTTCCAACAGCCGGGCCGGATCTTCGGAGAGCCTAAACACCCGCCGCGATGTCGAGTTGCTCCATGCGCCATTTCCAAAGGCAAGTGTTGCCCCATCCCACAGGAACTGGATTTTGAGGCTATTTCACTGGACTTTGGGAGCAATTCTGTGCTGGCCATGGGATAAAGCTGGTCCTTTCCGAGATTTGCCATCAACTTCTGATAAATCCTCCAGTGAGCAAAACAGCCCCAGGCTGATCCCGGTGCCGAGCAGAGCAATCCTCCAGTGCCAACAGGCATTTCTGCGCTGGTTTGGTGCTTCCCTCTGTTACCTGAGCCAGGAGGTAACAGGCAGAAAGGTGACGGGATGCCGGGTACGTCCACAAACCTCCCTGCATGGAAAATCTCCTTTTGGGCTGTTTAACCCCAGAGCTGCGGGTACCACTGAGCTTAAAGCAGGGTTTTCCCTGGGGCTGGGGTCATGGCCCATCCTGACCCCCAAACGCTGCATGGGAGGGAGGAGGAGGAGGGATGATGGGGAAAGCAGAGCCGTGATTTCCATGCACGCTGAGCTCCTTTACAGCTGATCCATCAGGGAAACAGCTACAACCTCAGTCCCCCTGTCCCCATTGAACCCCGGGGAAACACAAGCGTCCCCCACCACCACCCTCTGACCCAGCTTGAGCTGGGGCAGCTTCCAGCCTCTTTCAAAGAGGAAACCGGTTTATTTTCCTCCTCCTCCGCTGGATGCAGTTTGGAAGGCGCCGTGGAGCATCCTGCCGATGCTCGGTGCCGAGCCGTGCCTGCGCAGCCCAGATCCGCCGCTTCCCGAGGCCACGGCGCAGAGGCTGGTCCTCGCTGTGCCGCAGAACATCCCCCATCGGCCTCGTGCGCACGCGGCTGCTTCCCATTGCCCTTCCCCAGGCTCATTCAGGGAAATGCTCCGTGACACCGGCCCTTGAGCGCTGGCGGCTGGAGATGAATCTGGAGTGTCACCTCCTGCCACCGCCCTCGTTCCCAGCCTGCGGAGCGGATGCGTGGGAGATAACACGCCCCTGCAAAGAGCTGGGTGAGCAGAGGAGGATGGGAAAGGGAAAGTCCTGGGAGGCAAATATAAACTGATTTTTGTGTGAAGCTGGAGTGCCGGAGCTCCTCTATGCAAAGGGTTTGTGTTGCTCTCCGTGCGGGGCAAGAGGAGCAGGGTGCTGACGGGGTTGGCAGAGGATGGTTTCTGGAGACGCCTCAGACACCGTGGGTTTAGTCCAGGTGGGAAACAAGGGTTTTGCCGCAAAACGAGGGTGCGGGAAGGTGGTTGGGACACAGGGGGAGCAGGGGGCAGCTCAGTGGGGGATACCCGAGCGACGGCCACCACCAAGCCACAAACCAGCTTGCAAAGGGCAGCATGGGGTCTGCCCGCAGCCCCTCGCTGGCCTCATGCTCCCTCCCAACAGCGGCACGGGGAGGGCTGAGGCCAGCACAGCCCTCCTGGGAGCCAGCTACCGGCGGGCGGGTGGGCGATGGAGGGTGGTTGTAACAAGCATCATTGCCGGCTTGCTGAGCTAGGCATAATTGTTGCAAAACCGCTGCGCACATGCTGAGCTTCATAATTATCAGGCTTGTCTGCCAGCCTCTCCCTTCCCCCAGCACAACGGCACACTTGATTATGATTATGGTGGCTAATTTTGTCTGGTGCATCTTAGGCATATGGGCCCCCACCTGCTCTGAATATGCAAACGCCGCTGATTTGCTCCTCGGTGGCCGCTCTGAGCCGGGCCCGTGGGCAGGCGGGGAGGGGGAACCTGCCCAGCGCCGGGAACAAAGAAACCCCACGCGAGGGCGCGGGCACAAAGAGCCGCCGGCACCGGAGCTGCCCATGGCACGGCACGGCGGTGCCCGCGCTCGCCGAGGCCTCTGGGTTTGTTTTCCGTGGGCGAGATGGAGCATCTGTGAGCCATGAAAGCGTGTGGCGTGGCACGCATGTACACCGTGGCACGCATGTACACCGTGGCACGCACACACGCACCCCTACGCAATCAACACCCTACGGACAACCCCTGCCATGAAACCCCCGGCATTTTCCTGCTCCAGCCTGGTTTTTCCGCATCACCGCTGGATGCATCCGCATCCCACAGCCTTGCAGAACCTTCCCTGCCCACCATAACGTATTGTTTTGTGACACGTATGAGTGGGGTTTTGCTGGCGTGTCGGTAACGCTCATAAAAGCCTCCACGCGACGGTGAAGGGCAGCTGAGGTGGTCTCACGTCTGCCTCTCCGGGCCCGCTGTCAGGGGGGCTTTGCCATGCTAATGGATAATTAGATAGGCAGACAGACTGACAAGGATCCAGATGGATGGATAGATGCCACGAGGATCTGGTGACAGATAAATAGGCAGATGCTAATGGGCAGCGCAAACAACAGCTCAGACTCCTGCTAATTCCCACTGTAATTTTTAAGCTCTCTCCATCCTCCCCCCTTTTCCCCCCTCTCTCCCCCAATGCAGAGCTCTCACCAGTGCATCAATCACTTATATGTATTTTTTTTTTTTTTTTTTTTTGCAAAGAAGTAGCATAAATGGTTTGTAAGGGCTCTAAGGAATAACAGGCAGCAGCGAGCTGAGGTGGGCGTCGTGCAGGGGCACAAGGAGGTGAAACCCCTGGGGTTACCCTGGGACCGGCCAGAGCTGGGCTCGGCTATTGGGGTGTCTCCATCCCTCCTTCCCCAGCGCTGCCACCACCTCCCCGACACTGATTTATTTTTCAATTAAAAATAAAATAAAATAGAAGGTTTGTCCCTTTTCTTCCACCCCAGGGATGGGAAGAAGATTGTGAATGGAGGGGAGGAGGCCGAGGTGGATTAGAGCCGGAGAGCTGCGGCCGAGCGGGCGGCGGAGACAAAAGAAAGCATCTTCGCTTGTTTTCCCTTGCCGCGGGGAATCCACGTGGCGGTTGCGGGAAGGCGGAGAAAGTGGGAAGGGGAGATAAATCCTGCTGGAAGGCTTTCGGTGGCACCCGCACCGCGCGGGAGATTTATAGCCCTGCGCTTCGCAGCCACCTGCCTGAGATGGATGCTGCTCACCTGCTCTGCGGGGCCCGGCCCGTCAGCCGGGACCCCTGGTTAGTGAGATATGGGGATACGGGGATGCTTGTGTGACTGTAGACCTTCAGGTCCTTCCAGCTTGGCAGGGACTGCACTACCACCGTTACCAGCCCCCCTAGTCCCACCCTAGGAGGGGCTGAGCCTTGGCAAAAGCCAGAGCCTCGAGCATCCTCCCGTGGGTACCAGCTCCACGGCTGCCACGCTCTGCCTCCCGCTCACACTGCCTCCGGTCCTCTCTGTCTTATCTGCCCATCTCCTGCTTTATCACCTCCCCCTGATTTGTCTTTCAGCCCATCAGCCCCTCCGTTATCTGCTCCTCTTCCCCTCTTTTCCCCTCCATGTTTTTATTTTTCCTATAGTTTCCTCTCTCACTGGTTTCTTTTCTCCCCTGTTCTACAGATTTCCCTCTTCTTCCTCGCCCTGTCTCTTCTCCTACTCCTTTCCCCTCTTCCCAGTGTTTTTTCTCTCCCCTCTGCCATCCCAGGAGGGGTCGGCAGGACCGTGGCAGTGGGGATGAGCACCCCGGGGCAGGCATCCCCATGAAGCTGGGTCCCTGGGCTGCTGACACAGGCAGGTCTTGTGGTCCTATTTCAGGCTGAGCTGCAAAATACAGCCCAGGAGATGCCATTGACATCTCCTGCATCTCGGGAGAGAGCTGAGCCTGGTTTGGGATGAGGAGCGCCTGGGAACCAGTCCCCAAAGGTGCCCAGAGCATCACTGCCAAGCTCCCCATGCCTGCCCTGCAGCAGCAGCCGGCAGAGAAAACCACCATTTCTCCCTTATTTCACCCAAACTGAAGCCAAGGGGGAGGCTGGGGAACGGGGAAGCACCCCGGCCCCGCCGTGTCCATCACCGCAGGCACACCAGCCGTGGGGAGCGGGTGCCTGCAGCGGCTGCTGGGGTGGCCGTATCCTGCACCCGCTATGTAGGTCAGAGCTGGCGCTGCGAGGGAGCGCGGCAGCCCCCAGCCCCGGGGTCGCCCCCGCCCGCCGCCGAGCTGCCGGCTGGGATTAAACCCCTGGGAGCCTCTTACCAGCACTGTATATATATATATACACACACGCCCAATCACCATGTATATATATATGCACACATACCAAATATGTGTGCATATATAATATATATATGTATTATCGCAGCCTTTTTCTTAGTTCAGATGGAAGCAGCTTGCCGATGCAATTAAAAGTTTCTGGTAAGAAACGACCCTGTTGCAAATATTCCGGTTTTTAAAGAAGCCGGTTCGAGTTCTCAGCAACTTGCTGAGAAAGCGCCCGGGGGCTTTTCTGACGAGCTCCCACAGGTATTCCCAATTTCCTTCGTTTGCTTTATGAGGTACATGAGAAAAAAAGAGAAATATTTTCCTTATAAATATAGATATATGTATAAAAAATATTCCAGGGATTTTTTTTTCCCTGCACAGATCCCTCTTTCCAGTTTTCCAGTCTCGGCACCGTCGCCTGGCTCAGGTGGATACAGACCCAGCAGGTACGGGTCAGGGTGACTGGATGGGCGCTATTAAGAAATGTGGGAACAGCAAAAGCTTTAATTCCCAGTTAAAAATAATTCCTTTCCTGGGCACATGTGGAAAGCACCTTCAATTCTTGATTCTTTTCCTTCCCATCACAAAATACCCCAGGAGAAATCCCAAAAGCAGCTTCGCCCATCCCTGTGCATCAGCCAAGGGCAGCACCTGGGTGACACCAGGACCCCCACGACCCGTAGCCATCAGAAAAAAAAAAGACAATATTGGGAATGTGAGGATCAGAGACGCTTAAAATACGACCCAGCTTTGGGGGAATTAATTTCGGACCGATTTCTTGCTGCGGCCATCGCCTGCCCAAACCCCACTTCTCCTTTTGGTGGCCACCCTCATCCCTCTGCGAGCACCTGGCTTTTTTAGAGGGGGGATAAATGGGTGCTCCGGGGGTACAGACACGGCCGTTGACCAAGACAGACAGACAGCATCCCCAGGACGGACAGAATTTGGTGCGGGAAAGGGGGCGGCGATGGCATTGCCTAGACACAGCATTTAATTAAGATGCAGGAGCGGTACTTTGGGTGCAAAAAGCAGAGGGGGAAGGGTTAAGGGGCGGTGGGAGAGAGGGGTGAGAAGAAAGCCGAAGAAAAGAAGGGACCTCACAGCACCCGGAGGGCTTGATGGCTTAATTACCATATTCAAATCTAATTAATTCCCCTTTGCATAAAAAGGCCACGGGCGGGCGTGGGACCAGCCTTGCAGATGGCGTCTCATGCTCAGCACCATTTTGGGGCTGCCGGCCATCTTAGAGCGAGGAGGAGGAGGAGGAGGAGGACGACGGCGACGACGACGACGGCGGCGGCGGCTTTGCCTGCGGCGCCAAGCATCTGCTCGGGGCACCCATCGGGCACGGGGCTGTGCCGGGTACCGGCACCAACAAGCCCCATCGACCATCATTAATATTGCTTTGAGGAAGAAGAGGCTATTTAAAAAGCAGGGGGGAGAAGGAACGAAGGAAAAATGGATGGGAGGGGGCGTTTAAAGTGATGGGGCATCGTGATTTGGGGGTGTTAACATACCCCTCACCCTTGGTTGGGGCTCCCCGCTCCAGCCCTGCATCCTGGGGTCTCCAGATGGGACGGCGCCGGTCTCCGTGCGGATGGAGATCGGCTGCCGATGCGGGGATTAGTGTCCCTGGAGCTCTTTGCTGGAGGGGGTGGGCAATGGGGAGCAAGGCACGGTGGCGGATGTCTCCCCGGGACCGCTGCCGCGCCTTGCTCCCCTAAAAAGCAGCACCAACACAGCCCCGTGCCATGGGAGCATCCCAGAACCACCTCCGGAGCGTGATCCCATGGGGATGCACCCCGTGTCCCCCTTGGGGTGCTGGCCAGCAGGAAAAGCCAGGAAAATCCAGCCTCAACAAGCAGATACCCAAACCCCCTCCTGCACAAGCATGGTTTTGGGGGAAAATGGGGGCTAAGGGTCCTCATCTCCCCATCGTGAATCTGGAGGTGAACCAAATCCCTGCTGAAAAACCAGCCCCGAGAGCGGGGGCTGCCGATGGGCACCACGGCAGCGCCCGCGCCAGCTGCCAGACTCACCCTGGGAAAGGTGAAAGTTATTTTTCTAATGTTTCGGACAGCTTCACTGTCACGTGAAAAACTCGGAGGAGCAAAGACCGCGGGGGATGTGGTTTTTCTCCCTTGACTGACTCCCAAGGATGCGATGCTGCTGCGGCTGCGGCTGTGGGGCTGCGCTCCTCCCCCCTTCCCAGCGCTGCTGGGGCTGGGATGAAGATGTTACCCCAAAACAGGCTCCCAGGCAGGACTGGCAGTCGCTTGTGTGGCTAAATCCAATGTCTGCCAGCGGGAAAAATGGGGTTTCGGGGGGGTTGGATGGGGCAGAGCTGGAGGAACTGTGGATGGATGGTGTGGGAGGTCGCACTCCCAGCGAGGGGCAAAGCAAGACATGAGGGGGGGAAGATTCCCCCTTATGCTGTTTAGTCATAAAAAGGGATGTTTTTGAGTGACAGAGGAAAGATTTTTAGATGTATATCTAAAAGGAAATAGGGAGAAAAAGTCAATTATTCAGCAACCAAAAGCTGTTACCTTTAGCCCATCTTCCACTAGCTTTGGGAGGAATCTAAATGTTTTCAAAGAGGAATATAAAGAAAATGGGGACAAAAGCTGGGGTTTTTTCCCCAGAAACAATGAGAAAAAAATCAGTCCAGCACCTCACAGCCTGGCAATTGCAGCCACCTGCCTGGACCTGGCGGCAAGGGGCAGCCCAGCCATGCGTGGAGCCATCGTGTGTGCCCCCCTCGTTGGCGCTGCTCCCTGGTCCCCCCAAATCCCTGGCTAGAGAGAGCCCAGGAGGAGGTTCTGTGGGGAAAACACAGTGCCAGGTGGGGGGGGGCTTGAAGGCAGGGAATGGAAAACAAGAAAAGCCCAAACTTACCCCATCTGGGAGTGGCGACGGGGTCTCGAGCATCCTCGAGGGAGCGAAGCTAACTTCCCTTGCCTGGCTCCGCAGGCACTGCCCTTGCCGTGGAGGGATGCGACCAAACCAGCCCATCCCCGACAGCCACGTACAACTTTGCTGCTGCAAACCCATGCTGGGAGCAGCCTTCTTCCAGCCTGACAGCTCCCACGGGCAGGAAAGCCCAGTCCACAGCACCCCACGGGGCTCCTCCATCCTTTGGTTTCCAGGGCGAGGGTGCGGCGGTGCGGGTGGTCTCCGCGGGGCTCTGCCCACACCGGCCTGGCTGCTCCCTGTCGCTCTGGCCGCTTCGTCCCATCCCCATCCCTGCCGATGGATGCTCTTGGACTGCGTTGATCAAAGCAAGGTGGGGATTTCTCCTCTGCAAAAAATAAAATGAGCAATGCCGTCATGTCCAAAACCAAAGCGATCACCTCCAAAAACCTACTGATCACCTCCAGACCCACACTCATCTCGCTCTGCTCCTCACTGAGCCATCTTAACCAGCCCAGCCGCCGCGCTGGGCAGGCCCACGTGGCCAAGGCGATGCTTCAAGGGGATCACAAAGGTGTCTCCTGGCACCGCCGGAGCCTGGCAAAGGGTCTCAAGGTCTTCGCACCCACCCCTATCGGCAAAGCCCCCCGGGAACCCGCACGGGTCCCCGCTTCGGGACAGATTTCTGTTTGACCTCTCCGTTGGGGTCTAGAGAGAGGGTCGGGGGCTCCATCACGCCATGGATCACATCCCGGACTGCATCCCGCATCCCATTCTACAGATGGGGTGGCATCGGCAGGGAGAGGAGCCAAACCTTCCCAGGAGCCGGTGGGGAGGGAAACCCCTCTGTGTCAGGTGGTGGGGGCAAACCCCCTCCAGAAGTGCCCCTAGGCATCTCCCCCCAGCCCCAACACCTGCTCCTGGCGATGGGATGCCTCGCTCTGCCCCAGATCAGCCTTTTTATCACCCAAAACCACATGGTGTGGAGGTGAGGACTTCAGCCTTTGCTGCACCCAGTACCCACGTTCACCCTGCACAGCCCTGCCCCGGGCGGGGGGGACACACTCATCAGCACATTTCCTTTGCTTCCAAAAACTCAGCCCCTCTGACACCCCTCAGCGCTCCCAAGGGTGTCCGATGGGAAGAGAAGACCCCAAAAAGACCAGAGACGGGATGGGTTGACGGCGCTGCCCCAGACGGGTGGCGGGAGCTGGAGGGGGGGGACACACGCCCAAGGGGAGGGGGGGGCTCAGACACAATGCTGCCATTGAGGGGGCCGCGCCGTGGGTCCCAGCCCTTCCTGCCCAGACACAATAGGGGCGGCCCCGCGCGCCACTTGCACGCATTGTGCGGCGGCGGCCCCCCCCCGGCCCCTCCTTTCTGTCCCCCATCGGATAATGGATCCGCTTTGTGTGCTTGGCTGGACAAGGACTTTGTGGCGGAGAAAGAACCGGTGTTTGTCTGTCAGAAGAGATCGGCCAAGAAAGGGACGGGGAGGAGTGGTGGCTGGAGCGGGGCAGCGTCCCTCGCCGCAGCATTGGCCTTGCACGGCCCCCGCGCCACCGACAATGTTCCCAGCGGTGCCGGGAGGGGGGAAAGTCCTTGCCGGGAACTTGGGGAGGTGCAGCCTGGTGGCCGCGGTGCTGCTGGACCCATCGCTCAAACCCCATGCCTGGTCCCAGTGAGCATCCCGCTGAGCATCCCGGCGAGCATCCCACCGAACGCCGGCTCCCCTCCCCAAGCCCAGCCCAAATCCGTGGTGGCAAAGGGTCCCCCACCTGGCTCCAGCCCCTCCAGGTCCCCCCCCAGCCGCTGTTCCCAGGGATGGGATCAGCAAAACCTACAGGAGATTAATTCTCCGGCTGCCTCGCTCTTGCTGTACCGGCGTGCAGGAAGGCGGACAGGATAATCCCCGACTTCAGCGTAGCCAGATCCACAAAGAGCAGGATTAATAAGAACTAGGTTTTAATTTCAGCAGCCCTGAACAGGTCCCTTTTCCTGCAGCATCCCCAATTCCAGCACGCCGGACAATTAAGGGACAGGGGAGTTCTGCAGCCGACGGCCACATCTGAGCTGCTCTGGGAGGGGAAAGCCAGCCCTGGCACCTTCCAGCTGGGAAAACCGTCAGCTTTGAGCCCAGCCAAGCAGCCAACGCCGCGTGTGTGGGTACACGCGTGTGCTCAGGGGTGCACACTAACGCCACACGCGTGCCATGTGTCCCCTCACACTCCATGGGAGCAAGGGCAAGGCCCCTCCGGCAGCAAACCCTATGCACAGCGGCGCTGAAAACCGGGATTATTTCCTGTTAAACCAATTCAGGAAACTGGTCCCATTTATCCGATAGGTTGGGGCAGGGCTTTTAATTGCTGAAATTCTGGGTTTTAAATCAGGTCTGTGCAAATTCTGGTATTTAATGAAAAAATTTAGAATGTTGTTGCTCAAAATTTTAGCCTGATAGTTGGTTTCTCAATGTGCTGGTGGGTCTGTGCTCACCACCGCGCACTCGAGGGACATCTGCCAGCCCAGACCCTTCCCGAGGGGGCCGAGGCGGGGTCGTGACTTCAGGAAAAACCCAAACCCCATCACACTGGGAGCAGGTTCATCCCACCCATGCGTTGCCAGCCCAGGCTCAGCATCCCAGGATGCCTACCCCACACCCCATGCATGGGTGGCATTTTGGGGCGACAACAGCCATGGGGCTGGAGGTGGCATCTCAGCAGCGCGTCCCCCTTCCCCTGTATAGTTTCCTGCTGGTGTTTGGGGGGTCTAGGTGCCCGCATGGGGTGAGCATCTCCAGCAGCATCACCTCGGGGGACCCCGAACCCGCACCCCGGGCACTGTGGGGTTGAGCTGGGCAGCTCATCGCCTGCCGGGGAAAGCGGCTGGGCCGGCCGGATGATTAGGGTGGCCTGTGGAGTAATTATCTCATTGGGCAACTAATACCCTTTCAGCAGGAGCGGGGTGGGGAAGTATTGTTCGGGCTTAGGGATTACATCAACCCGGCTGGAGCAGACAATGTGCTCCCCCTGGGAAGAGGCAGCTCAGCCCCAGGGGGAGAGGAGGGAGGCAGGGGCTGAAGCTGTCTCAATTAGCGAGTGTCCCCAGCGAGGAAGAGGGTGGTGGGGGCTCATGTGGGGCTGTGGAGAGTTTAGCGGGGAAGGAAAGCATCCTTAACCCTTCACGCTCCTCCCACGAGGGGACTCGCTCCTTCACCCCTGCATTAAGCCCTGCAGGGACAAGGAGATGCGGGGAGGGCTGGATGTGTCCCCTTCCCCCTGTGATGCTGCAGAAAGCAAAGCACAGCCAGTTTTCTCCTTTTTTCTGCCTTTTTCTTTTCTTTTTGACAGCTAACGCCAGCCCCTTGCAGCCTCCCTGCACATCAGCAGCAAGTCAGCCGCTTCGTCCTTGTGCTGGAGACGGGCAGCAACTGGGGACAGCAGCCGAGGCCACCGGTGGGGCCAGCCAGGCGGCAAGCAGGGCATGTCCCCATCCCCGACCCCAAAAAGTCACGTCGGAGTGGGGGGATAACAACCCCCCGCACCTCCACGGAGCGACACGCAGCATCGGGGCACCGCAGGCCCTTGGCATTCCCCCTGAAGCACCGGCTCCGGCCCCGCGCCCACCCGGCACGGCTGCTGGGGGGCTGGGGTTAGTTTTGGCTGGGTTCGTGGTAAATCAGGCGTGAGGCCGGCGGGCCGGCGGCAGCCACCGCGCCAGGTTACCGGCGGAGCAAGGGGCCGGCTCCACCTGGCCCTCGCCATCCGTGGGGTGATTAAACACGGGGCTCCCAGCTGCCATACATTTTTAAATAAATGAATAATACATAACGGCGTGATAAATAAATAACGGCCATACATTTGAACTTAGCCTCTGAGAAAATCCTTTTAGTTCAAAAGGACCGGGGCGCTTGGAAAGGGGAGTCCATGCATTTTGAATGGGCTGCCATCAAGTGTCAGGGTTTGGCAAGGGAGACGAGGGGGGGAGGGATGAAACTGGCCTTGACACAAGCCCGGAGGAGGGGACGGGGATGGGGACGAGGGTCCTTGGGCATCGCCAAGGGCGGCTTTGGTGGGAGCAGGCAGCAATGGCACTGAAAGCTACGACCGCCCCGGTGCTGGGCATCTAGAGCCCGGTGTGCCCCAAACGCCTGGGAAGGAGGAGGATAAGGATGGAGGGTGCCATGCCAGGTGGCAAAGGGCAGCCCCTGAGAAAGGCGAGCGGCACATGAAAGGTCTGGTCCCGCTAACCCTGACTGTGCCGAGGAGGAGTCCCCATTTAGCAGAGCAAAGGCAGCGTTTACTTAGCAGTGGCCCTATAAAGAGGTGGGTGGCCCTGGAAGGCGGCCCAGACAAATATAAGGGGATTAGACAAGTGAAAGGTGTGAGCGGAGGGGCGAAGGGGAGGAGGATGCTCAGGGAAAGCCATTAGGGGGGGCAAAACAAAGCACCCCGAGCAGGGAGGGGGTGGAAAGGCAGAAGCAGGTGGGAGCTGGATGGGGGGGAACTGTGTTGTCACCTTTTTGGGGGGGAATCCAGAGACACCCCATGTCAGAGGAGCTGGGATTAGCTCTGAGGCTGCCCCAAGCCCCTGCGTGGGGCAGCTGATGGCACATGCCTGCCCTGACCTGTGTCCCTGACATGCACACATGTTCTGGCCGCGTACAGCCACACACATGCATGTCAGGGCCATGCACAGCCATGACACACGTCTCCCAGCCATGCACAGCCATTCACACGCCTGTCCCAGCCATGCACATGTGTATCCCGGCCATGCACACACGTGTCCCAGGCCACAATCCTGGTGGGACTCACTCCCTTGTCCTTCACGAAGCCCAAGAGCCGCAGAGGCAACTTTAATTCTTTGCGCAAACTGCTCCCGCTCGCTTGCATTGCTAAGTGGGTATTGATTTATTAGGCTGTAATTTAAGGCAGAACGTTTTAAAATGAACTCACACACCAAGTCCAGGCACGAGAATAAACAAGACCTGATTTATTTGCTGCCCATCTCTTGGCAGATCCCTGGCTGGGCCAGCAGCACCGCAGGGCAAGCGGGGACAGGGAGCCACTGCGGCCGGATCCTGCCATGGGAAGGTGAGGGGGGGAGCATCCCGCTCACCCCTGCACATCCCCCTGCGAGGGCTGCCGAGCGGCCCCGCACGCACGCATCCTGCACCCCCCCCCAGCAGCCCCATGCAACGTCCCCCAGAGCCCGCTTCGTGCTGGGGTGCACGGGATGGGGACGGTGGCAGCGAGGGCAGGGCAGAGCTGCCCAGACCCGGGCTCACCACGCCATGGGACAGCAAAGGTCGGCTGGCACCGGGACAGGCAGGAGGGCTTGCTGCTGCCGTCACCCATTCCCTGCGCCGGTGGCTGCCGAGGCATCACCACGGGACCAGCGAGACCCCACCGGCACCACCGGAGCCACCAGGATCACTCCCCAGTCAGGCTCTGGAAATTGCAGGCTGGGGGGGTGTGGGGTTGAACCAACCCTTTAACTTGGCTCCAGCAAAGACCCACAACTTCATCCTCCCAACAAGGAGCCACGAGGCCAGACCTCTGCTGGCATCAATCAGCCACGCTCCCATGAATGCACAGAGCCGGGATGGGGAGGGTGGGGTCATTTCATCTCCCCCCCTCCAAGCTCAGCATCCCCCATCCACCTCCACCAGCTGAGTCCGGGTGTCAAACCCCCGCCAGGTCCCATCTGTGGGACCCGGCCGGCGCATTCCTGCAAGCCGGCCCCGGCGCAGCAGCTGCCGGACAGTGCCGATCGCCGCCGCCACGGCGCAGGCAGCCCGTCTTGACCTTGCCGGTCAGGTGTTGGGGGAGGAATTAAAGAAAACCCAAACCCCTTGGTGCCGCCAGCCGTCGCACGGCGAGGGTTTAATGCAGCGGGGACCATAATGGGGCCGGCTGGGGGAGCGAGGGTGAGGAGAAATTAGTGTCAGTGTGTGTGTGCCTTAAACAAACCTGCGCCGGGGTGACGTGAATGAGGGCACAGCCTGTGTATATATTAGTGATGGGATCTGACCTCGCTGGGAGGGCTCCTTCCCTCGCTCCGCTCCTCTGGGCGTGGGAAAAAGGCCTGGGCTCTTTTCACAGCTGTTCTCGCTGCTGCACTGAGCTAATGGAGGGGCTGCCCGGCTCCCTCCTCCCCCCGCCGCCTTTTCAGTCCTTCAGCAAAAACCCCCCTTTCACAGTCCCTTAAAAACACACCTCATTGTTCCCGCCTGGATTGCATTGACATGCCACTCGCACCCGGTCTCCCGGAGCAGCCGGCCCCAACTCCGGCTCGGCTGCGTGTGCACACGTGTGTGCAAGCCCCGGCGTGCATGGGAGCATGCGTGTGCCCATCTGTAGGTTGATGCATTGCAGCTGGCGCGGGGTTTCATCCCGAAAGCTCGCTCTGAAAGGGGTGGCTGGCAGCAGGGGAGGGAGAAATGTGGAGCCAAGGGGGCTTTCCACACCCCGGGCAGCTGAGTCAGTGTTGATGCCCCCAGCCCAGACCCCTCCCACCTCCCCTTTTTAAACAGATGCTTTGATTTTGATATAAGAAATGAGCCAAAATGTACCAACACCCATCCCTGCTTTGCAAACCCAGAGGCTTGGCAAGCAGAGGGGGCGTGTGGCCAGTGGCCATACCCTTGCCCGTGACCCAGCCGTGGGGACCAGCAGGGACCCCAAACACTCTGGCACCGGCCTGAGCTCCTCCGCAGCCCCCAGCCATGCCCGGGTTTCACAACCAGCATTTGATGCTCTGGGAGCAAATATTCCATGTTAAATCCCCGCCTGAGATGTGAAGTGATGGGGTCTCCAGGGAAGGGGCGGTTTGGGCACATTGCGCCTTGATTTCCCCTAACATCGAGCCCGTGGCTTTCCCAAAAATCCTCTCCAAGCTCTGTAGAAAGCCAAGATTTATAGAAAACAATAAAGAGCCACACAAGGATCAGCCCTCGCCTGGTTTCCCGGGGAATTAGGGCAGAGAAAGCTTGGGCCCAGCCTCCCAAGGAGCCACGGGGACAGCGGAGCCGGGGTCCCACTCGCCGCGCAGCCGCCGTGGATGGCAGGGCTGGTCCTCAAAGCCGGAGGCAGCGGCACAGGCGCAGCCCCCCACCCCCCAGCCCCAGCCCCATCATCTTCCCTTGTTTGCCAGGGCCCAGCCCCAGAATAGCACCGGGATCGTGCTTTTCATTAAAAATAAATAAATACATTTCTGGTGGCGGCGGAGGAAGGCATGAAAACACCATCCCCAAAGGCTCAAAAACCAGAAGGCAAAGGCGGCGAAACCCACAGTTATTATTTTTTGAAGCGGTCGGGAGTTTTTTAAGCTAATCTGCTATCCTGGGAAGGGGGGGGGCATCCCTGCCTGGTATTAGCAGCAGGACAGACATGGGGACGGCATCCTCGGGGCCTGCTCGTGCCTCCCCGCGTGCTTTTCCCGCTGACCTTTCCCCGCTGCTCTGACAGATACTTTCTGACAAAAGCAGGGACGCTGCACACCTTCCATCCTTGCCCCGCACCCAATGCAGGGACGTCGCCACTAACAAGTCCCTGTCACCGGCTATTAGGGGACGAAGGTCTCCACCACTGCCCTGCTCTTTCCGCATGGGTGCCAGCGCCGGTGCCAGGCAGGGGGGGCCTCCCCAGCACCCCGCCCCCCCCGGTACATAACGCACGTGCCCCGTGTTCGCTGTTTATAAATGCAAATCTGTTTAACAGCCCCGCGCGGGTTTGTTATCAGCAAGGATGAGCCCCAGCTCTTTGAAGTCGACATATGTATGTGATGATGCACATATGTGCGTGACCTACATTCAGGGCTGTAGCGCTTTCCCCGGGTGTGTGATGCCCACGCGTGCCCGCAGCGAGGGGGCTCGGCCAACCCTCGGCCGCCGAAGCACCGGCAATCCCCAAGGGGCTTTCCCCGTGCCGGGAGGATTCCTGGCGTGGGGAAGGGGAAAGGCTTCAGCAAATGCTTCTGGGTCAGAGCATCCTGAAAAACCGCTTGCAAGGAGCCCGGGAGAAGGGTTTGGCTTTGGTGGGAGTGACAAAAAGCAGCCACCAAGGCCATGTCCTCGGCACCCTGAGCATCACCGACACGCGGCGGGTCCCCCTGTATCCCATGCCTGCCCCCTACCCCGGTCCCTGCACCCAGGCGCCGGCAAGCACCCACCCCGCTCCTCTTGCCTTCAAATATTGCCATTTCCCCAGCTGGTTTTGACTTCTCCACCCAGCGCAGCCATGGAGTTTCCATAGAAACATGAAGATATTAAACTGTAAATAATAATTTCTCCATAAAGAAAAAAGAGAGATAAAGAAAGGCTCCAGCGCATCGTGTGGGGCTGGTGGGCTGGGAGCAGACCCCAATGTCCCAGGCACCCAGCCCCACATGTGGGGTCTCATCTCACACACCCCCCAGGCTGGGTCCTGTGGGTGGGGGTCCCATGTACACCCCTGACAGGGAGCGCTGCGTCCCTCCAGCACCGAAGGAGGGCTGAGTGCTCTCGCACCGCTCCCTCCACCGCCGGCACCTGATTTATCCAGGCTGGAGACTTCAGCCTGACATCTATAAAAATTAGCAGCTAAAGAGCCAGCCAGGCCATCCTCCACCAGCTTTGGGTAAATAAACGGGAGCTTCGCCGCCGCAGTGACACATACCTGATGGGAAGGAATGGTTATTTACTGTTGCCTGTTCAATAGTTATTTTTAAATGGCCTAAAGTTAAACGCATCAGTGTTTTTCATTTTCTCCTGCTTGGGGATATGTTTTTGTCTGGGGCTTTCACCCTTTCTGTCTATTTAAGTAATACTTTTTATCATAAATGACTTTCTTTTCCCCTCCCTGCTATCAAGTTGGAGAATCACCAGCCTGCGGTGGGAGGAGGGAGCGGCACCGGGGCTGGGGGGGGGCAGCACGGGGACTCCCTCGCGCAGGGATGGGGAGCAGTTTGGTTTTCACGGCCGAGGCCAGGAGCTGCGACCCTCGGGCACACACACGCGTGCCATGCCGGTGACCGGGACGGCTGCAAACGTGGCTCCCACCACCCGTCCCCGGTTAAAGCCTGACCATCACGCTGCTGGAGGTGGGAGGCAATCTTGGGAGGCATTATTTTTAGGGCTCCAGCAGGCGAGGTGCCAGCCCTGCCATTTCATGTTTCCCGGCTGAGCTTGGCAGCTATGGGGCGGAGGCGGAGCTGCCTCCTGGCTCCTCTCGGCACCCCAAACCCCAGCATCCCCCCTGGCTCGGGAAAAAACAGCTCCCTCCATCCCTTGTGCCAGCCATGGCACAAAGAGCTCCTTCTGCCTCACCGCCAAGCCCAGGGCCGGATCCTGCCCACCCCAACCAGCACAGCTGAAATGGGGCGGCAGCACCAGCCTGGCACCCCAACAGCCAAGCTGGCCATGAGCTCTCTATTCCCACCTCCACTTCTGGGCCAGGGTTTTGGAGAGCACCCCATGCCCTCGACTCTCTCTGCTGTGCCAGCACCGGGATGCTCAGCCTGGCTCCTCTCCCAGCACCGGGGACCAGGACTGGAGACCCCTGGGGCCGGCCGGGCTCAGCCCCGATGCGCCGGCAGCAGCTCAGGGCTGCAAAACACCCCCCTGCCCCAAAGTAGCCGGGCTGAGCGCCCCAGCAGCGCCTGGGATTATCCTCAGCATAACATCCCCCGGGAACAAGATTGCAGTTTAGGGCCTAATGGAAAAGAGGAGAGAGATGGGATTAAAAGGAAAATAATGACTATTTCTTTAGCAAGGCCGGGGAAATGAGACGGGGATTAGCGTCCTCTGTACCAGCAGCCCTCAATCCCGCTGGGCGGTCCCGGATCCATTCGGGGGCAGCCAGAGACGCCCACGCTTGGCATCACTCCCGAGGGCAACATCGGGGCTGGCGGCATCAAGGCCGGAGGGACGAGCCCTGCTATCCCGAGCACGAGGCCCAATTGCCGGCACCAGATCCAGCCCGAGCCCCCGCCGCATCCCCCCGCCACCGCCTCTGCCCGCACGCGGATGGCACGAAACGAAGGCGATTTTGCAAATATTTGCCAGCGCGGTGATTTTCCTCTCCCTGCAGATTTGCCGGGAGAAATTATAAAATATTCTGCAAGGAATAAAACATTGAAAATTAAAACTTCACTTGCAAAGGCACAAGCCTGAGAATAAACCTGAAAGGCTCCTTTCTCTCGCCTTCGGTTGCACACTCCGTGCGGCGCAATTGGCTGCTTCCCTGGAATAGATTCAGTTGCTATGATACCAAGTTTGCTTTTAACGAACCCCAGAAAATTAATGGTATTCAGCAGATAAGTCCTTAAAGTGGAACCTATTTTAAGAAATTCTTGCTGAATGGTTTACAAGTAGTCAGGAGGGAGGCGAAGGTTTCCCAAGCACGGCAGAGCCCGCACCGGTTCCTCCTTTGCTCCCAGCCAGGATGTCGGGGTGCACGGTGTAGTGTTTTGGGGTACATTTCAGCCTGGGACCCCAAGCGGTGGGAGCAGGTTTGACGCACAGCATCAGCTCCCCGTGCTGTGCACCGTGCATCCCTCCTGCTGCCACACGGCCGCCTCTTTGCATCCTCCCGGCTGTCCCCACACGGCCTCGCTGCTGCTGAAACGCTTCTCCCGCCAGCCAGCGGCCGCCTCTGCCAACGCTACAGCAACACGGGCAGGTCGGTGCAGGCAGCCTCTGCCCACACCCTGCCCAAACCCGCACAAAAACGCACAAAATTTGTGGCTGGTCCAGATCCTGGAAATTCTGAGATGGTGAAAGGGATGTAAGCGGGTCTGGCATGGAAAGCCTGCTCTGACACAAACCCTTGGAGGAGCTCAGGGCAAATAAGCAAGGAGCTGGGGAAGGTTTACCTCCCAGCACAGTGCCCCATCCCTCCAGCCTCCGCAAGCAGAGCACAGGGTGGCATCAGCCACATTCCCCCCAGGGACCTGTGCCTCCACCACGGAGACAAGCCGGTGCCTCCGGATGCCGCAGCAGCCCTGCGTTGTGCTGCAGCAAAGGCTTGCACCCAGCTCGGCGCTGCCACGGCTAAAGCACCCACACGCCCATCCCTATCCCCAAGCCGCAGGCAGAGAGAGGGGCACACAGTGTACAAGGGGCTGTCTCCTTTTTTTCCCCCACACCATATTTTGGGGTGTACGGGGGCTAGCCCCCCTTTATCCCACACTATGTATAGGGTTCATGTCCTCCCTGCCCAGAAAAAGGCCTGAATTGGGCAAGCCCAGGGTGTTTGAGCAGGCTGGGGGTGCAGGATTGGTGCCAGGGATCCCAGAGATCTGGGACAAGGAATCTGCCCCTCTCCTGCCTGAACAAAGCAAGAGCTGTCGCTAGGAAGGAAGGTGCATCCCCTGCCTCTCGCACCCCAAATTCCTCCTCTGCTGCAGACTCCAGCAACGCCAGGTGAACGAGGAGGTGAAACCCCGGCCAGGATGCTCAGGGCAGGGAGAGGCTGGTGGGGTCAGGGATTGGCACGTTGAGCTTTTTAATGTCTGGAACTGATGCTTTTCCCCTCCTCATTTCCCAGCACCAACCCAGCCAGGAAACTGATGCACCGAAGAACCGAGCAGCGAGGCGGGGGTGCCCCACTGCCACCACCCTGCTCAGGCTGCTGCACCCCTCGCTCTGTGCCTGCCTCCCGCGGGAGAGCAACGGATGGTCCCGCATGGTCGGGGCCTGATCCTGCAATGGTTTAAGCACCTGGGTCCATCTGCAGAGCCTCCCCGCTGACCGCTGCCGAACACCCAAGAGTGCGGGGCCAGACTCTGCGGCTGTGGAGGGGCCCCCCTTGTTGCCCACTCCAAGCTGCACCCCAAAACACATGCCTGAATACACAGCTCCCCCCTTCCCCGAGCTTCCCAGGTATAACTGGGGACCGCTCAGCCTTCGGGCTCACAACTTACAGCCTTTCTCCTCTTCCAGCACCAGCCATTGAGGCTGGATCCAGTGCCTGCACAGCCCCCACAGCCCATGGGCAGCCCGGGCTCAGCCCCACATCCCTCGCATTGGCGAGCCTCCCCGGACACTGTGGGGACCGAGAGGAGCTGGAGGAAGCAGGAGGGAAGGAGGGAGCTGGCTCTGTGCAACACCCCGACCCATGGGCAGCAAAGCAGGAGCACGGGGAGGGGTCCAGGATGGACCGGGGGGGAAACCGAAACCACAGCACCCTCAGAGAGATGCTCCCAAATCCCCCTCTCCGAAGAACAAAGCTGCAATCTCTCTGCAGATGCAGAATAACCGATGAGCAACGATGATTTATTTCTCTTCCCCAGTAGATAAACCGGCCTCGGAAACGGGTTTATGCTAAATTACAATTTGCATGCGGTAATATATTTAAGCAACTTTCCTTCTACTTTGTTATAAACAGGGTTTCTCTGGGGGTTATTTCTGAACTGGCCCTGTTTCATTTATCTCCAGCACACCCAGTGCAAGCGAGCTTAATTGTCGACGTGGAAATTAAAACCACAGCGGGAAAAAATTTTAAAAATTAATAAAATAAAGGTGCTGGATTTGGACGTAGCCTAAGGAACCCCGGGTTGGAATCGAAATAATCACCCAGGCATAGGCGCTAGCTCTGGGCCTCAATAAAAATTATTAAAGACAAAACCCCACTGAAATTTCCACTCCACAGCCGCGTTTGGCTTCCAGCCGCTCTTCCCCTGCAAAGGAACTGGGCCAGTGCCTCGGGGAGGCCGGTGGCCACCGAGCCCCTCTCCTGCCGGGAGGGCAGGGCTCTTCTCCCGGAGAATAGCGAGCGGGTTTTTACATTCGGTTCTCTAGCTTTATGATATCACATACACTCATACAGCTAGATAACCAAAGAGAAAAACCAACCCAGGTCTTTATAAAATGGGCCTCGGCCATGCCGCGCGCCTGGGGGTGTTTCGCTCCGGTGCCGGAGCCCCCCAGGGCGGCCGCAATCCGCGTCCCCTCGTCACCAATAATGAAGAAACCCCAACGGTTTCGATGGGAGAGCAGGAATCTGCCCCGGCACCTTGGGATGCAACACACAAGCCTGGCGCTCCCCAAAACCCACCCAAGCTCCCTGACCCAACGTCTGCACCCCAAAGGGGACCCGCACTCTAAAGCGAGCTCAGCCCCGCACACCCCCGCCATGGTCCCGGAGCCATTGCAGGGCAGGATGTTCCCCCAGGATCCATCCCCGCTGCCTGCGGCCGAGGGTGCTGCCGCCTTCCCAGCCCCAAATTCACCCCCAGACCCACCCCGGAGCGCGCTCCCACTTTATAATTACTGTAATTACTGGCATGGAACTGCTGAGTCATGAGAGCGGCTGGGGAAGGGACGGGCCCAGCCGAAAGGGGCCCCCCCCGGGGCTTTCCCCCCGCGCCCCCACTCTGCCCTCCTCTTCTCCCCTTCCTCCCGCACCCGCTCCCTGCAGCCGGGCCCGGCAACCCCGGCAGGGACCCCGCATATCTTGGGGGTCCGGGCCTTGAATATCCGCTGGGAGGGGACACCTTGTGTGTCCCCCCGCCCCGGGGCGGTCCCGTCCGCGCCCGCCTTTGCCCGCAGGGATCGCGCACCCCGGCCGGGAGGCTCCGGGTACCGGCCCCGGGTACCGGTCGGGCCGCGGTCCGGGGGATGCTCCCGGGGAGCTGCCCAAGCCGGGAGGCTCCTCGCCGGCTGCTCGGAGGGAAACTCGGCAGAGCGGCTGCCCCCGGCCCGCAGCAGAGGACGGGGAGAGGACGGGGGACCCCGGGGAGGGGTCCCGGGGAGGGGTCCCGGGGAAGGGGGTACCTGCTCGTCCCGCTGGGGCCGCTGCTGCCCGCGGTCACCGACGGCTCCGGGTCGCCGCATCCTTTCCAGGCTGGCAGGGTGGGGAGGCAGCTCGGCCCGGGACGGCGGCTGGATGCCTTCGCCCGGTGCCGGTGAGGGACCCGCTCCCGCTCCCCGCCGCCTCTGGGACCTGCCTCTAAAGTTGAGGCAGAGCTGGCGGCGGAGGGATGGCGGGAGGGCGGGGGAGGGCGGGAGGAGGGACGGGGCGGCCGGCGGGGACAAAGCCCGAGCGGCGGGGCTGGGACAGCCCGGGCGTGGGGCCGGGGCAGGGGTCACCCCCCGGGGGGCCAGAGCCATTCGCCACGGCCGCCGCTGTCCCCGGGGGCCGGCCCGTCTGCTCGCTCCGGACCCCCCTCCGCCCCCTCCCCGGACCCAGCCTCCCGCAGCAGCCGGCCCGCCCCGTCGGGGAGGCGGGGGTGCCCCGGAGGTAACCCCGCTCGGGCAGGGCTGTGGGGGAGCCCCCCCGGCAAAGGCTGGGGTTAAACCCGACGTGCCCGGGGAGGCGAAGAGGCTGGGGGGGGGCGGGGGAGGGGGGCAGCCGGACCCTCCCGTCGAGGCTGCGCTCCAGGGCCCCGCTCGCAAAGGGGAAAATTTGCGGCTATTCAGGAATAAAACCGGGCTCGACCCCCGCGTCCCGTCATCCCGTCCCAGGTCGTAACGGGGTCTCTCGACCGCCGCGGCCTCGGGTCTACCCTCCCGGCCGGGAAGGGCCCCCCCCGGGCCCTGGCCAAAGCGGGGCCGCGGCTCGGAGGGCGGCGGGGCAGAGCCCGGGGCGGGGTGCCGAGGGTCCGGCTCCACGTCCCCCCCGTGCGGCCACGGCTCTGTCCCGGGCCGGGGACCCGAGCCCCTCTCCCGGTAACGGCAGAGCGTCCCCGGCCTTTCTCTTGCTCCCCCCAGCCGCCTCACCCCCGGGAGCGCACCGGTGGGCACAGCCGAGCCCCCCACCCGTGTGCACACACCCGCGCAGGGGTGCCCGGGCACGGCTGCACCCCCCCCCGCCCCATCCCCGGTGCCCACGCAGGACCGCTCACACCGCTACACGCCCACGCCCCGGTGCCCGCACACGGACGGTCACGCTCGTCGTGATGCACGCACGGCCCCGCACACGCACCCGCGCACACCCACACCCGCTCCCCCACCCACGCAGGGCACCCTGGTTCTCCCCGGCCTCCTCCACGCCCCTGCCCACCCCGCCGCAGCCCTGCCCCGGCCCGGCGGGCTCCGCAGCCCTCCCCGGGCCGCCTCGTCTCACCTCGTTCCGGTGAAACGGAGGAAAACGAATTCAACAGGCGGTCCGGGGAGTAGCACCGGCCCCGGGCACGGCGCCGTGTCCCGGCTCTGGGCAGCCCCGGGAGGGCTCCGCTTCCACCGGGAGACCGGCTCGGGGCGGGTGGCGGGGCCCTGCTCCCCGTCACGGCGCACCGGCTTTTGGGGAGGAGGCACGGATCCGTCCCGGCCCCTCGTAACCACACCCGCCCTTTCATATAGATACACCTACAGATATAAAATATTTCATATATAAATATCTGTGTGTGAAGGGGCTGGGAGCGATGCACGGCGGTGCTCGCGGAGGTGCCAACCCTCAAGCACCGGGTGCTCCCCGGGAGAAACGGGGCTGTGTGCCCCACACCGGGGATCCACACCCACACACACGGGACGGGGGAGCCCTTGGCAGGAGCCCCGTCCGCAGGCGGCGGCCGCAGCCCCCCGGGCGCGAGCGGAGGATGCTCCCGCCGGTACCGGGCACCGGGCACCGGCACCGGCCCCGCCGCTCTCCGTGGTGCTGAACCGCCGCCGCGCCCCGGGGCCGTGCGGGGTCGCGCCTCCTCCGTCCTCCTCTTTCCAAGCTACCGCTAATTAATTCTTATTATCGATATTCATTATTATCGTTATCAGCCCTGCAGTTCCTGTCGCTCCGGTGCACCGCGGCACGGCCAACCGCTCCGAGCGGGAAGATGGTGCCAGCGAGGCAGCCAGTTACCAAATTAACGGATCGTCGCCCCGCACGCCCCCGGTAGCTGCCGCCCGCGCTCCCCGCCGTGGGCCCGCACCACGCGTGGGCCCAGTCGGTGCCGTTACCTTCGCAGCCTGGCTCCGAAATGCTTCTCTCCCGCCCGGCCCCGGGGCGGCGGCGACCCCGGAGGCTCGGCACCGCTGCCGTCCACACCGCCCGGGGGGCACGGCTCCGCTAAGCCGCCCCGGTGGGTTCCGCTACCAAACGGCCCCTTCCCCGGGCAGGCCCGGCCGCCGTCCTTCCCCAAAGGGTAAAAACCCCAACAACGACCGGCGGCCCCAAAGCTCCGCCGAGCGAACGAAGGGCACCCGGCGGAGCTTCTCCGCCGCCCCGGGAGCGCCCTCTGGCCCGGGCCCGGCCCCGGCAAGGGCCGCTTCGGGCACCGGTGGAGAGCGGGGCGCAGCATCCGCGCCGGCCCCGTTCCTCCGCCGCCTGCGGGCCCGGTAACGGCCGCGCAGGGCCCGGGCGGGCCGCAGCGGCCCGGTTCGCCCCCGCCGGTTGCCGGTCCCCGCTCCCCAAGGTTCCCTACCCCCCACTCCCCGGGGGGGGGGCCGCGGGGTGAGGCTTAGTAACGCCGACACGGGAAGGGCGGCCGCCCCACGCGTGTCCGCGGCGGGGGCTCCACGGGGACCGCCCGGCCCCGTTCCTCCCCGGCACTTACCGAGCCGTGGCCCGCCTGTACCCCGCTCCCCGGCGGCTGCGGGCGCTGGCTCCGTCCCCGGCGCCTTTCGTCCCCCCGTCTTCCCCGTGCCTACACCCTCGTGTGAATCAAATACCTTCACTACAGCAGCCATGTTGGGCTCCGGTGCAAGCACGGCGCTCGCCGCAGGAACCGCCGGCCGCCTCGGCGGGAGGCAGCGCGGCCGGGCTCGGCTCCGAGCGGAGCGGGGGGCCCGGCTCCCACCGGAGAACCGGAGCCCGGGGAGCCCGGTAAGCCGCCGGTCCCCCTCTCCCCATCGCACCGAGGGATGCCGCCGTGCCCCGCTCCCCGCCAGCCCGAGAACTTCCCACCGTTACCGGTAACGCCGTTAACTGCGGGTCCCGCACCTGCCCCGCATCCCTCCGGTAGAACCGGCCGCATCCCGGGGCTGCCTTTGGAAAAGAGGTGGGGGGGAGCCGCGGTTACCTCCGCCTCGCCCGGTGTCCCCCGCGGCGCCGCTCGGCCGAGCCCACCTGGGGAGGGAAAGAGAGAGAAGAAGCGTCAGGAGGAGCCGCCGCCATCGCTCCAACTTGGAGCAACTTTCCCGGCGAGGCCGGCAGCGGGGGCGGGGGGGTGGGCGGCGCTGGAGCCCCTGCCCAGCCAGCCGGGGCCGGTCCCACCGGCGGGCAGGGCGGGGGATACCCCAAACCCGGTCATTCCCACCCGCGGAATTGGGGGAGACCCACCCGGAGCCCCGGCCCTGCCCGAGGGGCCAAGGCGGGACACGGCCTCCGCTACCGGGGGAAATACAGGAGAACCTCCCGAAGGGGCAGTCCCACAGCCAGTGTCTGTCTGTCTCTCTGTCCGCCTTTACCAGGCGGGGGGCGGCCCAGCTTCCCAGCGCCGTGGGCACCGAAGCCTCCACGGGCACCGGGACGTCGCACCGGGCAGCCGCGGCCGCTCCCCGGGCGACGGAGCCGCTCGCCCGCCCGGCCCGGCGCCCCTCGAAAGCTCATTTTTCAGCTCTTTCTAAAAATTATTTTTCCCCTTTTCCTCCTACCAGATTTTCTCCCCCTATTTCTTTTCATTTTCCCGCCCCATTTTTATATATATATTTGTTTTTTCCTTTTCGCCGTTTGATTCCAACGTTGTCGCTGGGAATTATTTGCATTTAAAACACAACGACTCGTTCCCCTGCATATCGCTTCGCGGTTCAATTCAACCAGCACCGGAGAGGGTGGGACCGACCCCGAGGAAAAGGGGTCCCCAAACCCCCAGCCAAATCCACCCGATTTCCCACCCGGCTGGAAATATCGATGTGGGCGAAAACTAAAGATTTAACAAATTTTAATGATTTTTTCTTTCTGCAGCCGCTGTCACCCAAAGGTGTTGTAGCAACAAAGAGCAAGAGGGGATTTGACGCTCGTATTTTTGGCCTGTTCCCGGGCAGAAATATTCCCCCAAAGCCCCGAACGCTCTGCAAAGATTGATCTCTCTTAAAAAAAAAAAAAAAAAAAAAAGAACCAAACCCAATCATATCCTGCCCTGGAAAGTGCTTCAGAAGAAAATCTGATTTTATATTTATCCCCCCGTGGCTGCTAAATCCGTCGGAGGACACACACGCGCGCGCGGCACCCGCTGAAACTAACAGCGAGGAGGGGGGAGAGGAAATCAAACCACCACCCCTCCCAGTCCAAAATGGGGGTAAACGGTTTCCATCCCCCTCCCCTTCTCCCCGCGCACGACAGAGATTTCCCCGCTCGGGAAACAACGGCGTGGAAATCCCCGCCGTGCCCGCTCGGGCAGAGCCAGGCGCTTCAGCGCAGGAACAACCCCGGATACTTCTGGGTTTTTTTTTTGGCGGGGGGCGGTGGGGGGAATAATAACAAAACAAGATAATTTTTTTTTCCTTTCTCCAGAAATACCGAATTCAGCCCCGGCCCTTCGCATGGGGAATTTTTCCCCCCCTGTTGTTTTTTCTTTAATTTTATTTTTTGCGGCTGGGATACAGCTTCGCAGGGCTGGGAAGGGACGGGGAGGGGATGCCCACACACCACACCGCACCCCCAAAACCCCCACCTCCCCTCTCTTTTTTTTTTTTCTTCCCCCAAAACCTCCCCACATACACACACACACGAAAAAAAATAACTCCAGACGCCGAAACTTGGCTCCGGCAGCCCCTTACCTCGGGCACCGGGCAGGGCAGGGCTGTCGGTCCGACCGGCCCGGGGCTCTGAACCCCGGGGGTGGCTTTTGTGAGTTTGCTGGAGTTTCCCCGGGCTGTCCCCTTTTGTGCCCCATTGCCATCTAGAGGCCCTGATTAATTAATTTCACACCGAAGCTCGGGAAAAAAATTTTTCCCACAAAACAAGTGGCCGAAGAGATGTGAAACCCCCAAAGAAAAAAAAAAAAAAGAGTCAACATCAAGTTCAACAGCATGCGGGGGGGAAAAAGGCCGATTTCCATCACAATCGCGTCTGAGCGGGGGCCGGGCGGGGGGCGGCGGGCGGCGGCCCCCCGCGCCCCCTCCCCGCGTTCCCAGGCTCGGAACAATCGCGCTCTGTTTGCCTCGCACATGCCGGCGTTTGGGCACGGAGGCTGCCTTGGGATAACAGGGATAATGAGGAGGGGTTTGGGGAAAAAAGGAGGGGAGGGGGGTTGTTGGGGGAGTGATGGAGGGTTGGGAAAGGGCGGTGGAAGGGGAGGGGGGGGGAGCGGAGGAGCGCGCACCTGGGGACTGGCCGGTACCGACCTGTTGATCCCCGGTCGGGAGCTCCCGGTGGAGTAGGCGGGAGCGAGTCGGGATGGGCAAGAGGGGACCGGCGGCCTCGGCGGGGCGCGGGAGGGGTCCCCAAAGCCGGGATGGGGCAGAGACGGCTCCCGGGGTTGGGGGGACACACACACTTTTCCCTAAGTTTTGTGCCCCCCCCCCCCGCCCCGCCCATCCCCGGCCACGCGTTTTCCCACGGCCCCGGGGGAGCGGGGGGTGCCTGTCCCGGGGGAGCGGGGGGTGCCCGCTCCGGGGGAGCGGGGGCCGGGGCCCGGGCTGGCCGAGGCGGTGGTGGACGTGTCCTGCAACCCAAGCAGCTCGGCTCCGCCGGGCATTGTCCCCACGGAGCCCGTGGCCATTGTTCCCGGCGCTGCGGGAGCCGGAGGGAGGGCAGCTTTCCACGCCTCGTGTGCCCCCCCCACACCCCCCGACACTCACACCGGGCCGCCGGGACCCGCAGCTCCTGAACCGGGGAGGGGGGGGGAGCAAAAAAACCACACACACACCCCCCAAAATGAAAAGGCCCGGGCGGGGGAGGCGCGGGGTCCCCCCTCGCAGACTTGCTCCAAGTTGGGAGAAGCGGGAGGGGGAGCGGGGCGGCTGCCGGTGCCCGCACAGCCCAGCCCCTCCGGTGGGCAGCACCGGCACTGCCCGCTCCCCGACGCGGGGAGTTCGGTGCGGGGCAGGGAGGGGGGAAACCAGCGACGAGAAAGGGGAGTTAGGGGGGGTGGGGGGCGGGTTATTTACCTCCCTCCGCACATCTGCATCCATTAATGACTTAGCGACGGCGGGAGCCGGGAGCCGCCGGGACACCGAGAGCCGCCGGGACACCGGCAGCCTCCGGGGCGGGGGCTGGGGGGGGAGGCGGCACCGGTAACGGGCAGGACGCGGAGCCCGGAGACATCGAGCGGCTGCGGAGCCGGGCTGCGGCTCTCGGAGAGGACTGCGAGGAGCAGCGGGGATGGGGGAAGCGGAGCCCCCCGCGATCACGTTGCCTTTTACGTGGGGTTAAATAGATAACGTCTGCCCCGGGGGCTTGAACGCCGGGAGCCCCCCGACCGGGCCCGGGCAGCCCCGGCCCGCCGCCACCGGGCCCTTGGGGGGGGCCCGGATTCCGCCCAAACATCCATTTTGTCCTTTTTGGAAATGGAGATGGGAAAGAGGAGGGGGAAATGTGCCTTTTTTTTTTTTTTTTTTTTGCCTTTTTTTTTCCTCCTTGCTTTCTCCATATTTTACTACGTAAGGCATGACGTCCTCACGTCGGGAGCGGGATAGGTTAGCCCTGCGCTGGGGGGAATGCACCGGGGGTGGGGGGGGCGGGGGCGGCTCTGGCAGCAGAACCTAAAAATAACGGGAATTTTATTATTTAATAATAATAATAATAACAATGATGATAATAATATAACAATCGCGGGGACCCCGCGGATACGGCCCCGCCCGGGCAGCGGGAGGCAGGGCCGGATCCGGACACCCCCCCCGCCCCCCGGGTACCGGGGGACCGTCAGGGTTTGGGGCACCCCACGGGGCGCTGGGGGCGCGGGGCCGGACCCGGGACGGAGGGGAAGGGATGTGGGGTGCGGGGGGTCCTCCCTCCTTCATCCCCCCCCACCTTCCCGGGGCTGGGTCAGAGCCTGCGTCGGGCAGGGTCACCCCACTCCCCGGCCGGTGCGGGGTTATTCCGTGGAAATGAAGCAGAAATCGGCTATTTTTGAATTAAATCAAAAATTTTCCCCCTTTCCCCGCCCCGGGTGTTAACACCTCCAAGCTCCGAAGTGGCCGGGAACGGAGCCCCCCTCCCCACTCCGGTGCACCGGGATTTTCGGTGGTTGCAAAGGCGGCTTTGCGCAGCGCCCGGCGGGTTTTGCACCCCAAATCCGACCTGGGGGGCGGGCGGTCAAACCGAGCCGCCGAGCGGGGGCCCGGGTGGGCCGAGCTTGGCTCCAGCCACCGGAGCGATGAGGGTGCGCGTTCCCCGCCGCGGAGCCGGGACCGGGCCGGTGCCCGGTGCCCCCCCCGCCCCCGGGGACGGAGAGACCACGGCCTGGTGCTGCCGGGGAGGCCGCCGGCTTCGTGCTCTTCCCTAATGAGCTCCACTTATTCATTTCACCCTCAACGAATATTTCTGCCGGCTGGGCTGGGGGGTGCCGGGACGCTCTGTCCCGGCCGCCCCCCGCCCGTCCCGTCTGACCGGGGCTTCACCGGAGCCCGGCCGGTCCCTCCCGGCCTCGCAGGGCAGCAGGAGGCCGGGGCTGCGCATCGCATACCCCAATTCCTGCCGCCGGCCCTGGCATACCCATGCCCGGGGGGCGGGGGGGCGGGGGGGCGACCCCCGGGCTGACCGGGCCCTCCCTCACCAAAAGGCCCTCGGGGGAGGAGGCCCGGCTCCTCCAGCCCCCCGGTACCGGCGGGGCCGGTCATCCCCCCACAACTGCGGGTTGTTAGAGGGGGGCGGCGGCGGCGTATTTTGTCTCCCTGATACCGTTTTGATCAAAAATTCATTAAGAGGTGCTCGCGCAGCGCCATGAATATTTCAGGGTTTTTGCAAAACAACAAAGTGGGTGTTTGGGGGAAGATACACCGGGCGGGGGGGGGGCAGCCCCCGGTGCCCGGCGACGAGGGGCCGGGACCTCCGTCCCCCCGGGCCGCGCTGGCTCCCCCCGAGCCCGGGGCTCGTTCCCGCCCCGTTATAAGGCATGAAACGGGTCCCGGTAACCCGGGAACGGAGACCGACCCCCGGTTGGAACGGGCGGCCCGGCCCGTCGGGACACGCAGCGCCCAGCCCCGGCTGAGCCCCGCGGTCCCCGTGACCGCCCAGAGCCGGCCCGGCTCTGCCCACCCTCCCGGGGCTTCTCCGTGGGCACGCGTGGCCGTGGGGCTCCGAGGGGCCGCACCTCCGCCGGCTCCCGCAGCCCGGGCCGGGGGCAGCGGGGGGACCCCATCCCCACCCGGGATGTCCCCTCGGTAGCACCAGGACCCCGAGGGACACGGTCCATCAGCCCACACCCCCTCGGGCTGGGATCCGACAACGCGGGGCTGCTCTCCCACGGCTCTGGGGAGGGGACGGTCCCCCCAAAACCAATCCATCCCTCTTTACCCCAGCAAGGGAGCACCCTGACTGCAAGGTCCACAGCCCCCCAAATCGGGGTGCTGAGCCCCAGCAGCGCATTCCCACCCCCCAGCAGATGGAGAGGTACCGGCACCAACTGGGAGACAAAGCCCCACCAGCTCCGCAGCCCTGAGCGCCAGAGCCCAGCACCCTCCTGGAGCAGCACAGCCCCCCGCCATGCTGGGCCTGCAGGTAACTGGGCTTTACTGGGACAGCTCTCCAGCCAACTGGGAAGGGGACATGGAGCTACAGAGGTAGGGAGATGGCCCAGACCCCTCCACTGTGGCCCAGGACCCTGTAGGATGGATGGGTGGGGGACACAGAGCAAATGCAGATGCTCTGTCTCTTCCCAGTGTCATCCTGAGCACTGTCCCCCCCAGCAAAGCTGGGGGTCCCTGGGTACCACCTTTGGGTCCAGTGCAATAGAGCATCCCACTGCCTCCGCCGCACTGGGGGGACACTCGGCAGGTAGGCAAGGGTGTAAGGCTGGGGGCAGAGGGCAAGAGCAGCCACCCTGTGAGATCAAAGCGGGTCTGGGGGTACTCCAGGGCACCCCCCACCCCAGTTTAGGACCTGTCGCAATGGGGCATTACTGGACCTGAAGGCAGCTGGGGGGGGTGCGCAGCTCCGGTTGGCTCCCAGGTCTCCCGCCGCTGCCCTCTGGTCCTGCCAGCCTCTCCCGTGTCCCCGCAGTGGGATCCAGCGAGGGTCCCCGACAGCCCCAGCCCCTCCCCAGGGCTCACCTCGCCCTGACATTTCCTGGTGCTCCTTCCATGCCAGCGGGTTGCCATAGCAAATCTAAATCTTACAAACAAAACGAGGAGAAAAGCCTTATTAGCATATATTCAAATGAGCCATGCAATAATGCAAACCATAAATCATGCAGTCATTGCTATTCAATCAGTGTCTCTTACCCCAGCCCCCACATTTTCCCCAGGTGTCTTGCCTCCTCCTTGCCCGCAGAAGCCCCTTCCCATCCCCAAGGGTCGCCCAGGAGGGGACCCGACAGCCCGTGGGGACCTGGGCTGAGGCCGGACCCAGCCATGGGCTGTCGGGGGTCTGTACAGCCCCTAATCCTGCCTGGTATTTATGTCGCTTGCTGGGCTCTATTAAACGGGGCAAACTCTTCCCAGGATTAATCTCCCGCCCATGTTTTAATCTCGGGGCTCGGCCACCAGTAATCCCACACCGCAGGAAGGGGCTGAGCTCAGCGCTGGTGAGCGGCTAGTGTGGAGAGACGCCCATCCCCTCCTCATCCCAACCTGTGGGTGCCCAGGCAGTGCTTGGGGTCTCCCCCTCCCCAAAACCAGAGGACGATGCGTGCTGTAAAAGCCTGGTCCCCCCTTCCTCGCTTACCTCTCAGCAGCGTGGCCGTGGCCGTATCCAGCACATGGCAGGCCCCAGGGGACACTCCCCCACACCACAGAGCAGTAGAAACCCAGACCCCAGCCCAGCCCTAAGCTATAAGAGACGCAGCTCAGCTGGGCCGGTCCCACCCCCCCACTAAACCCCCCACCGATGTCGATCTTAAGGGCACAGAAGGGGTTTTTCCTCCTCCCACCCGCTCCCAGCGCCAGGCTGCGGCACTGAGACTTTGTAAGCAGCTTTTTGGGGTCTCCCAGGGAGCCGAGGGGTGGGAGGAGCACAGCTGGACCCCAGGGACCTGGCCAGAGATGGGGGTGACCTGGCTGTGACCTGCCTTGCTGGTCAGTGACCCCGGAGAGGCGGCTCTGAGCCCTGGGGGACACGGGGGACAGCAACGCTGAGCTGAAGGGGGTCAGGGCATGGGCCACTTCTCCCCTTTGGGACATTAATGACCTGCCACCTCTTAGCCACCCGAGTCATGCTGCCTGACCCCAAGAAGCTCACGCCAGACACCCTGACACCCCCAGCTCTTTATTGGTGAGAATATAATAAATAGAAAAGAGCCCCTGGGCTGGGGGAGCAGCACCCCCCACCCCCGGCTGCTTCCCTGCATCCCTCCCGCCTCGCTGCGGGACCCCCGCAGCACCCCCGGCCGGGTGCAGGATTGAGCCAGGGGTGTGCAGGGTTGGACCTGCTGCTGGTGCTCTCAGTCCTGCTGCCACCCCGTGGCACTTCTCAGGCATTCCCGTTCACCAGGGACACGCTGGCGCAGGGACAGACGGACGGATGGACGTGGATGTACAGTGTCTGGCACCGGACAAGGGACCAGGGTAGCGCTCCTCGCCCATGGGGTCCTGGCCTCGCAGGCGGCTGGGGGTCAGAGCTGCAGGGACGGGGGGCTGGCAGCTTGTGGGGGGCACCGAGGCAGGGAGGGGGTTTGCCAGGAGCTGCAGCCCCAGGGTGGGGGACCGGGACCCCACAGGAAACCCTGCGGCACTGCCGACTTCCCCGGCAGCATTGCAAAGGGCACAAGGGGCTTCCGGGGGGTCCGAGGATGGGGGTGAAGCAGGGGGCTGCTCCCCCAGGCTCGGCCCACCCCCTGCACCCCATCGGCCTCGCTATCTCTGCCAAGCGTCCATGGCCTGCGCCCGCCGCACGGGAACGGGGCCCCGCTGCTCCTCTGCCAGCGGCCGGGGGGGCCCCAGGGGGTAGGGGTACCCCTTGGCATAGTCGTCCCGCGGCTGGAGGTCTCCGGGGCCTCGGGAGGCTTCGCTCAGGGAGGCCAGGCTGGCCAGGGGGGGCTGGGGGGTGCCCGAGGGGCAGCCCAGCCCTGGAGAGACCCTCTCCGACTTGATGCTGATGGCTTGGTGCTGCGGGGAGGTGCCGGGGGCCGGGGCTGGCTCTTCGGTGGGGACGATCCGGCTGCTGACCCTGGGGTGAGAGGGGAGGAGGAGTGAGACTGGGTCCCCCTGCATCCCCTGCCAAGGCACATGGGGTAGGGAGAGGCCGAGTTCACCCCTGCCCTCCTCCCTAGCTGTGCTGAGACCCCCCCAAACTCATTTCATGAACCAGCTCTGACCCAGCTGGTCACTGGGCAGCCACCCACCCACCCACATGCCTGGCACGGCTGCTGGGAACCTGCTGCATGACAGAGGGGAGACAGGGGGACCAGGTCCCCTGGGGAAATCCGGTTCAAAATAGGCTCTGCTGACAGTGGGGGGGGAGGGGCAACCCCGTGCACCCCAGTTTTGGGGTGAAAATGGACAGACTCCAGCACAGTGGGTGGGGGGGCTGCGCCTTGGGTGCCAGCAGCACCCAGGGCTGGGAGGTGGCACCCATGCAGCAGCTCTTCATGAATAGGCTCATCCCCACCCTGCACTCCCTCCCCATCCCCCCACCCTGCCACCATCCCCCATCCTTACCCTAGCGCTGCCATGTCCCGTGGGTGCTGCCACGCCGTGGGGCCGGGCTGCAGGAAGCCGGGGGGCGGCGGGGCCTCGCCAGCCCCAAACTCTGCCAAGCAGGAGGCCAAGAGTGAGGAAGAGCTGGGGGGGTGGGTCTGAGGCTGGGGGGTGGTCCGCGCTGTCGGGGGGCTGAGGAGCCTGGGCTTACCTGCTTGGGCTGGGGCGAGGAAGGGGAAGCCGGCGAGGCTGTGGCTCGGGACGCCGGTGCTGCCCGGGGCGAGCACAGGGCTCAGGGTCTGCAGAGTGGGGTACAGCGGCCGCTGTGGGAAAGTGGGGAGCCCCCCATCAGGCTTTGTGCTGCTGACCCCCTGGAGGACCCATATTGCAGCATCGCCCCCCTTCCCCCCAGCTCCTTCCAGTGCCCCCCAGCAAAGCCTCAGTGTCAGGCACGCCCAGCAAAGCCCTGGTGTCAGGCTGAGGAAGAGGAGGTGGGAGAGGATCAGAGAAGCTCCTCACTGAATTTGGGGAGGGGACGTCTGCGTGGCCCTGGGGACACTGGGCACGGTGACTTGCTGGGAAATGCCTGGCTGCAGTGAACCGGGGGGGTCCCCTCACTGCCTGCCCTGCTGTCCCCTCCCATGGTGTCACCACTCAGGGGGGTGCCCAAGGCCACCGAGCATCCTGCTGGCACCGACCCCCAGGGAAACCCCATGGCCAGGGGGTCCCATCCCCCTCCCTGGGCATCAGTGGCACCCCACGGACCCAAAACCAGCCCGCCCCAGGGGGCTACAGATGGGGGGGGGCTTTGTCTCGCATGCAGGGGACACATCCCAGGGATGGGGCCATGCTGGGGCTGTCCCCCACACTAGCACTGTCCCCACACGCCGGCCCAGGCAGCAGATACCGCAGAGCCGGTTTCCCCGCTGTGGAACTCACCGCCGCGCTGCCGCCGCTCCGACCACTCGCCAAGCTGCCGTGGGCTTCGCCGCGCCGGCCCTCGGCCCCCAGGTACAGCGGCGGGGGTGTCTTGGTGGCCAGGGCTCGGTTCAGGCTGCCGGCAGGGAAGAGGGGGTAGCCGATACCTGGACAGACAGAGGGACAGGAGGATGCACAGGTTGGCCCCGAGGGATACAGCATCCCAAGGGCTCTGGTCCTCAGGGGGATTCCTGTGGCTGCGGCCAGTGGCCCCGGTGCCCTCGTCGCGGCGGGCGGCCGTGCATGCATGCACGGTGCCGCGCTCCGGCAAACCCACTTCCTGCATGAAGCCGTCGGTGCACCTGGGCTGCCGCGGCCGCCCCCAGCCCGCTGCGGCCACACGCTGCGAGCGGAAACGGCGCGCAAAGGTGGCGGCTGGATCCGGCCCTGGGGCCAGCAGGCTGCAAACCTCCCTGGCCAGACCCTGTCACAGGGAGCACCCTCACCCCAGCTCCCCACAGAGCTGCTGGGACCTCCTGTGGGGATGTCCAGCAGGCCTGGGACCACCACGCCATCCCCTTCCAGGGAGATGGGGATGCTGCATGCCCGCATCCTGCACCGGGAATATCGCCCAGCCACCTCCATGCTACCTCCCACCCACCCCCGGGGTTTTCCGCTGGTCAAGACCCAGCATCATTTTTTCCAGCTGCTTTTCTGCTGCGTGGCTGCGAAGGCACCCGTGTCCCTGCCACCACCCCAGGCTGATGCCATCCCGCCAGGCAGGATGAGCCCCTCGTGTCCAGCTCCAAGCTGTGCCGCATGGGAGGGAGCTGCGGGCATGGGGTGCCCAGGGCGCTGGGGCTGGTCGGGTGCTGGGTGCCGGCAGGGTGCAGGAAGCAGCTGGAGGGAGGCAGGGGACGGTGTTTCCACAGCTGCAGTGGCGCTACCTGCCCACGCACCCACCCCGGCCCAGCTCCCGGTAAATCCCCAGGAGATGCTGCGAGAGGAGCTTTGCATGCGGTGTCTGGCCGGGAAAATCCCCACGGGGCCGGTGGGGATGGGGTGCCCATCATGGGGACCTTCTCCCCTGCAGCATCGCTGGGCGATGGGTCCGAGCCTACCTGGGGGCAGCGGCCCCGGTGAGCGTCCCGGTGGCTTCGGCGCTGCTGGTTTGAAGGCGGGCAGGCGTCCCTGGCCCTGCGGGGAGCTGCTGGCACTGCCCAGGGATCCATCGGTGGCCGGCGGGGAGCTGCCGTAGGTTGCCTCGGGCAGCGGCGCTGGGCTCTGCAGGGCGAAGTAGAGGTGAGGGACAGGGACCCTCGGGGACTCTCGGGGACCCTCGCCCCCCGCGCTGTGGAGCAGCAGCGACTCACATAAAACCTGGGCCGTGCCACTGAGAGGTCCATGCCCTCGCTCAGCCTCCGCGCCTTCTCCCCAGGATCCGGCCCCTCTTCCAGCTCCAGCTCATGGCTCTCCAGCCCCAGCCCCTTGCGCTTCAGCGTCTGTGGGGAGCGGGGTGGTGAGCGGGGTCCTGCGCCCGCCCTGGCCCCCCCCAGCCACCCCCCGCCGCTACCTCGAGGATGTCGGAGTTGGTGCGGCTCTCGTGGGGCTCGCTGTACTCCGTGTACTTGAGCAGCACCTTGTCCATGTCAGTGCTGGCGTACTGGAAGAGGCGGTTGGTGCTGTTGAAGATGATGAGGGCGATCTCGCAGTCGCACAGGACGCTCAGCTCATATGCCTTCTTCATCAGCCCGAATTTCCGCTTGGTGAAGGTCACCTGCAGAGCGGGGAAGGGGATGAGATGCTGCACCCAGGACCCCTTTGGGATACAGTCCCAAACCCTCCTCCTGGGTCCCCAAACCACCTCCCGCTCTGGAGGATCCAACGCCCGTGGGGAAGGTGGGAGCAGAGCGGCTTTGCCTCCCTTCATGGCCTCGTAGCTCCCTGTCCCCCTCATCCCCACCTTGTCCACGAGCGGCTCCTACCTGCCGGTTCCGCTGATCAAGTATTCGGCTGATCTGTATTTTTTTCCGGCCCATTTTTGCCTTCTACACTCAAGGAGAGGCTGGAAGAGAGCAAGAAACCCCTGAGCCCCTGCAGCCTCGGGCCGATGTAAGCGAGCATCTGCCCCGGCACCGCGTGCACCTCCTCGCCCCTCCGGTTGCCAAAAATAAGTTTTGCTGAAAAAAAAGTTTTCAGAGGAAGTTTCAGCATATTTTTTTTTTTTTTTCAGCAAAGATGGTGGCAAACTGAAAAATGAAAAAAAAAAAATTGGGAAATTCTGCTGGGGGAAGGGGAGGGGGAAAATCCCCTTAGCTTTGCCCAACTGGCTCCACCACCCCGGCTCCATCACCCCCACCCCACCCCAGCCCCGGGGACCCGAGGACCTGCGTGTGCTGGCTGGAAAGCCGCGATGCCGCGATGCCAGATCCCTCGCCGGGAGCACGGGATCAGTCTTTGCATCCCCAAGCGCCCGCCCGAAGCCGCGGGGGCTGCTCCAACCCTGCCCTGTGCATTGATGCTGTTCACCGGCGGGTCCGTCGGATGGGGAGGGTGGTTATAAGGGAGGCCGGGCTGGCTGCGGGGAGGGTCCGTAAAACAAAAGGGCTGTTTTTAGGTTCAAGGTTTTGGGTTTTTTTTAAATTGTTGTGTTTTTTTTTTTTTTTTTCTAATGTGAACAGACTAAATTTGACCTCCGCCATTCGCAGGTCAGGAAGTGGCTGTACGAGGAGACAGCAAAGCGAAACCACCCACCTCTTCGAGCCACGTGAGCCAGTGCTGGGAAGGGTGAGGGGTCGGGGGACCCCGCATCCCACCCCAGTTGCAGGGTGCCAGCACTCATCGCAGCCCAGCACAGGGCTATGACACCCTCCCCTGTGACATCCCCCTGCTGCTGCAGGGACCCAATTCTTGCTCCTCTTGTTATCCCCTGGCACTGGTCACCCCAAAACACCTCTGGGACACCCCTGTGCCACTGCAGCCCAGGGCAGAGCCAAGGGTGGCATCAAGACGCTCCCAAGGGCTCCCTTGCACCCAGCCTCTCTACCCCAGTTTGGGTGCAGACCTGGCCCAGCTTGGTCCCCACCATCCCCAAGCCATGGCCGCGGGGCAAGAGCCAAGCTGGGAAGCTGGCGGGGCTGGGAGCTCTGTGCTGCGGCTCCCCGGGGATGGCAGGCACCCCGGGAGCCCCCCAAGCCCAGCCAGAAGCCCCCCCATCACAGGGATGCCCCCCGGGGGTGCAGGTTGGGGACTGGCCATCATTTCGCTCCCCCAATGCCCCAGCTTGTCCCGCTTCCCCCTCTCAAGCACGTTGCCATTTACCATCTTGCTCAGCTGCTATATTTAGCTGATCAAAACTAATTTTAATTTATGGAAGGAAATTGCGCTGCCGTTCCCACGGCCCTGCTGCCACCCTATGTCCCAGGGCCCACGCACGACACCAAGGTACGGGGGGTGCCGAGACCACCCCGGCCCCCCCCCCCCGGAAAAAGCCAACAATTCCCTGGTGAAAAGGCAGAGGTTTTCCCAACGATTTCTGCTGCCCACACAGTGCCAGGGCTGCTCCTGCCCTCCCAGCGCCGACACCTGCGGCACGGCATTGGGCCAGGGCGCTCTCAGGTATACGGCCAGGGCCACCCGGAGGGGTCAGCTCTCTCCTGTGCACTCGCATCCCATGATCTTTAGTTTGGGGCACAGAAACAGGAGCTGTTCCCCGGGGGTCTCCGGCTCACAGCTGGGTTTGGCCTGTTTTGGGTCAGGGGATGCTGGCTTGGCTGCGAGTCCCAGGTCCCTGCACAGCCTCACCCCCGGGGGGGAATTTTAAAGGCTCCAGGGTGCTGGGGACGGAAGGACATGTCCCCTGGTCTGCAGCAAGGACATGAAATGCTGCCAAAGTGCCCCCTGGGGGGCCACCATCCCCTCCCCGCCCAGCTCCACAGCCCCCCAATGCCCTGCTCCAGCACCCCAGTTTCCAACTGCATGGAAAGAACAGAGGGAGGTGGTCCCTACACTGGGACTGATCCTGCAAGCCCCTACCTGGCCCCAGGCTGCCCCGACGCCCGGCCGTGTGCCCCGCTCCATGCTGCTCTATCGCAGGGGGCAGGGGACAGCAGCCACCTCCAGGGTCCCAGCACGGCTCTGAGCCCCCGAGGACCCACACTGCCCGTCCATCCAGGCAGGGTGCTCCAGGAGCGGGGCCTGGGGTTACCGGCACCCATGGGGTGATGCTGCAGGGGCCCCAGGGGTGTACCATCACCCATGAGGCGAAGCTGTGGGGGTCCCAATGGGGGTACCAGCACCCATGGGATGATGCTGTGGGGGCCCCAGCACAGAATAGCAGGTGGAGGTGGGAGGCAAGAGGAAGCAGCAACCTCGGTGCTGTCGGGCCAGGGGAGCCAGGGACCCACCGCGGCCGGACTCACTGCACGCTCGCCGCGGGCTGGGCTGGGTGTGGGGCGGCTCAGCCCCCCGCCGGGGAAACCATCTGAGGCCTCGTGCAACATGCGGGGCGGTTTCATCAGCCGCCTCCCCGAGCAGCTCATTACAGCTCCGCTCCTCCTGGGGCATCGCCCCGGCCGCTCGGCCACCACGGCCATGTGGGACCCACGGGGACACGCGCAGTCCCGGCCGGGCCACCGCTGCCACCAGCACCACACCACGTGCCGGGGTCTTGCAGTACAGGCGCAGGGTTCGGCGCAGGCGCAGGGCCGGGGAGGGATGCTCTCTGGGAGTGGGGTACAAGGCCCTTCGGTTCGCTGCCTCCATGGGATTCGGTGCCTCGGCCACCGCAGTGCGGCAGGGCACGGGCGCTCAGTTCCCCCCGGGTAGGTATTAAGGGCTGGGAGGGAGGACTTTCGCTCTGGATTTTAATTGCCGCGCCGGGTGATAAGGCGATAAGCAGCATTACGGCTGCAGGCGATTATCGCAGCCGGCGCTGACGGGCACAACGGGGTGGCTCTGCCCAACATTGCCACGTCCATCCTGTGGTCCCACGAGGTGGCATCCATCAGCCTTGTCCCCGCGGCCAGGAACAGCACTGAGGGAGCCGCCTGGCTCCCGTAAGGAGCTGGCGTCCAGCGACGGCTCATGGCCGGGGAGCCCCAAGCAGGAGGGAGCAGGGCTGGATGCCGGCCCTGGAGAAACCCCGCAGCATCTCATTGCATTAGTCTCCACCAAGTCCCACCTCGCACAAACAGCTCCTCATTAGCATTCCCATGATGGGGACTCACAACATGGCCCAGCTGCAGGGATGAAGCACCCTTCAGCATCGTCATTACGAACGAGGCCAACAAAACCCAGCACAAGCAAAGCTCTCAAGCCCTTAAAACCTTTCAGAGAGGAGACGCTTTCCCCTGCCTGCGCCGGGCAGAGGCTCCCGTGCTGCCTGGCATCCCGCCGGCCTCCACTCCCTCCCACGCGCGCTTATCTTTAGCCTGGGCTCTCTGCTCACTCGCACGCACCGGGCTCGCTTCCACGCCCCAGCACAGCCCCTCGTCCCCGCTGTCCCTTTGCCAGCACCCGCAGCAAGGTGTCACCCCGACCCCTGGGCTGCAACGGAGGTTTATAATTAACTCCCTGGATCTTTAGGGGTCACTTGCATCACACCGGAGCGTGTAAACTTCCTATCCCGGCTCCTAATTAGCACGCTGAGAAGCGAACCCCCTTGAGAACGACGTGTTTTCCCATGTGCCGCAGCTCTGGCACGGTGCGGGATGCTCGGTGTGGTACCGGGGGGTCCCAGCGCTGCCTCTGACACTTTCACATCCTTCTCTATCCCTGAATGATCCCAGAAATGTTAAATCCACCAAGTTCATCCTCAAGTCAAAGCTGGGGGGTTATTAGGGGTCTGGGCACTGCCCTAATAACCCCAGGTCAGGGTCTCCAAGCACCTCGGTGTTCCACCCTCCCACCTCTCCCATCTCCATGGGGCAAGCCAGCGGCGATATAGAGATCAGGGAAAAAGGCTGTTTTTACCAAATTATGGGGATTTTGCTGCAAACCTGAAAGCTGGGGATGGCTGGGTAGAAATGGGTGTGAAGAGAGCAAGTACCTGCTGTTGGCATTCAGCGCCTTCCAAAAAGCGTTTTGTTGGAGGAGAATATTGATTAAAGTCGGAGAAAGAGTTTCCATCCCGTCTTTTACAGGGCGAAGCAGCGAGCTTGGCCGGGAGGGGAAAATCTGAGCCAGGAGCAGCGAAATCCCAGGGGGGAGCAGGCCATCGCTGCCTCGCCGGGACTGGGAGCGCAACGGGCTTGAAACGCGGCTTTAAGGCCCACCGCCATGGATGGACACGTGGTGCTGGCACCCCCATGGGCCGCATCCATCCCTGGCCGGTGCTGCCCTGCTCCCAGCTGGGGATGTGGCCCCGGCTCTCACCAGTCCCCAGGGAATGGCAGTGCCGGGGCCTCACGGTGTGAGCAGCATCCCGAGCCCGGCGCAGGGAAAAGTCAAAGTTTACCAGGGTTTCTGCCGGGGGGTGACAGGCCCTTCTGCTTTTTATAGGTTGTTTAAACAACTAACCAGTATAAACCAGAGTAGGGCCAGCAGCGCGGGAAGGGAAGTGGGGAAGGCAGGAGGAGCCTGCTGGGAAGCAGGGGAAAGGAGAGTCCGGAGGGGATGGGGTGCTGCGGGGGCTTGGGGACTGCCAGGGGCACTGATGGCACATCAGGGTGCTGAGAACAAGGGCTTTGCCTCCACTAACCACCTTCCCCCATCTCACAACCATCACCCCAGCACCCAGCAAAGTCCCTGGGGGCAATTCAAACTCATCTATCTACCCCCATTGCAGCACAGGGCCCAGCCATGGCACTGCCACCTCTCCAGGGCCAAATGGGGGCTTTGGGCGGGCTCAGGGGCACCCGGCACCTTCCAGCCCTGACCCCGTGCCGGCTTCAGCCCCGCTCGGGGTGACACAGACCGAAAGTCCCGCCAGCACCCAGCACCGTCGCGGCCCAGTGCCGTCGGGCAAAGCGCGGCGATGGGCGGAGGCTTTTCGGTTCCAAAATGACTGTGTGGAAGGAGGAAGGATTGAAACGTCCCTGAAAAATGAGGCAGCTCTTTCCCTTGGAAAGACAGACGGACACACGGCCCCTCTCCGGGGCCCGAAGTACCTTTTCTGTTCGATGTGGGCAATGCCACTGGCAGCAGCCAAGGGAAGAAGCACCTGGCCCCGTGGGGCTGGGCCACCCCAAGCTGCAGCTGGGCATTAATACGGGAAATGATGCTCGTTGCTGCTTGAGGGTTTGGCAGGGGCAGCCAGAAGTTGCTGGTGGCTGGCCTGAGCCCATCCCCGTGGCATTAGGGCTGCGTGACTTACAAACCTGGCTTGCTCCTGCCAATCCTGCTGTAATTCTTGTGAAGAGGAAGGAAATCCAAGGGACTTAAATACACTAATTCTCCCCGGTCCTTCTGGGCACCCCCACGGCAGCGCAGCATGCCAGACTCTCTAGCCCCCTCGCTGTGGGGATGCTTCTCCCGGGTGTCAGCAGGGATCCCTGTCCCTTTGCATCACACAAAGCTTCCCAAAACCGCTTTCCTTCCTCACTACTGCCCCAGCCGGCTCGCAGGACTGGGGCATCATCGGTGCCCCAGGCTCGGAGGCAAGCGGGAACATTTGACATCTTAAACCAATCCCGAGGCCTGCGTCTACACCCCGAATCCCTCCCCGCAGAGCTACACAGGTCTCCCCCACATGTCACCCGCATGTGACGTGTCCAGCTGGAAGCCAGCAACATGGAAAAGGGCCAGGATCCGGCTCCCCGGCCGGGTTGCCCATGGTCCCTTCCCAACCGGTACCCGATGCCCCCAGGGATGTGCGTGGACCGAGGGGGCACGGCCCATCGTTGCCCCGGCACAAGTCCCTGCCTTCCAGCTCACCTGCCAGTGGCCACGTTAATTCATTACCTATGAAACCCCATCTCCAGAGCCAGGAGCTCTGGGAAACTTTCTCTCATTAAAAGATTAGAGCCCCGGGGATGGGGACTCGCTGGCAATTGGCTGCAGCGGACAGGAGGATCCGGCAGAGGATCCACCTTGCTTTCGCCATGGGGACGGGTGATGGAGGGAGACTCACGTGCGCTGGGACGTGCTGGAGATGCCACGTGCTGGCAGGAGCCATGGAGAGGTCGCATCCCCACCCGGGAGGGGTAAGGAACCGGGCTGTAATTCAGCGCATGCTAGGAACTGCCAGAGCGGTGCGACACCCCAGCGAAGCTACGGCGACATCAGGCCCAGGCCCTGCATCGGGGCGTCCCGGTGCTGCGTCTCAACTTACTCCACGTCGAGCCAACAGCCCGGCGGTGCCGTGCCTCAGTTTCCCCCCTGTGCAGTGGGCTCAGCCCCAGTGCCCAAAGGCCTCGGCGGGCCCGGGGGTGGCGGGGAGGCGGCCGGCGGGGCCGGGGCAGGGCGGCTGCCATCCAGGCTGCACTTTTGGGTTAAACCCGGGCGTTCCTCCCTGCACAGAGACGAGTAAAAATAACCGCCCCGAGCGCGGCACAAACCACAGGCTTTTTATAGCCCGCCATCCCTAGACGGCGGGGCGGGGTACCGGGCTCCGCCGTGCCCAGGGCAGCCCGCGGGGCGCCGGCCCGGCCGCACCGGCACCTCCCCGGGCCGGCACCGCTCCCCCAGCCCCGGCGCCCCGACGGGACGGCCGGTGGGTGTGAGGGGCCGCCCGCCGCCGAGGGGAGCCCCGTCGGGGCAGGCAGACGGGCCTGGGGGAGCACGGCCGCCGCTGTCCCCCCCTCCTCCCCTCCCCTTTCCCCTCCCCGGTACCGGTGACACCGGAGCGTGGCCGCGCCCCCGCTAAGCCCGGTACCCACACCTCGGTAAACACACCTGGACACCGGCTTTTCCTCCTCGCAACTCCCCGCCGGCTCGGCCGCGGGTTCCCGGCGCTGCAGCGGAGCCGGCCCGGCCCCGGTGCGGCCCTGCCGCCGTCCGGTCCCGGTCCCGGTGCCGGTGCGGTGCCGGTGCGGTGCCGGTGCGTGTCCGGGGAGCAGCGCGCGCTGCCCGCCGCCTGCCCGAGCCGCGCCGGCAACATTTGCATAGCCCCGCCCGCCCCGCCGAGAGATTTGCATACGCCTGCCGGGCTCGCTCTCCATTGGCGGATACAGCAGGACTTGTTTGCATAGCTCCGCCTCTGCCGGGAAACGGGGCGGGGTGGAGGTGGAAGGGAGGGGTGGGGAGAGCTGGGGAGATTGGGGGGGCTGGGGGCAGTGGAGGGGCTGGGGGGGGTCTGGGTGGGGGGATCCGGGGAGCTGGGACGGGGGTGAGTCTGGGGGGACTTGGGGGGCTGGAATAGGGGATTTGGCAAGGGAGGATGTGGGTGAGTTTGTGGGAATTTGGGGGGCTGGGATGAGGGTTGTAGCTGGGGGGTCCCAGAGGATGCTGTGCCTTTGCCGGGGGGTTCAGGCTCGGGCTGAGTTGGAGGGGTCCTGGGCACAGGTTTAGGGCCAGGCTCTGCATTTGGTCCACACCAGATCCCTGGGACCCCCCATCTTGCTTTCAGGGGACCCCCCTCCAGCACTGCCAGCCCACTCAGCCACAAGGTTGAGGGGTGCAGGTCCCCGAGGACACCGACGGATCGGCGAAACCACAGTGCAAAAAAACTCATCAGCTCAAAACCCCACCCTGGTTTGCAGCTCCAAAAGGAAACATCCCAACGTGCTCCCTTTCGGTTTGATCTTTTATTTTTATAAATGAAGCAACCTGCCCGGGGGGGGGGGGGGGGGGGGGCTGCCCCACAATCCTGCCCCCAGCCCGTCCCCGTGCTGTGAACGAGGCCACCCTGCAGCGGGTGGCCCTGGAACCCTGCGTGGGGGCCGCTGAACCACAGTGACATAATCCGAGGGAGGCTGCGAGGAAGTGCTGGGGACGCTGAGCGAAACCTCTGCACGCAGTTGGCGCGCTGGCCGGAGACCTGCTTCAACAAAAAAGCAACCCAAGCTTGCTGCAAACCCCAACACCGCTGTGTTCCCCCCCCCCCCGCATGGAGGGTGGGACGGGTGCCGGTGACACCTGGGACAGTACAGGGCTGTGATTTCCCGGCACCATCCCCGCTCCCAGTCTGGGGAAGGTGGCAGGAACCTGCTCTGCACCCGAGCATCTCGAGCGGGGACCGAAGGATGCAGGTGGTTGTGGATCCTGTGGCTTGAAGCCCATGAAGATGACCCGGAGTGGACTTCGCAAAGTGAAGGGCGGCACATGCTGCTCCGTCACGCGGTGACAGACCCACGGACAGCCTGGGTCTGACGGAAGGGAATAGCACAGCGGGGCTGGGAGGCAGTATTTCGGCTGAAGAGTGCAGGGAAGCTGGGCTGAGAAGGTTCTTTTCCCCGCGGCGGGGAGCAGAAGGCAGGCTTGAGGGATGCTGATGTGCCCTGGCTCTGTGTCCGGGTCCAAACCCGGCCCCGAAATCAGCCCTGGAGAAGGCACTGCCCAATTCACGCCCCCGCTTGTCTCCTGTCCTTGTGTGACCTCTGCCTCGGCGGGGGCAAAGCCACGGTGTGGCCGCAGGGGTGACCATGACCACCATGCTTGGCCCCGGTTTCCCTGAGCCCACAATCCACCAGGCACCCCCCAAGTGGGTGCTGTGTGCCGTGGGGCGAGTGGCCGCACCGGGGGTCCCATTCCCTCTGGCCGCAGCAGGGAGGCGAAGGGCTGACTGGGAGCCGCTCCGTGCAGGGCTTCCGTGGGGAGCACCCGTGTTTACAGCAGCGAGGGGGAACTGATGCAATTCTCAAGCTCCCGTTATGTGAGCGGAGCTGCCAGGGCAGCAGGTGGGAAGGGGGTTATCAAGGGCTCGCTGGAAACCAGCTCCCACACCAGTCCCATGGTGGGGACATGTCCTTCCACCTGGACCATGCTGGGGGTCCCATCCCGGCCCTGGGGGGCTCAGGAAGAGGGGCTGGAGAGATGGAGACTCTCTGGACGAGGCTTTTGGTGCAGGCTGTGCTGGCAGAAAGGACATGACATCTTTCTCAGATCTGCTTTTAAAGCTCATGATTTATAGAGGGTTTCAGAGTGCAATTAGCAGACTTTTAATTAGCCCTGCTCATAATCTTAATTGATCCTGAAGAGGTGGTGGGAGGGAGAACAGAAGTGCGAGAGCATCGCAGAGCAGCGTCCCAGCAACCAAGGAGTCCAAGAAAGCATCCTGATGCCCTGTTCTGTGCTGGGATGGGGTTTGGGGACGCGCAGGGTGGCCCTTTGCCCCCCCTCCAGGGCGTGGGACCTCCCTGCCTTCACCTCGGGCTGTCCAGGGGCTTGGCCTGGCCAAGACCTGCTTCCAGCTGCAGCACCCAAACCCCCTCTTTGGGCGTCTGGGCTCCCTGGTCCCACCCAGGTCAGGGGATCCCAAGGCTGGGCTCTGCCTGGCTGCTCCCTGCAAGCTGCAGGGCGGCAGCTTGAAAGCTTTGAGCTCCCTCTTGAGGCCCTTCCTGCCCCAAAATCCTGGGGTTTTGGGGAGCCTGAGCTGCTGGGTGCCCCAGGCTGAGACCAGCAGTGCTCTGCACCCCAAGTGACACAGCCTGTAGGACACGGCTGAGCCCCGTCACTCTCTCAGCCACGGGGAAGAGACAGAGACACTGTCACTGGGAGCTGGTTTGGGGACTTTGGGCCAAGTGCCAGCGACATGGGCCCAGGGACTGACACCCCCCCTCCCAGCCAAAAATGTGAGCGGGGCTGGAAACGAGCCAGGAGCCAAACCCGCGCTGCCTGCCAAGGCCAACACACCAGCTTTCAAAATAGCCCGTGTCCCGCGCAGCTCCGGCCGGAGCGGAGGGTGCCAGCGGGAACCACCCACGCGGGACGGGAAGGCCGGCAGCGCCGCGGCGGGCAGCGCTCCTCTGCCAGACGGAAAGGTCACCCCGTCCAGATCCCACAGCCGGGCTTGGGCACGGGCCAGGCGCTGATGACACTAGGCTGGAGGAGTCAGCGTCGCACCTGGTCCCCTGGCCTGGTGCTGGCCGGGTGCCCGGGACGTGCATGGAAAGGCCCGACCCCGATGTCCCCTTGTCTCATGTGCAGGGGAAATTGCTGCTCTGGGGGCTGAGGGTTTAAATCTGCCTCAGTTTCCCCATGGCTCCCAAGGCGCAGGGGCTTTCCCAAGGTAACAGGTGACCTGTAGAGTGAATTTTCTTGAATTAATCCTCCTCAAATCCTCCCCGATTCCCGGTGGGGGGGACCCGCTGGCAGGGTGAATCCCAGGGGAAAAGATGCTTCTGCTTCCCAGGATATTTATAAGACACGGGAAACTGGTGCCGGCCCCAAGGGTCAGTGGCTGACGGCAGGGCAGCGCCTCGCGGGGCCTTTCTCAGCCTTGAGGGAACAAGAACATTTTGGGGGCTCTCTCCTGACCCAGCGAGGGTGCTCCCGCAGCAGGTGGAGGCCGAAGGCGCCTCTTCCTGGGGGGAAGCAGGATTGGGCCGCCGTGGTGCCCCCTCCTCACCGTCCCCATCCCCGCTCGCCCTACGACGAGGCCGCGGTAACATTGCCGGGGCTCATCCCAGGATTTTCCCAGGAGCGGGAAAGCCGGGGCTGGCCCTGGGAACGGGGAGAGCCGAGGGGAGCGGTGGGATGCACCGCTCCGAGCCGCTGTGGCACCTGCCTGTCCGTCTGTCCCTCCGTCCGTCTGTACCTCCACCCCTTTGCCCATCCACCTGTCCCTCCGTCAGTCTGTCCCTCCGTCCGTCTGTCCCTCCACCCCTTTGCTCATCCACTCCAGCCCAGACGGGCCTCTCGGAGCCCCCCGCTCCTGCTCCCCCACCCCCCATTCCCGAGCCCCCACCGGCCCCCGGGAGGCCCCGGCGGGGGGAGGACGCTGGGCGGAGCCGCCCGGGGACGGGGGTCCCGGCCCGGGGGGGCCCCTCGGCTGCAGCCCCCGCGGGAGGGGCCGTGCCGGGAGGCAGGAACGGCCCGCCCCGGCCCGGAGCAGCGCAGGGGGGCGGCGCCCGCCCGGCGGGACCGGAGCTCGGTTGCCCCGAGCGGTGCTCCCGGCCCGGTGCCTGTTCCCGGTCCGAGATCCAGCACCGGCGGGGGGGGGGGGGGTGTTTGGGTTTGGGGCGGGGAACGCACGCAACTTCGGCGGCGCGGAGCGGGTCTGCCGGCCCGGTGCCCCCCCGCACACCCCGGTTGCCGGTACCTCCCCGGTTGCCGGTACCGGCCCCGCCATGCCCGCCGCCTACCCGCAGCGAGCCCTGACGGTGCTGCTGCTTTTCGGTACGCTGGCCGCCGCCATGGCCCTGCTCGCCTCCAGCCTCATCTTCCAGCTGCCGTCGGGGCGGGCCGGTCCCGGTGCCGGTACCGGAGCCGGTCCCGGTCGAGGAGCTCTGCCGGAGCCGGCGGCCGCCGTGCTGCTGCCGCTGTCGGCCGTGCTGGCCGCGCTCTGCCTGGTGCTCAACGTGAGCTGCCTCCTGCTCTGCCTCCTCCACGGCTACTTCAGCACCGAGCTGTGCCGGGGGCAGCCCGGGCCCGACCGGTGAGAGCGGCGGGGGGCACCGGGGGACGCGCGGGGCACCGGGGCTTGCGGGTGCGGGAGGGTTAAGGGCGGGGGACCAAGTGCTCTGGAGCCCCGGGGAACGGTGCGGGGAGGGTCAGAGGGCTCTTGGGCACCGGGAGGCTGGGGGGCAGCCGGGGGCTGGGGAGAAAGGAGGTCTGCAGGGGAGGGAGGGTGCTGGAGGGGTGTGGAAGGGATTGGGGGAGCGAGGGGTGCGAGAAGGGCTCAGGGGGTGCAAGGAGGGTGAGGGGTGCAGGGCAGTGCCGCTGCCCTGGGATCTGGCCACAGGGTGCCTGTGCCCTCGGCGTGGTCTCTCGCACAGCCCTGCAGACACCTGCACCCCAAGATCCGGCCTTGGCCAGGGCTCCCCGAATCACTGCCCCTGCAAAAGGGGGCTGGGGGTGTCGAGTGATGCTGCTGGCACTCACTGAGTACTTAGATATCACAAAATTCATCCCTGCAGTGCCCGCCCGGGACGCAGGGTTACCTCTGGCTGATGAACCCCACCGTAAATGTGCCCCTTATTTTGGGGTGCAGCTGTGCTTAGCGACTGTGCTGGCTAGGAGCAAGGCTGTAGCAGCCCATGCTCCTGGCTGCACTAACTCATGCCGTTTCTTTTCCCTGATAACATCCCTGCGTAAACCCAGTCCGTGTGTTTGGGTCACTCTCCGGACTTGTAGGAGCGCGGGGGGTCCCGCCAGCCTGCCAGCCCAGTTTAGCGCGAGGGCTGAGGCAGGGAAGACATGCCGGGCTTGGCCGCGACGCTCAGGAGCACCCAAGATTTGTCCCTTTGCAGTGGGAGAGCGGGCTCTTTGGGTGACGGCTGGTGTGGCTGCACAGGCCGCTTGTGACCGCAGGCCTGGGATCATTAACCATAGACATGTGTTGACTTAATCATTACCAGCACGTTTACACTTGCAAAACCATTTTCAAAAGCAATTCCCCCCGCACAGACCTGGGCTGGGCTGGCGGCTCCTCCGCCAGCTCTGGCCGGGCCAGCTCCAGCTCTAATCCTGGGTTAAAAGAAAAAAGAAACGTACAAATAATCAGATTTAAAAGCATCTTGGTGGAAACCAGTCTGTGCGTGGAGGCCCGTCCATGTAGCTCATGCGCTGGTCCCCACGGGGCCATTTTGGGACCGCTCTGACTTAAGCAAGTCAAAACTAATTTAAAGGAAATGATAATGTTTCAACAGTTAGTTTTGGCCCTAATTAGACAATCCCGTCAATGCCTCATGCTTTCACAGAGCACGACAGCTGGAGGCACTCCAGCAAGTGGCAGCATCTCCTCTCAGCATCTTCCAAGCGAGGCTGACGCTTAGTGTGCTCATTAACGAAGGGGAGCAAAATAAACACAATAAAAACCGCAAAATAAACACAACACAAAGCTCCTGTAGCAAACTCTGCTTTCTGTGGGGCTGAGTTTCTGCTGGAACACTGTTACAGCAGAAAATTCCCCATCAGCTGTAAAGTTGTCCGAGATCTGGTATTGAGTTGGGCTGTAAAATGCTCAGTTTCGAAGTTGTGAGGTTCAACTTTGAAAATCCCGAGGGGAAGCAGGAGCAGCACTAATCAGGCAGCCAGATGCAAAGTCACAGGTAGAGAGAGGGAGCGTGCCGCCCGCGGGACAGCCCGGACTCCAGCAGCAGCGACATGTTCAAGGGCTTTGAGGACAGAGCAACCATCGCTGCACGGCTGCGGGCCCCGCTGGCGTGTCTCACCAAGTAGGGAAGCCGCTCCCAAACAATTTTATTTTAAATAATAGTTCTGTGCTCTGCTCCAAGCCCCGGCGAAGCAAGAGGCTGCTTTTGGCTTTGCTGCAGGCAATACGAGGCGGTGGGAGAGTTGGGAACCCTGGGCTGGTGTCCCTCTGCCCGGGATCTCAAGCGGCTCACTTAGTCTGGCCGTGCCTCAGTTTCCCCAGCTGCGACCTGAAGGTTACGCTCATCTTTGGGAAGAAAAGGGCAGGTTCTTAGGACGCAGGGGTGCTGGCGTGCAGGCTGCCCCAGGCAGGAGGTGCCATCAGGATGTAGCCCCTCTCCCCTGCGACGTGGGATACCGTTAGCCGCCATCTCCTCGTGGCCGAGCTGGCCTGGCCCCACCGAGCGCCGGTTTCATTAGGGGACCCGCTCACGTCCCAGGGACCTTTCCCACGTTGGGCCTGTCACACTGAATTACCGCTCCGCTTCTCAGCGCTGCACTCAATAGTCTAAGCCAGCTCCAAACAAAGTCCTTCTCCTCCCCACTAATCCCCCCCGCCCCAACTCAGGTAATTAATAAAACAAAGCGACTGCTCTTCCCCGCTGGCAGCGAGGAGCGGGTCCAGGGTCTATTAACGGCTCACGGCTCCCCACGCGGGCAGCGATGGTTGAGGGGCTACAACAAGCCCGGGAAGAGGAGAGGGGGCCAGGCCCTGCTGGGGGGGGGCACTGGGCCAGGGTACAGCATCCTCAGCCGCTGGATTCACCCCGCGGGGTGGAAGGAGCTGGTGTTGCAGAGGAACAACACGAGCGCTGGTCTTGCCAGGAGGATGGTTGTGCTGCTGCCCCTTCGAAACCATGGCGTGTTTCCAGCCAGCTCCTGAGGACTTTTGAAGGTGGCCAGCTGGACCAGCGATGCCCTGTGCACGCCCAGTTGTTTCGAGGGACTGTTTGCAGCTTCCCAGCATCCAGCCCTCCCTGCCATCACCCCCCACCCCGAGCACTCACGTTTCCAACCCCCTGAGTCGCCTGGCACCCATCTGCCACACCTCGCTGCATCCCCTAACGACCACATCCCGCTCTCCCAATTAGCAGAGGCATCCTCTGGTGACGGCAGCCTCCAATGCCCAGCGAGGACTGAGGTTTGCCAGGTCTCTGGCTCCAAAGACGCCCAAGCAGGGCTGTCGGTGCCGGGGCTGTGGGCTTGCTCGGCAGAGAGCACAGGCAGCAGGCGCAGGGGTCGGTGCTGGGTGGGAAACAAAGGCCCTGCTGGAAAGGAGCTGGTCTTTTCATGTGTTTTAAGCACAATCCAAGTACCAAGCCCCCTCCGGACAAAAGGCTTGCAATCTGAGCTGAGCACAGAAATCCAATCCCAAGGGTGAACCTGGCCTTGCTTAATTCAATGCACCAGCACTTTACTTGTCATTCTTTCTTTAAAGGGGAGATGGGCTTGACAGGCCTCAGTTTTGTTCCTCACTTGCTCTTCAAGATTTGTTGAACAGGGTCAAATCACCTGCAAAAAGCCTCCAGCCATTTGTCTCTCTCTCCTGAGACCCTGCACGGCTCCAAGGAACCAGGCAGGCAAAATTTGATATTTCAAGTGATCTCAAAATCTTCTGTCCCAGAGTGGGAGCACCACAGCCCAGAGCTGTGCAACCCAGCAGCCCGGGGAAAACCCCAATTCAGCAGAGGTCCTTGGGCTTGTGACCTGCCTCTGAACCTCTTCTCTATGCAAAACCAGTGTTTCAGTTTCTCAGCAGGGGACAGGGCATCAGTGTTTTTCCTGTGCAGACACCAGGGCCAGGAGACTACACAAACCTGTGTTTCTCTCACCTCTTTTGCAGGGCAGACTGGTTCCTTCTGGACAGCCGGACAGTTCGCCACACTGCCATCGGCTTGTTCTGCTGCGGGGTCTCGGTCTACCTAACAGGCAAGTGCTCATTTCCCAGCAGGGGCTGTGCATTTTCAGCCCAGACCATACATCCTGCACTGGTTGCTGAGTGCTTGTGAGCTGCTGGGTTTCTACTTCAACTTCAGGTTTGTTTTGCAAATGCCTTTGCCAGCTCGTTCCTGTAGCGCAGACTTTCTGTTCTTGGTGACCAGCCCTCCCAGGGCATGAAATTTGCAGGTCAGCTGCATCACGTTAGCCCTTCTGGTTCCTCAAGATGTTCTGCACTCTCCTTTATTTCCAGCTCTCGCCATCTACATGCTGCTGCTGTTTGAACTGGAGGCCGGCATTGCCAGTGCCTGTATTCTCTCCTCCGGCATCATCGTCCTGTTGATCACGGTGACGCACGCCCTGGTACGGGCTTCCCAGGTTTCACGCCGCAGCCGCTCCGAGGCCTCTCACACGCTGTACGAGAACGATTCCGCCCAGCACGGCGAATCCTCCACCAGCGATCTGAACAACAAGAACACGGCCGCACCCCGATCCCGGCCCGAGATCCACCGGGAGTTTTCCTTCCCTCCTTTCTTGGAGCATAAATCCCAGCTGGGCTCTCCAGCCAGCAGCAATCTCACCTCCTCGGGCAGCCCCGGGCTTTGCTCGGAGAAGGAGAGCTACAACCTGCCCCGGACGCACAGGACGCTGTCGGCAGAGTCGGGCCTGCTGCAGGCACAGGGCAAGCCCTGGAATGGCATCACCCAGGAGATGAGGAACGTGCTGTCACGTAAACCCGGAGCCTCAGGCAAGGACTCGACTCTGGTGTGAGTGGAAGTGGGACCTTTTTGCCTCATCTCGTCCCAGGGGAGCTGCAAGCACCAGGGTCACGATTTGCATCTCTGTTTAGAGCTATATATAGGTCATGTCTCACCAGAGCAGGGGAATGGCTGCTTTTCCCCCCCTCCTCCCACCTGGGGGTCTGCACAGCCACTGCCTGATGCTCTTTGCTTCTTTTACTGAGGAGACACCACCCCCTCGCAAAGCCAAAAGCCTTCGGCCGCCTGCTCTGAGCCCCCAGCCCCTCCTGCGATGCTGCTGGCACTTGCCACGCCACGAACAAGGACCACGTTGGCGGTGACGCATGCAGGACCCCCATGGCTGTCCCAGCTGCAGCTGGGTGAGAAGTAGCGAGTAGACCTTGTCCTTGAACAGACCTACCCTCCTTCTCCAGCAGATCCCAGCTGATTTCTCTGGCTGGCTGTACCTCCCTGCCCTTCCCCTGCCTCCTTCCTGCCTCCGCCACCCCCAGGAGCCAGCAGGACACTGAGACAGCTCATACAACCGACCCAGCAGGGCTTCCCCGCAGCGTGCAGCCAGGCAGGTGTAAGGAACCAAAGGAGATGATGGAGGAGCAACAAGTGAGATGGAGCCAGAGCAGCCTGCAAGCCACAGAGGGTGGGTTCGGGGTGGCAGAGAGCCTGCTGCTCGGTCACCAGCACATCCACCCTCTGAGCAGGACATACCTTGCTAAGCAGGGTCTTAGCAGGGAAAGGGGCTGTGCTGGGGCTTCCCCAGTGCCCGGCTTTGCTCGGTGGCAGAGGGACCTCCCTGGGGATTACCTGGGTGCCACCAGGAGAACAGTGCTGATTGCTGAGGTGCGAAGGGGTTTGCACTGGCACTGCCAGTCCTCTGCTGCATGCAGGGCAGAAAGCACGAGTACTAAAGGCAGCAGCTCTTGCTGTGAAACACAGGCAGGCTTAGCTCGCTCCGTCCCTGCGCTGACAAACGCCTTGCTGGTTACTCGCAGCCCCACGCTGCCAGCCCTGCCTAGGCCCCAAGCAGCAGCACGCTTGGTTCTTCCCCAATTCCTTATCATTCAGCAATCAGTAAAGCACTTCAGGGAGCGAAGGGAGGCCACCGATTCAAAGAGATTCCCATGCTATTATTCTGAAAGACACCTGTTATCCCAAGCACAATACAATTTCTTTGGAAACTGAGTTTAGCACTGCTTTGATCCCTGCATCCTTGGTAAATTCTTCTGCAGAATTGTTAGTTCCAGGAGAGATTAACACTGAAGTTGCATCCTTTTTAAAGTGACCTCCAAAGCTGAGCATAAAGCTCTGCTTCCCAGTGCTTGACAGGGGATGAAGAAAGTCCTTTTTTGTTGTTTTTTTTTTTGAAGAACAGGACAGTTTCTTTTTTTCACTTGAAAGGCTCCAACCCTGTGTGTCTTTGTTTTGCTCCATACCCTTTGAAACACTCAGAGCCAGCAGGCTCCAAGACCCCCCAGCCCGAGGCGAGCAACAGGGGAAGGTTTTAGACAGAACTTTCTTGTTTTTCCTTTTTATTATTGTTCTCACTAAAACCAAATTCAGCAACTGCCTGGCACACACATGAAAAACTCTCCTTGCAGAATGCCTCCTGAACAGAGCTGAAGTGTGCCCATATTATGTCTTTACACAGCCATCTACAAAATACTGAAAGCAAGACCTACTTTTTCTGAGATATTTCTGTGGCCAAGAGGTAGAGGGAAGAACATCTCGTAGCAGTCCGCCATCGAAATGAACTGGAAAGGACAAATGCAGATCCACCCCATTGGCCTTTTGCAAAGTCCTGCGGAAAGGGACACAACTGCTCCCCAAAGCACCCCCCGAAGGCAGTCCTGACCCCAGCGGCAGGATTTGCCTGCTCAGGAGAAGCACCTTGTTACTGGGAACAGAGAGGCAGGCAGAGACCTCTGGGCAGCTTCACAGATTGAGCGGGTGGGTTCTCACTCCTCCCCGTGGCTGGAGAAGGTGGCAGAGGATGGCTAGTCTTGTCTGAGATCAGGAACTGGCTGGAGGATTCTTTGCTTGTGGGGCAACAGTGCTGTAAAGAGAAAACGACAGTCACGTCCAGCAGGCAGGCAGGACACCAGCAGCCTTGGGAATGTGAAAAACCAGGGGCTCCCTCAAATAAAACCTCACTGCTTGCAGCAGGAGAGCAGCTTAGACAAGCACACCTTTCAGCGTGCTGTGCAGCCTACGGAGCCGCATACACCAGCCCCCGCGGGTGTCGAGTCAGCAACCTCTGCGGCCACACCGTCCTGAGAACCACTAAAAACACTCTGGGCTGCACAGAGCGTGACCCTGCCACGCAGGCAACTGGGAAAATACAGAACCTGAACCAGAAGCGACTAAGGCAGAGTCATTCTGCAGAGACAGAGGCGCTCTGTTCGCTGCGGTGGTTTTATCGGGCATGGGCATTTGGGGGTTTTCTCACTCCTACCCAGTCAGGCACCAATACCAACACCGACCTCAGGAGAGACAAATACACCAGACTCAGATCACCTGCCAAAGGATATTTTAGCAGCTGTAGTTCAGCCACAAACATACAAAATGCATCATCGTTCTGCTACCACTTATCTTTATGGGACTCTGCCCAAAAAGAGCCACATACATGACAGAGAACAGCACCGAACGCGGCCTCTCGCCTACTCCATCGTAGTAGCATCATCCCAGTGCCTTTGACACAACGAAGATTTAATGTATCACACAAACAAACATCCCTTTTTAAATAAGGAACTAAATTACTTCCCAGCTACCCTTTTGTAAACGAGATTATTTGCTTCCCAGTAAACAAAGCCAGAAGATCACTGGAAGGCAAGCAGCACGCCCTTTCAAATAAGTCTAGAATCGTATCACTGAGGTAACTGCTCGGCATATTTGCACTGGGCTGCATTATATCACCACACCCTCCTCTGCCAACTGGAAGGGTCACTCGGACAGACATCCCCTTGCTACCTGCGGCCCTGAGCAGCGTTCAGCTGATCCTTCATGGCTATGGCATGTTTGAGCAGACTGTCGATGCTCTTGAAGTACACGCTGCTGTCAGTCATGTTCTTTATGGCACTGGAAGAAGAAAAGAGGGGGGTGGGGGGAGGTGGAGGACTGGTTAGTATTTCCAAAGGCATCACGGTTTTAGAGCACGCAGCCCCTGATAAAGAAGGCTGTAAATAAGAAGCCTTAACTTTCTAAGGCGCATTGCATCTTCACACACTAGTTAGCTGGGGGGTGGATTTACTGCAGGAGATCAGCAGGCCTGGGGAAGAGCTGGCACGCTCATTGGAGCAAAGCCCCCCCAGATTGAGGGTAACGGTTCAGAGAGCACTGCCTCGCAGCCTCACGCTCCCACCCCGACTATGCTCTCTCCCTGGCTTACACCAGGGAGGCGTCAGGGAAGCACAGGTGGCTTCTGCTTTGTTTCTACGACACCCCCGCCTGCCAACGCAACCATCCTGCTTGGAGGAGTCTCTTGTACCTGCAGGCGTACTCCACTGTGTAGATGGCTCCTTGGCTTTGCTCCTCCCAGCTCTGCATGTCGGACTGGAAGAGAAGAGAAGGCGGCGGCGTTGGGCGCACGCTGGACAGGCGCGGCAGCGCAGCCCGCAGTGATACGCTCTGCCAGCCCTGCCCGAACCGGGGCTCTGGCTGCTTCTCACTGGAAATTGCGTTTGGATTCTGCCTCCCGCTTGACAGCCTGTGTCACGCTCCAGGCGCCATGCACTAGCATTTAAAAGACATTTATTGTGTGTATTTCTGGAAGGGCTACTAGTTCAGGCCAATACTTTGGATGCTCTGGCAAAATTCTCCCTGTTTTTAGTGTTTTAGCCCACGAGCCAGCTTAGAGACACAGTCAGCCAGGCTGCGAGCAACCAGCAGCTGCGCTGAGCACAACAGGCCAGCTGCATGTTTGAGAGTGCTCAGATCTCCCAGTGCGTCTGGCCCCACAGGCAGCCAGGATCTGAACTAACACAGCTCCTGCGGAGTCCGGTCCTCGGTCCTTCACGCAAAAACCAGGTTAAAGTTTCTTTCACAGCACTGAAAGTTCTTGTTTCATCGGATCTGCCATGCATAAACACCTTCACAGCCGCGAGCGCCCCGTCCTCCAGTCTGCTCTGAACCTCTGGCACCTGATCCCAAGCAGCAGTCAGCACCGTGCCCTTCCTTTCACGAGCTTGGAAGGAGCCCTGTAAACCTCACACAAACTCAAGCAGCACCGTATGCAGCCAGTTCTGGCATGGGACGTAATTGTACGCTGTAGCTCCAAGGAAAGGGAAAAAACCAATCAAAAACACAAATCACAATGAAAGCGCAGCTCAATTCAGAGGTATAGCTCAATAGATAACTATTTCAAAGGTCCTTAAGTAGTTTGGGCACTCTTTAAAATATGTTCTCATGGGAGCTAATTCTCCAGTCTATTCTGCTGGGTCTAGTTACAAGCCAGAGGAAATCCAAGGGCCTCTTTCTGTGCACGAAGGGGTTGGGTAGAACCTTGGACTTCATCCAGAATCACTTCTGCTGTTCAAAGCCTGTCCTACATCAGGACGCTTGACCACATAGCTTTAATCTACAAAAGAAACAAGCCTCTACATGCAATGCTCTAGGCAGTTCTCTGCAGGAGAGCGTCCTTCGACCCAGGACTCGCAATCCCACAGAGACCGCGCTCCTCCCAGAGTCCAAGCGCGTTTTACACGACCATATCTGTTGCCGGGAACACGCTTTGTGTGCAGGGGCAGCTGCAAAAGATGCAGAAACCTCCCTGCAGCTCCTCACCCCGCTCTCTCCAAGAGGTGCCAGACGAGCCTTAACAACCGTTTAGACCCCGACATTGCGCTGGCTCAGCCGGACGTGTCGGAGCCGCTTGCCTGTGGTCCTGCTGTTTCTGAGCACCGGTAGATTTTAATCATTTCCCAGTATCAAAGCCAGCCATGTCTGTGCCCAGAATTCCCACCACTTCCTGGGATTTTCATGTCCTTAATTAGGAACAAGAGCCTTTCCCTAGAGCTCCTCACTTCTTAATCTTTGCTTGATGTCCTTTCTTCAAATTCCCAGGACGTGCCCTTGGATGCAGTTTAAGGACTAAAGCCAGCTATTAATATACAATAGCACTGATGATATATTACTGTTGCTCGGAAGTAAATTAACAAGATGTAAGTTCTCAAAAGACCAGGGGGAATGCAGAAGGGCCGCTCTGTGCGGAGCGGGGCTTAGCAGTGCAGCTACGACGCGCGGAGGCAGCGAGGGCCTTGCATCACACCGCCTCTTATCAGGGAGATCGTAAATCTGCTTGGAGAGTTTGAGATGGTGAGGAAGGTATTAAGATTATTGTGTTATCAAATCGCAGAAAGTTGCTTGTTGTAAAGGCACGGAGGTGACCTTCTCTTTGCAGAAACTTTTCTCCCAGCCCCCTCCCTCCCAGTTTTTCCTAGGTTTAATCCCCCTGGGAATTTCAAAGGCCGTGTCTCAGGAGAGCTCAGCCAGGCAGGGATGGAGTTGCTGCATGGTTGAAGGAAAGCTGGAAACCACCAATAAATCCTGTTTCCTTTATACATTACCTACATCTTGGGACTAAATTACCTGAGAATGGATCCACACAGAATGTTCCTTTTTCCTCTTTTCTGTTCTGAAGAATTAAAATCACCTCACTTTAATGCTTTTACTCTGATTTAGATAAAACCTGACAGCGTTTTCACGGTGCACAGCCCTGCTGACACCCTCCTGTTCCAGTCTCTGGCCACAAAGCCGATGGGCTCTGGCAGAGCAACCCAAAATATCCATCCCCATCTAACTGAACACTCCGCTGTGATGATGGCCCTGTCAGGGCCCTGAGCACATCCCTCCCTCCTGGGGTTTGGCTGCCTGGGCTCACGGGCTTGACAGGGCCAGCTTGTTCACTGCAAACAGCAATGCCTGAAACTGGGATAAAAGGAGAGTGGGATCAAGGACAACAGAGAGAACATGGCCACAAGCCCATTACCAGCAGCCTGGCAGCACAGTCAGGACACTGGCCTGAGTTATGTTTAACCCTCCCAGTTCCTACCAGGGACTGGTTACAAGCAGGGGGGAGAGCATGCTCCCAAACATGATGCTGCAGCCTTGGCAGAAATGAACTCGGGAGCTGACAAGGCTGGAGGAAAAGTCCCGAGCAGCAGCTCTGGGTCTGCTGTTTTTCCAACTGCCACAAATAGTTTTTCTTTCCTTTTTCTCCCAGCTCTTGCCACATCAGCGCACCATTAAACACACAGCCAGTAACCAGGAAAGCAGTTAAGAAGCTGAAAGTGCCCATGCAATGGGCAAAAAGGAATGGATGTCAACAGCAGCACCTCCAAGTGAGCATCAGGGAATGTTTTCTAACACTAGAGAGGCAAACAGGTACTGGGGTGGCACCGGGGCAGTGCCCTGCAGTGCCCCAGGGCACTGCATGGTTGGTTCAGCTTTGTCCTGATGTGCACTGTAACTGCAGGGAGCACGGCGAGCTCTTCCTCGTGTACAAAGGCCACCGCTGCCTCAGCTGGGGCTAGTGGCCGGGGCAGGAGGGAAGCTGCAAGGCTGAACGTGAATGCATCAAAGACCAAAGGTGTCTGATGCTTGCGATGGCTGCAGTCACACAGGGGGATGCAGGACCCTTGTGTTTGCTGCTGGCATCTGCAGGACAGCATGACCTCCTTTCTCACAGGAAGAAAGTGGAAAACAGCAGCAATTTTGGCTACAAAAGAGAATTCTCAGATGGCTGCAGCTAGGAAATGAACTTAGATGAGCCAGAGAGGTGACAGAACACTGTGGATAACTGCAACGAGCATGCTGAGCAGGGAAAATGAGAGCATCAAAGGTTTTCAGAGATCTTGCCCAGCATACACCTCACTGCCTAACAACACGCTCCATGTCCAGCACCTTCCCTTGGCTGTCGCTTCCATTAGCGCTTCTGCGCTGCCCCTCGCCCTCGTCCCCGTTACGCACCACTCGGTGATGGAAACTGATCTCTTCCCTCTGCATGACTTGTCATACAATTTGCTCAATTTCCTTTTGTTCAGTACACATCCCCTGAAATTGGGACTATCTTGATTAAATGAAAGCAAGTGACAGCTCAGGAATAATATTACAGAGCTGTCTCCTGCATGCCGGTGATGCAATCGCATCAGCATGTGCTATACATACATATACATCTCTATATACCTACCATTGCACACAGACACGTATATAAAACGTTAATAAATAATTGAATAATAAAGTGTCACAATCCAGGTTAATTTGGAAACCAGGGCTGTAAAGCAAAGGTGAAAAATGGGGCCTGACAGTGCATTAGCATAGACATGAAGCAGTAATCTATTCATGAGACATCACTCCTAATGAATCATGACTGGCAGAAGAGGGAGAAGGACAACAAGGCTGGCATTAAAGTGTCTGTGCTCCGTGCTCTGGAGGAAAGTAGGAACACAGCTGTGCGATGCGATTCATTATCCTGCTTTGCCTCACGTGGGCTCTTCTCACTTGTTTCCTCACATTCCCCCTTCCCTCCTCTCACCCTCCCCCTTATTTTATGTAGGAAATAAAAACCTCACAGCACAGGCAGGGGTAATAAGATTTAACGTCACCCTTCTCCCCGTACAAGACAGACTACTCATTTTTCTTTGTCTCCACACACAAGTCCAAGCTGTGAAAGGACGGGACCATGGTTGGACTCCCAAGTTTTTTTCTTCAGGTCCACAGTTAAATTTGCAACGTCCCCTCATCCCTTCCAGCTCAGGCCGAGCCGGGGTCCCACAGCACCCCACACCCTGGGAGGTAAAACAGGGATGATATGCCAGGTCAGGAAAACAGCTTGTGCCCAACTGTGTCGCAGCTCTGGAGTCCAAAGCAAATCACGACTCACCTTGTGCTGCGCGAGCTCCGGAAGGGATCTCCGCACATGCTCCTGCAGCCGGTAGAGCGCCACGGAGGGCTCGTTGGCCAGGACGTACATGCTCTCGGTGAATTTGTCCGTAACTGCAACAAGAAAAACAAACGCAGTTATGGAAAGCGGGGAGCAACGGGGGGAGGTGGGGTTGGAAAGGGTGCCCTGGAGCGCTGGGCCTGCCCCCAACACAACAATGGAGAGCTCTGAGCAAAACCCCACGTGTTTTGGATAACTAGTCTGTTAACAAGGATGTGAAAGCAAAATCCCGCTGAACAGGCAGCTCCGTTTCCACTCTCCCCATAACAGCACCTGCAGCCAACGACAAGCTGGGCTGAGGCTGCAGACAGACCAGCTGGGACATCACCGCCTCCACGGTCCCCCGGCAGCTCTGGTTGTTCTGGTTTCAGGGACCGCTTGGGTTACGCCCATCACAGAGCTCTTTTTGACCAATTTGGAGGTGGGCAGGAGACAAGCAGAGCCCAGCAGCGGCCTGGCTCCCGCCCCCATGCCCCGCAGCCACCCCATCTGGCTGGGAGTGCGGGCATCTCCCAGACCGGAGCCTCCCTGTCTTGTTACTGGCTGTTCAGGTTCAGCTCTGGTCGGGGCCTTGAGCTCTCCTGCATCTCAGCCACCCCTCACCACAAGGTCCTTCTGTTCCTCCCCTCCCGGTGCCTCCCCTAGGTGACATCCTAAAAACAACCACAGAGGAGACACAGCGGCCGCAGAACAGGGCTTGGAAAACTTCGTTGCCGCTCTGAGCTGCTGCTGAGCCACTTCCCTCCTCTCTTATCCTTGCCCAAGCTCTGTCCGGGCCACCCTCCACACAGAAACGCCTTTTTCAGCTGGTAGTTTGCACAGCTACATCGCAGCTCTGACCTCTCCTTCCCTGCAGGTTTGCAGGGACAACACTGACAGCTCCCAATAATTAAGAAACACAAAACCCAGAGATCGTTTCATTGTTTGTAGCGGGTGTGTGCGTGGGGGGATCGGGGGCGTTTGCACCAGGCTGAAGCGGAACACCTTTCAGCTTCTGCATAATTTCCTATTTTTAAGGAAAAGGATTCTCTGCTCCTCCCTTCGGCTTTTGTTTCGGTGACAGCTGCTCGGATACCGCAGTCCTGTAATGCCGGCAGACACGCCGAGCCTTCTGAATGCAATAGGGAACAAATGCAAAGCTTTACAGGAACAATTACACCCACCCGGAACAGGCGCAGCTACTGTCTGTCTGTCTGTCTGTCTGCCTGCCCTCTGACACGAGACATTCGACAGAAAGACGCAGCGGGGCAGGTACAGGGGGATGAGGGGAGGGAGGACACAGGGCAGCTACCCCCGGCAGGGCCAGGCTCTGAGGGGCCGGGGGGACCCACAGGGGTCCCGCCAGCTCTGCCGGCCCCGAGCTGCGGGGTCCTGTCGGGGTATGTCACTCCCTGCCCTGTCACGACCCCCCGTGCCCCATCGTGACTAACCCCACCGTGCCTTTTCGGGCCCTGCAGTGCCCTGTCACCACCCACCCTGTCGCAACTTGCCGTGCCCCGCCGTACCTCTCTCTCTCTCCCTCACGACCCGCAGGGCCCTGTCGCGACTTCTACCTGTGCCTGCACAGCCCTGCCATGCCCGCTCCCTGTCACGACCCGCAGGGTCCTGTCGCGACCGGCCAACTCAGACCCGCAGGGCCCTGTCGCGACCGGACCCGCGGCTGTCGGGCTCCTTCGGACCCCACCAAGCCCCACCGAACCGCCGCCGCCCCCCGGTCCCAGCCCGCTCCCACCTTTCTTCACCTTCAGCTGCATCTCCGGCTCCTCCATCCCGACCGGCCGCCACTTCCGCTTCCGCCGGCGCCCTCTAAAACCGCCCCGACCGGAAACCTCCGCGGCGCCCCCCCTTTCCGCAAACAGCCCCGGCTGGAAACATCGCCACAGTGCGACCGTTCCGCTTCAGCCCGCCCCCCACCCCCGCGGCCAAGCGCCCCCCCTCCCCGCCCCGAGCTGTCGCCCACCCCCACCCGGGACCGGGCCCACACCGCGGGTGGGAGACGGGAGTACCCCGGGGCGGGGTTGCCCGGGTCGGGCCGCCGCGTCCCTGCTTCCCCAAGCCAGCCCAGCCTCGGGGAGGGGGTGTTAAAACACCACGATCACCCTTTTTCTCACCAGCGCCCCCCCCCGGGGTCTGGGTGGGGAGGCCTCGGGTGGGCGAAGGCCTCGGGCGGCCAGCGCTGAGCCCCCCCACGACCCCCCGGGACTGGGCAGGGGAGTGGGGACGTTGCTGGGCACCTTCCCAGGCCATGAGGCCCGGGGATGTCCCCGTCCCCCGCATAGACCCCCACCCCCTGGACACTTGTCCCCTCCCAGCCCCGCCATGGTCCATGGGCCTGGCAGGGTCCGAGTGCTCCCACACCCGGCGCTTGGGTGGCTGGAACCGCTCTCCTAAGCAGGAGCGGGACGTGGGGCCCCGTGCGGGATGAGGGACGCAAATTGGGGGTGGGGGTGTCCCCCCCAAGTCAACAGGGACCTGCTGCCCCATGACCGCCACCACCTCGTCCCCATCCCACGAACGGGTCTGTCGCTTTAACGGCAGGCTTTCCGCCTCGCCCGGCCTCCACGCCGTCAGCGGGCAGGTGGAGCCGGACTGGGGGCCCCCACTGTGCCCCCCGCTCCCCTCGGGCGGCCCCCCGAGCCTGGCCCTGCCAGGCCGCCCGGCTGAGGCCGGAGGAAGGGGAAGTGCTGGGGCAGGACACGGGAACAGGGGGCCCCTGTGCCAGAGGATGCCGGGGGTGAGCCCAGACTCCTCACTGGGGAACGGTGGCTTGGCCTGAGCTGGGATGGGCCCCACCGGCCAGCCCAGGGATGGCGAGGTGGGCTGGGATGGCCGGAGATGGCAGTGGGGTGGCCGGGGTGAAGAGCGCGGCTCCCTCCAACCCGCCCCGGCTCAGCCCCGTTGCGAGCAGGAAGGCGGCCGTGCTCGGACGAGCAGTTCAGAGGCGGTCACGGTGCAGCTTCGCAACGCTCCTGTGACGGGAGCTTTTGTCCACTGGCGGTGTGGGGACTCTGGTCGGGGAGGGCAAGCGGGACCCCAAACCGCGCTGCTGGCACAGAGGACTTTGGTGGTCGCAAGCGCTTGGTGCTTGGGGACTTCCCCCCTGCTGCCCTCTCCGTCCCGGGAGATGTCCTCACTTTTTCCCCCTTCCTAACACATTGTTGTGTGGCAGCTGCCCCATGGAAGGTGAAGAAGGAGTCACTCATCTTGTGGAGACCCCCCTGAATGACAGGGACACCCCGGAGCTCCCAAAAGAGGGTAAAAATGGAACCAAGGGACCCGCAGCCACGGAGCAGCTGGCTGTGACCAGGGACGTGGGGGACAGCGGTGCCCACCTGGGGCATCTGCAGCTGGACAAGGACATGCCACGCTTGGACCACAGGGATGGTGAGTGCTGGGGGTGATGGGGTGGTGGGAGCCGAGACAGGGCATGCGCGGACCCGGGATCCTGCAGCGTCTGTCCCCATGTAAACTGGGATCAACATTCCCTCTGCCCTGGGGTTGGGGTGCACGCGGGGTGCTTGCTGCGCTGGTTGGGTCTCGTTGTGCCGCATGAGGAGCCCAGCCTGTTCCCCAACAAGCAGAACCGAGGTCCCTAATGACTGCCCTTGTTTTGTAGGTGGAGCAGACACTCTCCCAAAGGCCTCGGCCACCTCGATGGATAGGCAGAGGAGCACCCAGCTCTCAGCCCTTGACAGTGAGTGTTGCAGACCCTGGTGCTCACAGGTGCTCAGGCACAGCCCCAGTGGGAGACACGTGTGGGAGAGGTCGTCTGCATCTCTCATCCCACAAAGGCAGCTAGAAAAAAGTCTTTTACTGCTGCCGGTGCCTCCCATACACAGCAAGGGCAAGTCCAAATCCAAATCCAGACCTTGCTGATGACTCGTGCCAGCAGTGAGAGGTCGCTGCAGCTCCATGCAGAGGAATCGGAGATGGCAAACTCTTTCCATATACTTTCCTAATTAAACCACAAATTGCTTGTTGAAAACACATCGAGATTTCCAAGTGGAGCTCTTCAAGGGTAGGAAATATGAGCATGAACTTGAGTGCATCCCCCAGGCTGTCCTCTGCAGTATATCGTTTGCAATTATGCTATTAATGCCAGATCCCTGCCTCCCGCAGTGCCCCAGATGGACCCTGCCCCTCCTTGGGCAGCTGTTGAGGCTGTTTTATCTTCCCTGCTCAGCTGTTGGTCCCTGCACACTGGCCAAACCTCAGTCTCCAGGCTCTTTACCTGCAAGAACATAATCCCTTTTTTTTGCAGGACTCAGTTTTTGCCAGGGACAGGAGGGAACAGCTTCAGATAAGTCACAGGAGACCTGAGCTTTCATGAGGTTCTTGGCCTCAAGTCAGTGTAGTTCCACCCTGTGCGTGGAGGAGACGTGCCCTGACCCTCTCCTCTCTCCGGAACAGGCTTCCCCCTGAAGCACTCGAACACGCTGACGAACAGGCAGCGAGGGAACGAGGTCTCGGCCCTCCCAGCCACGCTGGACAGTGAGTACCACCGGGCAGAGCGGGCTGTGCATCCTGCGCTGTGGATACATACAGGGCATAGAGAGAGCAGAGAGATAGCAGGGTTGGGGCCTCCGTCTGTCTCCTGCTGCCACGCTGTTCAGTGCCCACCGGGGGGTCTCAGGCTGCTCCCTGCAGTGCTGTTGCTCTCAGCACTGCCCATGGATGGCTGTCCCCGCTGCTGTATGGCAGGAGCGTGTTAGTTACCTGTTGGGTTTCTTGGCGCTCAGATGGGGGCTGTCCAGTCACCACCACCCCAGACTTGCAGGGACCCACCTACAGACAGTGGGTGCTGAGCTGGGGAAGGTTTGTCCTGATGGGTGAATTCTTTCTATCCCCCAGCATTGTCCATCCACCAGCTTGCTGCCCAAGGGGAGCTCAGCCAGCTGAAGGAGCACCTTCAGAGAGGTACACGTCTCTTCCTTTGGGTTCTTACTCCAGATCATGCTGAGTCCTGCCAGGTCACAGCACGCCTTTTTTATAAACCCTTGGCTTAGTTTTACAGCCTGTGTTGGATTTACTGGGGGGACAGGGAGCACAGGGGGCATTACCCTTCCTGTTTACGATGTCTCATCCATGTTTGTGCAGGTGAGAACTTGGTAAATAAACCTGATGAGAGAGGTTTCACGCCGCTGATCTGGGCCGCAGCCTTCGGAGAGATCGAAACAGTCCGTCACCTGCTGGAATGGGTAAGGCCACATTCACGCAGCACCTTGCTAACAGGAGAATTCCCAGCTCCAATCCCGGTGGCTGCCAGATTGTCCAGCGCCATCCTGGTACCATCTCAGCCAATCTTTCCCATGGCACCAAACAGGACACGTCTGCAGATCTAACAGCTCAGCCGCTGTCAGATGCTACTCCCCATTGGGCTGTGAGCTAAGTCAGGAGCATGAAGAGCCTTATCTCACAGCTAGCGATAACTGTTTGTAATTAAGTATCTGCTTATTGGTAATTTGAGATCAGGCTTATCACTTGGGCCCTGTAATCTGCCAGCAAATGTGCTCGCTGAGGTATCGTTGCAGTTAATGAACTCATTGCTGCATCGTCCTTGAGTGCCAGGCTTGCAGTCGAGGGCTGTCTGGGGGTGAGCAGGAACCAGATCCTCCTGCACTCCAGGTCAAGCTGCTCCCCAAAGCTCAGTCCCACATCCACGTGTGTCCAATGATCAGCGAGCGCTTACACCATGTAAGCACTGGCCAGACTCTGGCTCTGTTACTGTATTAGCAGCAAAATTGCAAAGTGTTACCAGAGAGACAAACAGAACCCAAAATAAATGAGGTGATACATGGATAAAGGCTGTAATGAAGTCCAGGAGAGGTCCATGGCTGGCAGGGCTTGGAGGACAGGGAGGTTTTTTAGGTAAATTAGTAACAAAAGAGATGGTGGGTACTGTGCAGGCATCTAGACCGGGCCGGTAACGCTGTTGGTAGTGATGGGAAAAAACACCGAGTAACAGGAACCACCAGGCTTAGTTTACTGACACTGGAGAAGGGCTTTTAACTCCTCACCTGAGATGTCTGATGGTGACTAAAATATGCCCGGTAAGGACTTTGGTAAGGAGAGGTCACTGGGAACACGTGAGCTGTCTCTGTCCCACGAGGCCATTGGAACCTGGCTCCACGATCAGCCCCGCCGGGGTACTCAGCAAGGCTGTGCTGAGCGCCCCAGGTCTCAGCAGGGCTCCTTCGCCCACCGGGGCTAACGCCTGTGCCGTCCCCAGGGCGCTGATCCCCACGCGCTGGCGAAGGAGCGGGAGAGCGCCCTGTCCCTGGCCAGCATGGGCGGCTACACCGACATCGTCATCATGCTGCTGGAGAGGAACGTGGACATCAACACCTACGACTGGGTGAGTGCTGCCGGGTGCAGGCTGCTGCGGGGACCGCGCCAGCGCTGGCAGCGACACCAAGCCTTGGACGGGGCTCCGCAAAGCTCGTTTTAAAAAGCAGCAGCGAGTTCACATCATTCTGGGCTGAGTTAGCAGCAATGCCTTTCGCCTAGATGCTTCCCAGGCTCGCCGCACTCATTTGCGTGCTCGCGAAGTTGTTTCGAGAGATTAATCTGGGTAATAATTTTAAATGGTTTCCTCAGTTGTTCACACTGGTGATGTTACCAGGTACAATGAAACAGCGCTCAGAACTTCAGGTTGTCTTTAAAATGACACAATTTAAAAGCTATTAGATTGCATACAGAGAACAAAAGCTGCACAGAGCTGCTCTGGGAGAAAACACCCAGCCCGGAGCTGGGAGAGGGCAGAAAGGGGATCCCAGCAGGTCAGGGACCTGCCACTCCGGGACAGGCAGGAGCTGCAAGAGCACGGCCCCGCGTGAGACTGGCACTGACACAGCCCCTTCCCTTTCCCTGCAGAACGGTGGCACTCCTCTGCTCTACGCCGTGCGCGGCAATCACGTCAAGTGTGTCGAGGCCCTACTAGGTAACGGGGAAGACCTGCACTTAGTCCGTGGCCTCATATCGCTGCTTGTTGGTAACCGCCTCGGGAAGAGAGCGTGACATGCCTGGGGGGAGAATCTGAGCAGCCTGGGGGTGTCACGGGGTGCTGCCCAGCCAGGATGGGCATCTTTTGGGGGTCCCCTCGCCCTGTGCCTGACCTGGAGGGGACACCATGCCGGCAGGGGAGTGTCGTGCCCTGATCTCCTGATCTTGCAGCTCGTGGCGCTGACCTGACGACAGAGGCAGATTCTGGCTACACCCCGATGGATCTGGCCGTGGCCCTGGGACACAAGAAAGGCAAGTGTCCCCTCCGTGCCTGGCAGGGAACCCTGCCTTCCCTCCCCAAAAAGCCTCCAGGCAATTCCCAGCTTCCAGCCTTGCTCGGGGCTTTTGTTGACCTTCCACCTCAGCTCCTCGCTCTGCCACACAGAGAAACTGTGCCACAGAAATCAAGATGGGTCCTGTTCCCCTTGCTCCCCCCACAAACCAGAGCTGTCCTGGAGATAGAGCTGGGACAGGGGAGATGGGGACGGGCCCCTGGAGAAAGAGGTTTTCCAGCCTCCCACTGGAAAACAGGAGCAAAATGGTGATCAGGTCCTGCCCACAGCGGTATGGGCTTCTCACAGGCTTGGTTTCCCCGAGTTTCACTTCTCTCCCCTCCGTTAGTCCAACAGGTTATGGAAAATCACATCCTCAAGCTGTTTCAGAAGAGGGAGCTGGAGTGACGTGGTGGCTCGTGCTGCACTGCTGCAGCACCAGCGCTTCTCCCAGCCGACGCAGGGCTCTCTGGGACCAACGCAGCCTCACCCAGCCGTCCCGAAAGGGGCAGCGGTGCCATGCTTCGAGCAAGGAGCATGCAGAGGAAGCCGGGAACTGCCTGCCCTCGGTGGATCTATGCCTCTCCCGGAGGGTGGCATGGCCACGGTGCCTCGCACCCAGGGACACTCATTCCTCAGGGCAGCTGCATTTCTGCCCTGTTTGGGTTTGGCTGCTTCGTGCGTGTGTGCATTCAGGTATTGCGTTATTGGAAGTAAACCCTAAAGCAGCTGTGTGGAGCCCTGTCCATTGCCTCAGCCTGTCACCGCTGCCAGTCCCCGATCCCAGCAGCAGCTACTGGGGAACAGCGAGGGGAACTGGGCCAAACAACCTCTTCAAGGCCTGCACCCTCCCAGTGCCCTGGTACTCCTCTCCAGAGCCGTCTCTTCGAGGAGGGAAGCTCCCTCTTATGCCCATAAACTTGTCAAGCCCTCCCGGCGTGCCACACTAGAACCAGCCAGGGAAATATCCATAGGCAGGAACAAAACCCTGCAGGAAACATCACCCTGCCAGCTGGGAACACAGCACGGCCCCATCTGACAGCCGGCATGCTGCGATCCCGAGCCGTAGCCCCGCGAGGCCGTGAACAGCCGCTCCAAGAAGTTCAGGGGTGGTTAGCAAAGGCGAGAGACAGCCAGAGCCCACAGCACATGGAGGTGGCACTTCTCCCCTCCCCTGCTCAAGCCACACACCGGCAGGGCCTTGGCAAACCCCGGAGGGCTCAGTCCCGGGGTGCCACTTGGCCAAGGAGCAGCCGGGAAGGAGCGGGGACACCATTTATTTGGCCAGTTACATGGGCTGTGTCCCACCAAAGGCTCGGAAGTCCAGCACGTGGGTCTCTGCATCAGTGTCCCTCTGTCACTGCCACCCCGTGGGGTGGGGGTTCTTTCTCAGCACCTTGGGGTGCAACTGGGGGTAGCACATCCCCGCTAGCAGGGTGTGCCGTCCCATTTCCCCCCGTGCAGCAGAGCCCCCGTGGGAGAACGGCCCCCCACGCTGTCCCTCGCTGCTGCCCTAGAGCCTCTCCCCCAGCACCCCGAGATGGTACACCACGATCCTCCCGAAGAAGTCAGTGCTGTTTGCAAAGGTGATCTTCAGCTTATCCAGCACCGTCTCCTCCACCTGGAATCTGTGTGGGGCCCGTAAAGGAGAAAAATAGGCAGGGAGACGCCACGACACGTGGGAGACCTGCTCCGAGCAGGCCCACGTGGGGCTCGCACCCTGGTGTACCGCAGCTGGCGATGTCCGGATTTGCTCCAGCTCCGCTGAGTTGCTTTAGTGGTAGCAAAGTACCAACTCTCGTTAAATCTCAGCTCTGCCATCGCCCCCCTGCACCTCCGCAGCCGCGAGCGGCTCTGAACCCACCCGCCAAGCGGTTCGACCCAGCCCGCAACGCAGCGAAGGATATCTGCATGGCGTTGGTGTCCTCGGGGTACAGGTCGGATATTTTCACCAGTTCTTTGCCTGCTTTGCAGCCTGCGGAGGGCGAAGGTGGAGGCAGCTGCGCAGAGGCTCAGGTGCTGGGGGAGCCTCCAACGGCTGCCACAGCCTCGGCTGCTCCGTCTCTCTCTGCTGCAGGGCTGGGAGCACGGCCCTTCCAATGGACCAGGTTCCCATCTGCACCCAAAGCATCCCGGAGAACCCCAGATCCTCCCTACCCACCCCTCTGCTCCAGCCCACGGCCTCAGCCCCTCTGGGGTTTGGGGAACGGCTAACAAATACCTCTGGGCCTCGCAACAAACAGCTGCAAGATCCAGATGTGGCCAAACAGGGGCAGAGGGACCCCCACACCCCCAAATCAGCTCCTCACCTTCCAGCGTGCACAGCCGGCTGGAGAATCCCCCCTGGAACTGGACGTGGAGCTGCGAGACCTTGACGGTGCAGGGGAAATCCAGGGTGACCCACTGGCACGTGCCCTGCAGGCAGGAACGACACCGGGGCTCTGTCACGGCGGGGAGAGCGGGGTGTTCACCCTCTGCACAGCTCCTGTCCCCCCAGCGCAGCTCTTGTCCCATGCACGGCTCCCATCCCACCCCTCCGGCTTTCCCTGTCCTCATCCGCCCACCTGGTCCGAGTTCCAGCACGTCTCCTCGCTCGCGTCGAACATGTGCTTCTTCCCAAACTGCTTCACATCGCGGTTAAGGACAGAGCTCACCCTGCAGGGACACGTGCCACCGTCCCGAGGCCACGGTGAGGACAGCGTCAGTGACGGGACTTGAGTCTCCCACAGGGCGAGGGGACAGCGTGTGGCACCCAGGAGGGACCCGCCTGGGGGTGGCGGCCGCAGCACCCTGCTGCCTGCTGGCCCCTCGGGGGGCTGGGACTCACCGCGTGGCCGTGTCGGCGCAGATCAGGGGCTCCACGGGCATCGCTGCCTGCGGCCGTGCTGCCTGCGGAGAGACGGGGTCAGCGAGGGGCAAAAATGGGGACACCCAGCAGCAACGGGGACACCCTGGCAGCACTGGGGACACTCAAGCAGCAATGGAGACCCTCGGACAGCACTGGGGGCACCCTGGCAGCACTAGGGACCCTTGAGCAGCATTGGGGGCACCCTGAGCATCACTGGAGACCCCTGGGCATCACTGAGGATGCTCAGCAGCATTGGGGGCATCCAGATGGCATTGGGGACCCCTGAGCAGTATTGGGCAACCCCGAGCAGTACTGGGGACCCCTGGAGCGCCCTGGGGACACCCTGGCAGCACTGGGGACACTCCGGCACCATTGGGGACCCCTGAGCAGCAATGGAGACCCCCGAGCAGCATTGGGGACCCTTGAGCAGTACTGGGGATGACCAGCAGCATTGGGGGCATCTGGGCAGCACTGGGTACCTCTGGGCAGCATTGGGGACCCCCAGAGAGCACTGGGGGCACCCTGGCAGCACTGGGGACAGTCCGGCAGCATTGGGGACCGCCGAGCAGCAATGGAGACCCTCGGACACCACTGGGGGCACCCTGGCAGCACTGGGCACCCCCGAGCAGCACTGGGGACGCTTGAGAAGCACTGGGCGTACTCCGAGCAACATTAGGGACCCCCGGGCAGCGTTGGGGACCCCTGAGCGGCACCGGGGACCCCCGGAGAGGCCTGAGGACGCCCAGCAACATTGGGAACCCCTGAGCAGCAGTGGGAACCCCTGGGCAGCACCGGGTCCCGTCCCCGCCGCGCCCCGCGCCCACCCCCGTCCCCTCCGGCCGCCGCGCACTCACCGCCCGCCCCGCGCAGGAAGCGGCGGAACTGCTTCCCCGGGACCCGGGCGTTGCGGGAACGCCCCCGCCCCCCCCGCCCCGCAACGCCCCGCCCCGCAGCGCCCCGCCCCTCCCCCGCCGCGGCCACCCGGCCGTGCGGGAGCGCCCTGCACCCCCCGCCGGGCGGGGGGGGGCGCATGTAGCACCCCGGGCGCCCCCTGCCCAGCACCGCCGTGGGGTGCTGGTCCCCCGTGCTTCACCCCACCCGCAAAGGACTCGCACCCCCACCTCCACGCCGTGGTCCCACCCGGCCCCTGCACGGCCCGGGGGTCGGGGGTACAACATCCATCCCCACCCCCAGCCCGGTTCCAGTGGGGACCCCGGCGGACCTGGGCTGGGGGCGGCTGGGTGCCCTCCTGGGCCAGCTCTGTAGGTGGCACTGCCGGCGCGCGGCTGAGAGAGCGGCGGGGAGAAACGGCGGCGGGAGAGACCGAGTGCCGGGGGTGCAGGGGCCCTGCGTGCTCCGGCATCCCCGCGTGCTCCGGCATCCCCGCGTGCTCCGGCATCCCCGCGTGCCCCGACATCCCCACGTGCTCCAACATCCCCGCGTGCTCCAACATCCCCGCGTGCTCCAACATCCCCGTGTGCCCCAGCATCCCCGCGTGCCCCAGCATCCCCGCGTGTCCCAGCATCCCCGCGTGCTCCGGCATCCCCGCGTGCTCCAACATCCCCGCGTGCTCCGGCATCCCCGCGTGCTCAGGCATCCCCGCGAGCTCCAACATCCCCGCGTGTTCCAACATCCCCACGTGCTCCAACATCCCCGCGTGCTCCGGCATCCCCGCGTGCTCCAACATCCCCGTGTGCCCCGGCATCCCCGCGTGCTCCAACATCCCCGTGTGCTCCAACATCCCCACGTGCTCCAGCATCCCCGCGTGCTCCAACATCCCCGTGTGCCCCGGCATCCCCGTGTGCCCCAGCATCCCCGCGTGCTCCAACATCCCCGTGTGCTCCAACATCCCCACGTGCCCCAGCATCCCCATGTGCCCCGGCATCCCCGCGTGCTCCAACATCCCCGTGTGCCCCGGCATCCCCGTGTGCCCCGGCATCCCCGTGTGCTCCAACATCCCCGTGTGCCCCAACATCCCCACGTGCTCCAACATCCCCGCGTGCTCCGGCATCCCCGCGTGCTCCAACATCCCCGCGTGCTCCAACATCCCCACGTGCTCCAACATCCCCGCGTGCCCCAGCATCCCCACGTGCTCCAACATCCCCGCGTGCTCCGGCATCCCCGTGTGCTCCAACATCCCCGCATGCTCCAACATCCCCGTGTGCCCCAGCATCCCCACGTGCTCCAACATCCCCATGTGCTCCGGCATCCCCGCATGCTCCAACATCCCCGCGTGCTCCAACATCCCCACGTGCTCCAACACCCCCGTGTGCCCCGGCATCCCCGCGTGCCCCAACATCCCCGTGTGCCCCGGCATCCCCGTGTGCCCCGGCATCCCGACGTGCTCCAACATCCCCACGTGCTCCAACATCCCCACGTGCTCCAACATCCCCGTGTGCCCCGGCATCCCCACGTGCTCCAACATCCCCGCGTGCTCCAACATCCCCACGTGCCCCAGCATCCCCGCGTGCCCCGGCATCCCCGCGTGCTCCAACATCCCCGTGTGCCCCGGCATCCCCACGTGCTCCAACATCCCCGCATGCTCCAACACCCCCGCGTGCTCCAACATCCCCACGTGCTCCAACACCCCCGCGTGCTCCAACATCCCTGCGTGCCCCAGCATCCCCGTGTGCTCCAACATCCCCGCGTGCTCCAACACCCCCGCGTGCTCCAACATCCCCACGTGCTCCAGCATCCCCGCGTGCTCCAACATCCCCGCGTGCTCCGGCATCCCCGTGTGCTCCAACATCCCCGCGTGTTCCAACATCCCCACGTGCTCCAACATCCCCGCGTGCTCCGGCATCCCCGCGTGCTCCAACATCCCCGTGTGCTCCAACATCCCCGTGTGCCCCGGCATCCCTGCGTGCTCCAACATCCCCGTGTGCTCCAACATCCCCACGTGCTCCAGCATCCCCGCGTGCTCCAACATCCCCGTGTGCCCCGGCATCCCCATGTGCCCCAGCATCCCCGCGTGCTCCAAAATCCCCGTGTGCTCCAACATCCCCGTGTGCTCCAACATCCCCACGTGCTCCAGCATCCCCATGTGCCCCGGCATCCCCGCGTGCTCCAACATCCCCGTGTGCCCCGGCATCCCCATGTGCCCCAGCATCCCCGCGTGCTCCAAAATCCCCGTGTGCTCCAACATCCCCACGTGCCCCAGCATCCCCATGTGCCCCGGCATCCCCGCGTGCTCCAACATCCCCGTGTGCCCCGGCATCCCCGTGTGCCCCGGCATCCCCGTGTGCCCCAACATCCCCACGTGCTCCAACATCTCCGCGTGCTCCGGCATCCCCGTGTGCTCCAACATCCCCGCGTGCTCCGGCATCCCCGCGTGCTCCAACATCCCCGCGTGCCCCAGCATCCCCACGTGCTCCAACATCCCCGCGTGCTCCGGCATCCCCGCGTGCTCCGGCATCCCCGCGTGCTCCAACATCCCCGCGTGCTCCAACATCCCCGTGTGCCCCAGCATCCCCACGTGCTCCAACATCCCCATGTGCTCCGGCATCCCCGCATGCTCCAACATCCCCGCGTGCTCCAACATCCCCGCGTGCCCCAGCATCCCCGTGTGCCCCGGCATCCCCGTGTGCCCCGGCATCCCGACGTGCTCCAACATCCCCACGTGCTCCAACATCCCCACGTGCTCCAACATCCCCACGTGCTCCAACATCCCCGTGTGCCCCAACATCCCCGCGTGCTCCAACATCCCCACGTGCCCCAGCATCCCCGCGTGCCCCGGCATCCCCGCGTGCTCCAACATCCCCGTGTGCCCCGGCATCCCCACGTGCTCCAACATCCCTGCGTGCTCCAACATCCCCACGTGCTCCAACATCCCCGTGTGCCCCGGCATCCCCACGTGCTCCAACATCCCCGCATGCTCCAACACCCCCGCGTGCTCCAACATCCCCACGTGCTCCAACACCCCCGCGTGCTCCAACATCCCCGCGTGCCCCAGCATCCCCGTGTGCTCCAACATCCCCGCGTGCTCCAACACCCCCGCGTGCTCCAACATCCCCACGTGCTCCAACATCCCCGCGTGCTCCAACATCCCCGCGTGCTCCGGCATCCCCGCGTGCTCCAACATCCCCGCGTGTTCCAACATCCCCACGTGCCCCAGCATCCCCGCGTGTCCCAGCATCCCCGCGTGCTCCGGCATCCCCGCGTGCTCCGGCATCCCCGCGTGCTCAGGCATCCCTGCGTGCTCCAACATCCCCGCGTGCTCCAACATCCCCGTGTGCCCCAGCATCCCCGCGTGCTCCAACATCCCCGTGTGCTCCAACATCCCCACGTGCTCCAGCATCCCCGCGTGCTCCAACATCCCCGTGTGCCCCGGCATCCCCGTGTGCCCCAGCATCCCCGCGTGCTCCAACATCCCCGTGTGCTCCAACATCCCCACGTGCCCCAGCATCCCCATGTGCCCCGGCATCCCCGCGTGCTCCAACATCCCCGTGTGCCCCGGCATCCCCGTGTGCCCCGGCATCCCCGCGTGCTCCAACATCCCCATGTGCTCCAACATCCCCACGTGCCCCAGCATCCCCGTGTGCTCCAACATCCCCGTGTGCCCCAACATCCCCACGTGCTCCAACATCCCCGCGTGCTCCGGCATCCCCGCGTGCTCCAACATCCCCGCGTGCTCCGGCATCCCCGCGTGCTCCAACATCCCCGCGTGCCCCAGCATCCCCACGTGCTCCAACATCCCCGCGTGCTCCGGCATCCCCGCGTGCTCCAACATCCCCGCGTGCTCCAACATCCCCGTGTGCCCCAGCATCCCCACGTGCTCCAACATCCCCATGTGCTCCGGCATCCCCGCATGCTCCAACATCCCCGCGTGCTCCAACATCCCCGCGTGCCCCAACATCCCCGTGTGCCCCGGCATCCCCGTGTGCCCCGGCATCCCGACGTGCTCCAACATCCCCACGTGCTCCAACATCCCCACGTGCTCCAACATCCCCGTGTGCCCCGGCATCCCCGCGTGCTCCAACATCCCCACGTGCCCCAACATCCCCGCGTGCCCCAGCATCCCCGCGTGCTCCAACATCCCCGTGTGCCCCGGCATCCCCACGTGCTCCAACATCTCTGCGTGCTCCAACATCCCCGCGTGCCCCAGCATCCCCGTGTGCTCCAACATCCCCGTGTGCCCCGGCATCCCCGCGTGCTCCAACATCCCCGTGTGCTCCAACATCCCCACGTGCTCCAACACCCCCGCGTGCTCCAACATCCCTGCGTGCCCCAGCATCCCCGTGTGCTCCAACATCCCCGTGTGCCTCGGCATCCCCGCGTGCTCCAACATCCCCGTGTGCTCCAACATCCCCGCATGCTCCAACACCCCCGCGTGCTCCAACATCCCCACGTGCTCCAACACCCCCGCGTGCTCCAACATCCCTGCGTGCCCCAGCATCCCCGTGTGCTCCAACATCCCCGCGTGCTCCAACACCCCCGCGTGCTCCAACATCCCCACGTGCTCCAACATCCCCGCGTGCTCCAACACCCCCGCGTGCTCCAAAATCCCCACGTGCCCCAGCATCCCCATGTGCCCCAGCATCCCCGTGTGCTCCAACATCCCCGTGTGCTCCAACATCCCCGCGTGCCCCAGCATCCCCGCGTGCCCCAGCATCCCCGTGTGCTCCAACATCCCCGTGTGCCCCGGCATCCCCACGTGCTCCAACATCCCCGCATGCTCCAACATCCCCGTGTGCCCCAGCATCCCCGCATGCTCCAACATCCCCGTGTGCCCCAGCATCCCCGCGTGTCCCAGCATCCCCGCATGCCCCAGCATCCCCGCGTGCTCCAACATCCCCGCGTGCCCCAACATCCCCGCGTGCCCCAGCATCCCCGCGTGCCCCGACATCCCCATGTGCTCCAACATCCCCGCGTGCCCCAGCATCCCCACGTGCCCCAGCATCCCCGTGTGCCCCAACATCCCCGTGTGCCCCAGCATCCCCGCGTGCTCCAACATCCCCGCGTGCCCCAACATCCCCGCGTGCTCCGGCATCCCCGCGTGGTCCAGCATCCCCGTGTGCCACAGCATCCCCACGTGCTCCAACATCCCTGCGTGCTCCAACATCCCCACGTGCTCCAACATCCCCGCGTGCCCCAGCATCCCCGCGTGCCCCAGCATCCCCGTGTGCCCCAGCATCCCCGTGTGCCCCAACATCCCCGTGTGCTCCAACATCCCCGCATGCTCCAACATCCCCGCGTGCCCCGGCATCCCTGCATGCCCCAGCATCCCCACGTGCTCCAACATCCCTGCGTGCTCCAACATCCCCGCGTGCCCCAGCATCCCCACGTGCTCCAACATCCCTGCGTGCTCCAACATCCCCGCGTGCCCCAGCATCCCCGCGTGCTCCAACATCCCCGCGTGCCCCAACATCCCCGCGTGCTCCGGCATCCCTGCGTGCTCCAACATCCCCGTGTGCCCCAGCATCCCCACGTGCTCCAACATCCCCGTGTGCTCCAACATCCCCGCATGCTCCAACATCCCCGCGTGCCCCGGCATCCCTGCATGCCCCAGCATCCCCACGTGCTCCAACATCCCCGCATGCTCCAACATCCCCGCGTGCCCCAGCATCCCCGCGTGTCCCAGCATCCCCGCGTGCCCCAGCATCCCCGTGTGCTCCAACACCCCCACGTGCTCCAGCATCCCCACGTGTCCCAGCATCCCCGCGTGCTCCAACATCCCCGTGTGCTCCAACATCCCCACGTGCTCCAGCATCCCCGCGTGTCCCAGCATCCCCGCGTGCTCCAACATCCCCGCGTGCCCCAGCATCCCCGCGTGCCCCAGCATCCCTGCGTGCTCCAACATCCCCGCGTGCCCCAGCATCCCCGTGTGCCCCAGCATCCCCGTGTGCCCCAGCATCCCCGTGTGCTCCAACATCCCCGCGTGCCCTGGAATCCCCGCGTGCTCCAGCATCTCCGCGTGCTCCAACATCCCCGCGTGCTCCAACATCCCTGGGTGCCCTGGCATCCCCGCGTGCTCCAACATCCCCGCGTGCTCCAACATCCCTGCATCCTCCAGCATCCCTGCACAGCCCAGTGTCCCTGTATGCTCCAGCATCCCTGCGTGCCCCGGCATCCATGCACACCCTGGCATCCCATGCTCCATCATCCCTGCGTGTCCCAGCGTCCCTGCATGCCCCATCATCCCTACATGCTGCTGCACGCCCCCTCGATGCAAGTCCCCAGCACAAAGAATGGGGAAATCCAAGCCCTCCTTGCTTCCCCACCTCTCGGCCAGCACGGCAGGGCTGGCTGTCCCATGGGCACCCCGACCAGGCAGGGCTGAGTTCACCCTCGAGCCTGCAAGGAACCCACGGGGAGCCCGGAGCAGCTGTGCAGGGAGAAATCGCCCCCCACATGCACACATATAACACGGCAGCTACTTAAAATTGTCTTTCGCAGGCATATGGTGCCGCTGCGCTTGCCCACAGCCTCGGGTCTTTGCAGATGTGGCCCGGTGCTCAGCGAGGTTGCCAAGCCTTGACCCCGTGGTAGTCCCACGTCCCCACTCGGCCCCCGCGGCCACCTTGCTGGGGGAGGCAATGCAAGGTAGAGGCGCAGCAGCGCTCTGCAGCCCTCCCAAACCTCCCCGGGTGCTGAGCTGCCTGCATGAGTCACGGCAGCCGTGGTGAGGCTGCCTGCGCTCAGCCACAAGCAAAAATAAAACCAGCCGAGTGCTGCAAAGCCATCACCTCCCCCTCGCAGCGTGGCTCTGGGGGCTCCGGCCGCCTGGCTCGGCCCCCGGCTGGGGCTGTGCACACGCCTCCACGTGCATGTCACTGGGCGCACACGTGTGTGCCCATGCATGCGCACACATGCGGTGACACAGCAGCACACGCATGACGTGTTCCGCCTTCCTCCTCCTTCCTCCCCTTCTCCCGCCCCTGAGTTTTGCCTGAGAAATTGGGTCAAAAACCACAGGAGCCTTAACTGCCCCTCGGCTCATCACGCGCCGGGGTTGGGTCTGCCATTTGTGCCACCGCTGCCCGCGTCACCTCCTGCCCGCACCTGCCGGCACTGTCCCCCAGTTCCCCCCAGTGACCCCCCGGCCCCTCCAGCCCTGCCCGCTGGGTGGGAACCGGGGGTCAGTGTTCCAGCTGGGGGCTCTTTGGCCTCAGCATCTTCCTCACCCTCCTCGCTCTCGAGGAACGAGGCGGGCGGTAGATGCAGCTGTTTCACGCCAGGCTGTGGCGGGAGCAGCTTGGCGGTGTTGGCTCCCGGCTGCCGTCCAGCCCGGCACTCAGCCGCCCACTTGGGGGGCCTTTGCATTTTATCCAAGAGCTAATAGAAAGGCTGGTGCCAAACCAGGCGCCGGCACGGATCCAGACCCCCCGCTCCCACCGGGCACAAGCTCCCACCCGTGAGTCGCCAGGATGCTGGCCCTGTGCCGCCGCAGCCACCTCGTGCCGGCGGTGCAGGAAACGGGTGCTGGTGCCTTTTGTGCGACGGGTGCCAGCGTGTGAGTTTTGCTGAGCAACCCCGGCTGGCACCAGGAGCTGCTTCTGAAGAAGAAGCGGGTCTTGTGCCCTTCGTCGTTAATTACTTGCGGCGATTGATTTCCACTTCCGTGTAAACACTGGAGATTACCGGTGAATGCGGCACAGGCGTTATTCAACACCGCGGCCCCTCCGCCTGGCACAGGGCCCTGCCTGTTCTCTGGGATGTGCCTCTGCCTTTATTCCCCCTGCCTGCACAGAGGGGCCGGGGGTCCCGGGAGGGGGGGGGAAACGGGATGGGGAAGGGCAGGATTTGGCACAGCCGGTAATTCATGCGAAATAACAATGCGGTGGCATCTCCGCGCTGGGAAGGAGTTGTGCAGGGCAGCGATGGGTGCATCCCTCTGGAAGAGGAAGGATAAAAGGATATAATTATAATTATCTTCTTCTGGCCCTAATTTTAAGCCGCAATCTTGCGTTTCCTCACAAAGGGGTGAGGGCACTGGGCTCGTGGCCTGGCTGCTGCGGTACCGGTGTCCTCCCGGCCCGTGCCACTGTGCAGGGAGTGCCAGAGATGTGGCACACCAGCCATGAGCAGGTGTCGGGGTAGGATGTGCCGTTAATGAGCTTGGCCCTGCTAACGGGAGATGCTGCTAGGTGTCCCCGCACGGGCAGTACTGGGGGGGCAATTACCGCCCCGGCTAATGAACCAGCGCAGCGTCCTGCCGGCACTGCTGCTAATTATTGCTGCTGTCAGAGAGGGGCTGAGCGGGGTTGGTGTCACCCAGCCCACGCCAGCTCTGCCAGCTGCTCCCCCAAAATCACCCAGCGGTGCCGCCGTGGGCACCAGGGTGCGGGGCTGGGCGCTGCCTGCGAATGCTGAGCTGGTGGCATTGCCACCCAGGAGAGTCCCTGGATGAGGGGACTGTGCTGGGTGACAGCCTGTGTGCCCGGTGGAGGGTGGGTGCTGGTGGGGCTGGGTGCTGTGGGAGGGCGAAGGACCCAGCCAGAAGGGGGAAGGGAAGGAGGCAGTTGCCATGGAAACAGAAAATAAAATCAATGCATCCTGCCAGTGGGTTTGGAGGGAAGTTGGGTCTGGCCAGGGCAAAGTGCCTGCATCCCTGGGGGGGGATGCTGCAGGCCCCAGTCCGGACGCCTCTGAGCCTTCACCGCCATGCCCAGGTTGTGCCATGGGGCAGGTTTGGCAAAAGTTCTGCTTTTGGCCAGGGCCAAAAGTAGAAACAAGCCGCAGCCCGGGGCAAGGAGCAGCGGGCGAGGGGTCGGGGGCAGCGTGGAAGCAGGTCCGTGGCACCAGGTTGCAGCCTGTCCCCTCTGGAGAGGACCCCGGGTTGGGGTATCTTCCCCTGCTCCAGCCCCAGATTTGGACCAGCATCTCAGCCAGGACAGGCACCGGCTGCTGGTTCACCCTGCCACGGAGCCGTCGGCCTGTCCGTCCATCCGTCCACCCTCCTGCTGCCTGTCCCCGTGCCAGTGCCCCGAGCACTGGCCCCAGCTGCGGTGGCAGAGGCCTCATTAATAAGCCGCTCTCCCGATGAATGTGGCAGCTCTCCTGGAACGGGCTTCATTAGCTGCCGGCGGACCTGAGCAGAATAACAAGCGGCTCCGTGGGGCACGGGATGGGGTCCCCCCGTGCACCCCCAGCAATGCAGGGACTGGGGCACGCTCCGGTCGCAGGGAGGTGGGGGGTCCCTTGCCATGCAGGGAGGGTCTCTGGCACCCTGGTCCCCTGGCGCTCAGCGCCTGTGGTATGGCAGCAGCGGTGCTGCTCAGCACCCCGGTCACGGCACCGCGGGCCCGGCTGCCAAACCGGGCAGCATCAGAGCTCAGGAGGCTCCTGGCATCACTGCCCCCAAACTGGCTCTGCCATCAGGGTGACAAGGGCGCTTCGCCTCCTGCTCTCGCAGGGCCAACCCCTCCAACCCCTTCAGGTCCCCATCGACCCTGCGGTGTCCCCACGCCTGTCCCCACGCCGCGTGTTAGCCACGTCACCTCTCTGTTGTGGCTTTTGATGGGAGCGAGACCTGGCTGAGACCTATCAGACTCATGTCACATGGCTCCTGGCCCCTCTGCTGTCCCTCCCTGGGTGGCTGGGGCCAAGCCAGAGCTGTGCTGGAGCTGTGGGGACCCTCCCAGCCCCACGCTGGGGCTGGAGCCCCCCTGGGTGTCCCCGGGGGCAGTGGCAGGTCCCGGCCCTTCGTGGCGAGAGCCCCTCACCATCGTCGCTGCACACCCCAATCGTGGCGGCCGCCTCCCAGCGTCCCTGTCACAACAAAGGAAAACATCTCTGGATGGAAACTGCAGGAGGGTCGTCACGGCAACACTGCTGCAGGATTTCACCAGAAACCCAGCATTCGGGCTCAAAAAGACGCTCGGGTCCCTGCTCACTCTGGCAGACGCCGGTGCAAAACCCAATGGGGCTGGGGCCGAGTGAGCGGGACCGAGGGAGGGAGTCACCCCAACCATCGCTGCCCCAGGGGCCCGGCCTGTCCCCGGTGGGGTGGGGGACACGGGGCGCAGCGGGGACCCAGCGATGGCAGGTGGTGCCTCGTGGGAGCAGCTTGGGACAGAGCCATCGGTGCTCTTGGGGTGACGCCGCGAGGATGGGCTGCACATGGGGCTGGGGGTGCAGAAGGGGTCCTGATCCAGGCAACGATGGGGACATGGGGACGTCTGTCCATGCCAGGCATAGCTGGCTCCCCCAGCCGGGTGGAAGGATGGGCACAGCAGGATGTCGGGGCTCCAGGTTGGGCCCCGGGGGGTGGGGGGACCCCATGAAGTCATCTCACAGCTGGAGGGACAGGCCAGGGGGACACTGGGGCTCCAAACTGGTGCTGGCAGAGTCCCTGCCACCACCCCGCCATGGGCTGTGGTCCCCAGGGGGCGGAGCAGCTGCCGGCGCGGGGAGGATGGTGGGGGGAGAGGTGTCTATTAAATCCCCATCCATAAGCCGTGCTGGCTGGTGTCTGTTATGACATTTATCTCCACTCGAGAGGAGAGCTCCGATAACTCTCTGCCAGCACCTTCCTCAGCAAGACAAATGGCCGGCGGCAGATCAGCCACGCTGCCTCTGCCGGGGTCCTGTTTCCCACCGGGAGGTGGTCGGGTGGGTGCCCGAGGTGCCTCTGCTCCCCCCTCACCTGCCCCTTGCTGCTCTGAGCCCATGGGGAGGTTTGAGTCCCCAAGCAGCTCCGGCTTTGCTCTCTCCAGAGCCCCTTCGCTCCACAGACCCATCGCGGGTCTGCGTCAAGGCTGGGTGCAGCTTTGTCACCGTGCCCGGTGCTCATTAACAAAGGGTGGCCCACAGGAGGTGGGTGCCAGGGGGACCCCCCTACTGCCACGTGCAGGAAGGAGCCGGGTCCCGGATGAACCCATCTAATCCCTGCCCCATGCACGATGCATCATGTGGGTCAGACCCACCGGCGCTGCTGGCTTTCCGGATGAAGCTTAGGAAGACGGAGAGCGGGAGGAAGGGTTTGGGCAGCGGGCTGTGGGCAGCCCCGTGGGCAGCATGGAGGCAGCAGGCGGGTGGGATGCGGGTCTTGCTGTGGGTGCAGGACCCGGCTGTGGCGGGGAGCAGCGGGAGCATCTTCACCCCAAAGGGTGCCCAGGCCCTCACACGAGCAGGGCAAGCGTTTCGGAGCTGGCCGCATCCCACCACACACCGGCAGCGGTCCTGCCTCCACTGGGAGCCGCGCTCCTCCACGCTGGACCATCAGACGGTGCAGCACCCTCCTTCTAGGAAACCCTAGCAAGCACCCATGGGTGCCCTTTCCAAAGCAGGACAGCGGGATGGAGACCCTTAGGGTGGCAGCATCAGCCACCTGGATCCGCTCGGAGCGGGAAGTTGTCAGGGTGCCGGCAGATCCCCTGGGACCCTCTCCCCAATCCTGCTTGGCAAACACCATGGGGGCGTTAACCCCTGTCGCTGTCCCCCATGCTCGGGCACCTACGTGGGGACGGGGACGCCAGCTGCAGCCACATAAAGAAGGGGAACAGAAGAGCTCTGTGCGCCGGCAATGCCGGGGTTGTGCTGGGGGTGGGGGGGGTTCACAAAAGGCAGGAAACGCCACGAAAAGTCTGGCACAATGGAGTCGGAAATGAGAACTTTGCTCTCGGGTTTCCACGGATCCATCCGATGGGGAAATTGAGAGCGGGGGTGTCTTTTTTTCACCGGCTGTTGCCAAGTCGTGGGAGACAGGGTGGCATTCTCCATTCACCGGTGGGAAGGTGACCCCACCCCCCCCCAAACCCCCTCCCTGAGAGCTCAGTGATGGTTTTCCCTGTATGTTGGGGTTCGTTTCTGGTATCGCAGCTCCCTGAACCATCTCACTCATTTTATTGGGGTTGTTCGGGCTTTTTCAAGCCTTCATCCATCCTCAACATCTTCCAGCCCCTCTGCACCCCCTACGGCCCGGTGGGGGGTGGCAGATGCTGCTGGTTGCACCCTGTACGGCTTGGAAGGGATTTTGGGGCGCAGAGTGGTTGGAAGATGCTCCCCAATTTTGGACACCACCTAAAATCCCACTGAATGCCAGGGCAGGGATAGAGGGGTCCCCCCCGCAGTGACTGGGGGGGGGGCTGCAGAGGGGCTGGAAGGTGTCCCCCTCCCTTCTTGAAGCCCCCCTAAAATCCTGCTTGGATGCAGCCAGGTCCCAGGGCAGGGATGCGGAGGGGGTTGGGGGGTGGGAGGTGGTGCACGGGGGGGCACGCCGACCCCCCCACCGACCCGGGGCGGCTTCCAAGAGACCCCCCCCTCCGCTGTTATGGACACCCACCCCCTCCAAACCCCTGCCAACCCCAGCTGCGGAGGGATGCGGTGCCTGCGGCGGGGGTGGGGGGGCGGCCCCCCTCGATGGGGAGGGGGCGGCCCCACCGGGAGTGGGGGGGGGGGAGGCCGGGGGGGGGGGCGCGGCGCATGCGCGGCCGCCCCTCGCCCTGCGCCGGGCAGCGCGGCGGGGCGCGGAGCGGGCGCGGGTTCGCCGCCGCTGCGGGCAGGTGCGGGCGGGCGGGCGGCACCGGCGGCACCGGCGGGGGGGCCGCGCCTGCCGCCAGCCGCGATTGGCCCGGCCCGGCCCGGCTCGGCCCCCTCCGGGGGGCCCGGCCCGCTGCCCCCCTCCACCATCCGCACCCCGCTTTTAAGCCCCCGGTGCCGGCGGGGTGATCGGCTCCACCGGCGGCGATGATCCCCTGTGCGCCGTGAGCACGGCCCCAGGTACGTGCGGCACCGGCACCGGCACCGGCACCGGCACCGGCACCGGCACCGGCACCGGCACCGGCACCGGCACCGCCCGCGCCGCGCCCCCCGCTGCGGTGCCCGGGGCCGGACCGGGCGGTGGGAGCGCACGGGGGGACGGTGACACCGCCGCGGTAGGAGCGGGATGGAGCCGGGCTGGGGGATGCGGTGGGGACAACGGGGCTGTCAGGGCTGGGGGATGCGGGGGTTGTGGGCCGGGGGGGTGACGGGGCGCTGGCATCGGGGCTGGGGGATACTGGGATGGGGGACACTGTGGGTACCAGGGTGGGCGGGGATGAGGGATGCTGGCACTGGGGATGGGGAGATGCTGTGACTGAGGGTTGGGGACACCGGGGACACTGGGGCTGTCAGGGATGGGGACACTGAGGGGACTGGGGCTGTCAGGGATGGGAACGCTGGGTCTGGGACTAGGGCTGGTGGGGCTGGAAGGGAGGCTGGGCTCGGGGCTGAGGGGTTGGGGACACTGAGGTAGGTGGACAATGGGGCTGGAGCCACTGGGGTTGTGGGGACACTGGGGACATCAGCCCGGAGGGACATCGTGGGGGCCAGGGCTCCCAGGGCTGGGTACACTGGGACTGGGGCTGGGGGATATGGGCACAGGGAGAGGCTGGGGGCCACCGGCACTGGAGGCAGTGGGACAGGCAGGGCTGGGGACACCGGCAGGACAGGCAGCACGACGCTGTGACCTGACCCCCTACCCGGCCCGCAGCGGAGCTGGCAGCAAGGCAGTGGGCAGGGAGAAGGGGTGAGGGGTGGCGGGAGAGCGGTGGGTGCAGGCAGATGGGTGCCCACCAGGGAATCGTCACCCTGCGGTGCCGGAGCCGGGTGCGCCTCAGCTCCCTCCGCGGCCGCCTGGTTCCCCGGCAGGGAGGGAGCCAGGAAGTTTTGCATCCCTGGGATGCCCCTGGCTGCCAGGGAGCAGGCAGGGCTGGCAGCGCGGTGGGGGCTCAGCACCACGGGCAGAATGAGTCCCAGTTTGCATGGCCTGGCATGGGGACACCGTGCGGCGAGGCCAGGCTGGATGGACAGAGGGCTGCTGGGATGGACGGATGCGGGTGCGGGTACCGGTGAGGGGTTTGCGGCTGCTTGGGGGCTCCTTGCACCCACCGGCCCGGGGGCTTGGCAAACCCAGTGCTGGTGGGGAGGACGGTGCCGGAGGCCTGGCTCTGTTCCAGGCCCACCGGCCCGGTGTCCTCCTCCCTGCTTTTGGTGCCAGGCACCAAGCGCTGCTTTCGAGTCACTTGCTGGTGTGCAGCCAAACGATCCATGGGGAAGGGGGCCGGGGGCTTGCCACGATCCTGCGCCGGCTTTGGAGCTCCAGCAGCGGCTTCAGTTTCCTGGGGAGAGACAGAAAGCCAGGAGGGGGGAAAAAAAATAAAAAGAAGAGCAAATTCTAAAATAAAGGCTGCAGACTGTCTGCCTAATAAAAATCGCACCCAGCAAAGGGCCCATATTGGACGGGATCACAGTTTTCTGAGGTGCTAATTTATTCTCGCAGGCTGGGGGGGAGCGGGAAGCATCACGTTGCCTGTGAGATGTGACGGCAGCGAGGTTTGCAGAATTCCTTTGTTGTGGGCAAAGAGGAGGGGACGCGGAGCCGGCCCCACTGCCGGGCTCCCGCCGCGGCCGCGCAGCCCTAGGGGGGCCCTCAGCGGACGCCCCCCTCCCCGTTGGGGTGGCGGAGGCATCGTGGCGCTGGGAGGGAGGTGGGTGCTGCGGGGGGGGCCGGTGGCTCCGGCACGGTTGGGCGCGGGGGGTGCAGAATTAGCCCTGCGATGGAGGGGACACGCTGGGAGGGTGGGCACTGAACGGCCGTGTGTGCGCTGATGGTGCTGGGGACTGGAGTGACCCGTGGGGACAGCAGAGGTCACAGGGTCTGCGCCCTGGCTGGGGGGGCAGCTGGGGGAACCCCCAGGGCTGGGGCATCCCCGGTGTGGTGGCACCCCTGTCCCACTGCATCCAGGCTGCCTCGGTGGGTGGGCAGTGCCCCCCTTCCCTCCCACCCATGCCAAGCCTGTGTCCCCCCACGGTCCCAAATGTCCCCTCTGCTCCTTGGGGATCCCTGGCACCGCAGCTGCCCCCAGCCCAGCCCATGGGTCGGGGCAGGTTGGGGCGAGAAGAGACCCCCAAAACTGGCCAGGTCATCCCAGCGCCCAATGGCCTGTGAGAAATTAAGCTATGTTTCAGCTGAAGCTAATCACCAGCCCCGGCTTTGCATATTCATGAAGCAGATGAATTATTCATGAGATGACAGCTAGTGACAGATGTGAAAATGTTCGTCGGGGTTGGGGGGGGGGGCAGCTTTGCACCAGCGTTATTTTAAATTTCTCTCGTCTGGCGTTCCCCTGGCTGGGGCTGGGCCGCTCGGGGGATGGGGACGTGCTTCTTGTCCCCGAGGGGGCCCAGCTGCACGGCACCGGGGACGTCGCTGTGCCCTGAGCCCGTGGCATCGCCCTGACTGCAGAGAGAGACACCCCTCCGTGAAACTCAGCCCCTCGGGCTTGCGGTGTCTTGGCCAGCGTTGGCTCCCCGTGCCACCCTCCTCGCCTTGCTGTCACCCGTGGGGATGGCGCGGTGATACCCGGCATGGCTGAGCCCGCGGCCCCTTTCATGGGCACCCCGGCCGGATCCCGCCCCAGCGGGATGGGGCTGGTGCTGCTTCCCCTGCTTGGCACAGAGGCTGGTGGTGCTGAGCCATGCTGGCAGGAGCGTTCCCCTGCCTGCGGTGGGGAGCCAGGATCTGGCCAGGGACGATCCCGGTGGTACCGTGGGGTCAGGACTCAGCCGTGCCAGCCTGGGGCTGCCTCGCTGGCGCTGCCGGAGCTGGATTGTGGGTTAGTGGATCAAGAGGAGGTGGGAAGGAGACGGTCTCAGTAATTAATGAGGCGCCGAGGCTGGGAGGACGCTGCCTGGCTTCGGCAGCCCCCTGCGCGGCATGGGGGTCCTCGCGCAGGGGCCACGGCGTGTGGTGGCTCCGGCACCAGCAGAGATGGAGGCTGCGGTGCCGCTTGCCCTGACCTTGGGATAAACTTTTTGCTGGCTCAGCACAGGGCCGGGCTCAGCAGAGGCGGCAGCTGGGGGTCCGGTGAGGGGCTGGGGGGGAACGCAGCGTGGCAGGGACCTTCCTTTGTCTCCGTGGCTTGGAGCGGAGCTGCAGTGCCACCGGGAATGTGGTCTCCATGTACTTCGAGGGCAGGGGAGCCAGCTGGGTGGCCCCAAGGGAGCAGCAGGCTGTGGCTGTGTGTCCTGTCCCTCGGGTGGGGGGAGCCCGGGACTCCCCTGCCTGTGGTCTGGGTTCCCGGAGGCAGCGGGTGCTGCTGGTGGGGCCAACCCTTCCCACCACTGCACCTTCCCTGCTGCAAAAGCAAAACCTGCAGAAATGCTGATGTTAGGGAAGGTGGCGGTGCAGCCAGAGCCCTGCAGCCCTACGGCCCCCCAGCCCCTCATCCCCCAGCCCCTCACCACTGGCAGCACCCGCTTCCCCGGTGCTGCCAGCCTGGGGTGCCCCCGGCGGGGTCGGGGACCACAGTCCCATGCATCCATCCCGGGCACGGCGTGCACCCAGCTCCGCAGCTGGCTGGGGTAGTGGCTGCAAATCCAAAGAGCAACTTCTCTGTTTAACATTTAAATAAACCCCGGGCTGTTTACCCAGCGGCGCTGCCCGGCGTTTGCTCAGCGAGGACCCATCTCCAGAACAGCGGCTCTGGGTAAACAGCCGAAAGCTTAGAGGAGTATTTATACACTGGAGCGTTAATGCAGCTCTTTGGGATCTCTTGGGTCCGTTCAGCTCCTCCTCCATCCCACCACCCTGATTGTGACCCTGGCCAGGGCACGGCGCCGGGACCCTGAGGTTTGGGGCTGGTGGCTCCGGGTTGTGGCTGGGAATGGGGGCTGCCCTGCTCTGAACTGGGGCGGCCACAGGCCAGGGAGGAGGAGGATGGAGGAAGGGAAGGTCTCGGAGATGCTGCGGAGAGGTGTCAGGGAGTGAGACTTGATCAGTGTTTTCCCATGTGGGAAATTGTCCTGTTTGCCCTTCGATGAGAAAAGTCGCCTGGATGCTGCAGGGGCGAGTGACAAAGGGTGTGAAAAAGAAAATGGGTGAAAAGACCAAAATAAAAAGGGACCACAGGTGGTTCGAAGCCCTGGGACGTGTGCGGGCATGGCACCCAGGGCACCCTTCTTCCTGGGTGCTGAGAGGCTCGGATGTCCCCATCCTGCACCCACCGCCCCCATCCCACACCCACCACCCCATCCTCATCCAGTGGGGTCTTGGGGCTGCGGCTCGGCAAAGGCAGGGGCCACCCCATCCCGCGCCCCGGTGCTTATGGTTTGTGCTGGGAGAGCTCCTGACACCCCAGAACGTCAAAATTAGCATTTCAGTGGGGAGGAGCTGGAACCTCCCGAGCACTACCCTGCCCAGCAATTTATTTTTCCCCCTATAGTGGGAAATCAGGGAAAAGTTTGGTGCTGCCCAGGCTGCGAGCCGGGGGCATTTCCTTCCTTGGAGGATCTCTGAGCGGGGAAGAAGGTGCCGCTGTCATGCTGTCAGTGCCGTGGAGCAGCCCAGGGGCTGCTCTGGGGTTTTTTGGCTCCCGGGGGATGTGGCTGGGTGAAGGTGCAGTGAGCCACAGCCCGGTCCCTGCTCCGCACCCCGGGAATTTCCCTCCACAGCTGGAGCCGGGGTCAGGTCACCTCCTCATTTTTTGTCATCAGCTGGGTTTGGAGGCAGAAAGCGCCGGGGACCTGCTGCGGGAGGGAAGGGGCTGCAAACGCTTTCTTCTTTAGAAAAGATAAGATAAAGCGTACTTTTGCGCCCCCCAAAAAGGCCTTTTCCAGCACTGAACATGGGGGGGTCTCCTTTTTTCTTGCCATTTTGCTCTTGCTTTCTATTTTTGTCCCATAAAAGCAGAAGGGACAGAATGAGAAATCAAGGGCTGGAAAATGGAGCATCAGGGATGGGGGAACCTGTGGGCTGAACTGAAGCCTCGGCTCCAGGCAGCTGGGAGAGGGCTGGGGGGGGTCCTGGTGTCCCCCCCAAAGCAGGGTGCTCCCCCGCTCACTGTCCTGGCTGGGGGTCAGTGTCAGAGCTGGGGGACCCATGTGGGGACCACAAACTCCATGCTGGATCTACTGGTGCGCAGGGGACCCTGGGTCTGGTTTGAGCTCGTGGCCACGTGGTGCTGAGCTCCAGCGCAGCCCCGTTTGGGGTTTGGGGATGCTGTTGCATCCCTGCTGCCTCTGCTTGGCCGGTTCGGTGACGGAGGGGTGCCGGGGCCTGGTTAAAATAATCCCAAACAGAGCCCAGGCCGGGTGACAGTTGTGGTGGGTGCCGGGTGATGGTTGTTTCCGTGCCCGGCAAGCAATCCATCCAACTTCCCTCCGAGCCCGGAGACCAAATGATTTAAAAAATACTAATCGTTGCTGCAGTCAAACAGATGGATGGGAGATTTTCGGCGAGCGGCGGTGCCGGCTTTGTGCTCCACGCGCCGCACGCCGGCTCCGACAGCCGGAGGCGTCCACTGCATGTTAATGCTGGGGGCAGAGCAAGGGCCGGCTCCCACGCTGCCAGCTCTGCCGCGGCTGGGCTGGGGGGCTGCGGGACCCCCGGGCTTGCCTGCTGCCCCCACCATGGAGGTGCGTGTCCCACCTCCAGCGGTGCAGCGGGTGGGTGTGGGGATGTCACCGTGGGTGGCAGTGGTGGCAGGGGACACAGAGGGACGCGCCACGGCTGGGGGCTCGGTGTGTCGATGGGTGGCACCCCGTCCTCCATCCCAACCCCACAGCGACTTCGTGCCGAGAGTGAAATCCAACTGTCTCCAAGCTAATGGCATCTTGCTAAGTGGGGCTAATCCTGCTCTCTCCGCGGCTCCTGGGGGTTGGTGTCAGCGCGGCCCCGCTGTGATTTATGGCCAGATGATGTTGCCGAACAAGCAGGGAGCGGGCAAGCGGTGGCCTCCCACCCCCTCCGCTCTCGTTGCAGGTCAAGGATGGTCCATGTGATGGGGGATGCCGGCTGCTGGTTCCTGCTCGGGCTCTCCCTCCTCCCCATCGCCGTCCTGGGTAAGTGCCACCAGCGCTCCACAGCCGGGGTTAATTAGCCAATAATGGTAAACAGCAGCAAATTATGAACTGTATCAGCCATAATAAATAGCGAGGGTGAATAATAACCAGGGGAGGGCTCGGGCTGTAGCCCCCCTGCCCGCCCCCAGCTCCCTGCCCTGGGCTGCGGGGGATTAGCGAGGGAGAAGCCACCCAGGAGACCGTGGACACCCCCCACGCTGGGATCCCCGCAGGCGAGACCTTAAATACTTAATCCCATTGGTGGCACCCTCCCCACTGCGGACTTGAGCCCCCCCGCAGATTTGCCATGTCTCTGGTCAGGGGACCCCATGTCCCCCCCATCTGCGGGGGCATCACAGCATCCTGCTGCACAGGGTGGGTTTTGGGATCCCCCCCACCCTGGTACCCTCCCCGCATGTCTCCCGGTGAGCAAAGAGCGTGGGGTGCGATGGAGGGTGGGGAGCTGGGGGGGAGGGAAGGTGCCAGGCGGGGATTAGTGGCCGTCCCTGGTCCCCAGCCAGCTGGGCTCTGCGGGGAGCATCCCCCCGACCCTGCTGCGGGCAGGGAGAGCCGCGCCACAGGGGTTTCCGAGACTTGTGGGATTTGCGGCGGCAGAGCCTGCATAGGCAGGATTAGTGCCTGCATGGGGCAGGATTAGTGCGGGAGGAGGAGGAGGAGGGGGTCACAATCGCTGACACACTTTATCCCGGTGCGGGGATGGCTTTCCTGCTGGTGCCACAGGGGTTGGATGGCACCAAGTCGTTGGTGGAGGGTCCGCCTCCGCGGGCAGGGATGGGGAGGACTGATATCGCTGTGGGAGTGGTGCGGGACCCATGGGTGCAGAGCAGCAGCTACAGCCTGGCAGCATCTTGGAGGGTTGGGGGCTTGGCCGAGTCAGGGTTCAGCCCTGGAGGGGCAGATTTAACTGGCAAAGTTGGTCTGCAGCCACTAGACAGGGAGGCTGTACAGTGTCCTGCTTCATGCTCTTCCCTGGAGGCTCAGGGGTGCCCTGTACAGACCCCCCAACACCCAGCAATACCCCCAGCTCTCCCCACTACGAACAAGAGCCCTGCAGGAGCTCCGGCCACCCACCCCTGTGGTATCTGGGCACCTCTCCCCACAGGCTCCCAGGACGATGGGAAGGTGATCCACATCAGCAGGGTGCAGCACGAGGCTGTGCGCGTGGGGTTGGGGGAGCCCGTGGCCCTGCCCTGCCTCTTCCTGCTCCAGCCCTCCGCCTCGCTGGGGCCCAACGAGCCCCCCGACCCTCCCCGCGTCAAATGGAGCAAGGTGCGCTCGGCCACCGGCCAGAGGGAGGATGTCCCCGTCCTGGTGGCCAAGGACAACGCGGTGAAGGTGGTGAAAGCCTACAAGGGCCGGGTGTCCCTGCCTGGCTACCCCCGTGACCGCTACAACGCCACGCTGCTGCTGCATGCCGCCCGCGCCAGCGACGCAGGGCTGTACCGCTGCGAGGTGGTGGCCGGCATCGACGACGAGCAGGACCTGCTGCCTCTGGAGGTGACGGGTGAGCCGGGCACTGCGCCGTGGGGGCGGCATTGCCGGGGGAGCTGCAGGGGCATCGTGGGTACCGTGGCGGGGTGGCGTGGGTGCCAGCGTGTGTTGTGTGCCCCACGCAAGCTGTGGACCCCGTGCACCCTGTACAAGCCCTGCACCCCACGCGAGCCCTGCGCTCCGTACAAGCCCCGCACCTCGTTCAAGCCGTGCACTCCATGTACCCCGTGCACCCTGCACAAGCTGTGCCACCTCTGCACCCCGTGCCAGCTGTGCCATCCGCTGCCCTTCCAGGTGTTGTCTTCCACTACCGCCCCGCGGGCGAGCGCTACGCGCTGACCTTCGCTGCTGCCCGCCGTGCCTGCCTGGACAACTCGGCCTTCATCGCCTCGCCCCAGCACCTCCAGGCCGCCTTCGAGGACGGCTACGACAACTGCGACGCGGGCTGGCTGGCCGACCAGACGGTGCGGTAAGTGTGCAGCATGGGCTGCCGGCCGGGCACACCTCTCTGCAGGCGGCCACGGAGCTGAGCGTCTGCCGTGCCCCTCTCCGGCAGGTACCCCATCACGCTCTCCCGGCCGGGCTGCTACGGAGACCGCAACAGCCTCCCCGGCGTCCGCAGCTACGGCCGGAGAGAGCCCGGCGAAGAGTACGATGTCTACTGCTACGCCCGGGAGCTGCGAGGCAAGCGGTGCCGGGTGCGCGCCGGGCCGGGCAGGCGGGTGCTCGGGGACGTCCCTCCGGGGAGATGGCGGTGGCTGGGAGCGTGGGCATCTCCGTGCATCTCTTGCCTGCTGCGGTTTGGCTATGGGGATGGGTGCCGGTGCCGTGCCAGCACTCGGTGTCCCCCTCGGTGCCGGTGTACCGTGGCACGGTGCAGCTGTCGTACTCAAGTCATGGAGTCTTCCAAAAAATACCGCTCGCCTTCGGGCCGTCGGGACCATCACATCTTTCTGTCCCTGCATCCCCAATGGGCTCTGCTCTCTTGCAGGGACGGTGTTTTACGCCACGGTGCCGGGGCGGTTCACCTGGCAGGGGGCCCAGAGGCACTGCCAGAGCCGGGGCGCTTCGTTAGCCACCACGGGACAGCTCTACCTGGCGTGGCGCGAGGGCCTGGACCAGTGCGACCCGGGCTGGCTGGCCGACGGCAGCGTCCGCTACCCCATCAGGCTTCCGCGCAGGAAATGCGGAGGCGAGGCCTCGGGCGTCAGGACCCTCTATCAGTTCCCCAACCGCACCGGCTTCCCCCCCGCCGCCTCCAAATTCGATGCCTACTGCTATAAAGGTAAGGGGCACCAGCTGCAATGCTGGCACCGTGTTTCTCCCCAGACCCCACACCAGCCCTGGCCCTTCTTCCCTTGGAATCGGTGGGCATGGCTGGGAAAATTGCTGCGGATGAATATTTAATGGGGGAATTAATGAGATAAATGAGGAGAGCTGCGCTGGGAGGAAGCCCAGCTCCATGCATCACCCTGGCATGGTGCAAGGCTGGGGGATCTGGTGCCTGGTACCAAACCCCGGGAGGGGGCGGCGGGATGTGGGTCCCCATTCACGCCTCAGATGCCTGTCCTGCCCCTTTGGTCCTGCCGCTGGCATGGCTGACGCTCGTGGTCTCACCGCAGCGCGTGTGGCCGTGGGGCAGAGGGAGCCGGAGGAGCCGGTGCTGCCCACGCTTGACCCGCCGGGAAGCGACAACGTACTGGTGGAGCACAGCGAGGACCTGGGCATGTCAGGGGACACCCGGGACACCCCACGTGACCGCTACAGACTCCTGCTGCAGCCAGGGCCCGTGGGGCTGGGTGAGGATGAGGACGAGCAGTTGCAGCCGGCGAGCAGCAGCCCAGCGGCGCAGCGCGGTGACCTCCCCGGGGCTGCACCGTCGTGGGCGCCGGTGGCTCGCGGCCTGGGGCTGGGCGATGGCACATCCCTGCCTCCCACCGTGGCCTCCTCGCCGGCATGGCCGCACGAGGATGAAGCTCTCAACGTGGTGGACCATGCGCCGGTGAGCTCTTGGCAGGATCCAGCCAGCACCAGCCCAGCACTGCCGGTGCAAGAAGCCCCTGGCCCCGAGGAGCCCCCGGCCGCCCTCCTACCGCAGCCCCAAAGCCCAATCCAAAAGCACATCACCGGCTCACCGCCGGCACCGCCTGGGCTGGGGACGGTCCCTGGCACGGCAGCAGAGACCCCCAGCACCCCACCGGCCAGCTCCCACGCCCCGAGGAGGAGCAGCTACGCCGGGCTGAACGGGCGCTACTTCCAGCTGCAGCGGCAGAGCTGGGACCCCACGGTGGCTGCAGACCCGGTGGGGACAGTCACCCACCTCCCTGTCCTGGCCCTGGAGGTGAAGGGGGCTGCAGCCAACGCGGTGGAGACGTGGAGCATCCCCCGCGCCGGCACCGAGAGCCTCTGGCAGGAGGGCACCTACTCACCCTCCAACGCGGTGGAGGAGGAGATCGGCCCCGGTAAGTGGTACCCGAAAGCGGTTGGGGGGGTCCTGGCAGGGGCTGTGCTGGCTCGGGGACCCCATGGCTGTGCTGTCTCTTGCAGAGCTGATGGCACCGGCCACCGCCCTGGTGTCCCCCTCACCACATGCACCTTCCCAGAGAGATTCACCATGGCTGAACACGGGCACGACTGCCCACAACCCCAGGGGCCCCGCACAGACACCCCCCCTGCCGTCCCCGTCCCTGCCTGCCTCCGCAGTTCCCCACGATGCTCTTGGCCACCGGGACATCACCACGGTGGGGGCTCAGCCCCATGTCCCCAGCGCCCGCGGGGACTCTCCCCAGCCACCCGTGGATGCCACCAAGGACTTCTCCGGAGACGTCCTCTCCCAGGAGGACAGCGGCTCTGTCCCACCGCACCCCCCAATGCCCCCGGCCCCGCTGGTGGCCGAGGGCCCCGAGATGGCCCCACAGCCCCACGGTGACAGCGGTGACGGCAGCGGGACCCTGGGTGACAGCTCACTGGAGAGGCAGAGGAAAGCAGTGACCTTCTTCCACCCAGCAGGCCCCTCCGTGGGGCACCCCACCACCCCTGGTCCCACTGAGGTGGCTGCTCCCCTGCCCCGGGAGGGGCTGAGCCCCACAGCTCCTCACGGGCCAGCCGAGCTGCCGGCTGAGCCCAGCCACGAGGAGCCAGCCACATACGGGGATGCTAAGAAGGGCTCAGTCGAGCCAAGTGGCAAAACAACCATGTCCCCCTCGACATGGGACATCCCCTCGCCGTCGCCCCCCTCCACGGCCGGTGAGGTGACCCCACGGGCTGACACCGAGCAGCCGGCGGAGGTGGATACACTGGAGTCAGCAGCTGAGGAGGGGTCCGCGAGCTTTGCCCCTACAGCCCCACAGCCCACCAGCCACACTGCATCAGAGCTGGGGGGAGCGGAGCATCTCCTCCTGCCACCCCCAGCCCCTCGGCAGCCCCCCACCAGCCCCAGCTCGCCGGGTGTCCTCAGCCACAAGGATGCACCAACAGCTCCCGGCGATGAGGATGCCTCCGGGGAGGTGAAGAGGGAAGAGCCCCCTGCGCCCTCCAGCTCGCCCACCCACAGCCCCTGGCCATCACCCACTGCCCCCCACCCCTGGGTGCCGGAGGTGCCCGAGTCCCCCAGCTCGGGGCCGCTCTTCGAGCCCTCCACAGCGGCTTTGCTGGGAGGACTGGGGGGGTCCCCACTGCTGGACGCCGACAGCGGGAGCGGCGAGGAGCCGGGGATGGAGGAGCCGGGGATGGAGGAGCGGGGGCTGCTGGCCTGGGCGGGCGCTGGCAACACCAGCTGGCACGGTGAGCATGGTGCTGCGGGGTCGGGGTGCTGCAGGCACCCAGAGCCGATGGGCACAGGGAGAAAGGGGCTGGGTGGCAGGAGGACCTCGAGGCCGACCCCCCCCCCAGGCTGCCACAGCATTGTGCCAACCCACAGGGTTGGTTTTAAGGCAGCGGTTGGGGGGGCAGGGGGTGGTTGTCTCTCCTTTTACCCAAGCCAATCTACTCACCGGCAAATTTCTGCCAACTGTGATGGGCTGGGAGCGGGTCCTGGGTTTTTCAAATGGAGCCAAGCTATTAACATGAGCTGGGAAAGCATCCTCGTTAATATTTGCACTTGCTAATAATAATAGCTCGAGAGGCAGCTGCTGGTGGGGGAATGCACAGCATGCACTGCCCGGCCACGGCTGGCACAAAGGCGACAAATATATTTAAAGAGTAAAACCACAGCAAGGTGGAAATAAAAAAAGGCACCGCGGTTCATGTGCGGCAGCCAGCAGTGCCGGGGCAGGACCAGGCCCTGGGTGCTGGTGGGGAAGGCGGTGGGGGCTGTGGTGTCCCCCCACCCTGGCTCAGGGCACCCGTTCCCACCCCGCAGCTCCGGCTGACCCCTGCCAGAACAACCCCTGCCTGCACGGTGGGACCTGCCGAGCCAACGGCACCGTCTGCGGGTGCAGCTGCGCCCCGGGCTTCACCGGGGAGAACTGCGAGATCGGTGAGCAGCCGGAGCATCCCGCCGTGCCAGGGCAGGATCCGTCCCTGCCTGCACCTGCCTGCACGGCACAGAGCAGCGGACACACTTGGAAGTGGGGAGGGGAATGGAGCTGGGGCGCTAAGTCCTGCTGGATCCCCCCCACCCATCCTCGGTCACTGCTGGCACTGGTGCTGGCACAGGGGACGGTGGGTTGGGCGGGTGGTGGCGGGGGGGTCTCTGCACACCCGCAGCTCCTGGCATGTCCCCGCAGACATCGATGACTGCCTGTCCAGCCCCTGCCAGAACGGCGGCACCTGCATTGACGAGGTCAACTCCTTCGTCTGCCTCTGCCTGCCCAGCTATGGCGGCAGCCGCTGCGAGAAAGGTGGGGAGCGCAGCAGCCGCCATGGGGAGCTGCTCCCTGCATCCTCCCCTGGGGTGCTGGGGGTCCGGTTCCCCTCGCCGTCCCCACCATCCCCATCTTCCCACAGACACGGAGGGCTGCGACCACAACTGGCACAAGTTCCAGGGTCACTGTTACCGCTACTTCGCCCGCCGGCGCTCCTGGGAGGACGCGGAGCGGGACTGCCGCCGCCGCGCCGGCCACCTCACCAGCATCCACTCGCAGGAGGAGCACAGCTTCATCAACGGTGTGGGGTGGGGGGGATAGCACCCCGTCCCGCAGCTCTCCAAGCATCAGCACCCCTGGGTGCTCTTCGCCTTCACCGTGTGAGACGTGGGTGCTTCTCTCCATAGGCTTTGGGCACGAGAACACCTGGATCGGGCTCAATGACAGGATCGTGGAGCAGGACTTCCAGTGGACAGACAACACAGGCTTGGTGAGAGCCTTGGAGGTGGCTCCTCCTGGGGTGCAGGGTGCCGGGCTCAGAGGGTGTGGGGCTTGCAGGGCTCTCACGGTCTCTTGTGTCCCACCAGCAATACGAGAACTGGCGGGAGAATCAACCTGACAACTTCTTTGCGGGCGGTGAGGACTGCGTGGTGCTGGTATCCCACGAGATCGGCAAGTGGAACGATGTGCCCTGCAACTACAACCTGCCCTACATCTGCAAGAAAGGCACAGGTACTGCCTGCCCCGGCATCCCTGTCCCACAGCCCCCGGCATCCCCATCCCACAGCTCCTAGTGTCTCCATCCCCATCCTGCAGCCCCTGGTATCCCCATCTTGCAGCTCCCAGTGTCTCCATCCCCGTCCCGCAGCCCCCCAGTATCCCCATCCCACAGCCCCCGGCATCCCCATCCCACAGCTCCTAGTGTCTCCATCCCCATCCCACAGCCCCCTGGGCACCTCCTCATCCTCAGAAAAACCTCTCCCAGCCCTTCATCCAGGAAAACTCAAGCAGTTCCCCTTAATCTCCATCTTTCCTTTTTTTTTTCCCCACAGTCTGTTCTTCCCTCTCCACTTTAATTTGTTTAATTTGCCACCATTAAAACTATTACGTCCTCATTCCTTATCTTGAAAGTTATATTAACCTCCAGCTGCTCGTTGCGAGCCGGAGAAGCACGCTGCCCTCTCCCGCCGGCCGCGTGTTAACGATGCGCTCGCCCCGATAAGGCCATTAATTAAGTAAATCCTGGGGAACACCTCAGTGCCAGCCTGTTGGAGGAGCCCCTCATTAAAGCCATCCAGCTCATGGAGAGAACCGGCGGCATCGGCAGGGTCCCCCCTTGTCCCCTCCTGGTGACAGGGGGGTGATGGGGGTCTCTTCCCCCCTCCCCAGTGCTGTGCGGGCCCCCGCCGGAGGTGGCGAATGCCTTCACCGTGGGGAAGAAGAAGGAGAAGTACAGCATCCACTCCAGCGTGCGCTACCAGTGCGAGGAGGGCTTCACCCAGCGCCACGTGCCCACCATCAAGTGCCACAGCACCGGCAAGTGGGACCGGCCCAAAATCCTCTGCACAAAACGTTAGTGGGGACGGGGCGGGGGGTCCTGGGGGTGTGTGGCAAGGGACCGGCTCCCTCCCGGGGGCCACGGTCCCTGACCCCCCCGGGTCCCCTCCCTTGCCCCCGTTAGCCAGGCGGTCACACCGAGCGCGGCGTCACCACCGCCACCGTCACAGCCACCCCCACCACCAGCACCACCACCACAAACCCCGCAAGGAGCGGCGAAAACACCGCAAGCACCTCCGGCTGGACTGGATGGAGGAGGGCCACTACTTCTAGAGCCGGGGGATGAGGAAGCACAAGGGCCCCTGTCCCTGGGACCAGCCGGGTCCCCGACGGGATGTGGTGACGTTTCCTGCCCCCCCTCCCACCCACCCCCTCTTTTATAACCCCACCTTGGCTTTAGCTCCTAGGATGCCCGGCCCCATAGGGAATAGGATCCGGAGGGGGCGGCTGCGTGTGCGTCCCCAGCCCTCCCTGCATGCCCCACGCTCAGCCCCCCCGACCCGGGGTCGAGCCCCCAGCCCTGCACAGGGATCCCCCATCCCCGCGCGGGGTCTGTTCCCCGGCTGGGCTCTGCCTCCCCTCCCCAAAGGAGGGGGATTAATCCGCCAGCCCCCCCCCCCATCTCCCACCCTGGCCGTCGTGTCTCACTGGCCCAGGGTGGCTCCAATTTTTTAGCAGTCCCCCCCCCAATCTTCCCACCCCAGCCCCCCGGTCCTGCTCGTGGGGCATCCCTGCGGCCAGCACGGGGACCCTGCCCGGCGAGGGGACGATGCCACCGGGGCCGGTGTCCTGCTCTGCCACCTGCTTTCGGGGGTTGATTTTTATTTTCCCTTTCCGTTTGTCGTCGGGTCCCCGTTGGAGTTGGCGTGTGTGTGTGTGTGTACGGCGCTTTCTGATCTCTGCTGTTTGCGACGTGACTGCCGTGTCCTGAGCCCCCTCCCCGTCCCTGCCCTGTGCCATTTCTGACTCTGCCTTTCTGTACTGCTGGACATTTTAATAAATTTTTTTAACAGTTGAGTGGCTCCAACCCCATGTTTCCTGGGGGCAGGGGGAGTGCGGGCACCCAGGGCATGGTCCCCCTGCAGCCCTTGCCTTGCCTTGGCCGGGGACTGCCATACCAGCGCTCTCCATCTGCCTCCTTTCGCCGCCACTAAATTAATTTTAAGCAAACGCAATCCTTCTCCCAGGGCTCGTTGTGCCAGCCCCGCCGCCTGCTCGCGGCACGAGCCAAGAGCTCATGAATCACGCCGGCGGCGGCTGCCACGTGCGTTGCCGGTGGTGAGCAGCGCGGCTGCAGCTTTCCCTGCCAGCCCCGGTAAGACGCAGAGATGCTGATGAATTTATCAGGGTGGTGCCTGTGTTAGCCATGGGTGCAGGGGCTGCGGCCCCCATGCCGGCTGCCATCCATCAGCATGTGACAGTCACCACCTGGGGCTCCGGTGGCCTCTGGCGCTGCGCAGTCCCCCCACTCCCCTCCTGGGGTCACGGTGGCCGGAGCGTCAGCTCCCAGCAGCTCCTGATGGTGATGGATGGACTGCGCTCAGCTGTGCCAGGTGCAGAGGAAGCCCCAAGCCCCCTCCGCCATGGGAGACCCCGGGGTCCCCACCCATGCCGTGCCATCCCCGCGGTGCCTCCTGATTGCTGCCAGCACCACGGTGCCCTGAGACAGCTCTACTGATGCTGCTCCCTTGGATCTGGTCCTGATAAATCCAAGGGGATTTTACAGCTGGGATGCTCTGAATGTGCCTGGCTCCAGCTGCGAGCAGGGCCAAGGTCACCGGGGCTCTGCCTAGGCACTGAATATAAGAGCTGTGGGGGAATCACCCCCGCGGCGCAGGACAGCCTGGGGTCCCCTTGCTCCCGAGATGCCCCTCGAGGGCGGCCCCAGCAAAGGAGACACGAGAGCCTGGCTCAGCTCTCAAAAGCAGCCGAAGCTTTTATTTCATCTACGTCCAGCTCACGAGCACCGGGGCTGCAGGAAGCCCTGAGCCGGTGCTCGGCCGGGCAGGTGCAGGGGACGGTGCCCACCCAGCACCTCCCCGCTCCCGGCATCAGCCGCTTCTGCATGAAGCCAAGCGCTACGGAGCTGCCCCGGCCCCGGGCTCGGGGCGTACGGCACTCTGCTCACCCGGCAGTGGCCCCATGGGGTGGCCAGCGGCGAGTGGGTGCATGCGGGTGCTGGAGGGGCTGCGGGTGCCCCCCCAGCTGTCTATGTTGCATGAAGCTGAGCCCAGTGCCCCCAGTCCTTGCCCTGAGCCAAGGTGGGATTTTTGGGGGCAGGGGGATGCCATGGCAGGTCAGCTCCCCCACAGAGACCTGCCTGCCCCGTGATGCCTGTTGTCTGCAGCATCTCCCGGGGTGGGGGTCAGTGCTGCGCAGCCCTGGGGACCCTGGGCATGAGGACAAGGACATCGGGGGCTCAAGCCTGCTTTGCTCTGGCTGGGCCTTTAGCACATGCAATACGCTGATTGATAAGCAATAACTGCAACGAGCTGGGGAGCTGGCCCTGGATCTGAGCGCAGGCTCCCGGCTGGGTGACTGAAGTCTCTCCCCTCCTGCTGCCTCAGTTTCCCCAAGTGTCACCGGGCTTTGTCCACAGCCTGCAGCGCAGCAGCCGCACCAGCATCGCACGGGCACCTCTCCCAGTCCAATGCAGGAGCTGCCCGCAGCTCCCCACGCTGCCACGTCCCGGGAGGCAGCGCCACCAGGGAGCCCAGCACAAGCGGGGTGTCCCCGGCAAAGTCTGGGGGTGCTCCTGGTGAGGGTGAGCCTCACACACGATTGGGGTGCCCCCCACCCAGCGCCTTCTCCGGGGCAGCCTCACCAGCCTTCTTGAAGCAATAAACCCCAAAAAGCTTATACTTCTTGTCCGGGAAACCCAGGTTGCGCACGCCAGGCTCCCGGCCCCCACAGCGCGCCCGGGGGTTGACGATGGGGTAGCGGATGCTGCCGTCCTCCAGCCAGCCGGCCTCGCAGCGGTCCAGCAGCTGGATCTTCCAGGCGGCGTAGAGCTGCCCCACCTTGGCCATGGCCGCCCCGTTGTTCTTGCAGGCCTGCACCGCCTCGGCGTAGCTCAGCTTGCGGTACGTCTTCAAGAAGTAGACTTTGCCTGGGGGGGGGGACACGACGGTCACAGAGTGGGGGCTGTTGGGGACAGGGACCCGGCTGCAGCACCGGCACCCGGCAGGGTGGGATGGGGAAGGGATGGGACTACAAGCCTTGCGGACACCCCCCCCAACACATTTTTGGAGGGGCCAGAGGAAGCAACTGGGCAGGTGGGCTCTGGGGAGCCACCGCTGTGGTGCGGGCAGATTTATGGGGGCTGCGCGGCGGCGGTCGGTGATGGCTCCTCGTGGCGATTACACCCGCTATTTATCCTGCCTGCCACCATTAAACAAACATCGGCAGAGCCCCGCCACGCGGTCCTGCCAGCGGGAGGAATTTACACAGCCCGGGAGCCCTCCCGGCTCCCATCTGTCTTGCATGGCCCCGGCCTCATCCATCACCCGTCCCGGTTGCTGCTGCAATTACCTCGTCCCCTGCTCCTGCCCAGGGAAGGTGGGTCTTGCTAAAACCGGGTGCCCCAGCCCCAAAGGTGGTGGGGCCAGATCCTGTTCCTTTCTGGGAGTCCCCAGCACTGAACCCCCTCTTGATGCATCGGGGAGCTCAGGGAAGGCACATGCAGCTGCGTCCTGCTCTCACCCAGAGCCGAGCATCTTCCTGGACCATCATGGGAACCTCCCCCAACCCTGCCAAGCAAAACCAGGGAGCTGGGTGCTCCGTGCCTCAGTTTCCCCCTTGCCATTACCATTGAGGTTGGAGGTGAAGCAGAATGCATCATAGTGCTCGCTCTCCTTGTGCCGGTAGCCGTAGTTGCGTACCCCCACCGGCGTGTCCTTGCGGCCGCACTCCTCCCGTGGCCGGGAGATGGGGTACTGCACTGAGCCATCCTCCAGCCAGCCGGCGTTGCACCAGTCCATGCCCTCCAGCCAGGCCTGGTGCAGCTGGTCGTGCGAGGCCAGGATGCCGTCCTGCTCCAGGCACGCCTGCTGCGCCTCGTGGAAGTTCAGGGTGTAGCGACCCAGGCGCGGGTGATAGGGGAAGATCACGCCTGGGGGAATGGAGAGGAGGGCTGGGGTGGGGTGGGGGTCTCCCCCCCTTATTTTGTAGGTGCACTCAAGGAATGGGGTCATCAGCACAAGGCATGAGGAGCCAGTGGGGAACGGGGGCAGCTGAGGGCTGGGAGACCCACCACAAAGCCCAGGGCAGCTGAGCTGCCATCATCCCTGCTCGGGGAGTCTGGGTGCTCCAGGCTTTGCTCAGTAGCCCCAAACCTTCCCCACCCTGTGACTGCAGGGACCCCCATGGCAGCCGCAGGCTCCAGGAGCTGCTGCTCTGGGATGTGGGGACATCAGTGGTGCCCGTGTGGGGTCTCAGCCAAGCCCCGGCATCCCCGGAGTGAGCCCGTACTGGCCAAGCCACGCAGCTGTGCCTCCTGAACCCCCAAAAAAGGGTTTTCCTCCCTTCCTGGCATCCCCAGCTGCAGCAGCCTGTCCCAATGGGCTCGGAGCCATGCACAGCATCAACACTGCTGCCACATCCCGGTCCCCCCCGGTGCTTTACGAGGCCATGCCACTATCTATCTCCGGCATTTATTAGCTGCCAGTGTGTAAACCTGGAGCAACAATAAAAGCCAATAACAGAGGCAATAAACCATGGCACACGCCAGGAAAAACAACCGGCCGTAAAGCAGGACCGAGCCCAGCTCGGGGATGCAGCACTGAGAACGTGTCCTGGCCATCCCGCGTGGGACATGGAGACACCCGGGGTCCTCCCCGCCCCCATCCCTCCTCCCTGCCATGGCTGTGCCCCTACCTTCGAGGTCCAGCTTGACCATGCCGGTGTCATCCTCGAGCTCGTTGGTGACCTCGCACTCGTAGCGGCCGTAGTCTTGCAGGGTGACGTTGCGGATGATGAGCGAGGCGTCGCCGAAGCCATCCTCCTGCAGAGCCGTGCGGCCGCGGTAGCTGCCGAACGCCCGCCGCGCCTTCCCCAGCGCCACGAAGACATCCACGAAGGCCATCGGCTCCGTCACCTTGGTCCACTTGAGGCGGATCTCGGCCGGGTCGTGGGCGGACACGTCGTAGTGGTACCGGCAGGGCAGGATGATGGTGCCACCCCGGTGCGTCACCACCTTCCCCGGGGCCGTTTGCACAACCACGGCCCCGCTGTCACCCTCTGCAAGTGACACCGACCTCAAGGGAGTCGCTGTCCCCAAGCCCACCCCTGCCTCCCCCCGGGCAGTGCTGGCACATGGGCAGGACCCACAGTGGGGCCGAGGCAGGCTGGGGGAATGGCACAGGTGCAGGGACCACCTTTGGGGTGAATTTCCCTCTTTTGGGGGCTTTGCAAACCCCAAGGAGGGTTGGGCAGCTCCTGGCTGGGGCAGGGGGAACAAAACGGATGCCCCAGAAACCCTAATCACACTTTAATGGATATTAAACCCAACAGCCCGACAGCTGCAGGACAGCTCCCCCCATCCCATCCCGGGGGTCCAGCCCAGCTCCCCGCTGCGGACCCCCGTCCCCACTCACCCATGACATGGACCACTTTCTTCCGTCCCCGGGTGCTGAGCAGTGTGTCGGAGGCGAGGATGCCGGGGAGGAGCAGCAGAGCTGCCAGGCCGGCGGCCCAGGGGCCTCGGGGATGCATCTGGGGGGAGAGCAGAGCCCCCAGGGAGAAGAGCGGTGGAGGGGAGGTCTATGAGCAAACCCACGCTCTGCCTGACCCCTGGCTTTGGCAGCCCCCCCGGCAGCAATGCTGGCCCCTAACCTGCATCCCATGGGGGCTGTGCTGGCCGGGGGAAGAAGGTGCCATCACCCACCGACACCCCGCATGGGGAAGCCCCCCGCCCCATCTCCCACCCCAAGCAGAGGGCGACAGACCGGCAGTGCTGGCTTACCCATTGTTCCCCCCCCACCCAGCATCCCAGGCCCGCAGGGACCCCCGTGCCCCCCGGCGCTGAACTCCGATTCACCCGCTCAGTTACAGGCGGGATGAATATTTCATGGCAGACGCGCCGGGCTGGATCTCTTGAGTTATTTATGTCAGCGCTGGCACATCTGGAAACTGAACTGATGGCGTGGGAGTGGGCTGCGGCTGCCAGAGCCCCCCGGAGACCCCCAGCTGCCTGCCCTGCACCACGTCCCCCACTCCCCAGGGACAGCCGGGAGGAAACGTGTGCCCGAGCCCCCCAGCTACCCAGGGGCTGCACCCCCCGCCCCCCGAGCCCCGTGTCCTCAGAGGTGTCCCAGATCCCAGCCCACGCCGCCTGGGTGGGTCCCCCCGAGTGGGTCCCCGCCCCGGTGGGAATGAGACCCCCGTGAGTATGAGGAAGGGAAGCCAGGGCTTGGCTGTGGGACAGGGGGTCAGAGATGTCCCCCCGGGGGTCCCGGTGCCCGGTCGCGGGCGGGGGGAGCGGGCCAGCCTCCCCGGGGGTCCCGGTGCCCGGTCGCGGGCGAGGGGAGCGGGGCAGTCCCTCCGGGGGTCCCGGTGCCCGGTCGCGGGCGGGGGGAGCGGGGCAGTCCCTCCGGGGGTCCCGGTGCCCGGTCGCGGGCGGGGGGAGCGGGCCAGCCTCCCCGGGGGTCCCGGTGCCCGGTCGCGGGCGAGGGGAGCGGGGCAGTCCCTCCGGGGGTCCCGGTGCCCGGTCGCGGGCGGGGGGAGCGGGCCAGCCTCCCCGGGGGTCCCGGTGCCCGGTCGCGGGCGGGGGGAGCGGGGCAGTCCCTCCGGGGGTCCCGGTGCCCGGTCGCGGGCGGGGGGAGCGGGCCAGCCTCCCCGGGGGTCCCGGTGCCCGGTCGCGGGCGGGGGGAGCGGGGCAGCCCCGGCTCTGCCCCGCCGGCGGCGCCGGGGCCGGTGCGGTGTTGCAGTGCGGGACACTGCGGCGGCAGCCCCGGGGCTGCGGGACGCCGGTGCCCGGGAGCGGGCGGCGCAGCGCGGGGGGGAACGGGGCCGGCCGCCGCCGCCGCCCCGCCGGGAGCAGCCCCTGCCCGGGCTGCCTGTACCGGGGGTCCCGTCCCGGCTCCCCGCGGCCGCCCCGCAGCCAGCGGAGCCGCCGCCGCAGCCCCCCGCACTCACCGTGTCTCCGCGGGCGCCGGTGCCGGGCCGCGGGAGGGGCCCGGCCGCAGGAGCGCTCCGGTACCGCCGGTGCTGCCGGTGCGGTTCCGCGCAGGGGGCGGCACCGGGAGCTCGGCCCGGCCCTGCCCCGGCTCCCGGTGATGCGCAGGGCCGCCGGCTCGCCAAGGTCACCGGCCCGCCCGGCCCCGGCCCCCCGGTACTGCCGGGACCCCCAGCCTGGGCTGCGGGCGGGGACCCCGCGGGGTAAAAGGAGTTTTGCCGGGTAAATCCCACCCCCCAGCCCCTGCAAGGGCAGCCCGAGCCGCCACCAGCACCCCCACCCGTGTGCACCCACACCCACCCGTGTGCACCCACACACCCACCCGTGCGCACACCCACCCACGGACACCCCTGCCCACCCACGGGCACCCCTTCCCCCGGCGTTTCCCCCCCCCCAGCCCCGCTGAGCTGCAGCAAGGGCAGGCAAGGGCAGCGCAGGCAGCGGGGGATCCCCCCAGCCCCTGCACCCCAAAGGCAGGAGGGGGCAAGGACAGGCAGCTCCTCCCGGCCCCAGCAGCGGGCAGAGGGTGGGAACCGGCAGGACCCCGCCGGATGACGTGGGGGGACGGTGCGGTGCTCCAGCCGCTGGCATGGGGTGACGTCCCCGACGGGAGCACGGACGCTGGTTCAGAATCCATACCCTCGCTCTTTATTTTGTAAACAGTGTTTTCCTGGCACAGGCCCTGCTCCTGCATCCTTCTGGCATGGCCGGGAGCGCTGGCGTGGGAGGGGGACCCTGGGGACCCGCGAGGAGGAGACCCCGACTCCCACCGATGAGACCCCTGAGCCTGGGCAAGGGCAGGGCCGTGGCTGCAGCGATGCCCCCGCAGAGCGTCCCGGCGTCCCGCCAGTGCATCCCACAGTGCTAGAGAACATGGGGGGGGGACACCGAAGCATCCCTGGGGACACCCCTGCCAGCCAGGTCCCACCGCAGGCTGCTCCGGCTGCTCTTGCAGCAGGGAGAGGGGGGGACAGGCAGCAGCCCCCCGGGGTGGGCAGGACATGTCACTGGTGCTTCTTGCCCGTGTGCAGGCTGGCAGGAGTGGCGGGCAGGAAGAAGGCAGGGCAGTGCAGGCAGCGGTAGGCCAGGAGCTGGGGGCCCAGTGCGTAGAGGACGTTGGTGAGGAGGAAGCTCCACCAGACATCTTCAGGGGTCTGGTAGGGGAAGGGCGTTCGGGTGTGCAGAGAGGAGCCCACGTGGGAGAACTGAGCCTGGGGACACAGGGCAGGGGGTGGCAGGGGGGGGGGTCTGGCAGCGACGGGCTGACCCGGTGCAGCCCACCAGCCACCAAAGGGTGTTCACAGAAGCACACTCAGCGCGTCCTATCTATAGACCTGTGGGCTTGCTCCAGCCTATTTCTGTCAAAACTAATCCCCGGCTCCATTAAGATCCACCGAGGCCAAAGTAATTATCAGGCAGCGGCGGTGGGAACTGCTCCACATGCAGCTGCGGGTACGGATCTGTATCCCCAGGCTCAGCCCCGGCCCCCCCACTTGTTCTGTCCTGACTGGGACCGAAACCCAGCCCAGGGGTCCCGCCGTCCTCCTTGCCCCACAGCCGGGGGCAGGACGATGGGGCAGCCCTCACCTGCGCGACAGCGCCGGCGAACACCAGGCTCCAGTCGGGCAGCCAGGAGCAGCCGGGCAGCACCAGCCCGTAGATGCAGAGGCAGAAGAAGGGGAGGACGTAGAACATGTAGATCAGCATCTGGGGGTGACATGGAGAGGGTCACCCTGTCCCCAGTGGCATGGGGGGGCTCCAGCCCCACCTCGGCCCCACTCACCTGCACTTTGGGGTAGGCGACGGGGTCACGCAGGTACGGCTCGTGCTGGTAGATGTACTCGAAGCACGAGTCGGCAGGACAGTCCAAAACCACCTGGGGATGTGGAGAGTGAAGGGGAGGTGGGCATGGGGCAGATGCACCCGCTCTGCCACCCCCGCATGCCCTCCGGGACCCCCTGCGGGGACCCAGCACTCACCATCCCCCTGAAGAAGGTGAACGCAGCAGTGAGGAGCAGGACCAGGACCAGCCCCATGTCCTGGGGCCGCTGGTACAGGCGCTTGCATTGCTCTTCTGCAACCTGGGAGAGGGAAAATGCTGTATTTTTGGCTCCACACCCTGTGGTCCAGCCCCGGCGGGGGGATAAGGCTGATGGCTCCTGGTGCAGCTCCCCGTAGAGCCCCTGTCCTGGCTCCAGCTCCCCACTCACCTTCTCAGGGCTGAGGCACGGCAGGGCCTTGGGCTGCTGGAAGAGCCTCACCCCGGCCCAGATGGGGATGAGGACGTAGGGCAGGTTGAGGAGGAAGGCAGGGCTGAGGTCGGAGCTGTACTTCCCTGGGAAAAGAGAGCCTGTGGTAGGCACGGCAGAGCGCTCAGCGCCCAGGACCAGTACCCACTGCTTGTCCCCAGGTCAGCTCCTTCCTCCTCTGCCCACGGGACAAGTGCCTGGGAGCAAACCCGCCGGACCGGGAGGGGGATGGAGGCAGCCTGGAGGCATCAGCGAGGGCTGGATATCCCCACCATCCCCCAGCTGCTGGCAGAGCTCTGCACCCCCATACCTATCAGGTTCCCAAGCAGGAAGACGACAATGCTCATCATCAGAGAGCCCAGCCAGAAGAGACCCAGGTTCCTGTAGCTCTTTCTGCAGAGACACCAGGATCAGACACCCCTGCCAGGCTCAGAGCTCCCCTCCACACAAAATTCAGGTCCCTCCCACCCTCCCCCGAGCCCCTCCGACTCCCCGCTGCCATCCCTGCTCACCTCTGGCCGATGGCCGCGATCATGGCGAGGTAGAGCCCGTAGTGGATGATGCCATCCCAGTAACAGATCATGATGCCGTGCGCCGTGCGCAGGTAGGGCTCGCCCTGCCCGTTTGGAAGATAGGGGATCATATGGAGTGGGGGCAAATACCTTCCCACACCCCCTCCCCAGGGAACCCCGCGGGGGCCGGGCTGCTCTGTGCATGGTCCCCCCACCGCAGGAGCAGCTTCAGGAGCAGGAGCAGCATCTGTGCTTGCCCCGGGTGCACGGGGCTGCTCATCGCATGGCTGGGGTGGGTGGGAGCCCGAGGTGGGGTGAGGTGGTACCTCTCTGACGTAGACCTCCACGAAGCCAGAAATGTAGCCATCCTCCTCCAGCGAGATGATCAGGTCGATGGCAGAGGTGAAGGAGAACACCACGAACACTGCGGGGGAGCGAGCCAGCTCTGAGCGCGTCCCACGGATTTCCCCAAATCGCAGATCTCCCCTCCATGCCCCAGCATGGGATCAGTCCCCACACTCCGGGGCGGGACTCACCGCAGAAAAGAGGGTCCTGGAAGTGGCTCCCTCCGCTTACGAAGATGATGGAGATGAGGCCGATGAGCACCAGCACCCCCGTCAGCATCAGCGGCAGTGGGCTGCTGCAAAACAAGGGGATGGGCTCAAGCACCCCAAGCACAGTCAGGGGGTGAAGCCCCGTTTCTGCTTTGCCCCCACAGATTTTGACAGGTCTCCACCAAAGCAGGGGGACTGGCAGGATCTGACCCCGCACCCCTGGCACAGGTGGGGTCCCACAGCAGCACAGGGTGCTGCCCATCCTCGGGACGGGGTGAAATGGCTCCTCCAGGGTCTGAAATAACCCCGGGGAGGTCAAGCCTTGAGTAAAGCTTGGTCTGACACCCAGACACAGATGGGGAAGGGGCTGCCTCGCCAAGGCCCCTATGCCAGAGCGGGGAGAAGCCCCAGGATGGCCAACCCTCTCCCTCGCCAGGCGATGAGTGGGTGTTACAAGAGACTGCGGAAACCAGTTCTATTGGGTTTGCGTGGCCAGGTCTGGGTAGCAGGGGAGCTACAGGGGTGGCTTCTGTGAGAAGCTGCCAGAAGCTTCCCCCGTGTCTGACAGTCAACACCAGCTGGCTCCGAGACGGACCCGCCGCTGGCCAAGGCCAAGTCCCTCAGGGACGGTGGCAGCGCCTCTGGGATAATGTAGTTAAGGAGTGGGAGGAACCTGTGCAGCTGCAGCTGGAGAGAGGAGTGAGCGTGTGTGATAGGAACAGCCCTGCAGACACCAAGGTCATAGGAGGAGGGGAGGAGGTGATCCAGGCGTGAGAGCAGAGGTTCCCCCGCAGCCCGTGGGGGCTAGCGGCGGGGCAGGGATCCCCCTGCAGCCCGTGAAGGGCCCGATGCTGGAGCAGGTGGATGCCCAAAGTGGGGGTATGGGCTGTGACCCCGTGGGAAGCCCTCCTGGAAGGACCTGTGGCCCCACGGGGGACCCGCGCTGGAGCAGTCTGTGAAGGACTGTCTCCCGTGGCGGGAGGAGTGTGAGGAGTCCTCCCCCTGAGGAGGAAGGAGCAGCAGAGACAGCGTGTGATGGACTGACCACAGCCCCCGTTCCCCGTCCTGCTGCACTGTTGGGGGGAGGAGGGAGAGAAATCAGGAGTGAAATTGAGCCCAGGAAGAAGGGAGGGGTGGGGGGAAGGTGTTTTAAGATCCATTTTTATTTCTCATTACCTTACTCTGATTTGATTGGTAATAAATTAAATTAATTTTCCCCAAGTTGAATATATTTTTGCCCATGATGGTAGCTGGTGAGTGATCTCTCCCTGCCCTTAACTCAACCCACAAGCCTTGTTTTATTTTCTCTCCCCTGTCCAGCTGAGGGCCGTGATGGAGCGGCTCTGGTGGGCAGCAGGTGTCCAGCCAGGGCCAACCCACCACACCAGTCATGAAGCAAATCAGTAACGAGGAGAAAGATACTGAAAAGGGGTCCTAAGAGAGTGAAGAAGTTGTAGGGAAATCTATTGCGAGGTTGTTGCATCCCCTCCGAGAAGCACTTGCGTCAGCTGGAAGAGCTACAGCTCTGGTCCAGCCAATGCTCCAGCTATGAAACACAGAAAACATGATGGTATTTGTCACTCAAGCCTTTAACTCTGCTACCAAAGAGGAAGAAAAGGCACAGGCGTGGCTGACTGTCTGCACAGACACTGGTGGCAACGGCTTATCCCAGAGAAACACCCAAGCACAACCCCGAGCGTCCCTGCCCCAGGGGCCCCCGGCTGAGAACAGCTCACGTCTCATTTAGAGGAGGCTGCGACAACGCCCGGCTCCTGTTCGCCTGGTGCAGGCGGGAATTGCTCTTCCAGGGACAGGGACGGGGCCGGGAAGTGCAAGACCCTGCGCCCAGGGGCAGGACGGGCATCGTAGTGGCACCGAGTGAGGCTGAGCTTGTCCTCACCACGTGCTCTAAGCATCCAAACCCAGCACAGATACTCTTGGGAAAAAAACCCCAAACTTCAAAACAATCACATAATTGAAGTGTCACCACCTAAGTGCATTATTACTAGTGTATAATTAATTACTACACAACTAATTACTCCCACAGAATGATTAATTCAAAATTAAAATACAGATGCTGCGGTGGAATGGCACAACGCCGGGCTCCTCCGGTCACCACGAGACGTGGCCGTGTGCGTGACGAGGCTCGAGACATGCCAACACGTGCCGGCACCGGGGCCACCCCCCGCACACGTCCCAGCACACTGGGGTGCTGTGCTCAGGGCCCCCACCTCACCCTGCCAGGCTGAGGGGCTTCGAGGCCACCATCGCTCGTCCTGCAGCAGGGACTGATTAAGAAACAGGGGGATGTACCCCCTCCGCACCCCCTGCAACGCCTGCGCAGGAGGATAATATTGCCCTGGGGCTTCATTCTGGGGGGCAGGCTGGAGGGGGTCAGTGCTCCCCACAGCTACACACGGTTTCCACCCGGTGCCGCATCGTGCAGGAGGGCTGCTGGATCCCAGAGATCTGGGCTGCGACAGCGCGGTGCCGCGCGGGACGGAAGGGCGAGAGGAGACCAAAAAGATGGGAATGAAAATCGGGAGATCTTTAAGTTTATCAGGAGGCCAGGAAAGCCCCGGCTCTGCGATTAATAGAGGCTTGGCTGAAAGCCCTCCCTGCTGGTAAAGCAAAAGCAGAAATTAGCTATAAAAAGGAATGGATAACAACCGGGAAAAGGAGGGTGAGGAGGTCTTTCAGGATAGAAAGGGCAGTAAAGTGCTGAAAGAACACAAGGGGAAAATTCATAGCGGGCAGGTCCTGGGGTGTGAGACTAGAAATAGGAGAAAAACAACCGGCCAGGGTGTGGTTTTACATAAAAGAGAAATAAAGCACGTCAGGCAGCGGTGGGGCTCTGGCCCGCTCGCCGGGGAGGGACCCCGGCTGGCACCGAATCCCCCAACGCGAGGGCGAGGGCCGGCCGGGGACGTGCCGAGCAGCCAGAGCGCGGCGGGGTTGGGGTGTCGCTCAGCAGTTAAAACCGAAAGCGGGGCTGTTATCAGGCAGCGTGACGCTGGCGATGATGAGGCGGGCATGGAGGGGTGGCATCGGCCACACTGGGACACGCCAGCGGCCGAGTTGCCAGGGGGGTCGCTCTGGGAGGGGAAGATGGGGCTTGGAGGGGTCCCCAGCACCTTGGGAGGCATGGCTGCGTATGGAGGGGACACCCGGTGTCGGGGTCTGGTCCCTCTGGCCTGGGGGGCTGCGCTGGGGCCAGGCAGCTGGAGGGGGATGCTCGTTAATCAGGGAGGTGCTGAGCACCCTAATCCCCGGGGGGATTCGGGCGTTGGCGAGCCCTGTTACGCTCCGTGTTGTGCAATGAGCCTGAGCAACCCTGCTGCGCGTCTATTCACTGATAACGGGATTTAAAAGTCATAAAGGCGGCCATGAACCACGTCGGCAAAGCCCCGGCCCGCAGCCACCTTTCCGGGGGCTCAGCCGGGGCAGAAGCACCTGGACTGAGCCCCCCACCCTGGGCTGGGCCGCACCACTCCCCCCAGCCCCAGGAGGGACCCAGCACCCCGCCCTGGCCACCGCTCTCCCCTCTCCAGGTCCGGAGGGGACCCAGTGGCCCATCCCAGGTGGGATGGCTCCCACCACCCAACAGAGCCTCATCCTGGGTCAGTCCACATGTTCCCACCCGGTCCCAGACCGGACCCAGCATCCAGGACCGGGGGAGGACAGGAGCCAGCCCCCTGCCCCGAGCCAGACCGCAGCACCCCAGCCCCAGAGCTTCGCCCCCGTGCCCGCACTCACTCTGCCAAGGCGGTCGCACTGTTGATGCCAAAGGCCACGGGGATGGCGAGCAGGGAAGGGGTGAGCACGCCCGGTGCAGCGGGGAGCTGCATCCCCGGCCCGGCCGCCGCCGCCACCGGAGCCCGCGGACTTCGGCCCCGCGGCTGGCGAACAGGCAGCGCCCTTAAAGCGCAAGAGCCGCCCGGGCTCCCCGGGGGGAGGAAGGCCAGGGGTCCCGGCGGGGGAGCAGGCAGCAGCTGAACATGGGTGTCTCCATACGCGGGTCCGTGCCGGTCTCTGCGCTCGAGGGCTGCTGCGAGAAACGGCACTAAGGGCTGCGGGGGAAGGATAAAACCACTCCAGAAGAGGCTTTGAAAGCTCGGGGACTGGTTTTTGGTTTTTTTTTTTTTTCCTAATTCATTATGGAAACCTTAAGTACTTAAAAGAGCCAAGAAGACGCACCTCTTCAGATCTGCAAGAGGGAGAGAGAAGGAGCGAAGCACATGAAAGCCAACACTTCATCCCTGCCTTTAATAATGAATTGAACTGAGCGGAGAGCAGGAGTTTCAAGGTCTCTGCATGCAGCTGGGAGCCCAGCATTCCCCTGACTTTCCCCTCTCATGCTTCGTGCTCAAAACACGAGCGTTTACCTCCCCACCAGCCCGGGGAGAGACCTGGCTCAGCAGTCCAGAACCGAGCACACACTTAGAAACTTCCATGGTACTTAGCAGCCTCCCAACGCGGCCGCTCAACCTTTCCCCTTCCCCACTAAGCCTTCAGGAACCTGCCACTGCGTCACGTCACTCTTTTGCCCTCTTGCTTCAGAGTCCGGGGGCTGAATCGGCCGCCCTGCACTTTGCCCTGGGCTTGTTCGTCGTTCCCCCGCGCGGGAGGAAGCTGAACGCACCCCTTGTGCTTCGTCAGCATGGAAGTTACGAGCTCATCACTGACGAGGAAAGGCTCATTCAGCCTCTGGCAAAGGGAGCGCACCTGAGAGCAAGGAGGGTGTTCAGCCTCCGGGACTCAGTAATGAGACGTGGCTGAGAAACCACCCACCAGCCCTACTTGTACAGGAAGATGTAGGAAAAGCGTGACAACCTGTAAAAAACAAAAAGGGGTGTGTGTAAAACCAGGTAACCTGGGGTGACTGGAAGAATTAACCTTCAAATCTTCCCAAACCCTCTACAGGCATCGCTTCAGCCTCCCAGCTCCTCCAACAGCCGCTCGGGGCAAGTAAGCCCCAAGCCCTTTTGCTCTCCCTGGCCGGGTCATTCCGCAGCGTCCCCCCCGCCACGCTCGCTCGGTCACACGCGTGTTCACGCGGGCCGGGCAGCTGGCACGGGGTTTGCCCGTCGGGCACCGGGAATTTACTATTTGATCTAAAAAAGCCCAACGTCGGTGACCTTCTGGGCACGCCGCAGCAGCCGCCCCGTTGATTTGGTTTCTGAAGAGTAAATCCCCGCTTTGCGGCGAATGATGGCGAGGACCGCGCTGAACGGCTCGCCGGGTTTCTGCAGAACTGACCCCTGCCCGCGGCTCCCGGCCGCAGGGCACAGGGAACAGTGTGTGACTTAAAATGCCGTAAGAGATAAAAACACCAGAGCAAAGCACCTATTGATGAACACGGTTATCAAGAGAAGGGGCTCAGGAAGACCAAGGCCGCTGCGTTGAAATAAAGGACTAAAACAACTTTTGCCAACACGACATCAACGAAGCACGTGGGGATCGCTGTACTATCAAAGACTCGACCAGCAATAGCAGCAAGCTATTTAAGGCCACGCCAAGTGGGTCACCATCAGCGCCAAAAGGATGTCATACTACAACACGCTTGGACTAGAGACTGGAGATGCCTCCGCTCCCCCGGCAGCCTCCCTGCAAGCCCCTACTTCTAGGGAAAACCCAGCAGTGAAACGGGCAGCCCAGCTGCAGCCCCACGGTGCTCCGGTCTCTGGGAATTCAGGGAAACCAGCTCCACAGCTCCGGCTTGCGCCAACAGGAACCAAGACCCAGCAGCACCGCCACGACGGGGAGAAACTCAAAGGGATGGGTGCCCTAACTCACCCGCAACGTGCCGTTGTCACAGTGACCTGAATCATCTGAGCCGAAGACAGGCCCTACTGAAACCCACCAGATTTCTTATCTTTATTTCCCAATCTTCCATCCCAAGGGCAACCTCCCCGCGTACGAGCTGTAGCGAGCGTACACGACGTGTGGGCACCCCACGCATGCCCCCGGAGCGAGCCCTGCGTCCGCAGGCTGCTCACGGACTTTGATTTTTCTCAGAATGAACCCCTACTGAATTTACCGTTTCAAATGTTTTTATTGAAAGCCAAGTCCTTGGCTCTACGTTGTTAAGAAAAGTTAACAAAAAGAATCACACACACCAAGTATTCGGACTGAGGGAAAATAAACACAAAAGAAACCAAACCAACCAACCTCACTTTGTTTTCTCTAAGATGCTTGGAAGGAAACAGATCTAAAAGTCACTGTGGGTTTTCGTAGGCCAAGAAAGACCACTCCTTCCAAAAATTCAGTGATTAAAACTAAGGAACAAATGAGTTTATTTTATTTACAGACTGAATGGAGATAACCTGTGTTTTTAGAGGGGTTTCTTACAACAACAGAACCCAAATGGCCTTTGACAAACTGCGTTTGAAGGCTTGGCTCTTCATCACCCCAATCCACAGAAAGCGTTAGCAAGTCTCTTGTTTCGCCAGGAATCTGGGGGTGAGCTTAGTGTTCACGAAGCCAAGAGGCCGCCGCCTCTGAAGTCGAACGAACCGGCCCTGTGCCCCTCAACCCTTGCAGCCACGCTCCACACCGATCCACGCCTCGTCTTCCACAGGGCAGAGGTAAAACAACTAGGCACTGGTTTTGCAATGTCAGCTGAAGGTCAGACTATACTTCTGGCTTCACGACGGCATCAGAACCCAGTTCTTCAGGGAACAATAGCCTGACTGAACAACAGCCCCGAAAGCTGGGCCGGAGACAGTCCCTTGTATTTGCAATAAAAAAAAAAACAAACAACCCAAAAAACCAAAGAAATCCCCCCAAAGCAGCACAAGCTGCGTATCTGAACGCCAGAGGATCTGCTGTTACACTAAAAAACGCATTCCTTGTAACATGGCACTGAGCTAAACACGAATAGACTCCCTGAACTATTCCTATCGGAATCTTTGGTGCTACCCTCCCACTGTCAGCAGGGCACCGTGCGAAGATCTCCGTTCTCACCTGCTCTGTTCTCCTCTCCGAGTACCACCCAGGCCTTGTTACGACACGGTTGTCATGACACTCGAGTGTGCAGCGAGCGGGTTTCTTCTGGGTGAAAGATGGCATTGTGACTTCGGTAAGTTTTACAATATTAGCAAATAAGAGAATGATAATGCAGTTTCATAACATTTCACAGTAAAATTACAACTGTTTTGAAAATACATTGTCCCAAAAACATTCTCAGTAGTAAGGTCGTCGTGGATTGTTCTGTAGGGAATAACAAGAGAAAATTAATCAAAATTGCTGTCTTCACAGAACAATGAGCATCTGAGCTTAATTATCTGAAAAAGCCACCGAAACGTGACATTTCTGACAGTGAAACTTGAGGTTTCCCATCAAAAATTACAAATGCAGCTCTCTAGGTGCGCTGGCATGCTGAATGTAACGGAGGCAAACGCGGGCTTACGAGCCTTTTGCAACCAGGAAAACAATTATTCAAAATAAACCATGGATTCACGGACAACCCATCCGCCTCCTCTGCGCGCAGAGTTTATACTTTGTATGTACCAGATAAAATTAAAAACAGGGGCTTTGTATTAAAAAAAATATATTATAGAAGGAAACCCGTGCATCCATGGTGTTCTGGTAGCGATAATTTGATTCAACGTGAGAAGAGAATCAAAGAGAAACTCTGACAGCATTTGCTCTCTTGGCTAAGCACTGGAAACACTCCCAGCCTTACAAGATCCGGGCCGGAGCCTCGACAGATTTGTCAGTGTGTCTGCTCTGGTGTCGGGACAACCTTACCAATGGGTTTGGTCGGAAGCGGTAGGCGAGCATCATTCGTTTACGGAATGCCTCGTACTCATCATCCTCCTTGGTTAGCTCGGCGGGACGATCGATGCCAAAACCAGCTCCGTCCACAGCAGTAGTTCCCCTGTTCGGAAAGAGGGGAAAAAAGCCCCCGAGGTAAGCAGATGTGACAGATCACCCTCCTCGTCACCAGAAGTACCTGCTGCTCGGAGAACAAGCATCAGGGGGCACCGGGCACCATCACGCAGAGCGCGCTGCGTCAAGAGAGACGGCCAATACCGAGCAGCTTATTGGGCTTGCCACGTTTCTACGTTGCCCTTCCAAATCAATGACGCTTGCTATCGGTAGATGGAAGCAGTAGCGTCAACATATATTTGCTTAAACTTTTACAGCTGGAACAGAAACACCGTCCATGCTGTGGATGGCTCCCCACCAAGCAGCGCTCTGACTGGCAGACTAACCTTCGGCAACCGAAAGTGTCAATTTGTACCCCACCGACTGCGGGGCACAGGGCGGTTAAACAGCGTGCCTGCCTCCCGATCCTTCACACTGCAGCAATTCCTTTCCCCCTGCAGTAGCACCTTCTTACCCATTCTAAGAAGGTCAGAGATGGCAGAGCCCAAGCAAGGCGCACGGCCCCTGTTCAACCCTGCGACGGACTGAAACTGCCTTCCTTCTGCTGTTTGTAAGCCTTGCTGTTTGGATTACAGCAATCTTTTATCACAGGATTTCTTTGAACCAATAAGCATGTTGCCAGAGAGATCTTCATGCGAAAGAGGAGCAGAAGTGCTTTGTAGAGATGCTTTCTAGCGTGCAGTAAACAAGCAACTGTTATTTCTACAAGGATCTAACGCTAAAAAACAATTCAGGGTATTTCCTATCCCCAATATTTGGTTCTGAAGTTCCCCATATGTTACCAACAGATGATCCACCTAAAAAGGGACGCTCCTCTATTTTTGGATAGAACTCTCATAAAGCTTTATTATAGACAAAGCGTGATCAAATCAGGAAATTTCTGTGCGAAAGAGTGATGTCAAGACAGCTGCATGATCACACACAAAGCTCTCTGATCCGGACCGAAACATCTTTCAAACACAGGTCTGGCAGGAGCAACTATTGGTAATCGCCTTTCACCCACAGTACCCCAGGGACCAGCTAGCAGGCACCAGCAGCGCTTCAGATGCAAAAGACATGTTCTTTAATACCTAAATAGATTTATGACTTTAAAGACATGACTTAATCCTCACACGCCCTGGGAGAGGTGAGGTGCAGACAAGTATTATCTTCATTTTATAGATGGGGAAAATGGGGAGGAGGCACCTCTCAGAAGAACGCACGCTGCAAATTGAGATTAGAAACCGCCTCAGATCATAACTCCTGCCTGAGATAAAGTAACAAACCCAGGCCTTGGGTGAGGGGAACCCCAAAGAAATCAGAAACCGTTTTTCTCCTTTGCTGCGAGGATTCCATATTCTGTTCAAGTGATGAATCACAGTCACATTCATTGCAGCTGCTTCCAGTAGGCTTGGGTAGGAGCATCAATTATCAGCCCAAGAGGAAAGGACTAAATCAATAGTAGAACTCTGCTTACTTGCTGACTGGGTTTTTAATCCCCTGTCCATCCGAGCCAAGTCCCTCGCCTTCCTTCCAGCCCATCTTCATTAGCATTTGATAACCTATGTTTTCCACAGTCAGTTTGAACTCTTTGTATTCAGAATAATCTGGCTCGCGTCCTTCCTGCGGAGACACAAAAGGTAGCGTTGGTTATTTCTTATATGCACCTATCCAGGTGGCTCAGGGGAGGGGAGAACCAGCTTCAGCTACTCGAAGTTAGGATGGTTCTGGCAAACAAGGAATAACTAGCACGATTTCTTGGGATTCCAGTTCTGCACCACCACAGAGAAGAAAAGAGGTAAACGAAAAAGCCTTGCACAGCCTTATAATGTAATCTGCAAGAAGCAGGGAATGCTACTGTGAGATTAGGCTGAGAAATATTTAGCTTCTGAACCTAAAGTTGCTCACTGGATCAAGCTTCAGATACAGTTCGTATTTAAGTCAGGATCTCCAGGGAACGTCAGACCCCATGCTGGTTACACAAACACATCCTTGATGCTGGCGCATTCCTCCTAAGTTCTACAGTTTAGGAAGAATTGGCAGGTATCGAAGTGCTTTGCATAAGCTTTTTTGTAGGCTTTATATTTTCACTTTACTGCAGTCGTCTGGATAAAAATTCAAATTTTCCTTGCTTGGCATCAGCAACCACTTATCCGAAACAGGAAGAGCAGACAAATGGTGGGTAGCCTGAGAGGCTTGTCTATAATTTCAGCTAACCCCCAAATACTGTCCCAACAGTCTGTTCCCTAATTTGCTACAGCCGTTTCTCTGCAAAGAACTAACCCCTTGTCTCCTCCAGAAGTAACAGAGCTCCCCGTGTAAGGGCAGAAGTACCTCAAGGCTGCAGGGCAGCTAACTGCTGCGACCACGGGCTAAGCGTGCCTGAGGTCGCTCCCTCACTGGTACAGGACATGGCTCTGAAGCACTGCCACCGCCCCGTGAAGTCTCTGCTACCTCACCTTCAATGCCTTGAACGTCTCCATGAATTTCTCCAGCTCGTCGGGTGGAAGAAAGTCTCCGATGAAGTGTTTCCCTCTGCCCATCTGGGTCAGCTGCTCGGCCCACTCTGCCCAGGACACAGAGGAGAGAGAACAGCAATAAGGCAGCGTTCTTTGACTTGGAATTTCAGAGGGTTTGTGAAGCATAAAGCTTTGCAGCAACAGACAGTTATTATCTCCACTCAACAGGCAGGGAAGCCACAGCACAGGCCAAGGAAAAGCAACCCTTCAACTCCCACGCCAGCAACGCCATCTCAGCCACCTCCCTCCAGAGGCCTCTGCGCAAGCGCAGAGCAAGGCGTTGGCACAGCAGCTCCCTACACACCTCGCGTCTTGTCCATCTCCATGCGTCGGAGCTGGTGCTCCCACGTTCCCAGCTCGCTGTCCACCTCTTCATCGCTGTCGTAGCCATGTTGGTGCTGTTGAATCGCCTTTTCCCACATCATCTGCATCTCCTGCATGGCTCGCTTGTGCTTCATGATCATATCATACATCTGCTGCATCTAGGGGAAGAGATGCAACAACGCACTCACTAAGACAACCAGTTCACAGGCAGCAGAGCCTGCCGCTGAGGCACAGGGAGCTCAGCAGAGCCCGCCGCCACCCCAGCTGCCGTACAGATTACAGGTTATGACAACTACAAAACCCAACAGGCAGCGCTCGATCCACTCGCTCCTCCGATCAAACGGGAGCATTATGCGCTGGCTCCTCCAACAGAAGTACCTTGATATCAACACTGAGGGCTGCTGCCACCTGATCATCCCGGAGCAGTTAAAACATCACCCTCACGTTCTGGCAAAAGCCAATTCTGCTCTCATCCCCCCGAGGCTTGCAAGGATCCACTCACCTTCTCCCCACCGCTGAAGCAATACATAACCAGCTGCAGATGTGACACAACAGACCTTATAGATTTTGGGTTTTAGTTCGGTAGGACAGCAATTGGCTGGCTTAATTCATTTCCCCCAAAGTCCTCTAATATTTCTGCTGACTGCAGCACCACATGACTCTTAGGCATTCAGCACAAATCCTAGAGATTTATTTGTGAGCCACTGGGAAAGTTTCTTTGCTGTTTCCACCTCCATTTTCCCACCGAACCCAGCCATGCTGCAACGCAATATGCTGGTACACAAATGAACGTGGAAATAATTTCAGGGCATTACCTCCTGCTGCTCCTTCAGCTGCTTCTTCTGGGCTTCGGAGAGTTCTGTCACACCCACCAAACCAACCGGTTTCCCTTTTTCATAACCAAGACCCTTGAGGTCCTGAACTGTAATAAGCAGATGTTAGAAGACTTTCAAATATCTGAGACAGTTGTTGGAGACGAGCGAAACTGTATCTCGAGGTGCCCACATGAAGTTTTACACTCATTTGATGATTCCAGCATTGAGACACTTAACTGAAGAACCACTGCCTGGTAGGACTTAGGAACCAGAGAAGCAGGAAAGCCACCGGGTGGCCCCTCCTTTGCCAGCAAGCTCAGAGTATTCCCTCACCCTGGTCCGAGGCTCTGCCCGTATCGCGTTAGCAGTCTCGCACACTATGTCTCACGTCCTCAGAGGCCACGCTGCCTGGCGACCTGCTGCCCCATGCCTTAGAAATTATTCCTCCTTAAGATTAATTCCCCTCCTAAGGCTTCCTCATGAACCCCAGCCATTGCAAAGTGATACTTAATTATTCAGAACTGAGTCACAAGCGGATCCGAGCCTGTCAGCATATTGTCCAATCTGCGCACGTTAAGCGTCTGCTGATGACTACGTACACAGCAACTTCATTCAAAATGAAAAGCAAATGACCACATTAGAATAAAGACATGGGCATTATGCTGCTTCTGGAAGTTGCCGTTCCCCAAGGAGGCTTTAGTTTCTCATCTACAGGCTCAAGAGCAGCATTGCCAGGGACGCTGCCCCTGCTTTCAAAGAGGGGCATTTTAAGTCCCTGCTTGACAATCCCATTGATGTCTCCTCCTCCTTCTGCAGCATCCCCTTTTGGAAGCTCCTCCTTTGCAATGATTTTTGCTCTTGTATCAGATAAGCCCTGAAATTAGATATTAACATTTTCTGGGCAGGGCACCTACTGATTTAAAACGACCACACGGCACTCTGAGTTCAAAGGGCGAGTTAAAGGGAAGAGGGAGGGAGGGGGGGAAAAGGAAGCCTATTTGTAATTGCTGCACTATGAAATAAAGTAATAGAAACACTGCTGGGGCTGCAAAAAAAGAGAGAGATTTACAATGGAGATTGCCTCGCAAACTTGGTTCCTATATATCTAGCAGGGCTGGCAGCTCCCCTCTAATGTACCTCAGAGCTACGATCGCTACAGTTAAATATTTAAGGGATTAAAAGAAGGCACACAACCACACTTGAAAGCGCGTTGCATTTTTCAATACAAGGAAAAGGATTTCTTCCTAATGACTGCAAACACCTCCATCTGAATGTAAGTCCAGACTACAGTTAAATGATGCTTCATTAATTATTCATTATCTATTAATTATGAAGCCCGATAATAATAGGATCATTGTTCATGACACCAAATGTCTACACAGCATGCTAATTAGGCCCCAGGGGTCGTCTTCTCCCTTACTCTTATTCGTACTCTGGGCAATTGATCTGAGCACTCTTATCTCCCCTCCTTTCCCCGCACGCTTTTGGCCGAGCGCTCTGCGATTGGAAAGTGGCTTCCTTAACTCCAGCCTCCCAAGGAGAACATAAAACAGCGCATCCACCCTCCCTCGCACAGCTACAGCCTCTGCACATTCGCACCAGCGCCAGGAGTCAACTCTGCAGGAAGAGTTATGTAAAACACTGCAAGAGGTTTTCCAAGAGGAGGGAAGCAGGAAGCCGTGTTACGCTGGGCTTGGTGCTAGGATATGCACTTTCAGCTCCCGAGAAATAAGAACAAGTAGAAAAATAAACCTATCTATCATTGATAAACAGCCCAATTTCTGCCTCCGAGAGCACTGAGATTTGGGAACAGTTTTAATGAACGCATCACACCTATTCCACGTAAAGAAGAATCTGGCCCCGAACGTTATGTGAGACTGGGGCACTTGAGCATCAGCCCTAGTCAAAGATTCACCTCCTGTCTCAGGGCATGGGAAAGCTTTCTCTGAATGCACCGAGGAAGACTCTCTGCCCTTCACAGAGGTCAGCAGCTCTTTGGCTTAGTTCTGAATTGCATAAACGCTCAGGCTAAGAGCCAGGCATGGCTCTAGAGGCCCCGCGAGCTGGTGGCTTGCCAGCATATATAACCACCTTAAAGGAGAAAGGTGAGACTGTAGCATCTTCTTTTACTTCCCAGGAAGCATATGCTGCTGCTCCTTCTTGTGCTAAAACTACATCTGGTTTGTCTGACTGCTCTGGTACCTTGCAGACTCTATGCTGAGAGATGCTGAAAGTCACTGCAGAAATTTAGCTCTGGGAGATATTTTTGTAGGCTTGGCCCAAAGTAGCACAATCCAGGCAAAGTTGATAGAAAAAGCAAAGCTCCGCCCCAAGTCCACATCTGAAGCTAGAAAAGCCTAATCATAAATAAGATCAGTCAGTGAATCTGCATAAAAATAGATAAGGTCTGTAAGTTCCTTACACCGGTCTAGCACCAGGCAAACACTATGCAAAAGATAAAGGAGTTGCTTCTCAGTCTCATGTTCAGCAGGCCTGGGAAAGATACATCTTTTTTCCTTGAATGACATCAGCTTTGCCTACAGCGTTAATGGTGCAGTCTAGCTGCAGCATTGGCAGGAGACTACCTGAAGGTTTATCCCTTTCCCACATGCCCGAAGAGGAGCTTGTTACAAGAGAAGTGAACGTCCTTTAAGGGCAGCAGGAGAAAACCCAGCACAGAAGTGCCTGATTTTTTTGCCTCCTAGTCTGAAGATCTCACTCAATTAAAACTAATCAGACCCAGACCAATCCAATATTAGGTTTCAGAAAATTCTAACGACAGCCTGTAATTTCCCATTAGTCCACAGAGTTCACTAATCACAATATCTCTGTTCTGTTCAGCTTTTCAGATGCGTTAGCCCCTGCAGTATGGATGCAGTTAAGTGTTTCGACATCAGTACATTTAAGAGGAGCTTTGCTTCCGTCCAAAAGGGCTACACTTTCTCCTCTCCGTGATACTGATTTATTACTGAGAGTAGACGCGCAAAGAATCAGAACAGTCATCCACTAAATCCAAAACAATTGCTAAGGATAAACGACTAAGACGCAGATATTTAGGTTCCAAAGCACACTGTGCGACTCTAACCTTCTACAGGACCAGGGGTGTAATTCGGAATTCTCTTCACCTGGCAGGTTAAAGACGTTAATTCTGAAAAGGGATTAGTCCATCTGAACTGATAAACAAAAAAAACCAACCCTTCCCCCTGCAGGGCATTAACAGCGCATTAACGGTTGATTTGTTATGCCCAGCAAACTGTTTGCTGTCCTTTTCTTCTACTTGACACAAAGCCCTGCAGAAAGCGAGCACGAACACAACGAGCATGTCCCTGTCTAATTAAGGGGAGGCTAAAAGAGCCTGGGGAGATTTCAGCGGGAAGCGTGCTGGAATGAGCACACGGATACCCTTGCAGCCCCCCCACTGCAGCAGGAGGTATTAAGACAGAATCTGATGCCTGTTTTGATAGCGCCCGTCCAGCTTCATCATCGAAGCTTCATTACTGTCTGCAAGAGGGGAAAAAAAATCACTCTAGCGGTACAAAAAATCAGGAAAGACTTTTGCAACTCATTTCTGCCTTACTGTGAGCAGCAACTCAAGGTCAAATGAATAAGACATCCAGGTTGGTGTCTCGTCCTCTACATACGAGATGTATAGCCAAGATGTCTGTATAGGGCTGTGATCAGAAGACAGAATTACGTAGGAACTTCTCTTCATCTGCATCTGAAGTGCTGGATTAGGAGATAGGGTCCTTCCTTCCTGACCTCCGCAGAATCAACAGACACCACAGCACATACAGCCAAGCCTACACCCCTAACCCAAGCCTAACAATCAAAGCTATTAATGGCTGAGCAATTACCTCCTCTGAAACCCAGCCAAAGCAGAAGACCCACCGACTTGCTGAAGCAATGAACTGTACAGGATGACCATGCGTTGAGAGTTATCCGTGGTCTCACCCTGCAGCTCAGAAAATTATAGCTTGTTTTCGATTACTTGTTCCCACTTCATCTGTTCTGCTATTGCTTTTTGAAAAAAAAGGTCCTTATTGAGACAGGTACTTATTACTTTTCCTGTGGCTTTAGCCTCATACTATTAATTCTTCTCGGTTTGCCAACACCGACTGCCTTATCTCGTGCCTTCTCTTCCTCCTTTTCACATCCTTTCCCCATACCGCACTAATTGGGCAAAGGATTCAAAGATGCCATCTTAAACGTCTGCATTCACCTGTTGTCCTTGAGTGCCTCGATTTTTGTATGCATCTCTAACTGCCTGCCTAATTACCTATCCGCACATGCACAGATGAACAACCTCTGAGAGCTCGCTAGAAGTGCCTCGACTGGAAGGATTATCTTTCAGTGCTCAAAGACAGCTGCACCCCCTGGGTGAACTTGGCAGGTGAAGTAACAGGAGCATGAGCCTCAACGCTGGAGGAGGACCGTGAACCCCGGCTGTAATCAAATGAACTGAAATGGCTATAAATTGGAACTGGAAGCGATACTTGCGTCCACCAGCACTTGGGGGAACAGCTATTCCCGTTTAGCCTTCTGATCAGTGAGAGTGAGATGGAAGTGCTGCCCAGGGATTTTATCCTACCACGGGGAATAAGCACAATTCAGCCTTTAATATTTGTTTTCTGACAGACTCTCTTCCTGAAGTGAAATAGCCCTAAACAGTGTAGAGGCTGAGGCTGTAATGAGCTACAGCACAGCAGGGTTTTACAGATAGCTGGAGAACGATAAGATCCAATCCCTGGTGTCAGCGAGATAAAGTGGTTTATCTGGGTTTCCACACAGGGGAAGAGTTAGCTGCTAGACCTAGCTGAGAGATAGGGGGCTGGCAACCAAGGAGATTACAACAAGAGATAAGCCTCACTGGGTTTTTCTGTTTACAAAGCCAGCTGTGCTAAGGCCAAACGCACTCCCCAGGAAAAACCGTTATTCAACACAACATACAGACCCACTAACCTGAAAGAGGGGAGGGAGAATCCAGCTGTTGGACAAGCTGTGGGAGGGGCAATTCAACCTTGTCCTCCTCTGGCCCCCACCGGCTCTTCCGCTTCTTTTTAGTAGTGCCTGTAGCAGTGGCTGTAGTTGTTGCTGCAGCAGTAGTTGTAGCTGTCTGATCAGGTGGAGTTGTAGAGGACGATGGTGAGGGTGAGGGCAAGGGTGAGGGCATGGGCACGGGTAAGGGCAAGGGCAAAGGCGAGGGCACGGGCAAGGGCAAAGGCGAGGGAATGGGCAAGGGCAGGGGCAAAGGCGAGGGCACGGGCAGTGGCAAAGGTGAGGGCACGGGCAGGGGCAAAGGCAGAGGTGAGGGCAGGGGCAAAGGCAGAGATGGTAAGCACAAAGGTGACGTTGACGCCTCGGGACTTGTCTTCCTTTTCAGACTGGACTCTACAGGCAAGGGGGCACACGTAGTGCTGGTTTTGGCCTTACGGAACTCCTCCAGTTTCTGCCGGTAATACTTGTAGCCTTTGCTGTTTGGCTCATATAAAAACCTATACAGGGAAAAAAAAAAAGTTTAGCGGTAACAGTCGTGCGCAGGGGTTGGATACAGCACAGTCTGGTCAGGGCTTTTCTCTCCTGCAATGCTCTTGCACAACTAGCCTTCCCACACACTTCCTTGCTCTCCAGCACCATCCTGTGCGTATGTGCATGCAACGCAGGGCTCCGCCGGCTCTTGCAAGGTAGGCTGCAAGCCTCTGGGATCAGCAAACGTATTTCTCATTCATGAGCAAACCACAGCTATTTTTGGTGCCACATAAATGCACAGCACTAAAAAGGATCGTGTTATATTTGTAGAGACGCAAGGTCCTCCCCCAGAATTCACCTGCCTTCCAGAACACATGTGGAAAAACTGCAAGGGCTCGACAACATGTCGGGTTTCAGTTCACAGAGGAGAACAAACATTCAGGTCTTACCAACAGGAATGCCAAACCACTGCCTAAAGAAACTGCTCCCAAGCTCTCTGTTCAAGCTAGAAGTGTTGACATTACCAGCCTGCTTAATTACACCATGACTCCTGCTTCTGTTCCCTCATACACAGAAAAACATTGCTGTATTTGCTACCCCTTCCAGAAATAGGCATCTCTGACCTTTTGGGTAAAATAAAACGCCTTAGTCTCTGTGGGAAGAACATGAACAATCCTCAAAAAATCAATATAGTCATGTTTGTTACAAACACGTTATCTTTTTGGGCTCGCTCCAGTTTAAATACTTCACGCAGAAAACTCGTCTACTCCCAACTCCTCTACAATCTTCCCTTTTTAGAGGGCCAATTTAATACTGGCTACAACCTCTCCTTGGGATAGCGCCTGCTCCCACAAGAAAACCTAAGAGATGACAGGCCGTTCCCATCTACCACTGTACAACATGCGCAGGCAAACACAAACAGCTCTCTGACGTATTTTAAAATTCACTAAATGCGGTCCTGCATCCCTCCATTGGAATAACAGCACTAAGGATTGCTCCAGGACCAAGCAGAGGGCAGGATGGGGCCCTCCCTGTGGCAAACCTGATGAAATCCTAACAGAGGAGATCAGGCGGGATCACAGCAGTGTTTTAAAGTAAATAATGAAGCAGCTCAGGTATTAGCACATCTGTGTGATGTAATTCACAAGACAAGGGGAGTACCCCAGAGGGCCAGACGGCAGCCAATAAAATGCCAAAATATCAGCAACAAAATAAGGCCTGCCGAGCCCCACTTCGCTTCCAGAGAACACATGAAATTGTAAGAGCAGAAAAATGAAACAGGGATGAGACCAAAGGGAGGCATTAAACAGCTGTCAGTGAGCACTGAAAAGAACAATCCATGTCTGAAAGGCTGGGAAAGATACTCCGAAGGAGGACCTAATGGCGAAGGGATGCTACCTGCATGTTAGTGAAGATGCTGTGTAAAGAGCAACCCTGGAAATTAATTGGACAGCAGCGGTAGGAGTGGTGGATGGGGGCCCGCACCGAAACACAGCTATAGGGAAAAGTATAAAGGTTAGAATCATGTTAGCATATTGCAACGGAAAGCAGGTGAGGAGGGGTGGAAGTCATATGGTAATTTGGGGGAAAGCAAATCGATTTCTCTCTGTGCCTTGCTTTAAACTGTGAAGCTTGAGAATGTAACAGTACCACTGCTATAGAAGTGCACTGTCCTCCTTGTAACTTCAGCCTTACCACAAGCTCGTCTCTTATTTCCCCTTAAAAAAAAAACAAACCCAAAACGACCCATCCAAGCCCCAGCCATTACACTCAGCAGCAGGTTTCCCCCCTTACCTGAAAGCATGGTTCTCTCTGTTGTTCTGCAAGGCAATAGCTTCCACCTCGGGACCCCCGTCTGCTATGAACCTGGCCAGTTTCTCAGCAGAGTTCTTTGTCTCTTCGTCGTCTGGGGGTGAAACTTTAAGCAGGCTGTCAGTACTGGGCCCAACTCACACAAGCAACAGTCAAAGCCTATCTGTTCTAAGAACCCCAAGAGCAGAATAAGGGCAAAAGGTCGAGTTTAATTTTTAGAAATATTACACATAAACAGTCATAGAGTTTATATCACAAAAACACGATATTGCATAAGGTTGTACAACTTTGTAGCCAGCAGAGTGCCCATTCACACATCAGCCTCCTCTGTGCCAGGAGCTAGATGAGAGCAGATTAACGGACAAACCAGCTTTTGTCTTCCAAGATGGACACTTGTTTCTCTCTACTGCAGAGGAAGTCTCTCTCTTCCTCGTGTCAGGCACTTTGCCATAGGGCTCACAATTACCTCAGCGCTCGCAACTATCTCTAGTTAAAGACTTTGCCACTGACGTCCCCAGGACCAGTGGGGAAGGCCTTAGAAAAAGTGGCAAACTCATACCGCGCCGTAATCCCACCTGTACCTACTGTCACTGCACCCCTGCTGGTTTTAGGGGAGGGCTGTAGGACAGAGGAAATTCTCCATGGAACAGTCCCAGTCCTCACCTGGAAGAGGTGGCTACTGCAGCCTTAGTCCAAAGGCACAGAGAAGGCTCTAATCATTAATATCTCAAGCATATTTGATGTTTATAAGGAGCCAGGCAAATACGTTATTTAGCCATGACAGCCTTATACGACATTTGCTACCTGCGCAGCACCAGTGCCAGTACTCCAGTGTGCTGGCACAGGAGGCTGAAGACATGATTATAAGCCATGGACAAGTCATAACCTTTCCTTGCTTCAATATTCCACACCTGTAAAGTATGGATAATACTGCTTAGCTTCCAAACTGTTGTATCAGTTAGTCGATATTGGTAACAAGCTCTTTCAGCCTACAGTCTATTAAATCATGATTTGTTTGAGCTGGTAACTCATCAGCGTGACAGCTAAACTGCATTAAGACTCCTTTCCACAGCAAAGGAGGCTGACGCAGAGGCTGGGTGATTCGCCAGGGCCACACACAGGCCTGAAACAGCGGCTGGACCAGAAGCGATAAACGGCTGGCCCACAGGCCACGCTTCACCCACTGAATAATTTCTGTCTCTTAACACAGGTAACCCCATTCTGCTGCTCCCACCGCCTGTCTGCTGGCAGACCACCCACACTTCTGCTGTCTTCCCCACCTGAAAACACAGTCCCTTACTTGTGAGGATTTATGTCCCAAGCAGAAAGTAAAAGCTTCAGTTAGGGAATGGCAGCAGAAACGGGGATGACGGTCAACAAAGCAACCAACCATTTTCATTGATAACGAACCAGGTAAGAACACCTGAGAAAAAGCGCATTTCCTAAATGCATTTTCAGGGCTGAAACACTTGCCAGAACACATACGATGGAGAATGATTTTAGTTCACTTTGTTAAGGAATTTGGAGAAATGCAAGGAAAATCTCTTTCAAGAGCCCCTGAAAGGTATAGCAGGCTGTGGGCTCGGGAAACAACCATCTTGGCACAAGAGTTTGATGCCATCATGGTGATGTTTCACTACCATCTCCTCCCATTTTGAAATTTTATTTACAGGCAGCAGATTGACAGCCAAATATCCGCTCCAACTGTTTCCAGAACAGACCTAACAAGCAGTTACAGAGAGAGTGAAGAAGTTAAATTTAACTTATGCAATTCACATTCTCCAGATCCCAGCCTTAATTACCTTTCTGAGAAGAGGATGCCTGAGAACTTTGATTCTCTTTTCTTATCTCTGCCACTTTCTTTCTGTAGTAAAGGAATTCTCTGCTGTTCTTATCATGCAAAAACCTAGGGTGGAGATGGAGGAAAAAAGGGCAAAAAAAATGCATCAGCAACAACTAGACACAAACATTGATACTTTGGGATATAAATAGCTCAAAATGGAAAAACACGAAATAGATAAATTACTCGGAACGCACTTAAAACGTGGATTACAAACTCTTAGCATGTATAAATACACATAGCTTTAATCTAAGGACCTGCAGCCAAATTTTTTGTGTCACTTGAAGGGAAATAAATAACAGCGTCCTCTGATACAGGGGGGAATCCTCCGTCCACAGCCACGTGGCTTATCAATGGCAGAGGAGACAGAACCAGCCCCGAGATTGAGGCCAGCATCCCCTGCGCTAGATGTACTACAGACAGCCAGACCTCGCAGGCTGTATTCCTCACTCCGGCTGATCTGCCTCCTCAGCGCCACCGCAGTATCACTTTCTGCCTCAGTTTCCCCAGCTATAAAACAATTACTGGCAAGAAAACTCAAATCCACCACACAATAATTAAACCAAACCCATCCATGAGAACTATACAGGCAAGGTTGATGTTTTTCTCCTACAAAGAGACAGCGTTCTGCTTTGGAAGACAAGAGTTATCACCACACTTACGAAAAAGCTGGGTTATCCTTGTAGTCTTCCATAGCGACCTTCTCTAATTCTGGTCCCCCTTCAGCCACGAACCTAGCCAGCTTTTCCACCACTTGTCGGGTCTCCGCATCCTCTGGGGGTAAAACTTTAAGCAGGCTGTCAGTACTGGGGTTCAACTCACACACCAAACAGGCAACAGGTACATTACTTCTAAGAACCACGGCGGCAGACAAAAGTAGAACGGGAATGGGAAGAAAAAGGATGAAATGGGGGATCCAGTCTTACACAGCTGTACAAATTACAATCCCTAGGTTACCATCAGCCTCTGCACTCCCCTAGTAGAGAGTTAATAGTTTGTCTAGATTTTTCCTTCAAGGAAAAGCCTAAGATTTGGATACCACAGCTTAGGGTGCAACTTCAATTGCAACATAATTTGCGTCTGACAATTCTACTCCATACAAAAACACACAATGGGGAGGAACAGGCATTTGGTTTTAACCACCACGTTACTCACTAAAAATTACAGTTTCCAGCTCCCAAGACATCGCTCTGTACCCAGACTGCAGAGACAGATTGCATAGCCGGAGCACATCCTTCTTCCTACTGGCATATGCCCATGTCTCAACCCTCGCTTGGAGGGAATCCCACCAGAGATAAGAGGACAGCTCAGTCTCCAAGAAACTGTATTTTGGCTTCTGCGCCAAGAAAGGAACCCGCTCACGCTGACAGTGATCACAGAGCTGAGGCAGGACGCATTCAACAGGAACTAAACACAGGCGTTTGTGCAGACAACAACCTTTTGGGTAGGGCGCTGAACAGAGAGCACGCGGCAGCGGGGCCGCCCACGCTCATCTAGACTAGATTTGAACCCACGATCTTTAAATTCAGGGTCCATATTCCGTCTTTGCTCTCCCCAGCCAGTGGCTATTTCTCACATTCCTGCAGCACATTTCACGCTTAAGCTCAGGCCTGCTAAGATTATGCTTTTCTAAGTCCCACCAGAAATAGCTAGACATGGTTTGTAAACATATAATGAAATAAATGATGACACAAAGCTTAGTGTAACTTATTTCGCAACGCCAATCTAATTTTATGCTTGATCAATACGCACGCATGAAATTCAGATTATTAAGCAAATCTGCCTCCTGGCCTCCTAGCCGAGGTTATCCAGAAAAACTTGGTTATTTAAGTGCTGCAATAGCCTGCACTGGTTTTCCATCCTACATAAAGCAGTCAGGACCTAGTGGTGAGATTTTCTAATGAAACTTTGTAAAGAGGCAGGAACTTTGATTTTACCTGGTTGTAGTCCCGTGCCTTATGTGTAACCTTATTTATTAACAAAGACAATTTTTCTCCCTATGCAGCCAGACCCAAACCTAGGTCTTTTCATTTTCTAGCATTTAAAAAAACTAAAATTCAACTTTAAATACAAGCATTACATCTCTCTATGTTCTAGAGAACTCAGCACCGGCCATAACAGATTTCAGTTGCACAAAAGCAGAATTATTATGACCAAGCTCCAGTTAAGAGTGGAACGCACTTCTTCTCTACACATTATTTTTCACAGAGACTTAAAGACTGGTGAAGCACTTGCCTTGATAACACAGAAAATAAATCTAGGCACAAACCAGACCCAGTCTATGATGAGTGACCCATCTCCCATGCCGAGTTCAGGCTGGGTAAGCCACGTCTAACAGCATTCAGTCCCCAGCTTTTCTGATGAAGATGGCTTTGGAGGAGCAACGTTAACTGGTGGTGTTTATATCCCATGATGCAGAAGTCTGCACGCAGGAACCATGCCAAGAATACTAATTCACAGCATAAGGAAAAAAACCCAACCCTCTCCAGGGGAGAAGATCCTCTATCGCTCGGGTTAGCACCCCAAAACGAACAATGTAGTACAAGGTGTCATTTACCTTTAATTTCCAACCACTGCTCATAATCTTCCTCCTCATCTTCATCTGGCGACTGAAACACACTGAGGCGGTTAACGACTGGGGTCTGTTTGGAATGGGAGTAGTTCTTCGCTTGGTGCAGCATGCTGCTCAGGACCTGACCGGGGCGCTTCCCAAACAGCATAGGTTTCTTCCCAACATGTGATGCAGAAGTGTTTGCCGAGTTATTAGTAGAACTTGGGGGAGGTTCTTAGAAAAGAATGAGGGGAAAATAATTCCTGTGCATCCTTACTGTTTTAATCTCAGAAGGTTACAAGTAACAACTCAGGCAGTAATAGAGCTGCAACAGGCCGTTATTTTCAGAGTAAGTTAAAGACACTGACTGGTAAAAGCTGCATAATGACATGAAAGCTGCGATGATTGTGACAACGTGAGATTCAAGCTAGAAGAGAGGTGCTAATCTTTACAGTACCTACAGAGGGAAAGAAGGCAAGCCTCCCTACCGCATGTCAAAGAAAGATTTTAATCCAAATTTAAAGGGGTCATAACTGCTTTAGAACTTACTCATACCGGTAACAGCTCATAGCAGGGTTTCTAAAGTGAACATACATGGAGGCAGCTCACACAAAGCTGGTATCACCAGGAGAAGGAAGGCCTCCTGTTGCTCAGAAGTCGACCTACCAGTACTTGACTTTTCCTTCTGCAGCTTGAGAAACTGCTGGAGGAAACTGCCATCATTAACAAACTTGTTGGAAACACAGGCTTCGTTGTCAGTACCGTCATCCCTGAATAGAAAAAGAAAAGTAGGTGATGGCATTCATCCTCCTCCTCCTCACAGGCATTTATTTTGAACAGAAAACAAGACAAATGCTAGTGTCACCTAATTTTGACAACACACATAGGTTTTCAAAAGCACAAGAAATATTCAGATCGCTCCTTACAGTGTTCACCCAAGCTTTCCACCTGGCTCATTTACTCCTCCACCGAAACAGGATCTCTCCTTGCTCTGTTATGTTACCCTGCCTCCAAGAATCCCAGGCAAGCATTTAATTGGAGAACTGTGCTAACTCTTCGCAGTTACAATTATACGAAAGGTAACAAACAGGAAGCAGAGGAAGCAGAAGGAAAGTGTAATAATGCTCTTAAAAATATACAATTGCTGGTAGCATATACATATTCGCTCTAGCACCTGAAAAATCTGACTAGGTGAATTCAAGTGCAAGTATCCTATTCCAACCTTTAACACTCAACTATCAACCTCAGCCTTCTCAGTATTTGCATTCAAGCACAGGAGCTTCGTAAAGCTTCTCTCTTCAGTTTCATTTGACAAACATGCCCGTCTTCTGTCAGCGAAGCCCCCACCTAAATGCACCGTAATTCACACGTACTCTCCGAGCAGAGGTAGCTGCTGTATGCTCAGGTAATTCTGCTTCGCTTGCTGCTCCAATCTGGCCTCGATTTCCCTCTTTTTCTGTGCTATCAGCTCCTCTTGGTGAAGAATATTCACGTTCGTCTTGGCCGACTTAGACTGGGCGACCCCAAACCACCGGCTCGCTTTCCCTAAGTTGGAAAAGGGGATGAAAATTAAGGCTGCGGCGTTCGGGCCCCCCGCCCCCCAGCCCCCGCACCGACCGCGGGGGGCGATGCCGGGGCCCTGTCCCAGGGACATACACCCACCCCCGGCTCCCCACGAAGCGGCGGGGAGGCCGCCGAGCCCGGTGCGCCGCCACCGCCACCCCCCGCAGCGCAGCCGGCTGCCAGGGCGCGGGGCCGGGCCGGGGCGGGGAGGGCTGGCGGCGGGCCGGGGGTCGGCGGAGCAGGGGCGGGGGGGGGGGGGGGGGGGGCTGCGGAACCGGCCGTACCTGGCGCATCCCTGGGGTTGTCCATTTTGGAGCTCCCGTCCCACAATGCACCGCGGCCGGCGGGGCGGGCGGCACCACACACCCCCTCCGCCGCAATGCCCTCTGGGAGATGTAGTCCCGCCGAGGCCTCCGCCTCCCTCCCCGCGCCTCCCGCGACCCCGGGGCCGTTCGAAGGGTTGAACCGACTCTCTGCGGGACGAGCGGTGCCGCCGCCGCGCTCCTTCCCCCGCTCCCCGCCCAGCCCGGCGGCAGCGGCCGGTCGAACTACAACTCCCATGATGCCCTTGCGCGTCCCGCCATTTCCCATCAGCGCCTCGGACTCCATGTCCCGTCGGCCCCCGCGCGGCGCTCCTCGCCCCCGCCCCGCCCCTCCCTCCCTCCCGCCCGTGTTGTCGCGGCGGCCCTGAGATGGCGGCGGTGGCGGCGGGCGCGTCGGGCTCGGCGGCCGGCGCGGCCCCTCAGCAGCAACCGCCGCCTCAGCAGCAGCCGCAGCCGGCGGCGGGTGGCGCGGCGGGGTCCGGGGAGGCGGGCGGTGGAGGCGGCGGGGGGGCCGGCGGCGGAGGAGGCGGCGGTGGAGGTGGCGGCGGTGGCGGCGGTGGCGGCGGCGCTGGGCCCGCACCCGGGTCGGGGTCGGGCGGCGGCGCGGCCGGGGGGGAGTCGTGGTACCTGGCGCTGCTGGGCCTGGCCGAGCACTTCCGCACGTCGAGCCCGCCCAAGGTGCGGCTCTGCGTACACTGCCTGCAGGCCGTCCTGCCCCGCAAGCCCCCGGCCCGCATGGAGGCCCGCACCCACCTCCAGCTCGGCTCCGTCCTCTACCACCACACCCGCAACGGCGACCAAGCCCGCGGGCACCTGGAGAAGGCGGTGAGCGCCGGGGGAGGGCGGCTTGGGGGGGGTCCTGTCAGCGGGGCCGGCCTGTGGTGGTTGCAGACTAACCCGCTGTCTTCTCTTGCAGTGGTTGATATCCCAGCAAGTATCCTTTTCCTGGCTTCCCCGGGCGAGGAGCGTGGCTGCCCGGCCACCTCGCTCCTGCAGCGAGGAGGACAGCAAAACATCCCCGCAGAGAGCGCCTGGCCCTGGGGATGGGGATTTAGCTGTTATTTTTAATCTAATTCCGTGGTTGTGGGCCGCTTTCTTAACACGTATGTACTGTAAAGGGGTTTTTTTTGGATGTCGGAGTGTCGCTGCGTTCCAGACGGTGTTTAGTATTTACTTAACTCTGATGCTGCTAGATTCCCCAGTTTGAAGATGTTAAGTTTGAGGCAGCCAGCCTTCTGTCCGAGCTGTATTGTCAGGAGGTGAGTGCGCTGAGGCTGCTTCAGAAATTGCCGGTTGTCCTGGGGCTGCAGGGCTGCGTTTCATTGGAGTGCCTTTGGTCTTGGAGCGGTGTATCGCTGTTAATAACAGGATTTATGAAACTTTTCAAGGTCAGCTGCAACGTAAATGTAGAGTACTAAAGCGTGAGCCTTGAAAGACTTGTGGTCTTTCTTATTGTGAAAGTTGCTGCTGGAATTGCAATGCGGGTCTTGCACAGCAAAGGAAGTTTACTTGGCCAAAGTATTTCTCTGGCCCTCATTTAGACAAAGACAGGCTAATTCGGGGGGAGGGAGGGAAGTAGACTGTTTTCCTCAGGCTTTTGTTGTGGTCCTAGGCTATTTTTGTTCTTTTTCTCCAGAAAGGCCTTATTTAGCCTTTACTTTCACTAAAGCAAATGTTTGGCTTTTTTCATACACGCGGGGGGAAAAAACCGCATATTATAGTAGCGGCCAAAGGAGTTAAATAGGTGATGCTTTTGAACTGACTTTAAGTAGAGCGTAGATGTGTGGGCCTGTGTGTTAAATACTTGGTTTTCTTGCTTTTCCACGTTTTAAGTTTCCTGACCTATGAGACCTTAGTGAGGGATCAACACAGAATGCAGCTAGTTTAAAAGTTATTATTGTCAGTGATGAAGGTCCCAGTAGCCTGTTTTTTACGTTGACTGGAACGCATGTTTCTGTTTCAGAATTCAGTGGATACAGCAAAACCTCTGTTACGCAAAGCCATTCAGATTTCACAGCAGACTCCGTACTGGCACTGTAGATTGCTTTTTCAACTTGCAGTAAGTGATTTATATTGATAGCTGTGTTACCGTAGCACTGTGATTTGAAGAAATGGCTGAAAAAATAGCTGTATTCTTCTTAAAAAGAGCTTGGATGCCTTTACCCCCCCCCCCAGTCATTGGTGTTAATGGAGGGACAAAAGAGGAAAAGTTGATGCTATAAAGTAACTATACTTTGGCAGACTATGGATTGGATCAAGGCTTGTTTTTTACCTGCTGAGAGCAGCGGGGATCATCCTCTGGGCGCTAGTAACACACAGCTTCAGAGGTGGAGCGAAATAAAATCCACCTTATGGCTCGCAGTAAGGGCAAATATTCTCTTCAAGCCTGCTGGAATTGGAGCTTGCCAACCTGAAGTGTTCGTTTGATTATTTTCAACCTAATTAGCCCACAGAGCAGAACTGGGATGGGGAAAGCAGCTGGCGCAGAGGCCTCCAAGCAAAGTTACTCTTCCTGTTCTGTAGCACGCCCTCAGTGGGGCCACAGCTGCACAGGTCGGACAGTCTTCGCTTCTAGGAATAAACCGGTGCATGTTGGAATTTGCAGCGTTTAACGTTTGTTACAGCCTTAGCCACGTAACCACGCTTGAAGTGCTGATTTTCCTGAGCCATCCAATGCGCTAGGTGGGGAGCACTTCCAGAAGGTTAACTGATCAGTGCGAGGAGCCCATTACTGCTGAAGGGACTCCCCTTATTTTTCCAGGTTATGCCTCTCCTCTGTTCCTGAAAAGCCTCGAGGTGTTTACCGCGAGAGTTGAGGGAGTTAACTGCTCTTTACAGGTAGTCTGCAGCAGAGAGCTAGTTAGGAGGCAATTTTGTCTCTGAAGACTGTCTTAATAGTCACCTCTACTTGTCTTTTTGCCCATCCTGATGAGCTTAAACAAGCAGACCAGCTTCGTTTAGGAGGAATTGCCGAGCTCCTTTGTGTAGTTTTGGAGCAGTGAATTGTGGAGAGCCTTACTTCCCCATCGATTAAAGGACAAGTGTTTACTTTGCAATGAGTTAATACCTGAGTACTCACAAGAAGCTTAGGCGTTTTACTCAGTGCCTTCCCCTGAACAGAATCTTACCTCCAAGCTTGACATTCTTTGCTGATTTCTCTTCTGTGCGGTATTTCCTTTCTGGCTTTTGCCTGACCACAGTGTGTGTCGTTGCCTCGGTGCCTGCTCTTCTACAGCTGTGTGGCTTTGTACCTGAGTTCGGAGGAGGTACGGAAGTCGGCAGGCAGGAGGGAGCGAGAGTGCTCTGGCGGCTGCATCATCCTCTTCCCGTCACCTGAAACGTACCTTGCAGACTTCCTCTGCTGCTCTTGCTGGAAAACACACTGTCATTCCAGTTATCCGGTGTAATGGTCCACAGTTATACTGGAGCTGTCGGGATCTGATCTGCACATGATCTTAGTCAATCGTAAAAGCTTTGCGTGGTATGAAACTGGGCTGAGAAATTTTCTTTGAAATGTTACAGACTTTTTGTGGAGAACGCCAGGTGTTCCTGGAAAATGAGTCTAAAATCAGATGATACATTTAACAAGTACCAATTTAGCACTTGTCAGGTGTAAAGCACAGAAGTAATTACATTTTAAAAACCTGCTAATTAGGTTCACAGAGAAAGTGCTGAGCTCTTACGGCCTTTTTTTATTTCAGCAACTACATACGCTTGAAAAAGACTTAGTATCTGCATGTGACCTTCTCGGAGTTGGAGCAGAATACGCTCGGGTGGTAGGATCAGAGTATACCAGGTGAGTTCACTAGGCTTTTTTCCCTTCCCAGAGAAAATATCTTGGTTTCCTCTACGTTTTATTTAGAGATATTCTAGTATTGTTTAGAGATGTGGGGTTTACAGGCAAGCCAATATTTCTGAGTGTTCTCTTAGATCTGGAGTTTCTTCAGCTCTCTCCTTGTTCTGTTAAAATTGATAATGTCCACTAGGACTCTGGAGAGTCTTTTTTTCTTTCGGAATGAGTTTTGTTTATTATCTTTATCAGCAAGCTTTCCCAGTAGCCTGTTTGGCCTTAAACTGTTGTAACTGCAACTGCCCAAAGCTTCGATATCTACCTGAGGGGCTGGGATTTTGATTCCTGGTGCTAGGATTCCTTCTAGCTTTTAAATGCGCTTTCTGCGGCAGGTTCCTTAGTACTCTGTGTTGTCTATTGTCTTTGAGGGAGAGAATGGCAATTATCATTTTTTTTCAGGGTTTTTTTATGCAGTTATGGTTTGGGCAACCGTTTTGAGTGTGACATCATTTTGTTTCGTTTCAGAGCGCTGTTTCTGCTAAGCAAGGGGATGGTGAGTTGGCTGTACTTTTAAAATAAACTATTTCCTCGTTTAATTAGTCTAATGCAAGTTACAGAGCAATAGAACGTAACCCGCCTGAACATTGGTTATTTGTTTTAAGGTATCTGGCACGCTTATCTGTGCCTCATATGTTGTTTTATTCATCTGAGCAAGCACAGCATTGAAATATGCCTGGGATAAGCCTTAAGCCTGCAGGATTCTTGTGAATAGGTTTGGCTTTTTTTCCTCCTTTATTAATTGCGACAAGTAATTTTCTGGAAGGAAAAAGGATAACTGCAAATTGTCACTGGAGCCCTTGTAATTAGGGATGAAAAATCTGGTCGTGTGAAAAGGCTGGTGCTCTTGCAGTAAGATGCCTTTGAGCCTGTTTTTGTTTTAAATAATAGATCAACGTACCTGGGGCTCTTCTGTGGTTCTCTGAGTGTTTAAACTATTTAGCACACAAATAATGAATTTTTCTTTTAAATTATAGCTCCTTCTAATGGAACGAAAGCTGCAGGAGGTGCACCCTCTCCTTACCCTTTGCGGGCAGATAGTTGAAAACTGGCAAGGAAACCCCATCCAGAAAGAGTCGTTACGCGTCTTCTTCTTAGTCCTGCAGGTCACGCATTACCTGGACGCTGGGCAGGTGCGTGCGAGTTGTGCTTCTTACAGCTCCTGTGCTGCGAGAACTGGGGGAAGAGGGAGCGCGGCTCAAAAGTAGATGATTATTACACTGAGGTGATTCTGGGGTTTGGGTTTTTTTTTGCTGCGCCGTGCTTTTTGTTAATGAAACTTAATTTCTATAGATATTAGTCACAGATGAAATGAGGAGTGAAGAAATTACATTCGTTTCTTCTTCCCCGAGGAAAGGCTTGCTGTGGTATGCCTATAACCGTGGCGGCCGCTCTTGCTTCCGAGTAATCTTGGTGGAGAGAATGGGCTTCGTGTGTGACTTTGGAAGGCATTTTGAGTGCCTGTTGGTCGTACACGCGAATGTGAAGGGCTGATTCCTGTTAATCCTGGAACAGGCCTAAAGTAGTCACTTTTCTGTTGTGCTGGTGGTGTGGTTTGTACATGAACTAACTTCCTGAATGTGGGGATTATTTATTGCCTGGCAGGTTTTCCCAGCTAAGTGAATGTACAAGCATCTGGGCTGCAGCAGCTCTGTCTGATGTGAATCATCTTTTGCAGGTGAAAAGCGTGAAGCCATGCCTGAAGCAGCTTCAGCAGTGCATCCAGACCATCTCCACGCTGCACGACGATGAAATTCTGCCCAGCAACCCCGCTGATCTCTTCCACTGGCTGCCCAAGGAGCACATGTGTGTGCTCGTCTACTTGGTGAGAAGCTCCGTTCTACTGAGCGTATATTGCTAATTAACGAGGAATTGGTTAAAAATCACTTGGAGTCAGCAGCGATAGATTCTGCAGCCCATATGCTGCTTTACCTTACACTGACAGTTTAATTCTGCTGCAGCATCTGTGAGACTATTGCTTTCGGTGATGTCAGTGTTTGAAGAGACTGTGCAAGAAGTCTGGAAACTGGCATGTAACTTTATTAATATCCAAGCCAAGCAGAATCAGATTAACTCAAAACGAAGTAGAGTTATGTTGGCTTATTTTTACCAAGAGGGTGTCAGTCTCGACTTCAAACTCTTAAAACTAGTTGCCCCACTTCTTGAGTATGGTTATCGTCCTGAATGATGTCAAGATTTAGTTTAAAAAGCTGGTGACTGAGGAGCTGGGTGAACTCCCAGACCTTCCCACTTTGCAAAGATAATTTTTTTGCAATCTTTCCTGTGTTTTCCGGTAGGTGACGGTGATGCATTCCATGCAAGCAGGGTACCTGGAGAAGGCTCAGAAGTACACAGACAAGGCACTCATGCAGCTAGAGAAGCTAAAAAGTAAGGATATGGATTATAATTTAGCTGACGGCTGCACGATTCTGTTATGTGTTGCTAATTTAAATTAAAAAAACTAACCAAAACCACAGCAGCCTTATTTAGCTCACTGGGACAGCCTGCTGCCAGTCAGCTTCTGCTGCACCAAAGAACTTTGCTCTCGTTTAAAACTGGATTGTTACTTTGAATACAGAAACCAAGGTTTTGGGGGTTTTATTATTGTAACTCAATAAATGGGGCTGCAAATACATGCATTTTCATGCTCCCTTTCTGATTGTCCCTGTATTTGGTTATCCAAGTCCTTGGTTCTCTAAAACAAGCATGTGTTCCCAAGAAGTGTTTCCTTAGCTGGTGCCCAGACTCCCACTCCCGACGTTTCAGGGCATCGTGGTTTTGCGGGTGTGATGTGGAGTTTTGGGGTGGTTTTTTTTTGTTTGTTTGTCATTTAAACCTGTGCCACCCTTCCCGTGGCGCGTGGAAGAGGAGCTGGGCAGTACACCGACTCTTCTGGCACGGGTGGTCCAGCCAGAGGCTCTGGGGAGATCTAAAGTCCTGCTGAACCACCTGCAGCTGAGGAAGCTGGCTAGGTGCGGGGGAAGCTGCATGATTACGGTGTTAATACGTCTTAACTTCTCTCACTGAGTTACTTTTCCCTCCAGTGTTGGACTGCAGTCCGATCTTGTCATCTTTCCAAGTTATTTTGTTGGAACACATCATCATGTGTCGGCTTGTCACGGGACACAAAGCCACAGCGTTGCAGGAGGTAAAAAGGGGTTTTGAGCATTTCCCTAGTTGGGGATATACGCAGGGATAGCTTTAAAATGTGGGAATTTTGGTTTTGAGGAAAATACTTGGGCTCAGATGGGTATTCCACAAGTGCTAAACTACTAACAGATACAGTCAGGCCCGACGGTGCTCAGGATACCACAGCCTGGAAGCCGAGGAATTAGTCTCCCGCTTAAGTATTTTACTTGAGAACATTTTGGAGTTGCTCCATGGGGTCAACAGTAATCGATCAGTGGCTACAATGGGCGCCTTCCTGATCGTACTTTGCAGCCCGACCCTGGTGTCTTTTCCCTTTCCCTCAGATTCATGACTGAGAGGGGCTCTTAACTCTTCCTCTCAGCATTCCTTGGATAAAAGAAATACTCTTACCCAAGTATTTCTCAGTTTCTAAGGTTCCCTGCCTTTCTGCCCTGTCTTCTTCCTACATAGTGTGGGGGAAGGAAGAGAGCACTGGTGTTCTCTAATGCAAGAACTGTGCTTTTTCTCCATTCTCACAGTCATTTTTAAATCCTGTTCATCCATCCCTTATTTATAGGACACACTGCTGTATCATCTCAATCTCTGCTGTCAGCCTTCTCATGAATGTACTCAGGGGGTGGGGGGAAATTTAGCCAGCTAAAAGAATAATCATTGGTTCTGGCTCATAAAGCTCATCACAAGCACATACCCTGTGGAAGATTTTGCTTCCAGCTTTTCTGTTGCATGCCAGCTCAAATTCTGAGCGTGTCAGGAGAGATCTGGGACTTGGTTTGCAGGTGGTGCCACCATATGGCGGAGCTGCTGCAAAGCAAAGAATTCAGAACCAGTTTGAGTGTGCGTCTGTGTGGGAGGAGGGTGTGTGGAGCAGCGCGCGTACCTTGGCTCGAGGCGAGCCTAGCCTCCGCTTTTACCTAGGAGCATGACGTGGGATTCGAGAACCAATCACTGGGACGTACTTAATGACATGTGTGATGCAAGTAGATGGATTTAGAGCATAAAATGAAACGGAGAAAAAGTATCTTAAAATACTATTTTTTTTCTAACAGATTTCGCAAGTCTGTCAGCTCTGCCAGCAGTCTCCCAGACTGTTTTCTAATCACGCCGCCCAGCTGCACACTCTATTAGTAAGTCTCTACGATTACCGGTAAAGTTTTGACTCTTTGGAAGACCGTACCCAAGACTCATCACCAGTAACTAATGAGAACGTGGTGAGGCAGGCAGTAAGATTCTCCTGCTGAGGAATGGGGTCTGCGCTATCGATTGCCAGCCCTGCTGCGGGGGCTCACACCCGCTGTTATTTGAGCCTGTCAAAGGCTTAAATCCCCCTTTAATATAAGGGATGTGTAGCACAATAGTTAGTGTGCACATTTGAGACGGTGTGGTGTGGGAATGGTAAGGGGAAGAACTTGTGTAGCATTGCTGTTTGAGTATTATAAAAAATTAAGGGAGTTTTCTTAGACAAATGGGGTGTTTTTAGAGGACTTTGGGTAGAAGTTGCTTATTTTTCCCAGACCCAGGCAAAACTAAGACTTGTTGGTTACTTCTTTCCCCGCCGGTATCCTGAGATGTCTCTGGGTTTGCGTGTGCCTTTCTTCTTTGCATTCTCAGCTTGCCAGAATTGTGTTAAGTGTTACCTTAGAAATCTCATGTCTTCTCCAGGGGCTCTACTGCATTTCTGTTAACTGCATGGACAATGCAGAAGCACAATTTACTACAGCACTGAGGGTAAGATTCTTCTTCCCGAATTATTTACTGTGGACGTTCAGTGTGGAAATGGGCTTGTTGCAATTGTTGTGTGGGTCACCGAACAGTTGAGGTTGGAAGGGAAATCTGGAGATCATCCGTGTTAGTTGCACGAGTTCATTTCTTTTTCTATGCCGATCGCAATTCGGGTCAGGAGGACTTACTAATAGCAAAATAAATCTGTGATTTATATGGGGTGAGCAAATTCGGGGTTAGACGCTGAAGTATTTGACTGTGCTGTCGGTATTTTGTTTATTTTAGCTCACTACACATCAAGAACTGTGGGCGTTTATTGTGACAAACTTAGCCAGCGTGTACATCAGGGAAGGCAACCGGCATCAAGAGGTAAGCTGGGTTTCTGATTGTCGTTCTAAAAGTCAGCACTTTCTTGGAGAGAAAGCTACCGCTGTGCTTGGGCTGCTCTTTATTTGTGAGCATTTCTGCAAAGCAGTGCCGTCTCTGGCAGCCAGGCAACTCCTTCATCAGGGTGGTGTCAGTTATCAGTGAAGAGCCGGCGGTACCCGCTGCCCCAGCCGCAGAGCGCCGAGGCAGAGTGTTCCGGGTCGGAGGCGGAATTCTCTGCAGCACCGGGAGGGCAGGCTTCCCCGCGTGAAGCGTGTGGTTAACTCCGGCATCTTGACTCAGCCTGTTTTGCCGCAGTTCCCATCTGCGTTAGGGGGTTTATTAGACTACATAAAACCTAGAAAGATTTAACTAAACATCCGGAAATAGGTGCGTGCACGTGTGTGTGTTCGTTTTGCCATATTAATACAAAAATTCAGCTGTGTGCGCTCCTTCAGTGACGTGTCTGATGCCTCGGTCGTAACTTCTCAGAGATGTGCTTGCAGGTTTCTTGTGCTGCAAATGAACTTTTTCACCAAGCGTGCGGTTAAAAAGCTTAGAGAGCAAAGGTATAATTTAAAAAGGAAGTATTTTTTTTTTTCTTAGTTGATTTCTGGTTTTAATTAAATAGCAAATCTGGTAGAGCATTCATTTGGGTCTTGAACAGCTCAGGTACGACAGCTAAAAGTTTCCTGAGGAAATATTAGCGTTGTATAGAAAGCTCTCTAAAGCCTGAAAAACGTATTATGTATAAAACTTGATTTTAGGATCAAAATGGGCATAAAAGCTCCTGCTGTTGGAACGTCTGTGCTATTATCTAACGAGTACAAGTGAACTTGAGCGTGTTCGTGGTGACTTGCACCGTTTTGATTTGATGTTTTCATAGGAAGTGCGCGCTTGCTGCCAGTACTGTAAGCCTGTATATGCGAGAAACACTGATTCTCTTTCTTTTCCCCTTCACTTTGTAGCTCTACAGCTTATTGGAAAGGATAAATCCAGACCATAATTTTCCTGTGAGGTGAGAATTCCAGAAACTACTTACATGCTGATGTTGTATTGGTGACGGTAACACTGGATTTGTAGCAGGCTTTTTTTAAAGAAAACCAAAATAATCAACTCCTTTTCAAGGCAGAAGTTCTGACTGTGCATTAAATATAATGTTCTGTTTGGAGCTGTGATTATTAGGCAAATTCCTAGAAATCTGTCTGTAATGCATTTAGTCACTGCACAACGCCCAGGTTTCAGTGCATTGCTTTGCCCGCAGCTCTCACTGTCTTCGAGCAGCAGCTTTCTACATCCGAGGTCTGTTCTCCTTCTTCCAAGGAAGATACAATGAGGCAAAGTGAGTAAAAATCGGGGCGTTTGGAAGGTGGGGAGGGGGAGGGGAAGGAGAAACTAAATCTTTTTTTAAGAGAAAAATGAAAACCCCGAGGCCTTGCTTTCAGACCTGCTAGATCTTCTCCCTGTGGGTTTAGTCAACCTTTGGCTTTTTACTTGGGGGAAACCACCATGAAACCGTTTGGTTTGGATCACTTTAGTTCTGAATGCCACTAGTCGTACTTGTGCACACATGAAACAAAAGCTTTTCAAAGGAGGACCTGTATTATCGTCGTTTTTGCTAAATGGAAGGTGAGGTTTGGGAATTAAGTGCTTTGTTTAAGGTCACCTGCAGCACACAGTTATTCCTCAGGGTTAATATTTGCCAGTTGGATTAATCCAGTTCTTAGTGATATTTCTCACGTACTGGAGGGAAAGTGGAGTCTTTAAAACGCTTTACTTTTGCTCTGTTTTGGTAGACGATTTTTGCGAGAGACACTGAAAATGTCAAATGCGGAAGACTTGAATCGATTAACGGCATGTTCTCTCGTCCTCCTGGGTCATATATTCTATGTGTTAGGGAATCACAGGGTAAGGCTTCGCTGTCTCCGGTACTCCCGTGTAAACGTTTGACTTGTCGTTTGCCAAAGAAAATCAGGATGTTTTGTGAAATAAATCTTATTTTAAGAATGCTTCTGTATTGGTATCCCACTAAAAGTTGTCAGCTTGTTGACTTAGGTAATTCTGGAGCTGTAATTTGCACGTTCATAACACTTTAACAAAGTAGCTGTGTTTAAAGCCTGTTCTAGAAGTGTTTCTCTAATGCCTGAAATCACTTGAAAAAAAGGAGCTGAATAAAGGACAAATAACATCATTCAACTGGATTGTTTTGGAGGGAATTGTGGGTACAAGCTCCTTAATTCTCACCATATGCCAGAATGCATGAAATATTTCTATTATCTTGCCCAACGTAGACGCCATAATTGCTAGGACAGAGAGAAATTCCAGACAGCTTTAGAGGGTGCGTTTGGGTTATTTATTGTCCCGTGAAGCGCTTTGACTTCTTGGCTAGAGCATGGCAGCAATTAAAGTAGACAAATTCTTCGTCACAAATTTAACATCTCTGTCGTGTATTTGCAAGGGGAAAAAGAAAATACCCATTTTATTTTGGTGTCTGCTCTTCACCAGGAAAGTAATAATATGGTAGTACCGGCCATGCAGCTTGCAAGCAAGATACCAGATATGTCTGTGCAGCTGTGGTCTTCAGCTCTGTTGAGAGGTAAGTTAGGAAAAGGTCTTGTACTTAAAAAGGCGGCAAAGAGCCCGTCGCTGCTGACTGGGGAGGGGCAGGGGGGTGCATGCCAGTGCCAGCGCTCGCCCAGAGGCCGCCTGGGTTTACAGAACACCGCCAGCAGTGCCAGGTGGTCCTTCCCGTTACTGACCTGCAGCCCCGCCGGCACCCTCTTTGGCTGCAGCTCTGGCACTGCTGTCAGACGCTCCGGTCGGTGTTTTGTTGGGGCTCTACGATGCCCTGGGTGAGAAGGCCCTGCGGAGCTCCAGCAGCCCCGGGTAGCTGGTGCGAGGCAGCAGTCGGGTTTCCCCTGCTGTGGCTGTAACTGGCGACCCTTCGGAAAGGGCTCGGGTTCGCGCCCGGGTAGCGTCTATCCTGCTGCTGCTTGGCTTTTTCCTTGACTGCAGTTCCAATTGTAGTAAACATTTGATTAAGTTTCACTTAAGCTTTGCTTCTGTGTATGGACTTTAATAAATATAAGAGACTATTATTTCACTTCCTACATAAATATTGTTTAATCTGACTTACACAGGCCCCAGGATGCTTTGTTCAAATATTGACTAGCTTCTTGGCAGACCGTCAACATTAATGCTGGAATTGATTTGCTCTCACTAGAAAATAAAGCAGTAACTCTACCCTTTTTCCAAGAACTTACCCCGCAGCTTCAATTTAATATAAATTGTCATGTTTACTATAAGCACCGTGCTCTGCGTTGAGCAATGTGGGCCAGGCTTATTTTCTGCTTTGCTGTTGCCTTTGCTACAAAACCGCTTCCAGGCAATTGAAATACTTTTGCTTATTCATTTCCAAGTGGCGGTTCACGTACCAAACATGCCGATAGTACAATGATGATTCCGCTGTAGATGAAACACAACCCCTATGTTCAGCTGCCGTTGCCTCCGGTTGTATTCGCTATCCTGGGAACAGCGAGAGGCAGTTTCCGTTCTGCTTTGATTTTTCCAAGAGCTTCCCCTATAGAACAAATTACTTGCTCTTGGAGAAAAGGTGCTTGATGAGGAATAACAAAACGCAGCCACACGTTCATCGCTAGGTGCAGCGTTGCAGCCCCTGCCACGCTGTGCTGCTTGTAATTTTTAGCTGAAATTGTGTGATTCTGAGTAGGTTACCAGTCTTAAATCGGACTGAGCTAATACCTGTGAGGAAACCTCACAGAAAACAAGACACTATGATCGGCTTTGGGTGGATGCAAAGCAGCTTCTGTAGGGCCTCCCCCGCCCCCCCCCCCCCCAAAAGCAAGGATTCACTGAAGAAAAGGTGTTGCTTGACCTCTGAAAGGTGCGGTGTTGAATCGTGGGGCTGCAGTGAGAACCCGGCAAGTCGTTGCTGTTCCCACTAGGTGGAGCTGGAAACTAAAAAGACAAAAACACAAACTGCATAGGGGCTTTCACTGGAGTGAGGCATTTGCTTCCTCCTTTTACGGCTACTGTAATGTTATTTTTTTTAATGGTTGAAAATTGAAACGACCCCAAATCCTGCAACATGCACCACCAATGCTATTGGAAAGGGAGGGCTTTGAGTTCCTCGTGTGCCTCTGCTTCTCCTAAAAGGTGTTTTCATTCAGAAATTATGACAACTTTGGTATATTGGCTGTTTAAATCAATTATTGGATTCATCAAATATAGGGAATGGTCTCTTTCACATAAGAGAGCTGGTGAGTCGAAACCAAGTACGAACAGTGTTCCTTGGTGAGCACACGATGCTCCTGTCTTTCAGACCTGAACAAAGCCTGTGGAAACGCCATGGATGCACACGAGGCAGCACAGATGCATCAGAACTTCTCACAACAGCTCCTCCAGGACCACATTGAAGCCTGCAGTCTTCCAGAACACAATCTAATCACGGTAAGCAATCTTCAGCTTGCAGTCAGGAGCGTTTTTCTGAGGCAAAACAATGTGCTTTGCTTTCGTTTACTATTCTTTTCTTCTGCTGAGCACACGTCTCAGTAAGTTGCCAAAATTCAGTCTGCTTCCTAGTATTTAAACTGGGCTGATAACCGGAAAAGGAAGTGTGACCCAATTAATTAGTTCCTTTTTATAAAGGTTATTTGGTGGGTAAGGTCTGTCTGTCTTAGAAGTGTTTTCTTGGTACACCAGAACGTGTTTTAAATGGCTTCTGCAGGAGGGAGCCACTTCATTTTGGTGACAGCTATTACTTCTGAAAGAAACTTGCCATGTTCTCAGGTTTTAATTTTAATGTTCAGGTCATCCAGTCTGCCGTGTCCTGGGGAATGCTTTGTTGTACGCTGCCAAAAGTACAGTTTCCACCAATACTTTAGCATTCCTAAGGTTTTTTTCCCCACTTAACTGGAAATTCAGATTTATAGATAATGTATCATTTGATGCCTGTATAGCCATTGCCTTAAGGGTGGAACTTTCTTTGGACCTCAAATATTGATGTCCTTCCTGTAAGAAAGGTTTTTAACACCATTTTAAAAATACGGAGTGCCTTCCTGAGCTGTAACTCAGCAAGCAGAAAATAATTTACTGTTCTGGACTGAAATAATGTCCAATGGGAATGTGAGATGCCGCGAACTTGACATCATCTTCCCAACATTCCCTTTTGGGAAGGAGGGGAAAAAGGTCCGTAGGACAACGCTATTTGCTGACTTTGCTCGCAAAGGGATCCCGAGGCTTGTGAGGATGCAGGTGTTTGCGATGCAGCCTGCGTTGAGAGACCCCCATAGCCAGGCGCCCGTCTCCGCCCGTAAGCGCAGTCCATGGGCCGGGCACAGAGATGCGAGCCAGTGCTCCAGCCAACCTGACTTTGCCTGCCGTTGCTGGCCTTTGCATTATCTAAGCTGGATTAAAAACGTAGAGGGGGAAGAGGTTTAAGAAACCAATATCAAATGTGTCCGTTTCAGGAAGATTTTAATGAATGTGAGAGAGAAATTTATTAGAAATGAAATGGGTGAGAACCAGAGGCTTTATTTGCTCTGGGAGTGCTGTAGCTGTGGTTTATGCTGGGCTCAGACACATCTAAAGTCAGGTCCCTTGTTTGTGCCAGTCATGGTTTCCCATCTTTGGACAGTCAGACGTTTGCCTGTAAGAGCAGGAAATGCTTTCACTTGACTGGCGTTGGCCCCGGATTTGGCACGGGGGTCAGTGAGGTTTGGAATGAGGGGCACGTGGAGCGGCTTCGAAAGAAACGCCGTTCAAGGGCTGGGAGCTCCACACGCGTAAACCAAAGTCAGACCTGAAACGCAGCTTCCCGTGATGAAATCGTTAATCATCTCAGGGTAGCGAAGGTCTGTGTGGCGAGCGCCTTCCTCCGGCCTCGCCGCTGTTCCTCCCGTCCCCGGGCAGCAGCTGTAGGATTTTCATGCTGTTTGTTATCTTTCAGTGGACAGATGGACCACCTCCTGTACAGTTCCAGGCACAGAACGGACCCACCACCAGCCTGGCCAGTCTCCTGTGAAACAGAATAACTATCAGGACAGTGTGTTTAAAAGGAGAGAAAAAAAAAAAAGAGGCCAAAAAAAGGAGAAAAAAATTCACGCAAAATCTTTTCTTCAAAGAGAAGGCAGCAAATTCCTCTTCTAGCGAGGGCCTTGTAGGAAACAGATTGCATAAAGACAACGTACATTTCATAGACTTGCAAAGTGAGAAGGGCATTTTAAGCTGCTTTTACATAATGTGTGTGAATATACAGCTAGCGTGTATATACCTACTGGTTTTAATCTGCTTTCCTCTTACTGAGAATTAAGGTTTAGTCCAAAGGACCCTTGTTCCTTAAATTGTTAGATACTTACTTTTTAAAAATTGTCACAGAAAATGAAGAGGACTCACGCAGTTTTGAATACCGATTGTATTCTAAATACTTCAACCTTCCCTGGAGTACGATGCATGCCAGTTTTAATGTTTTCTGCGCCCTTCCGCTCCTGGGAATAATTGGTTTAAATCACGATTGATCGTAGGGTGCCCTGAAGTTCTAAATCTACTTTCCGAGGTAACATTCTTTCCTTCTCGTTGTCGGCAAGTCGTTGCCAGCGCTGTTTGTGGCCTTGCAGTGAAGGTAAGGATGAGATGGGCGAGATGGGCGTTCTGACGGGCAGGGTGTTTGCGGCCGGGGGTGTGGCGGCGTCCTCGGGGCAGCCTCCAGGCTGAGCGGAGCCGACGTTGGGTGTTGTCAGAGGAGCAGGTTCCACCTCCCGGATTCACGGGCGTGTGACAATGCGCCACCGCTTCATCCCTGGGAGGGCCTCCCTCCCCTGTCCCTGCACCGATGTCCAGTCCCGCACAGGGTAAGGCAGAACCACAGCTCTCTCCGTCTCTGCTGCGTTGTCGTGATTTGTACGGCAGGAGGAAAGTTCTCGTTCTCCTGTCTGGTCCCTCTGTGGCCGAGCAACTGGGAAACGGCGTTTTGCATCTTTGCTGCAGCCTCACCAAGGGAAGGCAGCGTCTGTGCCTTAATGATTTTTAAGAGTGATTGAAGTCCGAGTTAAGCTAGGTGGTTAAAACTCAGACCCAGTATAAGCCAGAGGCTTATGATGAAAACTATAGTCTTGCCCTTGGCAAAATCTTAACATTTCCAAGCTTTTCCATGCTAGCTTTCCTGTTCTAGCTCAGTTCTCTGAATTCTTCAGCTGTGAATTCTCACTGCGTTTGCCTGTGCCTCTGCAGCTGTCCCAGAACAGGAGAGCCGAGGCCCAAGTTTGTTCTGCAGAAAACAGTATGAGAGTTGTTAATTCCATGAAGCATCAGCAGCTTTATAGCAAGGAGCTGTGCCAGTCTGTCGTAGCACCGTGTAAAGCTTGCGAGGTTCATGGGGTTGAATAAAGGTGTTTTCCTCTCTTGGTAGCTCTGCATATTTATCTCCCAACTTAAAAGGGGGAGGGAAGAGGAATCTGCTAGAAAAATTACTTGTGTAGGGCTTTCTGTGATTGCTTCTTGTTCTGAGACAGGAGGAGAATATTTTAGAGGAAATATTTGAACCCCTGAAACCTTTAGAACTTTTATTTTAGAAGGAATACTGTGAAATCTCTTTGATCATAGAGTGGTTTGGGTTGGAAGGGACCTTAAAGATCATCTCGTCCAACTCCCAGTGGTCATTCTTTTCCGAAGCCTTGTCCCCTGTCTAGCAGCGGCTCACAGAGACACTTTTCATAATTCAGACCCCTCCGTTTTTACCCCTGAATGATATTGAGGGGACAAGTCCTTGTCCAATTACCAAAATAGGATTTTATGTTTCCCCTACTGGACGGGTGATGCTGATTTCAGTCCTGTTCTCAGACACTTGCAGAAGCCACATATATTTTAGGCCTTATTAAATCTCCAACAGTGAAAATATGGCCTCGATACAGGTATAGGGAGAGACTTATTGGTGGGTTTGCAGGAAAAAAATTCAGTATTGTTTAAAGTCTCCCTTAGAACTCAAAAAATGGGAAAGAAGCCTGTAAGTTAGCATACAGGGTGTTTGGAGGTACCAAATACAGGGAGAATCCAGGCAGATGGACCCTGCTCTGCTTCGCTTGCTCATGGAGACCATGTTCTGGGTCTGCCACGCGGCTCTCGCAGCCTCCTGTCCCCTCGAAGGCTTTGACTCACGGAGCCGACAGCCAGCTTGCGGCAGCATTCCTATGGAAGCTGCCAGGCTGGCAGCACCGGGGGCAGGAGCCCATCTCCACACCAGCACCTCGGTGGCGGTGTGCGGCCGCGGTCCCGGGTGAGCGGAGGTGGGCTCCCGCTCGCTCCACTGTGGGGCTGAGGCAGCCAGGCTGTGCCGCAGGCGTCTGTTAGCGAGCGGAACCGCTCCTGCAGCTCAACAGGTGTCATGTTGCTTGGATTTTGATCAGGAATGTACAGGTAAATCTCACCCTGGGAATATTGATACCCATGGACTATTTTTAAGTCTTTCCCATTATTTTTTGTGCATGGGAAGCAGAATGTTCCCGCCATAAGTTGCTGAGTTGCAGGAACTCAGTAGCTGTTTTTAAGCACCTAAATGCAATGGCCATTTTCTTGGCAGTGCTCTTGGTAGCTGAGGAATGACCAGAAACAGAAAAAGATGTACTTTAAAATCTGCTGGAGTCCCACGCAGGTAACCCAAGCGTTCTCTCTTTTTGTCTGTATCCAGTCTGAGGCTGTTAGTTAACCGATTACGTGCCCATGGCAACTATAATAAATTGCTTTAAACATTGGCCAAAAAAGAGCTGCTTCTACAAGGTAATACTAAGAAACGCCAATTCCAGAGAGCTGTGGTTTGGGCTGAGTTTAAGAAAAGCATTCTGCAGCACACAAGATGTCCACCAGTGCCCGCTCAGGTAGCTGCATCTCCTGGCCTGGCCTTGCGGCTCGGGGACCTGCAGAGCTGGAGGTTGTGCTAAGGAGAGCGATTTGCAGGGGCAGATTTCTGGCCGCTCGTTGTCGGTACTCGTGCGCGAACCAGCCTGCTTTGTAGTTCAAATCCCTTGCCGCTCTGTTCTAGGGAGGGAAGGAAGTACTTGAGGGAAAGGCTGCCTGCTTGCTTCTGATGTAAGCGCGCTCAGGTTTTAACAGGAACCCTTTGCTAAATGTGGTCGCTGAACTTGTAATGCCAGGAAGAACAACCTGGGATTTCCCCGCCTGCGACAAGCCAGCTTCACCTGGGCTTTTCTTCGGTGCAGAACAGCCCTCGGCCGCGCTCCCCCACCGCTGTGGCGTTCAGAACTCTGCTCCGCTACCAGAGTCCTCTTCCCATCGCAGATTTTGAAAAATCATGTAAATTTGAACATAACTCGGTGATTTTTCTATCTCTAAAATTCAATGTACATTTGTTACAATGTACAGTGCTTTTTAACTACACTTGTATATTAAATTATTTAATAGTTTTTGCTTTTCAGTATCTTTTGTATGTAGCAGAGATTAAAAAAAGGACCTCGTTAACTGAAGTTCTTCCTAATTTTCGAATGCGTATGTAAAGTTGAACAGAAAACTAGAAGTTTACAGTTTACAGATAATGTTCTGTTAAGTGCTCGGTCTGTCTAACTTGATTTGAACAACATATTTTTAATCTTTCTTGTCCGATCGTTTAATTCTCTATAGAAACAAACATGAAGTCTTTTATGAACTTCTAAAAAAATTATTCTTCTAAAGATGTAATTTAGAGAACTTGTACAGTGTTTTTTCTCTAGTATTTTTAAAGGAGTAGCAAGAACTTACACAGAAGCATCTAATCACTGTTTTGTAGATAGTGTAAAAACTTATATATGTATAGAGAATGCAGTCTGAAGAAGTGTTTGCCTGTTGTATTTCATTTCCTACGGTATCAACATCAGAAAGGCCCACGTACACAGGAAGTCTAGATTTGGCAGCTGGGGACTTTAAAAAAAAAAAAATAAAAATCATGAACGTCATCCCATACGTTCACTCACTGTGACACCACGAGCAAAAATTGACACTGATAAAATGTTAGGGCCTTAAGTTGCTGTGCTGCTTGTGGCCACACGGAGTTCAGCACAACCTGTTCCGTGTTCCTTCACTGCTTTAATTTTTATTCAGTTTTTCCAAATTCTCCAGAAAGTAAAATTGTGATAGGAGGAGCTCAGTAATGTCCCGTTTTACTTTAGAGATTACTGGCCTCTCCAAATCACGCCCAATAAACCCGTTTCCGTAACGTACAGCCGTTCTTGCCACAGTGGCGAGGAGCGAGAAGGAAGTCGTGGCGGTGGTCGAGGCTGTACGGAACACTTGGAGAAATCAGGATGAAATAATGCCCGTCTGTGCTCTTCTACTGTCTGTCTTTGCGAGTGTATTTAATTGTTTCCTGCAGTGAACCTTTAAATGTTATGTCAGGTTTGTACAATGTATTGTTAAGTGTTTGTAGTTCTCCATAAGTAGCAGGACGTGTACCTTCTGCCAGTGCTCCTTCCTGAAGCTGTAAATACAGTAACTCACGTAAAGAGATGGAACTGGGGGCATTACTTTGTTGCCTTTGCTTCCTCTCGTTTTCTATATTAGAAGAATTTTTAAATAAAGTTTAATTTTACTTCTTTTAGCTGTTTGTAGAATACGAATTTCTTTAGTTGATCTGCGGGCAATCCTGCCTAAAAAGGATGCGTTTTGTGTGGCAACAGTGACTTACCCCGTATGCCAGGAGGGCAGGAAGGCACAGCCGGTGCGTCGGAGAAGAGGGCTGCGGCTGCCTGCGGAGGGGAGCCGGGGTCGGTCCCTGCGCGGCCTGTGCTCGGGCTGAGGGCTCCTGCCTGGAACGAGAACCAGAAGTTCCTGCTCGAAAACATCCGAGTGCTCGCCTTTGCAGGCCAGGGACGGCCGAACCTGCTCCGGAGCCACAGCTGGAACCCCGCAGGGCTCTGGGTCAAAACAGGACTTTTGTGGATTGGCCAAACACCTGGAATTTTTCTTACCTGGTCTAGGACAGGTATTTTTCACTGCAGTGTGCAGTCAAGGAGGCTGACTATACTGGCTCTTCATAAAGGGGATCTGGTTTAACAGAGATTGCTTTTTCTGTCTTTTATCCCAAAATTTTCTGGCACTGCGTTTACATTTTTTTAGCTTAAATTTAAAAGGAAGAAAAAAAACTACTGAATTAATTTGTCTGGAAGTGACATTTTGAAGAAACTAAAAATTTTAAAACTTACTGCGCTGTCCCCTTCCATCACCTGAGCTGCCACGCTAGTCCCAGGCATTTCATCACAGAAGCCGAGCAGTTCTACCAAGTTACTTACTATATGAAAATTTTACCCCAAATGGCAGCTTCCTTTCTGTTGAAAATAAGACTCGGCTACGCCGACGCTCCAGTCTCCTTACCCTGGTTATCTGCAGTTCCTTCCTCAGAAAAAAAAATTGCACCTGGCGTAAACTGAGCGATTGCCACCTTCTCTCCGTTCTGCCGCCTCCGTCTGCTGTCGGGGCCGACTCTGGAATCTCCTCGAAGCAGCTCCTCGCAGAGGACGTACCTAGCGGCAAAACTCCGTGTGAAACGCATCTAAAATACATTAGCAAGAAGTAAAAAAGTTTGGTATTTGCCTAAAAGATCCGGAGAGGCATCCAGCGTAGGTCCTCTTTGTATTTTACTGTGTAGGGGCTTGTCATGAGCTGACAAAGCAAAATTGAGACCGACTCTTCTATTGTCAAGTCTCTTTGCTCCTATTTAGCTTATTCCCTGCAACCCCTTAGTGTGGTTGGAACATAAAGGAGGAAACAGGTCTTCAGTGTGTGCTGGGACTGCTGGAAACTGCAGATGGCAAAGCCTTCTGTCACCTCGGTAAAATTCTGGCCAACAAGGACAAGAAAAGTGTTATTGAATAGATTTCTGGAAAGAACCTTGTCTAGCTTCTAGGTAGTAAAACGCATCTTGCGCTAGACCTGCTTTGAAACTCTCCCGATGACACAGTGAGTGAAGTAAGTCGAGATACACGCATCTGCGTGTGTTCCCGTGTGGATTAAAGCATCTCTTCAGAAGGATCCAGCCCTTATGAGTTAAACATGGAAGTTTTGAATGGCCTGAGGTGAAGCCAGTGGCTTTGAGTGCTTTGGGAGAAGTCATTAGCCAGAGTAAGAACTGGTTGTGAGCTGCTCTATTAACCCTTAGTTCTTTGTAGCTAAAATTGTCTTGGACGAAGCGTGGAGGAAGGTACAACAAGAGAAAATGGTGTTCGGTCTTACAGAGAGGATATCCAACACAGGAGTTGTTAACAGAATTGGTAACACTCTAGAGTGGAAAGCAGCCATGAAAAGTTGAGCATGTTGGAGCTTTCCTGACCCAAGGCTGAATGCGCTGCAGGAGCAGGCGTGCCGGAGAGGGAGGGACGAGGCCCATGTTCTAGCACAGGTTCTACTGCTCTTTCCTTGCAAAAGCCTTGAATAGGTGCCGTCGGCCTCCAATTCCCTACCCTAGTGAAGCAGGAAGCATACCTATCTACGCTTATTAAAGATTATGAATGAAAATAATAAGCGTTATCTCGCTTTTACTCTTTGGAAACAAGTACCCAAATCACCTGATACGAAGCTGCACCTAATCCTATAATAAGCTGTATGCGGAAAATAACCGATGAAAGATGGGTACTGGCTTATGGATCAGGTGCAGTTCTGTCACCTTATTTACTCGACTCTAAACTTGCTTCAGCCAAGATTTTTTTATTTTTACCTTCTAAGAACAAGCTCACTTGCAGGTGTCCGAAAATGCTGAATAAGAAGTCCTGGGGAGCACGTCAGGGACAGCGAGGGAAGCTGCAGGCTGGCAGCTCTCAAGACTTGAGGGTTTTTTGGTAGGAATACAGTTGTTCGGGGAATCTCAAGGGGAAAGTTAATTTATTAATTCCTTTGTTCCCGTTTCCACACGTTGGCTTGACCGGGCGGGTTCAGCTGATCCCACCGGGGCGGTGCGTGGGATTCCAGCCCCGCGCGGGCCTGCGGCACGGCGGGGAAGGGTTAACGACACCCCGCCGCCACCTCCCGCGGGAAGAGATCCTATCGGGGCCCTGCGAGAGGTGCGGCCGGTGGCTCGACACCGTCTGCGCACCCCTGACCCACATCGGCGGAGGAAGCGGGGATGAGTCACCGCAACCGCGGGCTTGCGCGGCCCCCGGGCGGCCTGCCGGGGCTTGCCGCCTCCTGCCGCGGGCACCCCTTCCCGCCCCACCGGGACGGGTCCGCCACACTACGGGGGCAGCCGGGGACCGCGGGGGCCCTGCCCCGGCGGCGGCCTTCCCCTCCCCGCCTCACGGAACCCGCGGGACCCCGCCGCCGGCCCCTATCTGAGGCCCCAGGCCGACCTGCGCGGGCGGATAAGGGCGGCCGGCGGGGCCTCTCAGCGCGGCCGGCGGCCCCGGCCCCTCCCCGCGGGCAGGGAATCACCTCAGCCGGCCTCGGCGCGGTGCCGGCCGGGGGCCGCTCCCCCCGCTCCGCCGTACCCGGGCCGCGGGGAGGGGGTGACGGCCAGGCCCCACGCCTCACAGCCCGCCCCGCCCGCCGGCCGCGCCCCCGCGCTGCCCATTGGCTCGCGTTCCCCCACTCACCCAGCGCCGCGCGGAGCTTACTGGCTAGGATTTCCATCAGTCAAAACGCCGCCCCGCCTCTTCTCCTCACCGCCTAGTATGTGGGCGGGCCGAAGGCGGAGCCTGGCTGCGATTGGCTAGCGGAGAGGGTAAGCTCAGCTTTTAATTGGGCGTCCTAGCCGTCCGTACCTCGTTTCAAAAAAAAAAAAAAAGCACCGCACACTCACAGGCCTGAGCGGGAGGCGGGGCGATGCGCGCGGAGACGCACGTTTGTCCAAATCTGCCTAGCAACCGGGGTGGGCGGGAAAAGCGTCCCGAGGAGGTGACGGTTGGTGGCGCGCGCGCCACCCCGGGAGTCCCGCGCCGCCGGCGGCGGCAGCGCGCGGGGCGGCACGGGGAGGGAGGGGCGGGAGGGGTGGGGGGAGGGAGCCCGGCGCGAGGCGGGTCTCCCTGCGCGCGCAGCCCCCTCTTCCCTCCCCCCTCCCCCCTCCCTCCTCCCTCCTCCTGTCAGTGGCCACCTGAGGGAGCCGCCTCCCCTCCCCCCACGGCCCCAGTCCGGCCCGGGCCCCGCTGAGGAGGAGGAGGCGGCTCCGAGGGGGCTGAGGAGAGTGAGTGACATCCCCACCCCCCGCAGCCCCTGGGGACCGGGGCGGGGGGCGCTCGGGGAGGGGGGGGACACGCACCCCGAGGGGGCGAGGGCAAGGGGGCAGCGGGGAAGGGGCGAGTGAGGAGGCGGGGGAGGGGGGGGGGGCGCGGCGCGGGGGGGGGGGGGGGGGCGCGGACCGGCGTGGGAGGGGGTGTGGGGGGGTGTGAGGCACGGCCCCCCCCACCCCCCACCCCCTCCCGGGACGCGGGTGTGGGCGCCCCGCGGGCGGCGGGGCCGGGGCGGCAGGGCCCGGGCACGGCGGGGGAGGGGAAGGCCCGGAGGGACGCTGGGGAATTGGCCTGAGGAAGAGCGGGCCTGGGAGGGGCGCTCACAAATCGGGGTGGGGGGGGTGGGGAAGGGGGAGGGAAAGAGGGGGGGAAGGGGGCTGGGGAAGTACCAGCGGAGGGTGGGCAAGGCTGAGGGGGTGCCAGGGAGGAGCGAAGAGTGCATCCTGGGAGTTGCCCGATAGGCACAGCTACCAGAGCATGTCAGCAAAGCCAGATTATTAGTCCCAGAGACTTGGGAAGGCGGGGGAGGGGAAGTGGGGGAGGGGAGGGAACTACCGATGCTAAAGATGGGTCATCCGGGAAAGAACTTGGGGCCACCGGGCCGGGCTGGGTGTAGCCGGCCCCGGAGCAGGCGGGGACGGGGGCACGGCGGGGGAGAGGGAAGGGCGCTGCTAGGGACGGAGGGCAGCTTTTTTGGTAACGAAGGTACCAGGACTCCTGAGAGAAGCCTCAGTGGCGTGTGCTTCGGGGGGAACAAGACCGTCCCACTGCAAGAGAAAGTGGTGCTCCAGAAAGACACAAAGTTCTGTCACGGGGCAGCAAAAAATATCGAGGGGCTGCCGTGGATGAGGCGTCCCCGGGAAGAAAGGGTGAATGCAGGCAGGGTGAGGCCACTTACGGAGGGGACCTGCTAAGCAGGAACAAAAAAACTGGTTGCTTGCTGGAGAGTGCCAGATGGGTTGAATTCACGACAGGACTTAAGATGGAGGTGTTTTGTGGGCTGATGCCAAAGAGGAGTCCTTATACCCCTGTGCCTAGATGTGTGGAGGTTATGCGCGCAAAGATTGAGAACCAGGCTCATTTTCACGAATTTGAAAACACCACTGTTGCGTTTGCCTCAATCGCTTTCTTTTCCTGGCAGCGTTTTTATCTCTGTACTACTTTGGGGGGGGATTTAGTTTGTACGCAAGACAAGCTCTATTCAAAATAAAGTTATATCCTGTCTGTGGTCTACCACCTTCTCCTCACCCCCAGCTATCTGCCATGTTTCACAGAAAGTATCTAGAGGGCTTCTTAAAAATCAAATTCATTATTAATTTTCTATCTACCTTCCACTTTTTTCCCCCCGTCTTTGTGATAAGTGCGGTGAAAAGCTAGAGAGAGTGTAAGGGAGTATATGTACAAGCTGCGTACGCCGTGGCAGTTGCTGTAGGTAAAAGAATATTGTCGATTTAAGTATTTTGAAGTAACTAACTTCACGAATTTGCCTCTTCATGGGATTTTAGCAGCAAATTCCAAACAAGAAAAAAAGGCGTAAGGGGAGAAAACGCTTTTCTTTTTGCTTTAACTTGAGAAGGACCCTTAAGTATAACTCCTAAACAACTTAGAAATTGGTGGTACAAATACTTATTTGAACCAGCTGAATGCAAAGCACTATGAAATGCAAAGAAAATGGTGTGAAATTCTTCAGTATTTTTTGTGACTGTACCAAGCACAAAGTTTTAAGAAAGAAAACATATATTTTTAGCGGACAGTCTTCTTTTAAGCTTTAGATTGAGCTTTGCTTCTAATCTCAGTTTCAGTGGTACAGATGATGACTACTTTTCAGACTTTCTCCAGAGTTTAGCGACACATCTTACACAAACCTGGGTGCGCGCACTGTTCAGGCAGTGACTGACTCTTCCAGAGAGTAACAGAGACGATGTTATCGCACAAATAGAGCTGAAATTACGCCTGTGTACCGGTGGTCCCTAAATCCTGCTGTCCAGTGGGCTCCTGTCTGAAGCAAGCAAAATGCTGCAGGCTATTTCACGTCTCCCAGTTGGCTTCATTGTAAACATCTTAATTTCCTGTTGCCATGAGCAATTTCAGGGGGTCTTGCAGGAAGAAACTTGTCTATAAGCAACGAGTTGGGGACTACAACTAACAAAATTTTGTTTAAAAAAAGTACACAAACACACTAGCTTTGCTTTTGAAAGCTACGTGAAGAATACGAATTAGCTTTTGTCCCAAGTTAATTATCCAGTTTCCATCATGACAGAGCGAGTGCTTCAAGGATTGTACGTAAGAGGCAAAACCGCTGCGCGTTAACCTCCTTGTGGCAGCAAAAAATGAAAGGCTGTTGCTAGGCTTAGGTGTAACCGAATGTCTCGGTAGGAGTTCGGCTGTTTGGGCCAAAGGGGGATCGACTGCTTTCCACCCCGCTATCTTCAGCTTGAATTCAGGGACTCCGCTGCGTCCCTGGAGGAGCGGGCGTGCGTGTTGTCACAGCTGCCCACAGGCAGGCAGCGGATTTAAAAGTAACAGTGGAGATGTATTCAGTGGGTCACAGCCGCGTTTCCAGCAGCACCCCCGAGGGAAGGGGAGAGACAACCCTAAAATGTCTGCTTGTAGTAGCATGGTGCTGTGGGATGTAGTAAAGCTCTCAGCTTCTTTACTACAAAGGCCAGAACAAACTGGAGCAGTGAATTACAAATCACAGTTTTAAAAACTTCTGGACCGCTCGCATCTCTTGCCGTGCACGTTTCCAGTTGAGGAACTGAGCAGCATCAATGGGCCGCTGCCATGGTCTGAAATACCTACCTATGGTGTTCTTGCTTCAGAAGAAAACTCTTCAGGAGGATGTGTGAGAAGTGTTTGCCCATTCCGGCTTGTTGGTCGCGTCCTCCGTTCCTTGCAGAACACTGGCCTTCAGTCTCATCAGCGCTTCTGGGCTGACTCAGAGTGTCTAGTTTCACAATTTTGGTGTGCAACCAAAAATATCAATGGATGTTGCAGCCAAAGAACAATGAGAGAAGGCACGCTATGAGAATGCCCCTTTGCTGAGTAACGCCCTTTGGAGCAAGGTGGTGTGTACGTTTTTGGAATCCTTACCGGTGCGGTTAGCAGCCCGGGTCTGACAGCTGAAGGCATCTGAGCTGTCGTACCACATATGGACAGGCAGGCTGGCCGTTAAAGAGCATCTGAGAGTATCTCCAGAGGCCAGTGGTCTTACCTGTCCTGTTGGTTATGTATGGAGATGCCATAAATTCCTTTCAGTATAGGATAGAAATATTTTTACCCAAGTAAAATAAACTGCATCAACCAAATGCATTGACCCGTCTTAATCACCGGAGAAAATACTACTCTTTGGGTCTTCAGCAGAGTTAGAGGAGAAGGCTTGAAAGTTGGGGTGGGGAGGAGGAGAAGAATTACTAATGTATGACTGAGTCCTCCCCGCCTTTCACTTGAGTCGTTACTTTTAATCAAATAGGTTCCTAGATTTGCAAAATAAGCAAATTAATGCTAGTTGTGAAGGATACTCTATGGAAAACGCAGTTCCCTAGGAACAGGCACATGGATGTGTGTGAGTTACTGTGTCATAGTTTCATTTTACAACGGGTTCCTTATGTCAGCCGTGACATCAGTGCACCCTGTAGCTTCCGTGGCTTGGGACGGACCCTTTCCTTGCTGGAAGCGAGTAATCGGGTGTTAGTGCCAGGCTGAAATATCACAACGATATCCACAGTGTTTGCTTTTTGGTTGCCTGGCGCAGTAAACCAGTGGCCTTACGCTCACAGAGCTACCAGAGGTATTTTCGGGATTTTTCCATCTCTTTCATTGTTTTTGCAGTCCCTAGCACCTTCCTCTTTGCCAGAGAACTCCACCTTCTCACTCACTGCCTTTACTAATAGTCTCTTACAAGTTGTTTAAGTTTATGCAACTGAGCCCACTTGCCCAGCTGATATGACATGGAAGTCGCAAGGAGGCTGGAGAAAATGAGCGGAGGATGGTCAATATTTGGTGACAGGAGCTGGGCTTTGGGTCCACAGGACCCTGATCAAACACCTCCGCAGCTGAGGAACGCTTCCTTGCTATAGCCTGTTGTTACCAGTATGTAACAGACTTGGCATCATGATTGCCGGTATATAACCAAAGTAGGGGTTTTTCTAGCTATTAGATGGCACCATTTTTTCAATGTACATGCAATATAATTACTGATAAATTACAAAACATTATATTTTAGAGTTATAGATACGTATCTCCAAAGACCATCTGAGCCCAAATACAGCTGCCTTGGTTCCTACGCGCAGACCAGTTAAACTACCCTTCAACAATTGATTTATATAACTGAAATAGCTAGGGAAGTGAGAAATTTCCTTCCTCTTAGGATACAATGCCAAGGATGTCAAATCTCCAGAGGCCCTGATGATAAGAATTGGGCTGTCCTTTTTTTTTTTTTTTCCAGTTATTAAACAAGTATCTCATTATTCATTAGAGCACTGAAGCCCTGGAATGCGGTTCTGTGGCACACTCTCTCCACCCTCTTGGTTGCACGTGCCTCTGCGCCCCGCTGACCAGAGCAAGGCTCGCTCTGTGGGGATGGAGGGCCAGCCTCCTCTTCACAGGAAAACCAAGGGTGCTTCAGCTTTTGGGGACAAGGCTGGGATTTCCCGCCCCCCCCCAAGAGCTGTCTCTTGGCAGGGCACTGGGGGCAGCACGTAACCAGCAGCGGTATCTGATGGCTGCGAGGTATCTCCCCCGCTGCCTTTCTCAGTAGCAGTATTTGGCTTTGTTGTCCAGGGCAGATTCCAGACTGGAGAAGAGCTTACCAAATCCGAGCGTACTTCTCTTCTTCCTCAGCTGATTCTTGTTCCTGTTGAACAGCCTGTATTCTCTAACACAGAGACTAGGGGAAACTCCATATGCAATTTGTGCAGTATTATTAAAACATGAGTTTATTTTGGAAGAAGAAAACCCCTAATCTTGGTCTTCCAGTGCCAGCTCTCTGCTAATTCTGCGAAGGTGGTCTCAGCAACTCACGCAAACGAGCGCGATGGGATGTGTAGTTCAGGACTTTGGTAAACTCTAAGCAAGAAGCAGCAGTTGCTTTGTGAATACCTTTCCCTTGAAATCTGCCTGAAGAAATAAGACCAGTAATGACTGATCCCATCAATCCTAAATTTAGAAATGAATCTAATTTATAAGCCTTGCTTTTCGGCAGGAAAACAGGTTATGGAACTGACCTAGTACAGTGCTGTTGGGGGAAGAGAGGCGGCTTCCTAGAACTGGAGTTAGAATTAGCAGGGGGTTAGGGGAAAAGACCGGCATTTTTTATGTGCCGATAATAAACATCTTATTACCAGAACGAACAACGTTAATAAACGCTGATAGTAAACATGGCATAAGACTCTCGTAATCCTCGTGAAAATACAGAGGTTTTCAGTATGCAGCCTATTCCAGTCGGTCTAGTCGACTTTATTTAGATCAGGAGAACCGGGCTGTGCTTTCTCAGACCTTTGGCTTTACATCAGCGTGCTCGTGACTGCTTGTAGCGTTACTTTATGGTAAGGTTCCGTTGGCGTCTTACAAATACACGGGGAAGTCCTTGGGAATCACAGGTAACAAAGGACTCGGGGTGTCCATCCTTTAAAAATAACAACGTGAGTTATAGCAAACGGAGCTCAAGTTGAACTGTCAAACTTTCACTCACCTATGAAAGTTTAAAAGAAAGTTGTTTGAGTGGTGCAGATAACTTGCTTGGGCTTGACATGATAAAAATTTTAATAAATTTAATTACAATCAGGGAGATTATTTTGTAGGGAAATGGCACGGTTGTCTTTGGGTGCAACACAAGTTTCAGTGCAGTGCTGATCCCTGGGTGGTTGCCTTGAGAAACCAGGAAGAACTGGGCACTCCCTTTCTCAACTCTGAAAATGCTCAATTTTATTGAAGGGACAGTACTCTGCATGTGTTTTGCACTGAAACTTGTAACATGAGTTCCTACTTTTTGCTCTTTATCTACCCTTTATTGCAGTCACTTTTAAACCAGGATCGTACTAAGTTCATTTCATCTCTGTTGCAAGATTTGTACGTTTGATTTCAGCTCTCTGCCGGGCTCCCTCCAAGGTTACCTTGATTTTGGTCCTGGAGATTATCAGTGTGCCAAGGTTAACCACAGTCTACAATTCACTCTCCCATGATGACCACCTCGCTCAATGCTCTTGTCTGTAGCCAGGCAGCTGTCCCGCTCTTTGGGGTAAGAAGGGCTTTACTTTCAGTAAAAGGAAAGAAGTTAAGACTGAAGCTAATTCTGTTAAAAGATGATTTTACACGCCGCCAGCCTCAGTGCCTGTACACAGTGCGTACGGGGTTTAGCAACAGGGAGAGCATGAAGCGTTTGCCTGCCTGCATATTTAAAGAAATCTAAAGTAAGAGCAACCTGATGGTGTTTTGGAGGGTCTTGTAAGTACTTCCATCAGAACTATATCACTGGAAAAAGAAGGTCTTGCATAGGCAGAACTTCAATAGAGAATACGTTCCATCAGCTCTTTGTTTCTCAGTTACCCCATCCTTAAGGGCCTTTAGCCAGCACTCGCCTGTTAAACCACAGAGCACTGTTGATGTCACGGCATCCATACAGACACACCTGACTGCGCGAGCATTAATCTCCGTTAGGAATCTAGTCTGATGCTGGATTTAGGAGAATAAAATACTGGGAATTGCTCAAATACATCTGTGGAATTTAGGTGGAGTTTGTCAGGCTGCAACTACAAACCCGTTTACCTTGTGAAAGACATTCCCTACACGCTCTGAAACCCTTAGTTTGCAGGGCCTGAACTGTAAAAACAAATCCTTCCTGAATCAGGCTTTTCTGTGTCCAGTTTGCCAGCTGGTAAACACTGACTGGGGGTTTGTTAAAATCTGATTAATAATGATGTATTATTAATAGTGACAACCTGGAGTCCTTAACAACCACCTCCTGCAATTTCCAACACACTTTGGTGGCTAAAGACAAATCCTACTTGAAAATCCTTTTGAACCCTTTCAGTTTTAAGTTTGATAACCAGAATATTCACAACTGGGCCGAGCTGCACAATGTGGCTTTCGGAATCCAAATCTTCGGTACAGTTCCTGAAAACAGCACTGCAGCCCCGTGCAGAGGCGTGTGTCAGAGGGAGAGAGCAGAGTTTTAATCGTGGCTGCTACAGTACTGTGCTTTTGGATCTGCTGCTTAATCTTGAGAAAGGAACCATTTCAGCCCAAAGTATACTGGGCAGCCTAGCTGGTTCCTGCAAGGATAACAGCCGGTTTTCTAGAAAATGGGGTAACTACAAATAGAGCTTTTGGGCCGTTCCGTTCCACGTTTGGTAGAAACTACCAGTAATTGAGGTCATATTTATATTTTCCCCAAATGTCTGGTTTGGAGGGCAGTAACGACCAAAACGCTGTCCGTGCTGGAGGAAATATCAGACACATTTTAATTTTAAGAATACTTCCTAATAACGGGTGCGTCAGCTCTCCTCCTGCCTCCACTGTTGGGGGTTTCAGAGCATATGGACACGGATACTAGTGTGAAATAGTAATTTAAATATTTTTTAATCAGGAGTTAACAAAAAAATTATTCACAACTGGGAGGTGTTCATTATTGCACTCAGGAAGTCATTCATTCTTAAAATGACAAAGTTTAATAGCCCAGTGGTCCCGTAGCTCTCGGAGAGTGCCCCCACCCTGAAGAGCTTACGGTTAGAGGGGGCAAAATGCAGTGTGTGTGTAAGGTGAGAGAAAATTAGCAGATAAACTTAAAGTCATCTGATTGCCTTATGTGGACTGTGGCACAACCCTGAGTTTTGATGGAAAAAGGGCGATGTTAGGTGATGAGCAGTCCAGCTGATGCGCAACCGGCCACTGCTGGTTGGCAGGCTGCTTGTGAGCAGATTCTCCCGGTGCCAAGGATCCCATTGTTTGTTCTGGAAAAGGGTTCCACGCTAAAGAAGGGACTCGCAGACCAAGCCTTATCTCTTGCAAGAAGTGATAAAACCAGTGAGGCTCTTGAGGGCTCCCACTCGTCTTCTGGTATATCATGCTTAGAGGCTGCAGACGAGGCAGTTAAAAATAGGGTGGCAGGTCCAGATGAGGAAGATTCCTGGGACTATTCAGTGATTCCCAGATCTCACTGTAGGTGTGCACCCACCGATTTGAGTTCCTGCTTCTTCCAGGACTGCTTGTGGCTGTTAAAATTTGCAGAAAGTCAAATTATACGGGAACTCTGTAGAGTTTTCTGTGACTAGTTAATTCTTCCTTTAATCAGGGTCAAGTACTGATGAGCCACGTGACAATGATCAGTAAACAAGCAAGAGGTGCTTGTTTACAGCCATTCCCTCCAGTAATGGCTCTGTGGGTCTGACTCACTGTTCTCCGGCAAAACATTTGTGTCCGAAGCTGCAGATCACAAGGCGAGCTGAAGTGATCTGAGGCAGCCTGTGCTGGACCAGTTTTCAGGAGGGTGAGATGTTCTTTGGCAGGTCTTTTAAAGAACAGCACTGCTGGGTGAACTTTGTTCTCTCCCACTTCCGAGCAAAATCGATAGTCCATGAAGTGCTTGTTGAATTGGAGCAAAGCTCCTCATATACCCTTTTCCAACCATAAAAGTGCTTATCAGAGATGGGGTCCGATAGTATCACGCCAAAGGCTCCATCTTGGGCTGAGCAGTATTTGCACAGGTCTGCTGCTTTCCCCATTTCCTCAATAACTTACTGATCTTTAATTTCTTTCGGTTCCAGAAAGATTCATTTCCATTTCTAGTTAGGGTCATTCACCTTACTGCTCGGATCCTAGAATTCTGACCGTTTCCAATCTCGCGTCCTGCTTTGCTGCAGAAAACGTTTCACATCGAAGCGTTAACTCCCAGCACGTGGGGGACAGGCAAACGGACCCGGCGGTACAGGTTATGTAGCAGCCCTGAAGGGTCTCAGGTTCTTCGTGCCAAAAAGCCCCAGTTTACCAGCTCATCCTATTCCTGAGCTACTTCACAGAAATTCTGTCTTGGGCAGATGGTGGTAGCTGCAACTTGAACTTGCTTGAAAATAGTTTCACCAGAAAAAGTAAAGGACCATCTCTTGGTCTCAAATCTGTGGAATTCCTTTCATTCTTAGCATAAGCCATCTTAAAATTGTAGTCTTAAGATTTTGAGCACTGTTGCAGCATGCTTGGAGTTTTATCCTTCTTTTTTTCCTTTAACTATTTAAGGATGTGGTCTGTTAATTTCAAACTTCTAGCCTGCAATGTGAAAGATAAAAAAAACAACCCGCCATCCTTTACAAGGTGCTGGGGTTTGCTTTTTTTTTTAAAAAAAATAAAGGATTGCAGCCTGTCTTGTCCCAGAGTCAGACTGCAGGTCAACACACACCCGGCAGTAGCCTCTAGTTTATTTTCTGAACAGTGGAAATGAGGTGAACAGCACAGATACCGGCACCGATCTGAAGCAGCTTGCAGAAGTATCAGTGCTCCTGACGTCTTGGTCCTCTAGACCATCGCGCGACGTCAGAGCCGTGTTCTCTGTCTTTCCTACACCACGTATCGGCTATTGAGCTCACAAACTCGTTCAGCCTGTTCCGGATGCCAATATTAGCATGTTCCCATGCCTCTTGCATCTGCTGGCGGTTGCAGGAAGATGACCAAGTCTAACAGATCTGGCTTGAGCTTTACTCCTTCTTTGACCTACATTCGCTAAAAGGCTTAATCTCATTTTTCATTCTTCCTTTAGGGACCCCTGCGAATTTGGCCTGAAATGTTGGGGTTTTCTCTCACATCCCGCTGCCAAATCCTTCTAGTTTCACAACAGAATTAACATTGTAGCGTATGCTATATTAAGTGGTATTTTTATGAAAAGTGTAGATAGTGTAGTATTAAAACCCACAGGAAGGATGGAGTATTTGCTCCGTATTATCTATGGACTTCGCATTTGGAATGCAGGAAATACCTTTGGAAGAACAACTTAATAGTTGGACTTTGTGGCTCCAGCAAAATTTTGCTTCTGTGACGAGACGTTCTGCTTGAAAGTAGAATCTAGGCTACGTAACATCAGTTTTGGTTATCAGAACGAATATTTACACAGTTTTCTGGGTTTATGCCACATTCTTGAATGAAAATCACGGGCAAGTAAGCGTTCAAGGCAATTTGCCAGGTTGGATCTTTGTAATACCTCTTTATAAAAAGTGAGAAGACGGATAGAAGCGAAGCGCGCGAGCGGTGCGTGCGGCTGGGCGGGCGGACGGGAACGGCCTCCCTCCGGAGCACCCATGCAGAGCCAGTCCAGGCACGGGGAGTGCCTGGAGCCGGCGCAGCCGATGCCCTCCTCTGAGCAGTGTCACCTTCGGGACACACCCAAGACGTGCCAGCTCCAGTTGAGACAGCCAGCTGAATTCCGGCTTTCCCTCTCCGTTTGACTGTGCACGCACAGTGCGCTGTGCTTAATTGAGTAGCTTTAATCAAGGCTGGGGTGAGAAATGGTGAGGTAACGCTGTTCTGGTATTGTTTTATTGGGCATCCTCCGATTTGTAATGAGGGAAAGGTTTGCACAGAATAGCTGTTTGCTTACATAAATGGCTTCTCTAATTTTGAAGTATTGGATTTTAATTTAAATGCAGTGTTTAATTTAGATTAAAATCCAATAATGTTAATAATATAACGTTGTCTGTTTTAATAAAGGTGTAATATGGCGATGCGTAGCGCCCAAGTATTTCGTCAGAAGGTGTAGAGTCCCAAAAAGGAGTAGACTGAGATGAAAAGTGCCCCAACCCCTGGCTGGGAAGCTCTCGGGTGCTGTTTTAAATAGGAGAGGGGGCTGCTCTAGTCATGTTCTAGCAACCCTCTCTTACTGGGAAATACTCTCTACCTGGCAGAGGTGTTTATATATTAAAACAGGGATAAGATACCATTTATTAATGACTGTCCCAGGTGTCTGGTTTGCCTTGTTTGGACCTAAGTAGTGTCAATTCTATTTTTTTCCAAACACAAGGTTAACATACCTACAGAATTCCTCCCCAGATCCCAACTCTTTCCAAGTCTGGCAGATACGGGTAGATTCATTAAATTAGCTTTTTTCCTTCATTTGTTGCAGTTTCATAGAACTTTCCTCCTGAAAGCAGCTTAGGACTAGTTTCACTTCAGCCGTTTACATAAACATGTTACGAACAAATTACTTCACGGTCCGTATGTATTTCTAGGAATATACAAGTCTGCGGGATCAGTGTTTCTCTTGCTGATAGAGCCACGGACTCGCCGCACTTGTCATTGAAATACCATCAGCTTGTGTCTCTCTGAAGTAATTCCAACACTGATGCACCTTCCAGGTGACCGAATTAATATCATTCCCGCTTGATGCTACGCCTGTACCGTCCCCCGGCAACATCTTGTCACTAAAATTTGAACTTTGTCCCCAAAGAGAAGCCAGTCTTTGTTAAAAAATGAAAAGAGAAGATCGGTAGCTGGTCTTAAACCACACACAATTCTAAAGTATTTACTAAATAATCACTTACTTGGATGTTTTCAGTAAGCTGGTAAAAGAAAAAGCATAGAAAAAGCATTCTCTTCAGCCTGCGGTAGCATTTTGGTGCATCACACTCGGAGGACTGTAGACGAGCGGTTTGGTTGTCTCGGCTGATGGTCACCTCACCTCTAACAGCTAAAACTGAATTTTCCCTGCTTGTGGTGAGGGGGAACGGGGGGAAGTTTGCCGCTTGGACCCGCTGCTGGGTTCCAAAAGGCACCCACAGCCTTTTGATGAGGGGTTGTCCGTCACTTTTAATGTAAAAAAAATCTTGGTGAGACTCTGGATGATGCAGTGACGGGGGGGGGGGGCAAAGTAATGGTGCAGAGGAGTCAGCTGGCCCTGGCGGGAATCCTTTGTGCTTGAATACGGGGTGTAATATGGAGATGTGACCCACAGCGAGGCAGAAGAAGGTCCCCGCCTTTCACAGGGCCTATACATTAACTTCCAGCCTCAGAATTCAGCCATCAAAATCTGAAAAGACTCCCCATCTCTAATTATTCTGCTTGTAAATCTCATTTTTCAACAAGTATCGCCTTGGAAACGTGTTGGCGGGGAGCATTTGCACACCGGGTCTGGCAGGGTGTTGCTTTGGGGTGACTATTCCCTAACTCCGTGTGACATCCCGCCCGTTTTTAACTTCGTGCTTCAGCTAGGTTGTAGGAAACGTGTCCGAAACACGACTGCGGAGCCAGGCACTTCTCCCTTTTAGGGAGGAAGGAGAAGAGTAAGGTCCGGTCTGTAGCCCTATGGAAAATTATTAACCTGGGACTGACTTAGTGGGTGTAGCAAAGATGTAGTCAGGCTGGAGATGTGGGAGCCAACAGACCACATCAAAAAAATAACCTGTCTATAGAAATATGGGCAACTGGCAATCATAAGGCTCGTTGGCTTTAGTCCGTTACAGAAAATCTAGAAGAATTTGGATCTTTTGGTAACTGGCAAAGGTTATTCATACCCCCCCACCCCCAGGCAAAGCTGCACAGGGATTACAGCGGTGAGAATGCTTAACAGGCCCCAGAACAGGAGGGAGAGGACGGCATTCAGTGAGCTGCCTCTGCTGAGGGACGGGAGAAAACTGGAGTTAGTTGGAAAACCACACCAGAGATCTGCAAGTGTGTTCTGTTAAAGGCATCGGTAATAAAAAACCCTAGTTTGGAATTTCTTCAGCTGTTAATTGGGTCTAAAATAATTTACTTGCTGGACTTAAGATTTGGTAAGCACGGCTTCAGAAAGCCCGTGTGTAGTTTGCTGTAAGTGGGTGGGCAGGAGGAGAGCAGGACTGCTCCACAGACGCTGCTTTCCCCCCGTGCCGTCCCGCAGCAGCACGCGTAGCTCTGCCTTCGGAGCCGGGGATGTGCTGGGATCGCATCGCTGCCTCCTGCCCCACGTCTGGTCCGTGTCTCGGGAGTCGTGCTCCTCGTGCGTGCCGCGGCTAAGAGCTGGGTCTCTGGGTGTTCAAAGGTATTATTTTTAGGCTGCTTTTTGCTACTTGCTGACCTGCTGCGAGCTGCCAGCAGCAGCAGGACGAGCTACTCCGAGGCTCTTGAGTATAAGGCGATAGCTATTTTCAAGTGTTGGCTGCTTAGAGCGTCTCTCTCCTGTATCTGTGGAGCTCTGATCGTCTCTATCAGGCTTTACCGTCTCTAAGACAGGTTTCAGAGGCGAGCCCGCGCCTCCCCGCCGCCCGTCCGACCTCGGTAGCAAGGCCTCCGAGCATCGGTAGCAGCGCCTGGCACACGCAGCCTGCCCCGGCCTCGCTCCGCAGCTGCGGTGCTGCCCTTTGCTCCTCCAGCGGGCCGGAGCGGCCGAGCCGCGGGAGCAGCGCGCTGCTATCCGCTTCCTTCATCAGCGTCTGCAGACGCTGAGCGTCCTGAGGAAGGGGGAAAAGAAAAGATAAACGGCTCCGAGAACAATCCGTATCAGCGGAGGTTCTGCCGGCGGGGAGGACCGCAGCGCCTCCGGCAGCTCCCCTCCGCCCGGCCCGGGGAACAATGCCCGCCCGGCGCGGGGCACGGAGGCCGCGGAGGGGCCGCTTCTAGTACTGGTAGTGCTGCTGCTACTGGTAGTGCTGCTGGTACCGGTAGTGCTGCTGGTAGTGCTGCTGCTGCTCCACGTGGCCCCGGGCGCCGCAGCGGGGCCCGCGCACCCCGCGGCGGCGCCCCCCGCCCGCGCCGCAGCCAATCCCCGCCCGCCTGCCATGTGCCGCGACCCCTCCGGCCAATGGTGCCCCGGGTCACAGACCTGCTCCACCATTGCCCGGAAGCGGCGCCGGGCCCTTGCGCGGCGCGGTGCGGCCGCTGCTGCCTCCGCCGCCGCCGCCGCCAGCCCCGCCGCCGCTGCGCCGCAGGACGGGCCGCCCTGTGTTTCGGGGAGCGCTTCGCGCATGCTCCGCCGAGTGACGCCGCGACTCCATGTGTGAGAAGCGCATTATTTGGCAAAGGGGAGCCGCGGCGGAGAGAGGATTAACCGGGGGATTCCTGGCGGTGCGGAGAAGGGGGCGGCGAGGAGCGAGGGGAAGACGAGCCGGCAGGTGGGGAGCGGCACCGGCGGCGTCCGGATGCGCGGGGACCGGCGGGGAGGTGCCGCGGCGTGCGAGTTCCCAGGTTAAAAGTTCTCGTTGGGTTTATTGTCTTGGGGGAGGGAGGGAGGGAGGGAGGGGGGGAGGGAGGGGAGAGACGGCAGCGGCAGCGGCGGCGGCAGCAGCAGCAGCAGCAGAGTTATTTGTGAAAGGCAGCGCTGGAGATGCCTCTGCGCTCCCGGGGAAGTTTCGGGAGAGCCCGACCGAGCGGGGACCGCGGGCAGCTTTCGCTACCCCGGGAAAAGTGCAAAGTCCTGCCGGGCTCCAGCCGTCGGGCTGGATCGGACCGATTGACTAACGCCTGCCGGGGAGGGAGCTGGTGTCCGCGGCGGGCAGCTGGGCTCCATCCTCGCCGCTACACGAAAAGTTTGGCGGCGCGGCGCGACCCCCCGAGCCCGGGGCCGGTTCGCCGCCGGCTTTTGTTCGGCGCTGGGACGGCAGCCTGCGAGGCATTTGTTTCGGAAAGTTATTACGGGCTTTCCGCCGTGCTTGCTTCCTCTTCCTCCTCCTCCTCCTCCTCCGTCGCCGCCCGGGCCGGCGCGGGGCTGGGAGCGCCCCTCTGCCCCCCGCGCACGGCGGAGGCGGCGGGACCGGCCCCGGGGGGCCCGCGGCGGGGGCGGAGGGGCCGCCCCGGGCAGCCCCCGCCCTGGGCAGCCCCCGCCGTGGCACTGCCCCGGCTGGCGGCCAGCCTGCGGCCCGTGTCACAATAAGAGTCCCCGCCCGCCCTCCCGCCCTTCCCGCGGCTCAAGGTGCACCGGGCTGCGCCCCGCGACCCCCCGCCACGCTGAGGGGAGGGGACACACGGACCGCCACCGCCTCCCCGGGCGACCTGTCGGTAACGGGGTTACGGGCTGGGGCTGCGGGCGAAGGTCTCGCCGGGTGCCCTCCTCCCGTGCCCTGGCTTCTCCATTACTGCACGTTCCCGGCGCCTGCGGGAGGGGCCGGGCAGGATCGGGCCCCGGTCGGGATAGTCCTCTGGAAGTGGCGCTGCCCAAGCGCACGCACGCGTCGAGTGTCCGGGAATTGCTGCTCTCGGTCGGGCTTGGTGACCGAAAGCTGTCTGGCATTGGTGACTGCTCTTGAACGACAAAACTGGGGGAGCCCGTAAGTCAGGATGCACGTACTTACTTCTCTAAAGCATCTGCTTACTTTGTTTTTTATTATCTTAGTTTACACTCCCTGTATGTCTTAGCTTTTACTTTCACTTGTCTTCTTTTCTGGCTGCCCCACGCTCTTCTATTTTTGCACTTTGTGAGGTAAACCCTCTCCCGTGGACAGAGGCGGCTAAGCTGATGGGTACAGCAGCAACTGTCACAGAGCACCTATTTGCGGGCACAGCCCTAATGCTCGTTTCCAGCTTCTTTTGCAGGTGTTTGACTTTCATGTTTCCCCCTTGCTTGCCCGCCTGTGAGTGCAGCTGGAAGCAGAGGTAGCAGAGCCGCTTGTAGAGACAGTTACACAGGAAGTGAAGCGAAGAGGGGCCTTTGGGAATAAGAGACATGCCAGTAGGCTGGAAGCTGCCATACATCGGCAGGAGAAGAGAACGAAACCGTGCTTTTCTTCCAGACAAACTATTGACCAGTGTCTCAAGTGGAAGGAGGCGTCGGGGGGGGAAGAAGCAGGACTGTAAGAGACATGCTGTTAGAATGAGGTGGTAGGGGACCAGAAGCAGGAGAGGGCAGAAGAAAGTAAGAAATAAAGGGATGTGTAGCACGTGGAAAGCTTTTTGTGTAAGTGAACTGTGCTGTGGTCTCCGGGGCGCTGCACTGCCGTGCACATGTGCTCTGCGGGCCTGGCTCTGGCAACAAATGGTCGCTCCCACCAAATCCTGGGATGGTGCCTTAGGATGTGGCAGCGATACCATGCTGATGCCTACTGGTATTTGGGTCGTGGGGAGGCCGACAGCAGCCCCCCCCGCCAGGCGCTATACGTGGGGACCGTGCTGTACAGGGCGGGGAGAGCCGTCCATCAGGCGGGGAGAGCTGTCCATCAGGCAGGGATGTTGCCCCCAAGTGCTGCCTCACAGCCATCCGCGACTGTGACGTGTACGGAACGGCGTATTCCTGTACATCACGCTTCATTACTCGCTGCTGGCATAGCCTTCGGTGTGTCTGGATTGTCAAGCTCTGGACAAAAAAAGGGGTGTGATATCCTGGAGGCAGCGAGGATCTGTGGTTAAGTATCCCAGATAGGATCACAAATACGCTGGTTTCAGGGCTGGGAACTGTTTTGTCTGTTTTTTCTTCCCCTATCTGATTTTGAAAATAGGGAGGGCTGCGCAGCTTGGCATGTGACATTGAGGCTGTAAAAGCTCACCCCTTTTTGCATCGTGTGTGGGTGAGCAACAGGCTGATGCTCTTCTATCTTTTACTTGGAAAAAGAGTGAATATGTTAGCAGTTAGCTTGCTCCGGTTGAACTTTGTGTGAGCGCGGAAAGGACCAAGTTCTGTGCTTGGAGTAAAGACCTCCTTGCTGAGTCTCACTGGAAGAGAGGGAGAGTTGTATCTCTGTGGTCACCTGGTATCCAGCAGTGGAGCAGAATGGAGACAGCCCTGTGTATTTCTCTTTCCTCAGAGGTGGACGGGCAGAGGAGTAGCTAATACCATCCCTAACAGCATTACATAGTCATGAGGTTACATCAATGGGTGATGATGCAACTCTGCTGGCAGATGATGCAGTGTCAGTATGCTAATACTGTAACTTAATATAGCTGCGTTACGGCTTTTTCGTAGTAATTACAGGCCGGTAGTTGCATGTGGAGCTGTTTAAAATCATTGGTTCAAATTCAGATGGTGCTGGTGTATTGTGTGATGTTTGTGAAGCTTAATGCAAGGCAAGACGAGGGATTTGGGTTGCTTTTTCGGCCAGGCAGCAGCATGCGTGCATAGGTACGGTGTTCGGCCCTTTTAGGGAACTCTGCACGGCCTCGGGTTTGAACTGGAATTATCCCTTTGCTGTCAAAGGAACTATAACTGTGGAAGGAACTCTGGGCTTACTGTCTTATGGTCTTACACTTCTATTTCTGGGTGCGCTCTCCGTTAGCCCTACCCATCCATATGGGCTATAAGCATTCTTACTTTCTTACTGAATCACTTCTGCTACGCCCCTTTGGGAGGGGAAGAAGAAGGAAGGATGCTTGGGATAAAGGAAGTCAGCTTCTGACATCTTTTGGATAGTGCCAGAAGTATTTTAAAAATTCAGTCTAAAATTCATTCAGTTGTGGTGAGGCCACATTTGAGATTGTCTCGAGTTTTCAGTGGCACCTCTTGAAATGGTGTCCATGTTGTGAAGTCCCTGGCCAGCTGCCAACTGACCGAAAGTCGCGGTATCTGGCGCAAGAAATTGGGAAGGGCAGAATTGACAAGGTGCTGTAGTGGTCAGCAAGGCTTTCTGCTTTGATGGAGCACTCGCTCTTTGTGTAACTTCTGAGTGGAAAATGCTGGTTTGCTGACTAAATTTAGCATGTTTTCATTGAGCATGTTTTGAACCACAAACTTCTACGTGCAATATCTAGATGATACTTGCTGATAGTAGGTATTAGAGTGTACTTGGGCATTTAAAAATTCAAATATTTGGGCATCAGAGCTTACTTTTTTGATACTTAATATGCACATATGAAACTGGAGTTCTTCCCCAGGCTTTAGTACTTTGGTTTCTTACTGCCTTACTCTGAGGGGAGTAGTTGTGTGCTGCCCTTGCTTGTGTTTCACAAAGCACTGTGTTTCCCCTTGATGCCTCTTGTGAGGTAGAAAGTTGTGTGCTCCGTGCAGAGCTGCTGTGTGTGATGTGTACCTGAGGGGTGTAAAAGCCTGTACCCGCACAGGTAAGTCACAGCAAAAAAAGTTGGAAAGAAAACATGCAGCACGTGTGTTCCCCTTTTGAATTAAAATACACATGCTGAGCTCTTGTTACGAAATAAAAGGAAAAATGAACTGTGATGTGGAGGGTTTTTTTGTTCCTCCTCTTAGAGTGACCAGCATTGCAGCCCCATTCCGGGCACTTCTCGACTTCCAATTTATATCTTTTTCAATGATAATCTAAGTAACATAGAACTCTACGGCAGTGGCTTCCCCCCAACTCCCCCTCCAAATGTTCCTGGAGACTGTGTTATCTGAAAATATGGTAGACTTATTTTTAGACTTGGGGAAGTAACGTTTGCTTTTGTGTAATGCTACTCGTGTTTGAGGTATCACAGCATACGGTCTGTAGACCAGTATGTGAAGTGCAATGTTAGTTAGCACATCTTGTTGATTGGAGCGGGGGGGAATGGCATGTGAGCACTCTTTCCTCTTTTCCTGGCACTAGGTAAAATAAAGGTTAAGAGAAGAACGTGCCACTGGTGGGCGAGGAAACTCCAGGACAGCTTTTCAATTCTATTCTTCCTTGAAAGTCTGTCCTTGGTAGTTTCATCAGGCTGTCCCTGCTCTCCCTGGGCTACCCATGCTGCTTGGTTTAGATTTGTGCCCTTAAATCTTACAAGCTAGATTTCAGGACCTTATCTATAGATTCTACTTACTTATGCATTCATATTATGATTGATTGGTGTAAAGACTTGCTGGGGATCCTCCCCCTTTTTTCTTTTTTCTTTTTTCTTTTTTTTCTTTTTTTTTCTTTTTTTTTTTTCTTTTTAGGCTTTTCTAGCCTTCTTCCCCTTCCTCTTGTCTCTGCGTTTCTGTGGCACCCCTTCATCTGGGGAATTGGACATCTGTTGAATATGTTGACCCTCATGCAGTTAGTGCTTCCTGCCTTATTTCTTATGCACTACCTGGAATTTCTGAAGTTATTGATTTCTTGGTAATATTTTCTACCTGCTTAGCACTGCTCAGTCTGGGTGCCTGGTATACGACAGCGAGCCTCATTGTCCAGTGAATCCTAGGTCCATTTTCAGGTGGGGAAAGGAGAGTGACTTCCCGAAGCAAGCATTATAGGACAGAGACAGAACAAAGGTTAAGTTTGATTAATACACAGTTTCCTATGTTGGCGTTTTGCTGTTCAGCACTTCTCATCTTCCCTCCCCGACTGCTGAAGGTACTGGCGTTTCTAGCTTTCATTGCCTTTAATTGCGTTCTTTGGTATTTGACTCTTGGTGTGTCAGGTCTCGGGACTCTCCAGTGGGGCACCAGTAAACAGCTGGTGTTTACCTGCGAGCATTTGTGTGTGTGTCCATGTGACTTGTTCGGCATCACCTCGGGAGACTGTGGCTACCACGGGGCAGGAGGAATTCTCCCGTACAGCTTTCCTACCTCTTAATTACAGAGTGACTCTTTGTTGTGCCGGGGCCTTTCAGCATGTTGTCCGCTATGCTCCTCTCTTTCTAGTGTGAGCGAGGCTGGGAAGCAGCATCATAACTCCTGCTCATGAGCATGGCTCACTCTCTTGGAGCAAAGAGGGCATTTGGAGGTTAAAAAAAAAAAATCTGATTAGGCCATCTGGGCTGTAGGGGACAAAATTAAGTTTTAGCAAGAAAGTTTTGCCTGCTTCTGATGTGTTGACTCTTAGGAAAAAATGTCTGACTGTGTTGCTGTTTCAGTGTACTGAAATAAGGCAGAAAGTGGAAATGGCCAGCTGTAGCAATACTTTTTTCTCTCCTCCTTGTCTTCAGTATCAGTAGGGCTTGGCACAGCTCAGCATTGCAGCTGGAGTGCGGGACGGCGCTGGTCGGCAGCACGTCGGGGTCTGGCCAGAGCTGTTGGATCCAGCACAGCTCGGAGGTGCGGTAGGCAGACACCAGGTGTTTGTCCCTGTCCTGAAAATCACACTGCTCTGGACCAGCTGATGTCCTGTGTCCTGTGGTAGCTTGTTCTCACCTTTACCTTTGCTTCCCTGTCCTCCCTGGAGGAGGAGTTTTGTATTGCTTTGGGTAAGTCACTTAAACCTCTCCGTGCCTTGACTATCCAATCTGCAAAATGGTTATAAGCACATTTTACAAAGGAAGCATGCAAAATGTGGCTTCTAACAATTCCTGTTTTTTTCATCTTAATCTGTTTTAGCTTCTCTCTCTGAAATGGTTTAACCCCATGTTGTTTTTTAAATGAGAATTGCTGGTAGGACTTAAGATGAGAAGGGGGGAAGTTGTCAGGTTTACCTCACGATCTTTAACGCCCGTTTGTTGTGTTAGGAAATGCAAACATTTGAAAGATCTAGGAGAGTAAAATTTAACAGCTGGTCACAGACGCTGAAGGCCAAACAAATACAGGAAGGAGCGTCACGTGCCTGACGGGGAGCTGGCAAACCCCTAGACTGGGGGAAGTAGGGAGTTCACCCCTGACTCACGTTCCTTAGTTCACAACGCCGTGTCTTTGTAACGATGTGCACGGGTCAGGTGAGCTTTCGAGCTCTGCAGAACCTCCTTCTGCACATTCTTGTAACTGGTGGGTCTGTCCCAGCGCAGGGTTGAGTCCATGCGCCTTCATCCAAGATGCGCGGAAGCTTATGATCAGGCATGTTTATTTTGCCTTTTATTTTTAAAAAGGCTCAAATTTGGGAGGCTGTTTCTCCTCCCACCGTTTTACTTCCCAGAGAGCCCTTGGGCATCGACTGGACTCCTTGGGTCCTCCCGCTGACTTCTGGTTTGTGCACAGAACAAGCCGATCTGCTGACCCAGGCCTGATGGGGGTCCTTTCCCATTTAGAAGTCTTCTGCGGCTGGATCAGGTGCTGCTTGCGTTAAGCAGAATGTATTGAATGGTCCGTATCGTGAGAATGATCGGAGTCTTAAAGTGCTCCAGGAGTCTTGTTCAGCCGTCAGAGCTATTGCACACGCACATCTCTGAGTTTATCTCAATCTGTTCTGTTTGTATTCATTCTTATTAAATTCTGGTTTTCACCTTTTTTTCCCCCTCTGAGTTAATAGTTTCAGCTTCTGTTAGTTCTCTCACTACTTTGCTTCCTTTCTTCTCTCTCCCCTTCCTCCCCCCTTTTTCTCCCCCAAAAGAAAAACAAACCAAAACAATCGGTGTTTTGCAAGAGTAAAGCAGTTTCGGTGACTGGTTTTGGGTGATGCTTCAGGTGCGGCCGTTTGGCTGCCACTTGCCTCTTCGGAGACCTTGGCAAGTTTGGTGTTCCAGATGATCTGGCGTTAAGTTAAAGCTCTGCTGGAAAGGCTTTACTCCTGCCATGTTTGGAAGAAGAGTTGGTCTCCAATTCCTTTAACAATTATGAGGTGACTAATAACTTGAGTGCAGTTTCCCTGCTAATTTGCAGGGCTCTGTAGTGAACTCTGCTGTGGCATGAAAGGGATCAGTGTGTGAGCGCTTCATCTTCTGGTTTTGGTGTCTTAATGCGTCACCTTCTGACTTGGGCTTATTCCTGTATAAACACGAATCAAACTAAATTAAAAAGTTATACCCGAATCTCTCTGGGCCTGGTAGCCCAAACTGTGTGGATTGAGGGTCGGGAGGCAGCCCACCACCCTTCCGGTCATCCCGAACAATACATGGTTTTTGTTGCCCTCGCTCCAGCGGTATGAACGGGTGCTGGAGGGATGGGAACAGAAAAATGAAGTCTATAAAAGACCATTCCCACAAGGCATGAGATAAGCTCTGACATGAAGTAAACACCATCCTCCCCCTCTGCCCCCACTTCCAGCATCTTCAGCTGAATATAAAGGGATATTTAAAAAGTTAGGTACCTGAAGAAGTTTCTAAAACACCCAGCAGCAAGTGAGGCTGTGTGATGTTCTCTTACCTTTGTACCCCATCAGGTGAAAATAACTCATCGCTGTTGTGAGTGAGTAATGCGGGTAGTTCCGGCAGAGAGTATGGAGATAGATGTTCTGCCTCACCTGCTGGGGAGGGGTTCCGCTGACTCTCTTAATCAGAATTACTGATTTTTTAACAGTAAATGTTGTTACTCAAAGTTCTGACAAAAGTGGGCAACAACAACTTCGAAGAAGGTTAGATGGCACCTCAAAAGAATGGGTACTTTTTCAGTGATATTGCGTGGGAGACCAGATGAACACAGAGATAGGTATGTAAGGGTGAGCTGATCTCAAGGCGGTTTATCTTTTTCCCCTCTTCTCAGTGAAATATCCAAAATAAGTAGGAGTTTGTGACGGGGTCTTGGCATTGAAGTGCCAGATTGCTGGAGCTGAAGGAATGGAGGCTTATTTTGTAGCTTTTCAATGGGGAAAAAAAATGAAGCCTTGATTGAGTTTTCAGCTAGTCTTGAAATTGATTTTGGCACGACCTGTCTCATTCACTTTGGGGTACAAACACCCAATTTCACTACCTATAAGGCCATAGGAGTTGGCATTCAAAAACGCTTTTCTCTTTTCTTTTAATTCAGTAGAATGCTTCCAGCTGAGTGATGCTGGTTAACTTGCTACTTGTTTCCTAACTCGGTCTAGATGGGGAGGCTCTCATCGATGTTGGCTGCTGGAAGTGCACCTCCTGCACACCAGGCAGTTACCCCAGGGCTGAGGCAGTCGCTGGCCGCAGGTTTTCTTAAGAGTTCTGTAAATGTCCAGAGTGCAGCTGGACCAAACGGAGCCCAGTTCGGTGTGGGATGCTACTGGAACAGAGCAAGCCTTGTTGCAGCAGCAAAGTCACTTTTGTGACCATTTTGTGGGGGAAATATTGCTGAAGGTGCTCAGTAGCACCTTTTCTCTTGGTTTGGTTTATGCTACAAATACCGAAGGCTTTCCACATACTAAAATGAATCAGAAAATGGAGTGATTAGATTTTGTGATGATGCTGATTTACCTGTTGGTGTAAGCAGGAACAACTTCCTCGCCATAGCCTGCTAGCTATGCCCACTGTGTTCATTTGCGGAGGTAGCCATGTAATCATGAGCTTTGAAATGCTTGCAAGAATTAGAGGAAGTAAACTGAAGGCATTCATATTTAATAGGATCTTAGAAAATCCTGCCTCCAACAGAATTAGGTGCTGCAGTTGTGCACGCGTCCCTGGTGCTGCCGTACGTGCGAACACACTGAACCACCTACAGAGATTCGTACGCAGTATAAATCTAAAATTTTCTGGTTTTCATTGTAGAAGAGTGAAGTGGCATGTGTGCCAATTGCAGGCACAGCGCTCGTGCTATGCTCTGTAGGATGCTCTTGGGTATGGACTTAGTTTTGCTTTCTGCTGGCTTCCTTGTTTGTTTTTAAGGCATATGAGGTGTAGTCTTTGAAAGCCAGTGCCTAGTTGCTTCGGTAGCAGAAGAACCCCTGCCTCACAGTAAGGCTTCTTGCTTTTGTTCAGTATCTGTGGAGGGTGTCCGGTGAAGCTTCACCCCGTCTGTGTTTTTGGTGATCTCATGAAGAGCTGGGGATGCTCTGTGGGTAGTGTCCTTCCTTTCTGGGCCATGCATGCACCAGGGAGAAGTGTGCCTTTAATGCCTTGACTAGCTCTAAATGTGACAGGAATTGATGTCTTAAGCTTTTTTAATTCAAGTTCACATTTGTAGTTGGGGGAAGAGGAAGATGACGTTTGAAACAGCTTTTCTGTACCTATTCCTGCAAACAGATGATATTGCAAGAAGACTGGCTCATGCTGTAGTGTTTTCTGAGAGGAAAGATCCCTATGAGAGGATGACATTCTCTGTAAAACTTGAGAAGTAGTCCTTGTATAACTTTCAGAAGCTCAGCTTGAGGCTAATCCGGGTTGGCTACGTGTAATAATTCTTATTTTCATTGAAGTTATGCTCCAAGATAGTTGGTAGCGCTTAAAGTTAAGGCTAACACTGAATTAATGTCTTGCAATTCATGAAAGGTTGCGAATATGTAGGGACCGTTACTGCTCTGTGGGCTGTGATGGCGGGATGGAACAGGAGGATCACCAAGAGAAACTTCTTGACTGCAGAATATATTAAAACCTATTGATATAACAAATACTGTTGTGGGAAAGTTTGTGAATAGTTGGGAAAGAAGCGATATTAATCAGTAACACAGAATACAAGACAGAAAGCATAGTGTTCTGGGGATGGTCTGGTATATAGCATGTATGTAGGGTATTCTGTGGCTGGAAAAACTCTAAAATTCTCTTCCGTTCTGAAGAAGGTGAACTTTTTGCTTGATATTTTTAAATAAATATCGCAAGCTTTGCGGTCATGATCGCGCACTGCGGGAAGGCTGGGATCTGGGGGGCAGAGTTCACCTCCGCACTTGTTACCTGCAATCTTTGTTCCATTAGTTTATGTCGAAGGTAGTTAGGATTCCTCTGTTTTTTCTTCTTCCTTTAGCAAAGGTATCCAGAGAGGGATGTATTAATTCCTTTTGCTAGACCAAAACCTGTTTTTAAACCCGAAGATGATGGTTTAACAAGCAGCCAGGACTTCTAAGTGATACAGGTGGCTTGGGGAGGAAAAGCACGTGAATCCTGTTGGTTAAGACCTGATGGGTAACTTATTTCTGTGAGGTGCCTGAGAATTATGATGATGAAGACTATAGAAGTAATTAAATAAGACTCATTTTAATATTGCACATGTTATTGATCCCTTAGGACGTTTAGATACACAAACTTGATAAGATTTCCTTTGCAAAATGCGGCTCAGTGTAATTGTAACACCTCTGGTTGTTTTCTACCCAAAATGCCCTCATGTTTTTGTGGAAGTTAGATGTTGTTTTACATAAAGCCACTGAAGTAACCGAGCACCTAAATTTCGTCTTGCTCATCTTGGGTATCCGCTTGCTTTCTGCTCACTCTGGGTTGAGGGACCCTTAGAGGTTTGTTACCAGCGGTTAGGCTTGCTCAAGATTAAAAGCCCCCTTCGATCCCTTGGGTGATAATGACAACTTTTGCTTCCTTTTCCCTTCTAACTGCAACACCGGGGGCTGAACGTCAGCCCCACAGCCTTGTTTTTAATACAGACGTGGCTGTGTGCGAGCGTGGCTTGCGACGTTCGGCATGCAGTGCTCCCTTTTGATCTCAGGTGGGGGATGCACTGTGCGTCCAGATCAAGTTTTGTGTGCCGAGGTTTCTGAATTAATTAATGACGGTGGCTGTGCTCGGCTTCCCCTGTAAATAGGTGTGGCTGCTGGGTCCCTGCCAAGCTGCCATTTCATTCCCTTATTTGGATTTCTGAGCGGTGTCATTCTCTACACACACCCTCAGCTAGGTTTTTAAATAATATAGTTGGGAAAAATAAACTTGCTGCTACAGAATTATTAGCTTATGGGTTATTAACCTACTCCTACAACTGAGATTAAGAACGTGTCGTTAGTGGGGGATGGTATCTTGAACTCCCCCCTCAAAAAAAACTTAGAAAAGAAAGGTTACTGCTATGTTTCTAGTGGCTGATGCTGAAGCCAGGTAGGCACAAACCAAATTATTCACGAGTAATCAAGTTATCGGTATTTTAGTTGATGCCACGTTGCCCAATTACAGTCACTGGCACTTGGTGAGCACAAACTGCCTGCAGAGCACGGCAAAGCTTCAGCGCAGCAGTTAGCATCGGCGAAGCAGATAAAAGCAAGCCCCCAAATACGGCATTTCAGAGCAAACCTGATGCATAAAAAACACATCTTACACGATGATGAAAGTAGAACAGATTTTTCCACCAGAGCTAGAAATAACAATTTGCCACCTGCTTTTTTTTGTTTGTTTGTTTCATTGAGTGTTGCCACTCATTTTTGTCTTGTCTCTCCTAATGAGACATCCAGAGTTTCCCAGTCGTCTTCCTTGGGGTTGTGTTGTTGGGCACTCGGTGAAAGAGGTGATAAATTCATGCACACATCCCTGTCCCCCTGTTTAATATTCTGCCAAACAGTTCTGCAAATGCATTTCATAATGCTGCCTCTTTGCATAGAAAAGAGACACCCCCTTCCTGTCAAAAATATATTTTACAACTGAAAACAGCAGATAGTAATTCCAGTTCTTGAAAAACATGTTTATACAACAATCCACAGAGACCAGCACCGTGAGGCGATTAGATTGCACTTTGATTAAAACCAGTTCATTGCAACTGCTCGGTGTGGATGGAGGATGGCTGGACAAGCTCAGTCGTCCTGAAGGAAACGTGTCTGTCCTGCAGCGTCAGTCGTGGAGCCAGCGTTGTTGGTCTGGATTGATCTGGATGACGAATATGTCAGTGATCGGCATTTGTGCTCACCCTGTGAATCCCATAGATCTTGGCCCTGGGTGAGGAGCAACATAATTGGCCATAAATATGGAGTAACTGAAAAATAGTTAAAACTGTGCTATGTCTAAAACAAAGAACCCCCAAAGCAAACCCCTTGAATCTATTTTTAGCTCTTCTTGGTGTTCTCTCCTTTTTCTTACCAGTAGATATTACAGTTCCTCTTCTTGAAACGGGCGCTGCTTTGTTCACGTCTGCTGCTTGGCTGCTGCCTCTGACATGCAGGGTGTTTTTTGTTGTTCCTGCAAGCCAGCCTCTTGCAAAGGTTTTGATTTAATGAGTCAGGTCTACCCATATAGTAATTACAAAGATTAACTTGCGTAGATGTGAGAGAGATGTATAAAACTGTTTGGACCTGGTTCCAATGCGACCTCTTAATCAGTGGATTCATCAGTTCTCTGAGTTAACTCCTGCTTCGCAGTTTAAACTACTAATTGCAAAATTAATGACAAAAGTAATATTTTTCTCTCTCTGACTCATCGCCTTCCTCAATTCCTTATCATTACCTCTTTGTTCCTTTAAGCGAGGACATGACATTGCTTAGATGCTTCTGTACAACGGAACACAGCTCTCCAAAGCAAAGCGAAACTGGTCTACCCAAAGGGTTGCTCTAAGGTTAACTCGATCTAGAAATAATCAGCTTTTTTAGCTCATACGTGTTGCTCTCACTTTTATGAAACTGAAGTGTCTTTGAGTGGTTTCCTGTGGAATTTTTGAGGAATAACTGTTTTTTTCAGAGATTTGTTGGGGAACCACCCCCCTCTCCGCCCCCATTTGAAGACATAAATTGTATTATGAGTGAAAAGCAAGCTGCATGCTTGTGTCTGCTGGAGCCCGTAGTGGTGCAACCCTAGACAATCATGGGTGTTTCTATTCATGAGTAGCCAACCAAATCGTGATCTGGGTATTTTGAGCCTGCCTGATCTTCTGAATCAACCTGCAGAGAAAGGCACTCCATTTTGTGCTGACCTGGGACTCCGCGCAGGGCTAGCCAGTGTTGTGTTTTCCACGTAGCATCTGTAAACTCTGTTGTGTTTGCTGTGGGCGCTTCGGCGTTGTGAGCTGCTGACTGGGACAGCAGTAATTGGGTGTTCCAGGCACTGGTTACGGAAAGCCAGATTTGCGAGGTCTTGAACAGCAAGGCTTTCTGGTGGGGGGAATTGCAGTTAGTGTTGATTTATTTTTTCTTTATGAACTGCGTTATTGGAACGTCTCTATCTTTGCATCTTCCAGGTATCCACGCTCGACTGAATTCTGGCTAATCTCAGTACAAGCATGGGTAGATCGCGGGGCTTGTTTGGGGAGGGAGGAAGGAGCTTGGTAAATGTAATTACCACTGAGATATTCCAGAGTAATGAACGAGAGAAGTCAAAATGCACTTGCACTTTGGTCTCAAAACAGTAAGTTTTGATTGCAAGAGATTAGTTTATACTGGTATTTCTCAAAAGGTTCAGCCTGGATTTTCCAGAGAAAACTTACTCCAAAATTTCCTGTTTTCCTGCTCGTTGGTATATGTGAGTGTCAGGATTTGAGAGGGCAGAATAAAGCTGAACTCTAGTTCCACTAAATTAGCGTCAAGATCTGTATGGAGTGTGGTGCAGCTAGTGTAATTAGTAGATCGTACTTTCCCGGATCCAGAAGTGAAGGCAGGGCTTCTCCTTGAAGGCACGTGTTCAGTTCCTGGTGATTTGGCAGCCCTTGGTATCCACTTGGTATCCAGTAGAGAAAAAAATGCTGCAAAAGAAGCGTTCTCCAAGACAAGGATGTGCTGGGGTGACATGCTTAAAGAACAGTTGCCAGTAAGTAGTTTTTCTATATCTGATTTTCTGCTGCTCTTTCAAATGATGCCCTGGCCGGCTGGACAGCGTGTGATCCCCGACTAGGGACCAGCTTAACTAAAGGGTTACTGCAGCCCCTGGTCTCCCTGCCCTGCGAACGCAGGCATTGATCTGAAGGGTGTAATTATAAATGCTATTGATGGCCCAGGAGGGGAGTCATATGTTTTCTCTCTGGTGCAGGAATTCAGGAATGAGTGGGAAAGGCTCTTAATTTGTAACAGGTTTTATTTGCAATCTGACATGTACGCACAACAAATGGGTGGCGGTGGTATTCACGAGCATCTGAAAGGAGCTTTTTTCCTTCCTGCAAGGTGGCACTTCCCTGTAGAGAGGCTGAAACTGAAGAGCGGGTATGCAGGGTGTTTCGGGGCTTTCACCTGAATCTTTAGGCACACAGAAGTTAAAAAGCAATGCTCGAATATTTGGAGAAATCCCAACATGTGCCAGGTATGGGATGGATCGGCACATTCATAAAGCCAGAGGAGTACTTTTCCACTCCACGAGGGTGCTTACATGGTATTGAAATGTGCACCATGACTATTATTTCTGTCTGATGGCTCTTCCTAGAATTCTGCTGAGATGTGTGCAGGGAGGAATCTGTGGGTTTGGAGCACACAGAAATGCTTTCAGCTGATAGTTCGGTGCTTAAGGAACCCGATGTGAGTCTCTTCTAGGCCAGTAAAGTCTTTGAAGACGTCGCTTTTGTATTTAACAATGTTGATGGAAGTAAAGCCTGAACACGTGAGACGGAAGCTAGCCCCTTGTCTGTCAATATTTAAATAGAAATATGACTCCTTTTTTCTGCTGACCAGTTCACTCGGCCCCCCAAAAGGTACAGAAGATTTCTTATCTCAGTTGTTTGAGGAGGCATGTACAGCAGTCATGCTAAGCTGTGGTACCTGTGTCATAGTTTCCATGCCTTAATCTTCTTAGAGAATCCGTAGCCTGTCTTATTCTGAAAATGTAATGTTTTTAAAACCCTGTTTTGCAGGCTAAACCTCTCTTGAATTTTACTGGATCATTATTTTTCTAGATACTGTTGATAGGATTCAGTAATGTCACTAAAAATGCAGTCCCTAGTATTCTGATCTGCAACTTCCATCGTCATTTCATAGAGGAAAAACGCCTTCCTGAGTGACAAAGTATGGGCTCTGAGCAAATAGGTCTGGTTTCTGTTCTGGCGAGTTAGCAAGAGATACTGTTCAGTCCAGTGCCTGCTTAATTTCTTGAACGCTTCACTTATTACGGTTTTAAAAAGTTGCTATATTGGAGCGAGAGCCACAATTCTCTCAAAGTGAAGCATCAAACCTTTGAAAGAACTGCAGAGTGATAGGATGCTAAAGACTTTGTTTTGTTGGGCAGGGACGGAGCCGACGCAGGACCTACAAGAGCGGTAGCATGTGGCATCCTCAGGTGCTGGCAGAGCCCGTCCCCGGTGCCCGTGGACGGCAGCAGCGTCGCACCAAAGCACTCTGTACCTGTGGCTCGGGTGTCTGGCCGTCCTCTTCTTCCGCAGTTGACTTTTTCTGATGGAAGTGCTGTCAAAACTCAAGAGCTGCTGCTTGGACACGGTTTTGCTTCCAAGTATTAACTGTTTAATTGCCTGCTTCTATGAGGTTCCCTGAACAGATGCTTTAGTAGTGAATCTTTAAAAACCTTTTTATAAGCTTGTTAACCTGTTTTCCTTAGCGGCGTGTGCTGCGCAAGCAAACATCCCATCTTGGAGATGCTGGAGAAGGCTAAGCCACGGATGGAGCCGGCTGCGGAGGGATGGAGTGTGGGATCTGGGGCCGTGGCGCCTGCTGCCTCCCCGGGCAGCTCGTTGCCTGTGGTCTGTTGGGTTTCAGTGGAAACTTCCACGCGCTGAATGTGGGTCAGCGCGAGAGGTGGCCCTGGTCCCATGCCACCAGCATCCCGCGGTACTGAAGCGGTTAAACTGCTCTTCTGGTGTCCTCGCAAGACGAAAACTATTTTAGTCCCATGACACAAGCACTATGGGAGTTTAATGCTACAGTTCATTAAAAATGGAGGCTGGCTCGAGCCTCAGAAATACGATTCGGTAGCTTAGGCTTCCCGTGTCCAGAGCACATCGGGAGGAACGATCTCTGCTGAACTCCTCCAAAACACAGGGAGAGCACTCTGAGGCGAGGTTGCTGCCGAGCTCATTCTCGTAACCGTATTCCTGTCTGTTGGCGAAAACTTTCTGCAGAACACAGGCTCCGTCTGTGCTGGAGGTGCCTTGTGCCGTCCTCCCGACGGGGCTGAGCCGGCTTCGGACAGAGCCGGTGCAGAGCCATTGCCTGGAGGATCCTCCCTCCCACCGCGACCTTTACCAGTCCCGTTCAGCAATTATCTCTACCAGGCAGAACAACTCTTTTTTTTCTTTTCTTTTTATTTTTTAATTTTTTTTTCCCTCCCAGCAGCGTTACTACTTGTGGCTTCCTGCTTGCTGCAGTAGTGCCCTAACTACCAATTACCACGGCTGTGCTGTAGTGCTCGTCACGACCCGGTATGCGGTGTGTGTTGTGTGCGTTGCTTTCTGTTGCCTTTGGTGATGACAAAGTGTTTGTTCGTGTCTAGCCCAGATGCGTGAGGAGCAGCATGGAAGTACTGCCATATCCATTGGGTTTTATAGCGCTGCTGAAGGCCTTGAAGTAGCTATTGCAATGGTTTTCAATGGGCTTCTAATTAGAAAAGCATCGGACTAATAGGATGAACTATAATTAGCAAGACCTGCCCTCTAGATAGCTAATCAGGGACCAGAATACAGTTACAAATCCATTCATTAAGTTTCTATATCTGCACTTTTGTAGCAAATTTGTTTAACCTATTGGAACCTTTTAGGGTGCTTAAAATAGTAAAACAGAGATGATGTACTGGGCACAATCTCCCAGCTTTTGGGACAAGACGACCTCTGAGCATGCCGGAGTTTGGTCAGGGGGGACAGGTTGATCCTCGGGTGGGTGTCAGAGGGGTCATCCATTACAGCCCTTTTCCCCGGTCCAGAGAAGGACTAGAAGTCAGTGTGCTGTTGTCCTGCCTTCTGGACAAAAGAAAATAGCTCTGCAACTTTTTGAGGAGGGAAATGACTCAGTTCTTGGTGGCTTAGCAGAAATAAGAGGCCGAGCTTCCAAGGAGTCATCTTGGCAGCCAGTGTGCATCAATTACTGTGCTCCACCTACACCCCAGTGCTGCTGCCGTCTGCCCCGAGAGCCGGCACCGGCGTCGTGTCAGCGTGCGCAGCGCCGTGCGAGACCCGCTGCTGAAACTTTGGCTGTTGTTATTCGCTTTGTGCTGGGTAAAAGCAGGCTGCGATAAGGGGTGTTTGAGTCGGCTTCTGCTGCTGGCGCAGGTAGCTGCTGATCCAGGAGTATGGCAAAACTAGTTGATTTTTCTGACTGACCAGTGTATGCTGGTTGTGGGTTTCTTCCCGCAGTGTTTTCATAGAGAGGGAAGGTTTGGATATCAAACGCTGTATGTACAGGCTCATAAAAGGATTTTTGTAAAGCGTAAGTGAGTGTGGGCCAGTAGAACATTTTTTCTGGAGTAAGAAGCAGATAAACACACGAGCATGTTCTTTTAGCATTATTTTTATATGCTGTCCTACCGGACAAAAACTTCTCTACGAATTCCTTTCCCTCTCCTCTCTCTGCTTTGCGTGCAACTTCATGGAAGCTTCTGCAGAGAACAGTGATGTGGTCCCAGGTATGACCGGGAACAGAGGGACAACTGACTGTTCTGGGGTGTGGGCAGTGGTCGTACCCCACCAAAACCTCCACCTGTATTTAGCCAGTGCATCCAGCTTGGCATTAAAACTCGCTTTGATGTTCTTCAAGTGAAAATACCCAGTTGTCACTAAATTGTTGAACTGAGCCCGTGCGCGTGGCCATGGTGTCACATCCAAAGACGGCTCTCCTGCCACTTAACTAGTAAGTAATATTACCCTCACGTAGGTAACACTGGACAAATATTGCCTTGTTGGCTGCGTCTTACTAGCTATTAAAATGCTTGTCCATGGGCCTGCTGGCTTGTTGGACAAATTAAAAGCAACGAGTTTCTTTCTGAAGATGTGTCTCCAAGTGGTGTTCTCCTGCATGCGTACACGGACCCGCACTGCATCTGTCCAAGGAGTGGGGAGGTGGCACAGCGACTGCTTTAGGACTTGCCTGGAGCATGCTCCTGTGGTACTGGCCGTTAGGACAAATGCAGGTCTCGTTTGTCTCTTCCTCCTTGAGGGGAAACTGTCAGGTAGAAATGGGAATTCTGGTTCCAGCAGGTGTTTGGGTCAAACCAGAGATCTCAAGAAGCAGTTGGTTTCCTCCTAGAATGTTAAATTAAGAAGCAAAGGCTAAAAAAATACAGAGTAAGAGAAGTGGTAACTTTCGCATGTGGTTCTTGGTTTTAATCCAAAAGCATTGGAACACAAGCCTGACTTGCAGTGCCTTTCCTTAAAATAATAAGATGCCGTCTTCTCATCTTCCACACGGGTACCAGTGTTGAAGGACAACCGTCTCACGAGCGCGCGTGTTTTGGGTGAAGGCGGTGGGCGTGTCACCAGGCGTACTGACCGGCTTGTCTCTTCCCTCAGGAGCCTCGTTGCAGTTGCTTTCAGCCACTCGGCCCGGTCAGGATCCCACCTGGAACCCATGAACTTCACTGACAGGTAGGAGTTGTGATAAGGTGGAGGACGAGTCTCTGACATTGCACAGACCCCCTTTCCCTCTGTTCAGTACTGAAAATGGGGAGGTGGGCTGGGAGGGTGGAATTGTCTTCTGGTATTTTGTACCTCAGCTCCTGCCTTGTCCAGGAGGACAAGGAAGAGCTGTAGAGGAGCTCTGAGATCAAACTTGGGTCAGAATTCAGTTCCTGGGCCTTAACCAAAAGCAGCCTTTCACTCAGCGCTTAATCCACGCCCCTAAGTAGGTAAATCTCCCTAGTTTACTAAGGGACAAAGAAGTTTCACTTCCTTTTAACTGGGCATTTACAACAGCTGCACAATATTGTTGGTCTTGACCAAGAGGAGAAGCAAAAGCAAGCATGCAGAAATTCCTCCCTTGAGGCTTTCTGTATATTTTGATCATTTGTACAACCCCCAGAAGAATAATTGTGAATGGAAATGAAATTTCTGCAGAGATCTTGTACCTCTGGCAGCGCTCACTGGCGTAGCTACAGTGAAGCTCTCTTGATCCACTCTCCTGCGTGTGATGGTGCTCAACTGTCCTACGGTATTGTCAGACGAAGCATTTTATAAGTGGCAATTTATGGATTTTTCCAAAATTTTTTTTTCCAAAACATGTATTGCCAGGGCTCCTGTGAGCATTTCTGGTCTTTGCTTTTCTTCCAGTCTCAGTTTTCCTGGTGTATGTGTTGATGTCTCTGCCCATAGATTTACTGCTTTGATTTACTACATTTTACTGGAGTCGGCTTCAGAACTAACATTGTGCACACCATGAGCACCACCTGCTTTTTTTTGGTTTTTTGGCTGTTTATTACAGAAGTTCCCAAACCTTGCTAAGCAGTGCCATCTTTCTTGAGACCAAAAGGCTGAAGGAAATGATAAAAACACCTTTCTTAATGACCTTGGTCACAAGTGAAGGAGTAGGAGTAACTTGAGAGTAGCAGAGTGTGTCACACTTAGACGTCTTGACCATAGTTGTGGAAATTACTTAATCTTCTCTCTTGCTCAGTGGGTTATCACCATGAAACGCCTAAAAAACATAGCTCGGTGCCCTTGTAGAGCAGTGTGCAATAATACTGTCTGATTTTGCCAATTGAACTTGTTATCCAAATACTGCATAATCAAACCTGGTATTTAACAGCTGTCCTGCACTGAGGAATCTCTGATTTTTATTTTTTTTTCGGTAATACAAAGCCCAGACGTAGTCATTAGCAGACTTCCTGCCCAGTAGTTTCTAGACAAAAATAGATCCATAAAACTTGGGGGAGAATTCAGGTCAAACAAATCCCTTGTGTAGTGGCTGTAAGTAGTGCCCTCTAAAAACACCTCTTTAAACTCAGAGGAGTGGAGCTTAGAATTAATAAAATTTTAAAGTTTTCTTTAGAAGAATTAGAATATCAATTGGTAAATAAGAAAATTGCGTAGTTGTTTAGATTTTTCTGTTGGTGCCTCCTCCTTTGTATCCACAGGCACCAATTCCCTCTGTGATCGTACTGAGGCTGTATTAAATAATTGGGTTGAACATGGGTCCACGATGTGGCCCTCCTTGGGGAGCAGGGGTGCTGCAGCCGCTGTGGATGGGCTGGGTGTGCAGAGAGCCTCCCTTCTCTGAAGTTTTTAAAATGCAGAAAAACCAAGGAATTGCCTGTATTATAATATGCACAGCATGTGGTGCTGGAAAAGCTGATTGTTGTTGTGAATGAGTATTTAAAGATGCTAATTTTGCTGCTCTTGCATTAAAATAAATGAACCAACCTAGATCCCTCCTCTAATAAGAAGCATACATTAAATGGGGAGGGGGGCGGAAGAAGGGGAGAGGATCTGATTGCAATCTACGATGCTGTTACTTAGTATTTAAATCTGTTCCCGTCAAATAAAAGTTTAAATCAAGTTGTAGTCCTTTAAGTGGAAGGTTTTATTTTTGAGTCAAAATAAACACCGGATAAACAGTTTTTAATGATCAGTTAATATCCGTGAGGATCGATGTGCCTAGAGAACCCATACCTTGAAGAGGCAGAGTCTTTCTCACCGAGCTGGAGTCAGACCGCGCGCTTCTGGTAATAGCTGGTGTCTTTCAACAAAATGACTTTGATTTTATTCTTCTTTGGCTGCCTCGTGTGAGGGTGGTTGAATTCCCTCAGCAGGCTCAGGGGTGACAATGAACCAGCTCCGTACGGAACCGTGCAGGTTGTTCCTGAAAGCTGCAGCTATGAATCACGATCGCGGAGCGTGCGAAAAACCGGCGCCGCTTTGCAGGGCGAACCAGGGAACCTGCGTCGCTGTGGCAGGGCTGAGAAGTGAGGGCCGCCTTTTTTTAGGCTGAATGCTCTGAGTGAAGAACAGCAACAGTAGTAAAAGGTATTTAGGAGAAAAACGTGTTGGTTTTATGCTTTTTTTTTTAAATTGCTTTATTATAATTACTTTTTCAAAGATCACCTTGATAGTGAACACTTCTCAAAAGTTCTCACAAAATTTTTGCAGATTACTAGATTGAGTTCTAGAGGCAACAGCTATTTTCCATTTACACGGCTACACGTTTCATACAATCAGTGGCACATTGAGCTTTCTGTTAAAATCCCGAATGCTTCTCTTTGTTATATGAGGCACTTAGAGAGTGGTTAGACTCCACACTTCTTTATTAAACAGAGCCAAACTCAGCCATAATAGTGATTTTTAAATTATTTTTTTTTTTAAGGTGACTTGACACAAATAGCGGGGAAAGCAGACGGGTGACTCCTAGTGCAGTGGGACCTCAGCTGCCAAAGTCCTGTTTCTGGCCAAATACAGAACTTCATGTTTGTGGTGCTCAGAGCTTGACTTCAGTGCCTTTCTACAAATGTTTATCTGTTCATTTTGGCAAATATTTAGTCAAACCCAGGCTGAATTGCTTCCTACTGCGCTATAATGACTGCGAGCAGTTGCAGCGCGGGCATGGCGTGTGTCGTAGTGCCTGGTCACTCGGATGGAAATCAAAGCAGCTTCTGCAAGGCTCGAGGAGCTGCCGCAGGTGCTCCCCTCTGAAGCCGGGTGCTGGGAGCAGCCGTGGGGATGTCGTGGGTGTTTTCAGGACAGCGCAGGGTGCTGGTACCCCACACTCTGGCTGTTTTCCTTCAGCGATTCAGGGAGAGCAGCCTGATGAAATGATGCTTTGCTGCTGGTGGACCGCACCGCTGCTGTCCCTGGCCAGTGGAGAACTTTCCTCTGCTGCCTCCAGATGCCCGACACCCGTGGCACAGAGGAAACTTCCGTGGGCTCTGTCTCCTTTTAATTGCAAGTACTTTAACAGTTCTAAGCAAGCTCATTTATTTTTCCCTGAATGCCTAAAGAAGGGGGAAGTAATAATACTAGTAAAAAAGGGAGGCAGGACTGCGCAGCCGGGAGGTGCTGCGGTGGCCGGCTGGTGTGAGCACATGCAGCTGAGCAGCGTGGGAGCCCGGCGAGGGAAGGGTTAAGGGCTGCCATTTTGTTATGTAACACCCTTAATGGACATATCAGTGAATGGCACCAAAATGGCAGGGCTTAACCCTTGGTGGGCTGCAGTGCTCAGCCAGCCAGGGGCTGGGAGCCTCTCCCTGCTGGGAGCAGCGAGTGGGCTGCGGAGCAGGGACCCTCCTCTCGTCCCTTCTGCTGAAGGGGGGCTTCAGCACTTGCAGTTCTTCTTCTTTTTAGGTCTCATGGGATGGAAATAATGGCTGAGATAGCAAAATGATCAACACACCTCTGGCTGCTCTCGCGCTTTTTGTTGCCTTCATCAGGGAAAGGATGGATTTTTGGTTGCCCAACTGAATTCAAGTGCAGGATCATTCCCCCCCTTGCCCCCCCCAACCTGCAAAATAACTACTGTTCGTGTCCTACTGCTGTTGCGTTAACTTAGTCTTTAAAAGAATAACATCTAGTTCTTATTTTGGCTTTCTGAAGTTTATCTTTCTAAATATCTATGTGATAAGGTCATGAACTTCTCTGTGTGTGCGTGCGTACGCACGTTTATACACACGCACGCAGTAGTGCAGCTGCACACACACACACATGGGATTTGTAATGACTTTTTCCAGGACATCTCAGTCCTGGCTTCATGATCAATGAGTGTGTAGGAAAACCCCCCCACTTATAGCATAAGAAGAAGATAAGCTCAATTGGAACAGTGACTTCTCGTTGAAACTTCTTACATCCTGCTGTGAGAAATTAATTTCTAGGCATCGTGGGGAGGGTGTGTGTGGAGGAGCCAAGGTGACTGCATGGGCTGCGCTTGCAGGAGGCCTGTCGGGTATGCACGTCGGCTCTGCGCTGGGGGCCGAGGGGCATCGAATGTGTCTTAACCTCCCTGTTTCTTCCTCTGTAACCTTGTCTCATTTTCTGTTGTCCTCCCTCGGCTCCCCCACCCCCCCTTTTTTTTTTTTTTTTCTTCTGTAATAGTTCCCAGATCGTGCTGGGGAAGAAAGTTGTTGATCTTCATTTTTGGCTACCAAAAAGAGCGCGTATCGCGTAGCTGGAGGGGTTACTGTGCGGCTGCGCTGGGATTCGAGCCCGTTTGCAGATGGTCTGTGCTGAACCCATATCTGCTGCCGATGCTTGCCGGCACTGCTGCTGATTCTAGCAAAGCATCGGGACATAATTGTAACTTCAGTCCGTTTAAGTTCAAACTACCAAGCTGTGCTGAACAGCAAAAAGCAAGCAGAGCTACTTCTCTGAAAGAACTACTTGGAGTTCGTACGAGGAAGTTATAAATCATGAATGGGAGAGGAGAGAGGGATATGGATAACTCTGAATGTGATGTGGGGAAAAGTGGAAGTGTACATTACAAACAGCAAGCAAAGTGTGCGCTTTTTTTTTATTTGTGTGGGTTTTTTTTCCTTCATACACTGTGTCAGTGTCCTCCGTGTGCTTGTGCATCAAACCTGTTTCAGCTGCTGCCCCGGTTGCCTGTTCGTGCCCTGGTTCGGCAGCAGCCGGGTGAGCTGGGCACGGCTTCTGCAGCTGCTTGTGTTTATTCCGGGCTGGGCTGCACATCTGGAAAAATCAGCATCAACTAATTAATTTCCCAAGTCTTAAATTGGCATTTTGTGAGGTGTTTTTTTTTTTTTCCTCTTCTGTAATTTTTCCCGGCAGCAGCAAAAGCAAGCAAGCAGGTGATTGCTGCAGCGTCCCCTTTGCCCTTTGCAAGGGGATGGGCTGTATGTCGCGGTGTCCTCCACGTCCCTGCTGGAAAAGACACTGGCTGAGTTAAACCAGGTTTGTCGTCTTGGTCTTGCTGCTCCGCTCTTTGGAGAGAGTGAGGGTTTGGAAGATGGCAAGAGAGCTCTTCTGACCGTTTTCTCGGTGGAGAGCGCACAGGTGGCATCACAAGCGCACACGATGTTTACCAGGCTAGCATAAAGAGGTTGCGAACTCAGGAGGTTTTGGTTTCTCCCTGCTGTCAGTGTGTTCAGAGGGCAGTGGGGCTGCACAGGGGAATTTTTGACCAGGCTGCAGGGTGACCAGTGTAATGGCCTGCAGTCCAAGGAGCTTATAGTGTTTTATATGGTATACTAAACTGCCTTTTGAATTGATCGTAGTAGTTAATCTGTTACAGTGATAGCACTTATGACTGAGTATTTGCTGCTTCGGGCCCAGGCACTCCGCCCCGAGCTATGCCATCCCTTGTAATAAAAAGCAGAACCTTCCATAAAACCTAAAATTTACTGTGTAATCCTTACTTCCTCTTCCTTCTTTCAAATAAAAGGTACAGTAAAGTTGAACTGAAGCTGTTTGCTGTTCTGTTGATTGGTTCCTGTTGCTGTTAACGGTGGAAAAGCAGAAGTGAGGATTTTTGGGTATAGCTTCAGAAGTGATGCGTTATCCTTGAAACAGCCTGGATGTTTTGAAACATCCAGCTGATTTATTCTCATCTAGTGGAATCAATTGGTGAAGGTGCGATCTCAATAAACCCAGCAGACTTAAGGGCTGGCCACAGACTGCCTGGTAAGGGGCTGTTTAATAGTGGTGGTAAAGTCTTAGGTGGTGACTGGCATGCCGTCCTCAGGTGCTGGGCACTGAGCAAATTGCCAGATATGCCCTCAGAAGGGAGTTTTCTTCCCAGGCAGGTTTGGGTTTCTCTCACCTCCTCCTGCCATGCAAGGAGCCGCTTGCATCCTGTCCCTGAACGAGGACACCATCCCTGCTCCTGCGGGTCTCTGCAGGGGTGCTCTTCCTCCTCCTCTCTTCCAGGACACTCGTCTGGTTTGAAACTCAAGATCTCTAGGAGAAGGTTAGGCTGTTTTAGGAAGAGTTTGGCAGCCTGCAGTGCGAAATAGAACCTGCCAGGGAATCGCCTAAACTGTACACCTGCTTCTTGGTGCCCTCTGGCTTGCAGGAGATGGGGCCCATCAACCCAGGTGATTCCCAGAAAAGTCTCTGACATTACCAGTTTTCATCTCTTTTCCTGAAAAGTCAGTCAGAACAGCCTTTTTAAAGAAATGTTTACAACTATTTCCTCCTTTTTCTCCTCCCCTTCTCTCAGTGCCACATTAATTTTCCCTTAGGTCTCTCTGCACGTGTATCCATGTTAGCAAATTGTTTTCCGGTACTATTTCCTGAAAGGGTTAAAATTATTTTAGGGAGCTTGGTTTTAGGGTTCATCTACAATAAATACGATCTAATCACTGTTCTGGTAGGGGAACCAGATCTCTCTATTACAGAGTATGTAAACCTTGAGCCTGCACTTGCAATCTTCAGATACAGCTGTAAAAAATCTCTGTGCAGTCTCATCCCAAGGTCTTCCCAGTAACGTGCTGTTTCAGTTGTGCTACAGAAACAGCAATCTCCAGCAATCGCTGTCCCCAGTCGCTGCTCTCATGCCATCGTCGGCGTGACAAAACGCTGTGAATTTTTAACAGAACCTTGGACTGAATTTTGATTTGCAGAAATAGCTGTAGCAGCGGCAGCACCGTTCCTCGAAGGAAAACGGAGGTGTCGCTTTTTGGCTGTGTGAGTGGGGAGCGCGCGGGGAAGCGGAGGCCATTTGCAAGTAAAGTTTGTCAGCGTCTGATAAGGGGGTGACGGTTACAAGGAGAAATGGCTGGTGCCAGTTTGCGAAGGAACTGCAGGGTGCGAGATGCGACGTCCTCGAGAATATGTAACAGGAGAGGGTTTTGCTGGAAAGGTGCGTTGTAGTGAAGGTGTTACTCCGTTCCATCTGACCTTGGTCAGGAGTTTGTGTGCGAAGGGTTTGCCCCTGGAAATGCTCCGAGCGGGGTGCTTGGTGCCCGCCTCTCTCCATCGTTCGAGACGAGCTCTCTTGGTTAGCCGGAAAACAGGCGCTTAGTGAAGCATTCAGAATGCGCTACCTGTCTTTATGGTAGGATTCTGACTGCATTAATTTTTTTAAATAAAACTTAGTGCCGATAGGAGATTTGGATCGTTCCCATTGCTTGTGATGCTAACGCAGGTGAGCGAGATTCTGGCAGCTCTGTGTGTGATACGCTATGAAATAGCCTGGTACAGCTCAAGATACTGCCTTTCCCCATGCCAGTCAAAACAGGGGAAGACGAAGAAGTAGAAATATAGTATAGTGAAAATGTTCTTAAAGTTTGGAGCCTGAGTGCCTGAAGTGCCGCTGTAGCTGTCGGATCAGCGCAGCCTGCTGGAGTTGCTGTTTCGCATCCGTCCGAGGTTGGAGAAGACGAGGATACGGAAAATAAACCCAGATCAGTCTCTTTTTTTTTTTTTTTTTTTAAAGGGAGGTTTTCCTACTGACTAAGCAGTCTTGCTTCAATAAAGTCACTGAGATTAACAGCACATCTCAGTACACGTAAGCTGGGCGATAGCTGGCCGGTCCTTTGTTTTAGCCCTGGGTCCAGATGCGTTTGCACTCAGTTAATAGGAGTAAGCTTTGCGATTCCCGGGCAGGCTGTCTGATCGCTCGTTCAGGGGGAGAAGCAGTTGTCACGCTGCCGTATCGTCAGCAGAGACACTTAAACCGAGTTACTACTATAGTTAGAAGCTGCGCTTTCAGAGGGCTGTCTGAGCCGGAGCGGGGTTTGGAAAAGGCTGCTGCCTGTCAGCTGGGGTACGCTGAGCCGTGCCGAAAACCTCCGTGCCTCTGGCTGCCTGCCTGGGCTGCGTGCTGTTTGCTCACTTTCATAAATGCTGAAATTAAGTTAGCCTTTCAGTAAAACACACCTTTCTTCCATTATTGTAAGTTCCAGCATGGTCGCACCGTAACTGCAGATGAGCTGAGGGGAGGCACTTTGTCTATTGACTGTGATTTTAACGTGTGTCCGTGTCCCCCCGTGCCAAAAAAAATATATGTATTTCATCCAAGACGTTGCAGAGAAACTTGTGGTTGCTTGCACGGGGCTTATACTATCAAAATGGCAATTTCACATAATGGGTACGTGACATTGTTGAATAACGGGGTGGTGGGGGTGAGCAGAGGTTAATTGTGTTGCATAATTATGTTAATTGCTCGCTGCTAAAACATTTCAAAGACTTTGTCCAACTATTGTGTGTTGGCCTTACTCTTGAAACCCACTTTAAAAGGAGGAGGGGAAAAAAATCTGGGATGGGAGGAACTCTTTAAATAAATAAATAAATGGATTAATTAATTACAAGACGGGGGGAGGAGGGGGGGAGATTTCTCTCCCTCTCCCCCCACCCCGCCTCATGCCACCCCCTTGTCATCCCCGAGCACCCGGAGGGATGCCTGAGGAGGAGGAGGAGGGATGCTCCGGGATGCCGGCCGGCGGCAGGGTTAGCCCCGCTGCGGGTTGCCTGCCGCCGGCTCAGACTGGTTTCTGGAAAGTGCTTTGTCTCGCAGGCTGCATCCTGGGAAGGGTCATGTGGAGCCCAGTGATGTCATGGGATCAAAGCCTGACTCAGCTCCGCGTCCGATGGATGGGTGTCCGCAGGTACCGAAGTGCGGGCTGAGATGTCAGAGCCCACCAGGAGCAAAACTTCCCGCGCCTCCGGCAGGCGAGGAGTTAAGCCTGGTTCCCCCGAGCCCAGCGCTTCCTCTGCTGCCTGGAAAAGCCTGGCTCCTTCACCAGGAGGGGAGAAAGTCTCAACTTGAGTATTACAATGGCAGTGCCTTAGCGCCTGGCGGCAGGCTGTCAAGAAATATGGAAGCCTCTCTTCACGCAGGGTGTGGTGGTCCTTTTCCCCATAGTGTCTGCTTCCCGAAACTTGCAATCAGGCTTAGGTCCTCAGAAAGACATGGCAGCAGTCCCAGGGAGATCCTAATCTAGAATTTTGTAATTGCCTTTATTTGCATGTGAGGCAAATACATACATTCTTCCTGCCTTTTGGTAAAGAGCCAAACTTTTTCTCGTCGTGGGGGTTTGTATATTCTCCTGTGCTCTAATGCAGGCTGCTTCCCCCCCGCCGCCTTGGTGATTCTAGTTTATGCTTAGTGGGGTTTGTGTGTGTGTTCTTGTTTTGCTTTTATTTTTTGTTTGTGTTCGCTTAACATAAAAAGTGTAAGTACAGTGATGCCGGGTACCTAATAGCTTCAGACTGAGATGTATTTTGAAGATAGGGTAAGTGAGCATACTGGCAAAACTTTTATTGCTCTTTCTGAACTCCTTTTGCAGTAACCGCTGTACTTTGCCCTGTTTTGAAATTAAGGTGTTTTGTCCAACTTACTTTTTTTTCCAGTGTACTTAACTCGTTTGCGTCTCCTCTCTCCCCAGAGCCTCACAATGACAGAGGAAGCATGCAGGACACGGAGTCAGAAACGAGCATTAGAACGTGAGATAACGCATAACGATGTGGACAGTAAAAAAATAAAAATGGAGAAAGGACTATTAGGAACAGATATAAATGCTGAAGGCGACATGAAAATAAAAACAGATCCTGGAGCTGGAAAAGTGCAAGGATTATTAAAAAGCGGAGAGGTGAAAGCAACCATTAAAGTGGAGGTTCAGACGGGAGATGAGCCTGTGGATATGAGTACCTCAAAAAGGTGAGTTACGACCTACGTGCTGCAGTTGCACCGTAACGTTTGGGTTACCAGCACGGTAAAACGTGGTCAGATGGCACTAGGAGGAAGTTCTCTGCATCTTAAAGGTAGAGGGAATGAAAATTTTAGGTGTGCGTTGCAGCTCTGGCTCTTCACATGAGAGTCAACGACTAGTTCTGTATAACTTCCTTACTGATTTTTCTTGCACAAGCTTTGACAGCAGTGGCAGCTGCAGTGAGCAGCTGAGTAAAGAAATACAGTCTTGAATAGAAGAACGTACAAGTTGTGTAAGGAGGATGCGCTTTGAGCTACTGATGGAGATTTATGTGAGGAAGAGTGGTTTGGGTTTTTTTAATTGAGCTGTGATATAGGGAAAATAATGCATTATAGTTGTCTGAACAGAGGAGTTTTAATTGCAACTTGACTCTTCCTGACGGAGCAGTATGTATGGATAAGTCTGGCTTGCTTTTTGAAGTAACTTGGGGATTTTGACACTAGAAGTACTATGAAAAGAGAATACCTGTCTGCAGCAGCTCTCTGTAGGACATGCTCTTCATACTTTTTTGAAAGTCCAGCCTCCCTAAGATGTTTGAATTTTGACATGTGGAAGCATGAATTCAAAGTTCCATAGCACTTTGGAGAATTTTATTATTGCAAAAAGGTAAAGCTTTCCCTTTGACTTGGATATGAGATATGCACGTGAATTGGGTGGTTCTGACACACAGATCTACAGGCATTGCTTCAAAGCCAGATTCCAAACCTTCCACCATATTTCTAACCCAGATTCTGGCTGTACCAGGATAAAAACTCTGTCAAAAACGGTGTGGCCCTTATGTTGGCCCTTCAGGGTCTTGCAGTAAGATCCGATCTATTGAGCAGGCAGTCTAGAAGTCTCGTTTATTCCTGGTCCTGACACGGGCTGATGTTAGAGCAGTAATACATAAGAACCGAGGCCTGCCTGCCTGTACGAGATGGCTTGAACAGTTCTCGGAGTAATAAATCTGCATTCCCTTGGATGTCGGGTATTACAGCAGTGCAGTTTTGAGGTGTGAAACTGAAAACAAGAGATCCTTATCGGCTGTGCAGGAATTGTTGGGAGGAGGGGCACTTTGGGGTGCTGCTAAGAAGATAGGCATCTTTTGATGTCTGCAATTCATCTGCAAACTGTTCCCAACTTTTGATGCTTTTCTGAGAGAAATAACTTAGACTGCAAGAGCCTGATTACTTTATCCAAATACTGTTTCAGTATCTGTAAAACAAGACCTCTCCCATCAGCGTGATTGAGGGACGGCAATAGTTTTCAGCTTTCTCCATAAAACTTGTGCCAAAGGGACGATTATATGAGTTGCTCAATTTGCTATTTAGGAGGCGCTTATGCCTTGCACCGAAGCAGTTAATTGGGGTGATGGATGACTTCTATGTCGAGCAGTTGTATTGTGGAGACTAGGAGTAAATCTCTGAAGGTGTCTTTTGGCGTAATCGCTGCCTACTAATTAACACAGGTATGCGTGCTCTCTTTTTTGAAGAATATCTAAAAAGATTGCTCTTACCAAAAATTGAATACATTAGAATCAGGTATTCTAACTCTTGTTGCAGCACTTGCCCCCACACGCATACGCTCTTTGTGAATTTATAATATTTTTGAAACGGGTGCCAGTGTTTCTGCTCTGTTGGTGTCCGTCTGTTGCAAGACACGCAAACAGATTGATGAACAAGGGGCTGTGTACACTTAACTTCCCAGAGAGCACCTGGAACAATAACACCTATTTAGATGAGATGAGAGAACATCCTTTCTCCGTTCTTATTTCAGCTGGTAATAGGATATTGTTGTATTCAGTTTCTGCAAGGAGGGAGAAGAGGCTTCCCCATACCAAAAAATACGCTTGTATAAGGAGGCAGTCTGATCCCCATTCCACTGAAGTTAATAAATATAATTAAGAATTTCATGAGGCTTTGGGTACCGCTTGTAAGTTGGAACACCTTTCATAAAGCAGGTTTCTATTAAATTCTTAATGGAAAGGAATCAAACCATGGGTCATCTCAAATGACAAAAAAATGAGCCTGAATGATTCTGCAAACTTCTGGAAGTAAGGCAGCGGCTTCCCGGGCTCTGGGGCTCCGCTCCTGCATCGTGGTGGTGCCCTTGGCCCGTGCGTGGCTCCGTTCCCGGAGCATAAACGTGGCGCCGAGCAGCTGACCGGCCTCAGGATGCAAATATCTCCAAGCGAGTGCAATCTGAGTCTGAAGATGCCTGCGATACAGAGGAAGCTTGTCTCTGGATGAGTCTGATCCCTCGCATATATAAGAATACAGTTGGCATTTGTAGGGAAGGTGGATCTCAACTTCATAAGCATTTTTTTAAAAAAAAAAAAGTGTGAGACTTACCTTTCCAGACCTTTGATCTTCAGAGGAATTTGGCTGCAGCTTTCATAAGACTTGTGTCTTTAAAGCAGTTGAGCTGATTTTCTGAGGAGATGAAAAAAGAGCTGTTGCTTAAAATGACTGAACTGCTACAAACTTCTTGGGTAAAATTCATGCTTAGTGATATATGGTGTTTTGGCTTTTAAACTTCCTTAATGCTTTAGAACTGAAAACATAATATTTTGCTTGGAAAAGATGGCCCAGCAGTAATCACAGTTTAGCTGATGTGAAGCTGATTGAATGGATTATCTTTCTGAAATCAGTGGATTTTCAAGATTTGAAATACAAACATGGCGATATCTCTATGTTAAAATTATTTTTTTTTCCCTAAACTTTGAAGTTAAATTTAAAAATAGAATCTGGTTTGAGCACATTTTCTGATGCCAGAAGAAACAGGAGAAAGTCTGTAGTGGTAGAAGTCTTTGATGAGGGGTCACACAAGGCCAAACCAAAATCTTGCTCCTCTGCCTGGCACTTTTGCAGCACTGGGAGCTGGCTACGCTGGCGTGTAATTACGCTAGACCTACTGCAGAGGAGGAATGGGAGGAAGGAGAGTCCTCCCCTCTTGATAAGGACGTGTCTGGTTTGCAGTGGGGTGGTAAAATAGTGCAACGTAAAATCGCTTTGCTTGCAAATACGCTGACTTACATCAGTATGGGCACTGGAGGGAAGGAACGCTTGCCAAACCTGGTTGAATCCTGACGTTTTACCATGCTTTCAAGCTCTGTTTTCCCTTTCCTCTGTTCTTCATCCCCGCTCTGTTCTTTCTTTCTGCTTAAATACATGAGTTTCCTACCACGTTTGCCCTGCATTGAGCATCAGTTGCTTCCAGGTGAGGCTGGGGCTTTCTCCTGGGGCCGTTCTTGGACTGTACTGCCTGCTGCATCGTGTTGCATTCCTTGTACTCCACGTTCAGCTTCCTTCATCTACAGCACGCATTCTGACCACTTCCCAAGTTTCTTCTTTCCTAGTGCTATTTCCTGAACCGTACAAAAGGAACGAGTTGCATACGTCGTGCTAGTTAGGCTCGTGATTTCTGGTGTGCTCACAGTAAGGCTTGGCAGAGACCATGAGCCATCTTTCTGGACACGGTCATGTAACTGGCTGGCTGGGTGGGAGCTGCTGTCCTCAGAGAGGTCTCCGAAGGCAAATTGTGCTCTATTCTGGAGCAAAAGCATCAGGATCCTCCAGGAGCCAGCATGCTTATCCCAGTTGTAGGAAAACCTTGCTCATGAAGAGAGGTGCGGGGTGTTTACAGGCAAGGATACTACTTGACCCTGCGAGCAGCTGTGCTGTGCTTGGTTGTTGCGCTGTGCTATCTTAAATCCTCAAAATTATAGTAACTCTCCAAATAGATAACCTCAAAATATGTTTCACTTCAGAATTCTAAAAAGCGAGGCTTCTCGGTCATACGAGCAAAAGGAGAGAGAGAGACTGGTTTTGTTGGAGCACACAAGCGTGATGGCAGTGGTGAGGGCGATGCTGTTAATAAAGCACAAATATAGGAGCTGGCTTTCATCTACTTGTCTATCCCTGGTTCTTGCTTTCTCTTGTGAGCAATCTTGGGATGAGCATGTCCTTCATAAAGCAAACTGGAAAACTTTTTGGGCAGTTGAATGCCTTTCTGTTTTTTCTGTATTTTCTTTATTTGCCAAGAGTGGTAAATCAGTGTATTATCTATCTTATCTGTGTTAATTGTGGCTTGATCAAAAACAGTTTAAGGCTGGCTGATAGAAATTATTCCTACAGATTTTGAATCAGTTGAGGTCTTTTTTTTTTTTTTTTTTAACAAAAAAGCCCCACGTTCCAAACCCACTATGTGTATTGTGTTGTCTTCACGCATTAAGCTACCGAGTCTATTATATTGAGCCTTCCAGTTGAAGTAGAAGTCCGGCTAAGCCAGACAGTCTGCATTTGATACATTTGGTTTATTCTCTACAAAAATTGCTTGCATTCATCTCGCGTGTGTACAACATGTCAGGAGATGAGGATCAAATATACCCACAGCCTTAAGCTCTTGCTTCTTGAAATTACATGTGAGCTGGCCTGACTTAAGCCACTGCTTGTTTGCTTAAATGAAAACTGCCGGGAAAGGTGAGGCTGAAGAGTTTGTAGGCATCCCTGTAGTTAGTGCTCTCAGGCAAATAATCCATCCGAACTCTTTAGTTCCTTTAGTTTTTAGGTTTTGCTGGTTATGATTTCTGTGCTTGACAAACGTTGCGCTGCTCTGGGACCTTGGAACAATCGTGTTCTCCCTTTTGTTACAGGGGATAATGAAAAATAACATCTACTAGAAATTGTTCTGAAATTGTATGAAAGCTGGCCTAGTGACTGTGCTCCGAATTTTTATGTTAGGGTTTGGATGCTAAATTTTGGTGCTTTGAGGATTTTTGGGTTCGTTTGGGATTTTTTGTTATGTTTGGGTTCTTTTTTAATCTGGCCAAAACACATTTAAAGCTTGCTAAATGAATGGATTTGACTGTGAAATTCTACCATGTTCTAAAGCGCAGCCTGTGTTGGCTGACCGAGCTCTCCGCTTTAGTGGAGTTTGCTGGGATCGGTGTCCACGGCAGTGCCGGTGAAGAGCAATAGGCTCCTCTCTTCCCATTAGTGACCCTAGAAACGCGGCACAGACCCACACTTCAGATCTGCTTTTCAGCTTACGTAGGTTGTACCTGTGCCTCCTGGTACGTGTTGTACTCAAGGATGTTGGGACAAAGCTGATGCTGAAGTTTCTTGGGGAATTTTAATGTTTTATTTTAAGTGCAGAGAGAGTTTGATTAAAGTTCCTTCATGTTCAGAGGAAGGGATGAAGTGTGCTTTGCTTCAGTTTGCACTGCAGTCACTAGATCCATCCCAACTTCTTTGATTCATGTAAATAACACAACTCCAGGAAAAAAAAAAAATCCCCACTGTATTGCTTTTTCTTTCCTTGTTTGTCTTCCTTCCTTGCCAAATATTTTTGGATGAGAGTGTACAAGAGATTGTTGAATGGACTGAGGCAAAACTGTTGCATATTTGCTAATGCAGATTAAGCCGGAGTCTGAATAACAGTTGCGATGCTTGCTTCGATTACCCGCAGATGCGCAGAGTGTGTCGGGGTGCTGCGGGATGGGGCTGCGCAGGGCTCTTGCTCCGCAGTCGGGATTTCATGTTTCAGGTCAGTAGTTCTGTAACTTTAACCAAGTGAACATCACACTGATTTTATCCTTTTTTTTGGGGGGGTGGGGGTGGTCAGGTGGGAACAGTGCTCGAAAGGGCATTTTAGAGCATGGGTAAGATCTGGTCTGTAAAAGGAAGCTTATTTTTTGTGGAATGCTTCTGGATCAGTATGAACAAATGCAAAGACTGCTTGTTGTGATACGAGAGCTCTTTTGTTAACGATGTGAAGCGCTCTAAGCTGCCACACGAGTCCTCTGAAATTAAATCCTCTACCAGAGCCGGTAGTTCCTGGGTATCTCTTTCTCTTAGTGTTAAGTTTAAACTTTGTCTTCCTTGGTTGTACTTCATTGAAACTCCTGTGTTGCAGGAAGGTGGATCTGTTAGAAAAGTTGAGTCCACCTCGAGATACCTTAGACCTCGGATATATCACCTTCCAGGCAAAAAATTAATTCCTCTTCCTCTGGCCCAGCTGAGTGGAAGCAGATGTCCAAGGCTGGGTTTGGCCACCTGACCCTCTCCTTTCCTTCAAATCAACAGATAAATAGGCAGTGTCCCCATGGGAAAGTGGCTTTTTTTGTTTGGTTTGGGTTTTTTTCTGGAATAGTTGTTGTTCTGAATGGCTACAGGATGCTCCAAGACACTGAGGAAAACTCTTGAATAGCGTGATGTGTCTGTCCTTGTGCTCTGAGGTTTTACAAGAGGATATTGGAGGAAGCGTGGCCCTTTTTCTTAGGGCACTTAGTGTCTTAGGAGGTCTGCGCTTGATTCCTTACACAAACTTTCTGCAAGGCCTCTGTTAAATTGTGTTTTATTGCTGTGAATGCTTAAACGGGTGTACGTAACTGGGCAGCAACCCCGCTTTCATCTTCTAGCGTAGAGTCCAAACGATTGAGACAGGGACACTTATGAAAGCTGAAGAGGGAATAATAGAACTACGTCTTTATTTAGCTAAAGGATATGCCTGATGGCTTCAGAGGATAAAGGTCACAGTATCGGGGCAGTTATCCCAAATTATTAACTGCTGGTGGCAGTATTTTTCTGAAAGTGGTGATATTTCCATTGTCTGTCTTATTTTCAAACATCTGCTTTGAATCTTTTGCTTTACACACAGGCTAACAAAAGAGTAAAGCAAACTCCTTTTTGAAGGAAGATTGTTTTGCAGAGTTCTGGTCTACATTTCTGGAGTTCAATCTTGTACCACCTCATCCGCTATGCAGTTGGTCGTGCTGCTGAGGATATAAATCCTGTAACACTGAATATGAGTCGACTTTGTTGCTGTGGTCAATTTGTGTTGCCTAGAAAAAAAATATATGTAGTATCTCCCGCCTTCAAGAAGGGTTTTCCTCTGTGAGGTCGCGTGTTGACAGGCTCAACATTGGTGTAGGTAGGTGGTCCTAAATAGGTACGGAATGTTTTTGTGGAAATTCATGATTTTAAAACTCTGACTGCAGTGGTTTCTAATGCAGCTTTTATTAGATCAGCAGCTTATAGTCTAGCAGTCAGGAATATTGTAATTCGTCCTGCAAAAGAGAGGAGTTGCACAGGTTCGGGGAAGCCCTTAGGTGAGGTACCGACAGGCTAGCGAGGGGCGGTCCTGGTCTCGTCGTCTCCTGCTTCGCAGCCCCAGTAAAGGATGGGGTTTATTGCAGAGCTGTCAGGGACAAGGTTATATTTCCTAGTTCCAGATTTCATATCGTGGTCCTACAAAAACGGTGTAGGCAGGTTTGGGTTGTTTTGGTGCAAGGCTGTGGTATCTTGCATATAGATGCTTCGCTTTGATGTTGCTCTCTTCCAAGTGCAAGGAGACACCTGGGGGTCCCCCCGCAGCGGAGGGGGCCCTGAGCTGGGCTGCGGTAGCTCCTTAGCGGAGGTGCTGCTGGTCCGTCTCGGCCATGGCATTGGGGAAGGCTCCTGGGGCATCACGGCTTGCCCAAGCAGCCACCACTCGCCCCGGCGGGGCAGACCGACGTCCATCCTGGTCCCCGCCACCCTGGATGCGCTCTGCGGGCTGACGAGGAGCGCTTGCAGCAGCTGCCGGTGCTCAGTCCTGCATCGAGAGCATGACCGGCTGCTCTCCCTCCGTGCTGCCCCACTCCCGGCCGAGCAATCCCAGGCTCGGCTGGCGGGCTGTGAGGCGTGCTCCCCCTTCTCTGCAATTTTGTTGTGGGGTTTGTTTTCTTTTTTTTTAAATAAAGATAGAATATTCAGATTGCTGATGAACGCAAACTTTTGTTGATCACGCTTCGCTGCAGGTCTCTCGTCGTTCTGTTATCACCACATGTCGTTGAACTAGTTCAGGATGAAGATTTTCCTCCTTGTGGTATCCCGGGAAAGCCTGGGGGGCCACAGGCATTGTCTTTCAGCCTGGCCTTCCTGGTCTAGCCTGAAAAGAAAACGAGGAGGGCTCCAAGATTCAGTCCAGTGACTCTCTTGGGGCTCTTTTTTTTTTTTTTTTTTATTTTCCTATTTCTCCCTTTTTTTCCCCCTCAAAAACAGCCAAGTGACCCTTGGCGCGAGTGCCCGTGGCGGTCAGCAGGGACCCCGAGGGGGCAGCGGAGACCCCCGGGCATGGCCACTCCATTTTCTGTGCCGGCACCTGAGCCCGACCTCACCTCACAAAATGAAGGCTGGGCAGCACCGGCTGGGACCGGCTGTTGCCATGGTTTTTACCGTGGCAGGTCACGTGCCCAGGGTGTCACATGACCCGGCGGTGGCCCCGCTCCGTGCCGGAGATCCCCGGTGCAGCCATCTGAACCCGCCTCAGCCAGAGAGAAGCTGCTGGAGCTCGGCGGCGGCTCCGGCATGGCCCTGTTGGCAGCTCCCGGGTTGTGCCAACCTCCCGGCGGAGGGCGGCCCGATGGCAGCCCGGTTGCCCTCTCCGCCGCCCGGAGAGGGGGGCGAAGCGTCGCTGATGGTAGAGTTGTCATCTATAGCCAACTAAAATCCTTCACATCACCCCGTGTCTGTGGGTGCGTCCGGGCTGGAACGAGTTGACCCCGTAGCTCTTTGCAGCTTCCCTCCCTGCAGACGTACGGGCTGGTTCGAGTGTGGAGCTGGGAGAAGAGCTCGTCTTTCTGGAGTGGGCTCGTTCAGGCTGCAAACACTGGCTGCTCAAATCCCCGTGTTTATGTGACTCTCGGCTTTTTAGGTAACTTCTCGTGACGGATTTAGCCTTAAAGTTTGAGGAGGAACGGCTGGCACTTGACTCCAGCTGAGGCTTGGTCCTCCACGCGGAGCTGCTCCAGCTGCCACCTGAGAAGTGCTCAGCAGTGATGAGCTCAGCGTGTCGGTGCATTCCCTGCACCCCTGCTGTTTGCCGCTGTCGGGAGAAGTCTACTGAGCCAGCTAGAGCTTGGCCCGACCCAGTTACTTCCCTGCTAAGAGCATCCTGAGCCAGTTTGGGGCATTCACATACAGGAAAAAGCTGGAAGTACTTCACCTGTGCCACTGTTAATTTTGAAACAACCTCAGAGTTTAAATGACTCCAGTTTACTGGCTTGCTGTGCCCTCTAGAGGACACTCTACTTTCTTCTGTATTTTTCCCCCTAACATGGAAATTGTGTTTTTAGAGCTGGGTTTTGCAGTATTTGTGGCTGGTTCTGCAGTATCCAAAATACTGTCTGACATGCCCTGAGCATTTCCTGAAGGGGTGTGTTTCGCAGAGCTTATTGGGGTACACGGCGTTTCGGTGCTGTTATTCGGTGTGAATATCCTTTGCATCACTAAATAAGATCATAAGGATTCATTTCTGTTGTTGAATTCCTAATATATGTGGCGTATCAGTTAAGTCTAAAAATTGTTGTTTAGTTTAAGAAGTAACTGTCTGATATTTAGAAGTACAAAGCTCATATACCACATCTCTTATTTGTGAATAACACAAAACACACTTAAATACTTGCTTCATCTTGCTGGATACAAGCTCTTTATGCATTTTGTCTAATGCATAAAAGCAAGCCAGAAGGGTCTCACTGTAAACTTCACTGTTGCTGCTTCTGGCTTTGGGTTATGAGAAAAACCAAAACAATTACTTGGGTTCCATTCTCCTAAAATTCTTGCTGCCGGCCCTTTCTCAAGCACTGTCAGTGTTTCCTGGGCAGTACGGAAGACTTTGCTGTCCCGTTCCCACGAAGCTCCTGCTAAACCTTTTGGTGATCACGAGCCTCAAACCTTGCCCTGAAATACTTAGGCTCTGTAGTTTGAAATCCCAGATCCTGGTACCAAAGGTGATCTCACGGTTACCAGCTTGTGCAGCAGAGGAGAGGCACCGGCATCTGTTGTCACATCACGGCATCTCTGTCCCTCTTGGTTCATGTAGCTGAAGATTCTGTGCTCGTACGATAATCGTAGGCAACAGAGCTGAGAGGCGACTTACTGTCAGGAATTCAGGTGGAAGGTGCAGCTGAAGACACTGAGGTTTAAAGCCAAGTAAAGAGTTAAAATCTATAAGTCTGGACATGTTTCAGTGGTTTTCAGTGAAGTTGCGTGGATGCGTCCGTGTCGAGACTGTTACAGGTTTCCACTGTTAATACTGGAAAAGAATTCAGTAGAGTTGGTGTGGGAAGAAAATAATGCCATAAAGTACTTAAACTTAGGTAAGTGAATAGGTGTGAACTGGTTGTGTTGGGTTTCCTTCAGATTCAGTAACTTGGGTGGGGAAAAGTCACAACTTAGAAATATTTCCATTAGGAAAGGAAAACAAAAAGAGGCGGGTGTGGCTTTGCCTTTCAGCGCATTAAAGAGAAGCGGCAAGTGACCTGCTTGTCGCTGGGTTAGGGGTGGGATGGGGTCTTCCCTGGTGCAAGCAGAGCCCTGGAAAGCTTCTGTACCTTCTAAGGGGGGTGAAGTGGCTGATGGAGGAACTTCTAATTTGAAGGAATTCACCATTCCTACGTGTTGTGGCTGTATCTTGCCTCGCGGCACACTTCTGCTGGGAAGCTTAATATCCACAAGGAGAATAGAAATTGATTGAACTCATCCACGTTTATTCAGAATTGAGAAATTCAGGATTAATCTAGCAGGAGGGTGTAAATAATGTCACTTTGCAGCATGAAGTAGTTGTTTCCTTGTTTTTATTAACTCGTTCTCTGTATTTTTCTTTTGATTCACAGTGAAGTAAAGAGAGAAAAGAGAGTCCCCTCGCCGGATGTTATAGTGTTATCTGACAATGAACCTTCTAGCCCTAGGATGAATGGTTTAACAAAAATAGCATTAAAAGAGACCAACACGGAGGCACTCATGGTGAGTCGTCGCGTCTTGGCACACTTTAAGTTCTAGAAAGAAGAAAACACACCCGTTGTTCCCACAGAGGCACCTGCGATTATGGGGTCAAGCAGATACGTGGTTTTATATGGATGGATTTGTAAGCAGGGAGCCTTGGAGCTGCTAAGGGCCGGTGTCGTTCTTATTTCTCTTCAGGCTCTTACCTCCTTGATTTTTACACGCTTCAAAAGCGCGCCATTTTCAGAACTGGCTTTTTAGTGAACGCAGTGTCCCTTATTCAGCATGGCATAATGCACATTTGTTGTCTGACTCTTCGTTTGGCTTTACTTGTTTTGCTAGTGAAAATATCTCCAAAAAACCTTTTCTTTTTTTTTTTTGCCTTTGAGTTCTTTCTCTGTACTCAGCTTGTGTCCGTATATTGCAGGCATGTGGGTGATATTAAGACATAGATGACAATTATAATGCTCTAAGTTCTTGTCGTAACTTGTACGGTATCTATCTTTCCCCTCTCCCCCCTCCCTGTTTTCCCATCCTCTATTGTCTTACCTGGCCCTGCAGAAAAGCAGTCCAGAGGAGCGCGAGAGAATGATTAAACAACTAAAAGAAGAGTTACGGTTAGAAGAAGCAAAGCTTGTTTTATTGAAAAAGTTACGGCAAAGTCAAATCCAGAAGGAGACCACTACTCAGAAGGTATTTATTTTCCTACAGATACTTCACATCTCATCTTTTGAAGTGGGGGGGGGGGGAATATAAATAACCGTGGCGGTTGCCATAACCTTTGGAACATAAAACAGCTTTCAAATAAAGTGTATCTCACTTTTCCTAAGATCTTTATGAAACTTAAAGTGGCTTATCCTGTTACATTCCCTTTGTGGAATTCCCTTTTTTGTCTGGACAAGACAGTTTATCCTATGAACCGTATTGAGAAGCTGAAGACCTTTTGTTTAAACTCGGATGCATTTATGAATGTAATATACTTCCAATTATTAAACACTCTGTCCAGTCCTTAATGCCGCATAGAGATTGCTGAAATACATTTGGAGGAGGCGCTTGCACATAACAAATGTGCTGACAGGGAGAGTTAAAGCGTTTGAACCCCGGGCTCTGGGAGCGGGTGGCCGAGGGCTGCGTTTTGTGCTGCGTGGCAGGAGCCCAGGTGTGGATTCCAGCTCTTACCAGGTGAAGTAAGTCTGTGGTTAGCTGCACGCTTTCATCATCCAAAAATCCAGCAGCCCCTGGAAGGAATGGTTCAGCCCTCCCACCCTGAACTCCCTTCCCTTCCTCCTCTTTTTCTCCCCACCCCTCATCTCTCACAACCACGCGCAATATCCAGAGCGCTGGAAGGAGAACAGTCTTCATCAGGAACTTAGTCTGCCTTTCTGTCAGAGCGCTTGCCCGCTCTGCTCGCTGCCTGTGCCGCTCGTCCTGGCACTGAAGGGTAGAGGTGGAGGGCGCCAGGAGGAGAGCGGAGGAGGCTGGGAGGCGAGGGGGCGTGCGAGCACCCCACGCGTTGCTATCAAGGCACAGGCTAAATTTCAAGTATCTGTAACAATGGCAACGAAACGATTTCGTTTTACAGCGTGTGATGCTGACTTGATGGATTTTGTGATGGGGGCGATGCGTAGATTTGAGTGCACTTCACGGTGCAGATGGATGTTAATACAGCTCTCTTGGCTGCTTTTGGTTGCTTTATTGGCGTCTTTCGCCTGGACTTCCGAGTGCTTCAGTAGATGGGATTAAAACTAATGCAAGTACCAGCATCACTCAACTCGCTGCTGAACGCTGAGCAATGGGCTCTCGATGTTTGAACTAACTAGGGTGAAATGGCATATCCTAAACTTCTTAATATCTGAAGTCTTTTTCCTAAGCTTTTTTTTCACTTCGCATTATGCTTGAACCTAGTTAGTTGAGACTAGTAGTAATGGTGGATAAGACTGAAGCGGCCTCTAAGCTGAGACTGCTCAAACAGATTTCCACATTGCTCTGCTTTTGGTGTATGGGCTCTTCTATTTTCCTGGTGTAATCTTATCTACACTTACCTAATAATTTCTTCGTTTAAATACGCATGTGGAGATGCTTGGAGGAAGAAGGGGATGGGGGAGGGGGGAAAACCAGAGTCTCTGAAGATTCTCTTACTGAGGTGCAAGGAGGTAAACGCTTTTATTCCCTTACCTTCTGTAATTCTGCTTACACCCTTACACTCGTCTGCTTTCTTTCTGGTTTTTCCTCTTCCAGCCTGCTGGTTCCTCTGGGAGTGCTGTGGCCACCCCTCCGCCCTTGGTGCGGGGACCGCAGAGTGTTCCTGCTGGCAAGCCGTCCCTCCAGGTCAGTGGGGTGGGCCAGGCTGCCAGGTTTAGGGCATGGAGCAGGGAAGAAGGTGCACATTAAAGACAGTCCCATCACATTCATGGCTTGGAGCCAGGTGGATTTTTATTTTAATTTTTTTTAACTCCCGAAACCCTACCATAAGCTTTTTAAGAATGATTGGGCTGGGAGATAAAAGTAGGATATCACACAGAGATAACTCTTATAAGCTTATCTTTCAGTGGCCGATCAACCTGATCCACTCTGCTGATAAATACATCCATACTAGCACTAACGACCTTTGGTGAAAGAGGATGCCATGGAGTTATGTCATGGAAATGTGGTGGCAGCCTCTTGCCGTTCCCTCGAGAGACTTAGCTGTGCCCTCAGTGTGATTAACTGTAAGAGCTGAGCGAATCATATGATTTTTCCTTTTGGCTTGGTGGCTGAATGGCACATGGTGGTAGGAAGGATCTTGGTTCAGACTAAATTAAATGAAATGTCGGAAAGCCTTGGGGAAGGAGGCAAAAAAAAAAAAGCAGAGGCAACTGACATCTGTCAACCTAATTTTTCTCTTGAGTCTAGTATCTTGTTTCACTTTTGGATTTAAAACATTTCTGGTTATTTACCTTGGGCTAATTCGAAACCAATTTCAAAACCGCTTCAGCACAAAATGCTTTCACTTGGAAAATGGCAACTCTTCGTTTCGAAACCCCCTACAATGCTATACTCAAGGGAAGGGTAAATTTGCTATCCATTTAGGACACATTCACAAAACCTAAGCAGTCTGTCAGTTGGAGTAATCTCTTCCTTGAGGCAAGTTGCCTCCACCGAAGACAGCACTTTCAGAGGAACTGGACCACAAGTTCAATCTTCAGCAATCAGACAGCGAAACCTCGGTTGGACAGAGCAGAGAGCTGGCAGCTAAGAATCCAGCATCGAAGTTATTCTGTCTAACTTGCGCTGTTTGGGCAAATTAACCTAACCTCCATCTGCTTTTGCGTGGCTGTAAAAACTCTACTAATTCCTGTGTGCAGGAGTTGAGTTAACGCTTGGCCTTCAGTTGAAAGGCATGACAGAAGTGGGTAAAACTTCCCACCTGCCTAAGTACGTACGTGTGTGTACACATGGTAACTCAGGAAAGTGTTTTCAGAAGTCCTCGTTCCTTGTTAGTGTGGGGCTTGAGTGAGGGAAGTGGCCCCATGTGGAAAGCCACATGAATAGGATGGAGACATTTGTTGCTCTTGAGCAGTGAGTGCTTCTCAGGATCGATGACGTAGCGTTAGTGGCCTGCAGGCATGTCAGTGGTGCATGAAACCGGGTCACCTTTTATAGCGTCATGAGAAACTTTGAGGATTTAATGCAGTCTGCAGTCCAAAAAGCATGGGCAGCAATTTTTCAAATAGCCTGACTCCTTTTCTTTTTCATTTTTCTAAAGCTTTCCCCTTTTCCTGTCTCTTTTTTTTTTTCCTTCCCACATACATACACATACCCACCTCCCTGGGTTCCTGCATCTCCAACTTGTGTCTGCCCTGTGCTTCTCCTTGAAGACAGCGGTTTGTATTTCCCCATACTCCCCCCCAAAAATACACTTGTTTTTTTTTCTTTCTTTCTTTTTTTTCTCCCGGACACTAGCTGCACTGAAGCCAGCCCGGCCATCTCTTGTCCTACAGTATTTCCACTGGCTCAAGACAGACGCTGCATCTGTCACATCAGCCAGAGGGGAGAGCTGCTCTCGCGTACCCCCTGCGTGTTAGGGGGGTACGGGCACTCGGGTTATGGCGTGCCTTTTGGTGTGTCTCTACAGCAGTTCTTGAGTTACTGGATTTCAGTAGTGAGTCGTTCAGGGCTGCTCTTTACCTTTTAAATTCTGTGCAGGATGAGAGAGAATCCCCGAGCGCGTAGCCAGACCACCATCGCGTCCTTACGTATGTCCGTATCGCTGCGTAAGCTGTCAGATACTGCTTTATCGGCACGCTAAGCAGCGGAGGAGAGCATGCGTACAAATACACCGGCACAAAACAGTCCAAGTAAACTACTTTCTGTTTTGCAGACCTCTTCTACACGTATACCAGGCACTGTTATTCCTCCTCCCTTGGTCCGTGGAGGGCAGCAGACTTCTTCGAAATTGGGAACTCAGCAAAACACACAGATAGTAATGCCACCTCTTGTCAGGGGAGCACAGGTAAGTATTTACTTTGTGGTAGCTCCGCTCTGTTTTCCCTTAATGCATCTCAACTATTTTCTTAGTCATCTTCCTGCTTGTCCGGAGGGAACCTATGAAATTCTTGCCTGAATTTCTTAATATGGCTGGATGTATTGCTGCTGAGAGATCCTGCATCGTTCCAGTTGTGTGTGTTGTGCCATCCCATAACGCTTCCAGTGAAGCAAGAGAAAATCCTGTGGTGATGCAGGATGCTGTCTGACCTGCATAGCTGCTTCCCTTAGCTACGCCAGAGCAGTTTGTTTGCCTTTATTAGAAAAGTTAATTTACAGGCTTCCAGCTTCACCCGCTTTTTAGGGTGGCAGCAGAGGAAATGAAACACAATCCCTCGTTCTTCCATTTCCCCCCCCCCCATTATTCTTTCTGTCATATCAATTTCACCTTTTCAAATGCTAAAACCCACTTTTTTCCCCTCATTGTGTCTGTCTTGCGGTTGAATAAGAGCTGCTGAAATGAGATAGTCGACTGGAAGTCTAAAAGTGCTGTTTTGAAGGGCTTTATCACCTATAACGGAAGAGTGGTGTCACTGAAGGAGTAGGAAAGCAATGTTCAATTTGATACAGTCTTCTAAAATTATGACTTCTGTGGGATACCGGGGGGAAAAAAATATTTCCTTGTTAAATGAGGATTTATTTTGCAGTGAAAGGTCTGCTTTTATCTGTTGCGTAGGTGGCATTAAGGAGGAAGGTAGAGATTTGGTGTTTCATTTTCTTTCTGGTCTGATTATGGAGAAAAACTCATTCTGAGAAATAGCTTGCCTAATGCCTTTAAAATGAAACAGGCTTAACTATACATCTTGAAAGAAATTTGACTCAGAAACTTAGATTTATTTTTTTTTTTGGCACAGCTGTTTTGGCCGTAACGTGACGGCCTCGCGTACGAGCATCTCTCTTCACGTTACGTTCTACTTGTTTCATTTTGACAGAGGGAAAGGGAAAAACATCGCATTTTGACACGGATTTTAATTATCATGCTTTCTTTGCGTTCCCTGCCTTGCCTCATTTCCACTGTCTCATGTCATCCCATTCGACTCCCACCACTTAACTTCCCGCTGTCTAATCCTCCTCATCGTTCATGGCACCATTGCATCAGCCCATTTCTGTGTCTTCCCAGCAAATCCACAACATCCGACAGCACTCCAGCACGGGGCCGCCTCCGCTGCTGCTGGCACCGCGGGCATCGGTCCCCAGCGTACAAATTCAGGGGCAGCGAATTATCCAGCAGGGTCTGATCCGCGTCGCCAACGTCCCCAACACCAGCCTGCTTGTCAACATCCCGCAGGTGAGTTCCGTAAGGTACTTTGTGCCAAGCATAACATTCCCCTCAAAGGAACAGGTAAATGGTTTTAATTACTGATTGTCCGGTTACTGTATCTAATTGGCGTGGCCTGCTGTCATCTAACTGATGTGGCTGCTTGTCATGACAGCTACCCTGTGCCTCGTTCTTCCCCTGCAGTCCCTTCCTCTGTTGGCGTTCACCTGTACGTAGGAATGAAGAAAAACATTACAGAGTATTGGGAAGAAATATTACATTCCAGTGAACTGAATTTTGTGCCTCGTTTCACATTTGGTATTTCAATATGAAGCTGTCCATTAGAATTATTTTTTGCCCCCCCTCTCTTCCTTAAGAAGCGTAAATGAGCGCTCCGGTAAACCGAGCTCAAAATGGGTTAGCTCTCCTGTTGGAAACACCAGGAGATACTGAAGCAGCAGCCTAGCGTCTATCACTGATACTGGCGTACAGGTGCTGTAGATAAAGGAAACAATTTAGTCAGTGCTTTGACAAAACCCTAAGGAAAATGACTGCTTTTTGGTTTCATCTTTAGCCTTTCTAAAACTGCCCTATAAGAATGATCAGTAAAGAAGAATAAAGTTCTTTAGAAAAAGAATGAGAGCGTTAGATGGCAGGTACGGTGTTGCAGTGAGCATACGTGTATTGTGGTCAGTTTGGTCACCCAGAAGATGAAGACATAGAGGCAGGCGGTTTGGTCTAGTCCCAAGCAGCCGGCCTTCGTCGCAGACACACAGCCCCGCGCAGCGTCGGAGCCGACGCTGCGTCCCTCCCTCTCGTCCCTTTCTTCGTGTGTTGAAAGTGCTGAACCGTGTGGCGTTTGTCGCTCAGCCGCGTCCCGTTTCCTCCCAGGCTTCACCAACTTCAATCAAAGGTACAACCGTGACGTCCGCTCAGGCTAATGCTACTACAACCAGCGCCGCTTCCATCGTCAACTCCAACGACTCGCCGGCCAGCCGGCAGGCCGCCGCCAAGCTCGCCTTGCGGAAGCAGCTGGAGAAGACGCTGTTGGAGATCCCTCCTCCCAAGCCACCTGCGCCAGAGATGAACTTCCTGCCAAGCGCAGCTAATAACGAATTTATTTACTTAGTTGGGTTGGAAGAAGTTGTGCAGAATCTGCTGGAAACTCAAGGTGAGAGCACGTTAAAAATGTTCCTCAAAGGCGGGGAGAGAACCTTTCCCGTCTGGATTTTATCTCAATAACAGCAGCAAGGGGTTTCAGGCATCGCAGGGTTAAATTGTCGTATTCAGTCAAATCTAGGATTCACTTCTTTTAATACTTTTCAAACTGTTTTAACTATAAAATTCTTAAATTTCCCAGTGTTCTGGTTTCTCGTAGGCTAGGCACTGGTGGAGAAGATTTCTCTAAAAATGCATCCGTTTCTCCCCAGAGCTGCTGGCTCCCTGTCAGCCAGTTTGCCCATCACCACTAAATCCTCTAACCAGTATCTAAAGAATTATCTGCCGGACGCCTCCACGCACTCACAGAAGTAGAGAGTTTAAAGATTTAGTAATGCAAAAGGCTTCAGACTGAGGAGAGTTTAAGGTGGAGGGTTTGCTTTGGGGTTTGTTTGTCTTTTTTTAAAAAGCTGGGATATTCTTAAGGTTTCTCAAGGATTATTCATTCATAGAAGCCACAGGTGGAGCTGACCTAAGCCGGTTGTGTTCTCCAGGTAAAGTTTCGGTTGCTGTAGCATCTCGCGAGCCCTATATGTGTGCTCAGTGTAAGACTGACTTCACCTGCCGTTGGAGGGAGGAGAAGAACGGAACCATCATGTGCGAAACCTGCATGACATCCAATCAGAAAAAGGCCTTGAAAGCTGAGCACACTAACCGACTGAAGGCTGCCTTCGTAAAAGCACTGCAGCAAGAGCAGGAGATTGAGCAAAGGATACTGCAACAGACTGCGTCTCCTGTACAGACCAAGTCAGACCCTATAGTGCAGCACCACTCGCTCAAGCAGGTACGGCTCCGTCCTGGTGGTGGTGGGACAAGGGTCCCGCGGCTCCAGGCGCAAGCGTTCGGTATGCAGGCACGGAACTGATGCGTGAGCGCGCTTTATTTGGGCTCCACAGTGTGAGTGTGTTTGAGTGTAAGCTTAAAACCGGGCTGGCTGAAGTGGGTTTTGTCACGCGGGGACCTGGTATTTAAATTATGTTCTGAAGAGCGGGAGAGAGTGGTGTTTTTCTGCAGGCTCGTTGTCTAGGTGTTTTAACTCATACCCTGCAAAGTCTGTTCCTCAACTTTTTTAGGATGTGCCAAATGGAAAGAGGTGCTTTGGTGCCAAATACACAAGAGTAAATTGACCCAAGATTGGAGGCAGGGGAAGGTTGGCTTGAGCCAAGAGCACATAATGTTGCTTGTGAAGTTTTAAGGTGATGGCAGCACCCGTCCATGACAGGGACTGGATCTTGCACACCTTGTAAAACCACCTTTCGGTTGGAGGAAGGCAGAAGCTCCCTAAGTGCTGCTTTGAGTTGAATCAAGGTGCTGCTCATTTAGCACAGGGAAGCAGAGTGCTGCTTGTGTGTGGAGGTGCTTACACAGCACGAGGGGGGGGGGGTGGGGTTTTGCTGCTTTGCAGTTGTTATAATTCCTCATCCTTACAGGTGCTTTCAGAAAGAGAAAGCTGATTCTTATTTTGTTGTAGAGATGTCTTGGAATTTTTCAGCCCCGAAACTATAGTAATGCCTTCCAGACTTGGCAGAAAAAGCCAAGAAAGGAGAGAGGGGCAGTAAAGATTCATCAAGGCTGTTGTACTTGGGAGACAGAAAACTGCGATGCCTGTCTTCCCGTTTGCTCTCTTGCCAGACTTCTAGCCAGATGTCTCGAGGTCCTCCTGGAGCTCCGCGAGGAGTGTTGCATGCATTTAGCCAGTCACCCAAGTTGCAGAATGCATCGTCTGCAGCAGCACTTGGGAGTAGGCCAGGTAAGCATGCTGAGAGACCTGTCAGCAAGGGCAGCGCTGCCGCCTGGAAGAAGACTCCCATCAATACAGGTAGATTTTTCTCTAAAGTTTCTTTTCTTTGTACTTACTAGCTGCACTCTGTCCAACAATCATAGTTCTTTGGGTAAGGATTTCTCTTTGACGCTTCCTGCATGAAAGCCCGACGGTACCGAGGCTTTGCTCTTGGTGGTGGTGTTGGCACTCGCTTTTGGTGTGATTTATGCCCATCAAAAGGGGCAGTCGGGTGGTGCTACCAAACAAAAACTACAGCTTCACACGCTTGTAAATAGACTGAACAGATGTGAGGTCAGGCTGTTCATCGCCGAGTCTGCGCGCGCAGCCAGCGTGGCGCTGCAGGAGCTCGTCCTTCGTTTCTGGGAGTTTTAATTCAGTTGTTTAATCTTGACTGGTGTTTTCTCTTTGCTGAAAGCGACGTACAGTAAACAGATGGTTTTGCTCTAGGTAAGGCTACAGTGCACGCACCCAGTGTTCCTCAGGGTTTGAAATAACTGAAGCTGTTGCTTTGAACAAATGGAAATTATACATTCTAATCTGATTTTTTTTATACATATAAGTATCTGACTTGAGAAGAGTCGTTTGTTTTCTTAAATTATAATTAGGATCTGCAGGAAGGAAACACTCCAGGAACTAGCTCTTTTGCGACCTGCTCTCTTGCCCAGTGTGGAATGGATTTCTTTTGATATTTTTTATTCCTGACAGCTTAACTTATCTTTTAAAATGTAATTTCATTGCAGAGAGCTCTAGTCTGCTTAAATCTTCATTTCTGGTACAAAATCTTGCTCCTCTTTGGGATGATTTTGGAAGCTTTCATCTTCTGAAGGTGCCTGACCTTTGTGGCCAGTAGTGCCTCGATGATCCTTTTTCATGTGGGTGAAATGAGAGTAGTGTGTGTTTTGCCACTGTTTTGTCTCGTGTTTTTATTGTACTGTGACACTTGTTCTCTCTTCTCTTTTGTGTCTCGTCAGGTGGGGCTTTACCTTTTGTTAATCCTAGTTTAGCTGTGCACAAGTCGTCCTCAGCAGTAGACCGCCAGCGTGAATATCTCCTGGATATGATTCCCCCACGGTCCATCCCACAGTCCGCCACGTGGAAATAATGCAGAGGAATGCCCGAGAGGAAGACTTTTCCTGTTTCTGCCATCCTTTTTGTACCACATTACAGTGGAATCTGCTTTAATCCCAGCTGGATATGCCCCAGGCTTTATAGGATGCAAGAAGACCACTCCTCATTCCATCGAGTGCTGCTGTCCCTGCTATGAGAAAACGACACCACGCGGGTGGGAAAGACTGAAGCTCATTTGGTTACAGATTTTTGTGATTGATGATGAAGGCTGTCAGGGAAGGGGAAGAATTCTTTTTCTTTTTTTTCTGGCTTTATGTATTTAGTTTGGATTTGTTTTGTCACCAGCACAAAAGGAGGACTAAACGACTCTCTGCCTTCGGTTTCTTGATTAATAACTACCCATTCACCAGGAACGTGGTGTTCGTTCGCGACTGAGCGTGGATGTCAGCTCGAGGAGAGAGAGGAATTTCAACCCCATGTTGCAGATGCATTTAGTGAGCCGAGTTCGTGTTTGCTTTTCTTCCCTGCCCCTCCTCCAGCCAGGAAGGCAGTCTACAGATCATAATGTTTCGAAATCTTCTGATGATGAGCTAATGATAAAGAAGTGCAAACTCAAATTGCAGTTGAGTACGTTTTTGTTTTGGGTTTGTTGTTTTTTTTAATAAAGGGACTGGCTGCCACCAAAACTTGTCTGGTAGGTGGGAACTGGTGCAGGAGTCTCTCACTTTTGTTGGATTCTGTTTTGAATAGACTTTGAACTGTTGGTAGTCTAAAATCTAATTTACTGAATAGACAAACACCTTTGTTCGGTCTTTCTAATTCAGCGAAGAGCAGTTGGGCCTTTCTTTCATATGTTCCCAGAGACTTAAAAGTGAAACTGTTTCTGATTATTTTCTTTTTTGGAGGGGGTTTTGTTGTTGTTGTTGTTTTTGAGCAATTTTACTCAAAAAAAAGAAAAAAAAAAGAAAAAAAAAAAAAAGGAATTCCAGAAGCTGCACGCAATCAGAAAGGGCGAGTGGAGGGAGCGGAGGACCGGGAGGCTGCCGTCAGGTCGCAGGCTCCTTCCTCTGCCGACACCTGCCGAGAAGCGGCTGTTCTGGTCCGTGCTGCGGTGGCCCGATGACCGCGGCGGCACGTGTAGGGCGCGTTGGGGGCAGGACTGCCTACCTTGATCCCTCTAGAGCTCCGTTCTTCCGGGCGTACCAAGCATGCTCCTCTGTCCATCGCTTCAGTATTTCATTTTCGATAGAGCTTTAGGTAACCCTGCTTTAAGGACAGGTTTCTACATGGTTTTAATATATCTTGGGGATTCCACAGGTTAAACCCAAATCCATCAGGTCCATTTTTTTTTTCCCCCTTCTCGTCATCTTCCCTCCTTCTTTCCTGTGCTTCTCCCAAATTTAAGTTGAATTCAAGTGGCAGAAATACATGCCTTACTACTTATGTTGCATATCAGTACTAGAAGTAGTGCTGATAAGAATTATTTGCAAAATTATATATATATATCTATATATCTATATATAAAAGAAAAGGGGGGGAGGGGTTACTATTCAGTCTATGCTGAATCTATTTTCTTAGCAGTTGCTGTTAGATCTAACTTGAAACCAATAACTGTATAGGGTTGTCCCCTTTCAGATCTAACTATTGCATAGTGAGAAAGCAAAACTTGTTCATTTTAGCCCCTCTTCTGTTGTGTGAATATCGGTATTTAGATACTTTGAAAACTGTTCAGTAGTCTAGAAAACCTAGTTTTGCAAAATGGTATTTGTTGCTGTATAAAGCCCTAGAATTTCAATTCGACTTTGTTTTTTTGTTTGTTTTACAAATGTATATTAAGAGCTAAATGGGGATGAGAGGAATTGGTTTGAGTTTAAATTTTTTTCTTTTCATTCCAAGATATTTTGGATTGGGAGATGTGGAGAGAGAAATGGAGTGCATTTTATTTTTGCACTTTGAAATATTATGACAAAGTTTCAGTTCCTTACCTGCGTGGAGTTTGGGGGGGGGGGGGGGGGGGTGTTTCTTCCTCTCTTCTGTCAAACGCCTGCATTATCTCGTCATTGATGCAAATGTTAAATCACCTGGGAAGAGCGAGTGCATTTTTAAAGAGAACAAGCAAAACTTCTCCAACTGAAATTCAAATACCCTTTTGGGAAGCCCGGACAACTTCACAATTCCTTTCCAGCATTGGGGTGGCTTTAGCTTCAGCTGATGCTGGGAAAGAGGGGCAGAAGTATTAAACTCGCCTCTTTTAAAAGCGATGTCAAAGCCTTTTTGGATACCGCCAGCTCACTACAGCAGCTTGTCATTTCAGCACAGTGGGTGGGGGAGTCTTAAAATAAGCCTTAAAATAATAGAGAAGACTTATTTTAAGATTTGGAACTGAAATTAAAACCGAGTCTGCACGTACTGTCTCACAAACGTTGCTCCCTCAGCAGTGCTCGACCGCAGCCGCGTTTCGTTTGATGTAGAATAAAACCCCACGTATATTGTCTTACGTAGTGGGGTGGAGTTATTTTGAAGGCTTTGTAAGCAAACGGGAAATACGACATGGATATCGGGCTGTCGGGATTCAAACCAGTTTTGACATCGCTTTTAATCTGTGGTTCATGGAGTGTTGCAGGTAACTTGGAGGATATATTTATTGCATAGGTGTTTCTGCAAAGTTTGAGATAAACGTGCCGGAAGACTTCAGTGGTACACACGTGTTAAATGCCAGAAGAACTGCTTCCGCCTTTGTTGTCAGAACTGCATATTCGGTTGAGTAGTGTTGAACTGGGCTAGTTAAGGTACCAAGCTAGGTTTAGAGAGCTGTTAAAACACTTGCTGCAGTCTTTCCAAATGTCCTCCTCCCCATCTGTATGTTCCCCTTCTTGCAGAAGAAAAAAAACAAACCCCAAACCAACAAGCAAACCGAAAAGCTCGATTAAATGGAATATTCACATAATGGTGTTACGCCCTAAAGGTTAAATTGGTTGGGAAGCGTGAAGGAGAGGGGGGTTAGACATGCTTTTAAGAACAAATCCTTGGTTTATTTCTGCCGCTGTCATGTTTGGGATTCCTGCCTCCGTAAGGGCTATTGGTTCTGCCACAGAGCTGTCGGAAAGCCTCACCTCATCAGCCCTCTCCTGGAAAAAGACCATTGTACTTAAAGCTCCCTCAGAACAAGAGACTGAACGTGCTGCTCGACAGTCTGACCTGTAAATCGGTATCATTCAGGTGGAGTATCCGGCATCGTGTCCTGTTTCCCCGACCCTCCACTGCTTCGCCGCAAACTGCTGCATGAGCTGGTTTGACATTGCTCAGATGCTGCTTGCTTCCCCCCTCTCCTGGGGAGAGGGTTAGAGCAGCGTTGGTTCTTGCAAGCCATATAACCTTTCTTTGAGACGTTGCGACTACAAGATTTTATAATACAGTAATAATGAAAATGACTATTGTACTTAGATTTTAGCAACTTGTGAAATAAACCCCGGATTTTCACTTGAAACCCGTGTTGCAATTTGGGAGCTGTGTGTTTTTTTGTTTTTTTTTTTAATTTTATTATTTTTTTAATAAGCTAATTTATTATCTGTTCGGTTTCTGAGCGTTGGTGAGACGGCCGTCCTTTGCTCAGAAACATGACAAGTGGCCTGGTTGAACCTTTTGCTTCTATAGCACAGTTGGCTTGAACGGCTTTTCCAGTCCGCATAAAGGGTGGCTTTGTGAATTTTTGTGTTCTGGGGATTCCTGTAAATGGCATTGCAGCTGTAACAGTGAGGAGGACTCGGTTAACCTTAAACTCCTGATAGTTTGGGCTTGGGTTTGTTTTCTATAGGCATTTTTATCATGTGAGGGAACCGTTTGTGTACCTCTGAGTTCTCAGACCTGGTCGTCACTTCTGTTTTTTCCCTTTGGTAGATTTTTTTTTTCCTCCTTAGTAAGCAAAGTCCAGTCCAGAATGGAAAACTTGGGCTGCAGGAGCGAGCGGAGCAGGCTTAGGCAGGTCTCACCAGAAACCCTCTTTGGCTCATTCATCACTTTCTCCTTTTGGAAGGAGGAGGCGCAGAAGGCATTTTTAAAAATAATTATAAATATATAAATATATATATAATGCAAAAAGACCTCAAGGAACCGCAGTAGTGTTTGTCTGCTTAAGGCAGAGTTACGCTGTACATTGCAGTTAGCGAAATAACTTGCGTTGTGCTTTTTTTTTTTTTTTCAAATGAGGAAGGCAAAAAGAATTTATAATCATCTAACAAAGGAGTGTAACTGTAACGTTACGCCAGCGCAGGGTATGTTTTTGTCACTCGTATTTATTGTGACTCTAAATCTTTGATAATAAAAGAAAAATTTAAAAAAAATAAAAAAAAATCCCACTAAAACCTGACAGTCTCAGCGGCGGCAGAATCTGAACTCAGTAACTGTATATTGTATTGTGAGGGATTTTTAGTATTTGAATGACAATAAACAAATGGACAAACTCTTGGGTCTGCCTCTTACTTGCAGTCTCTCGGTTTGCAGCCGCACCTCGTTTCGCTCCACGCGCGTATCGGCGCGGATGCGCGAGGTGAGGTGGTGGTCCGCTGCCTTCCTCTGGGGAAGGGCGCGGGTTCCTCCCCCAGCCCAGGGGCCGGGAGGAGAACAGACCAGGAGGGAGATATCGTCACCTGCGTGGAATTTGACGGATTGAAATTAAGAGGCACGGACGGATCGGACGTCCTCGCGGCTGGATGCAGACGGGGAAGGAGCAGGACACGAACGCCTCGTCAGCCCTTCCCGCCCTGCGATCGCTGCTCCCTGCCCCTCGCTTACCCGCGGCTCTTACCCGCTCCGCACGTCCTGGCGTAAACACTTGGACCTCCCAAGTAAACAAGCCGAAGACGCAACGATCTGCCGGCGTTCTGCCTGCGCGCGACGGAGCGGGCGAGCCCTGCCGTTCCGAAACCGGAGGTTTAACCCCGTGTCCCTCCTGAAATGCTTGAACGCATTAAGAAGTTCATTTAAATACTCCGGGATAACCCAAGCAGCTGGTGGATTGCTACCTTCCGGGAGGAGAAAAGGGAGATTTGGATCGCAAACTTGAATAGTGTTGCCCCTAATTCTGGATTAAAAAAATCTGCGGGAGCGTTGCTCGGCAGCCTGGGGCACGGTGCGGGGCGAGTCCCATCGCACCCGGGTCTCTCCTGGTTCTGGCTGTTCCCCAAAGCCACTCACAGTGATCTGCAACAAGGTGAAGAAATGTGGCTTCGCCGACAGCCCGTGCTGCGGAACCGCTTGTTTGGAGGGAGAGAGGGAAGAAGGGCACGGTTCCTGCTCTAGAACAAATCCCAGCTTGAAGGGAGGGCAAAAATACATTCGTTTGGGTTTTTCCAGCTCGGGTTTCCATATGTATTATCAAGGGCAAGAGCACAACAGTAATGCAGCATTCGTCCGTGTGCTGGATCGAGCCCTGGGCGTTTGTCTGTGACGCTAAGGTGGAAACCCCCCGATCCTCGCCCGAGCATCCCAGCCTCCTCCTGCCAGAAACACGCCGCTCGCCATTTCCAGGCGTCCTCCGCCGCCGGCTGAGCTACAGCGAGTGGGGAGACGCTGTTTCAGGGAAGAAGCGATGGTTGCTGTCTGGCTGTGCTCTGCAGCGCCTTCCCGATGGAGGCTCCTGAATTTGCCGAGGATGAGAAGTGGTTTGTTCTGGGTGAAAGCAGGAATTAACTCGTTTTGGCGTCACAAAACCCGTTTTCGGAGCTGCGGAGGAGCGTCCCGCAGGTCCTTCTGACAGCGAGTGGGCGGCAGAGCAGCGAGGAGGAGGTTACAGCACCGGGCGCAGCCTCTCCCCTGCGAGGGAAGCCTTGTTCTACAAGCGGATCTGCACCAAGGGCAGCGCGGGCAGAGCCGGCTCCCCCCCAGCCCACCTCTCCCGGCTCCGCTGGATGCGCCTGGGTCAGCGTTGACCTGCACCCTCTGTTGCGTTCACAGATGGGTGAAATGTTTGACCCTCATCGGGGCTGGGGGGATTTTATGGGGTCCTTTACGAGCTGCTTTTGAGCTTCTAGAACTGGAAAATGTCTGAATTTCTCAATACGCGAGTTCAGGAGCCGGTTTAATTCAAGCTATTTTATTTTCCTCAAAGCTATTGAATTGCTGTGCTAGAGAAGGCTCTTGCCGAGGAAGTCTCTTGTGAAACTTCAGCGCAGGCTATTAACGCGAGGCTGTTTCGGTACCAAAACCATCGGGCTACGGTGGATTGAAGTGGTAGAAGATGACAATATCCGGACCCTGCAGGCTCCGGGGGGCAGCTGGACCAGGTGACGTTGTAGAGGGGTCCCGTACTGCATCTCGAAAGTCCCAGAGGGAATTCTGTCATGCTAATTTAGACGTTGCTGGCAGCTGGCGGGTTACGTGCACTACACTCCGCCCTGAAAAACTCCTGGTTCAGGGAAATGCAGCCACTGGAAATTATAGGTCTGCTGCTCCCAGCTGCCCCCGGGCAGAGGCTGAGCCCCTCGGGGGAGGAGGAGGAGGCCCTTTGGGTAGTGGTGAAACACCTCACCTCCAGAGGGGGGAGGATTTGAATCCCTCCTGATGGCTGCTGCAATACCGCCCACAACCTGTTCTATTCCCGTTCCCCATCAGCTACAAAAGAGCCTGCCCTTGGCTTGACCGGCTCTGAACCCCCAGCTCTGCTCCCCGCCAAGGGGGTCCTCTCATCCCCTTGGGAGCAAAGAGGCTCCGGGGTTCGTCTCCATCTCACGAATCCTTGGCCCGGTCCCAGAAGCGGTAGCGTGATGCGGCCGCCGCGTAACAGCGGGGTGGGATTGCATCAGCTCCCGCGTGGGAGCCAGCCTCGGGGCAGCCTCGGGGTCTCGCCTCGCTTCAGAAGGTGGGAGCTGCTCCCCCCTCGGCTGCACCCTTATGTGCTGCACCCTCCTGCTGTCCTCAGCCAGGGAGAGGAGAAAAGCTTAGGCTGTGATCAATGCAGCCAAAGAAGAGAAAGTTTGGCTCTTTAAACACCTTCTTTGCTATTAAATTATAAACAATGGACAACGGAGCCCCTCTTTGTCATTACAGCCGCAGCAGGTTTAAGGCGTACCGGGCAGAGATGTATAAAAACCCTTTTAAACACAAGTAAAACATTAAACAGCTGTTTTTCATGCCAATTCCCCGCTCCCCTCTCCGGACTTCGGCAGCAATGGGAAAGGAGGCCATCAATGGGTTTTAGGCTGACCCAGACTGGAGCAAATGGGACGGTTCGGAGCGGGGTGGGTGGCCGAGGGGGTGCTGGACCCAGCCAGGCCAGCTTCCTCCAGGCGAACCGGATGGGAGTATTGAGATACTGCTTAGCAAAAGCCTAATAATTGC